>NC_088793.1:26805221-27430221 GCF_011386835.1 Chrysemys picta bellii
GTTTAGTGTTACAATGAGGTGACCAAAATCCAGAACGACTGCAATGCTAAGGAAAAGAAACTGGGTTTTTCCTATCACCACTACATAGCCAGAAAAGGGTCCAGCACCACTATTGTCCTATAATCACACTCCCTTTGAGATGTCAGCCTGAAATCAGAATAGATCTGTGCTGTATTTATGCAGAGATGGATTTAGAGTGGCAGAATGTAACTTTTGGAAAGGAACATATCCAGGGATGTTTCTCTTGCTGCATTGGCTCTGATCAGGCTTCACAGAATCATAGAATATCAGGGTTGGAAGGGACCTCAGGAGGTCAGCTAGTCCAACCCCCTGCTCAAAGCAGGACTAATCCCCAACTAAATCATCCCAGCCAGGGTTTTATCAAGCCTGACCTTAAAAACCTCTAAGGAAGGAGATTCCACCACCTCCCGAGGTAACCCATTTCAGTGCTTCACCCTCCTAGGGAAATAGTGTTTCCTAATATCTAACCTAAACCTCCCCCACTGCAACTTGAGACCATTACTCCTTGTTCTGTCCTCTGCTACCACTGAGAACAGTCTAGATCCATCCTCTTTGGAACCCCCTTTCAGGCAGTTGAAAGCAGCTATCAAATCCCCTCTCAGTCTTCTCTTCTGCAAACTAAATAATCCCAATTCCCTTAGCCTCTTCTCATAAATCATTTTTGTTGCCCTCCGCTGGACTCTTTCAAATTTTTCCACATCCTTCATTTAGTGTGGATGGCACCTCCTGCTGGTTGTCTCTGGGAATTAGCTCAGTCTAGTGGAGCGCCCTCTCCTGGTGGTGTCCCGTCCGTCATCTCGCCCTTGGTTGGCGTGTGGACTCGCGTTGCTCCCAACTCGCGGCATCCTCTTCAGGACAGTGCCCTTCAGTCCATCCTCACCCCTTCCGAGGGGTCGGGGGGGGAGGGGTTGATCAGCAGTCTCTCTCTATGCCCCAGCCACCATGTACAACCACACACCCCAAAGTCTAATCCCTCTTGTCAGGGATCTGGCGCTAGTCTATAATGGCTGCTCCCTACGGCCGATGGCTGGATGTACTGCAAGGAGGGAAGGGGGGGGACCCAGGCCTGCCCACTACTCTGGGTCCTGGCCCAGGGACCCTCTGGTGGCAGCCTTGCTGTCCTCCTTCTCTCCCCTTGACTGTGCACTTCCCTGGGCCACTTCCCCTATGGCCCCTTGAATCCCTTCCCTTCAGGGCCTGCAGCCTGGCAGGCCTCGGGCTAGAGCACCTTTCTGCTCCCAGAGCCTAGCCAGCACTGCGCTGTCCGTGGTGCTAGTCTCCCTGCTCTGGAGACAGACCTTCCTTGTCAAAGGCCTGGGACAAACTGCCTGCTGTCTCCCTGAGCAGCCTTTTTATAGGGCTGAGCCTGGCCCTGATTGGCTGCCTCCAATCTGCAGCCTAAATTCACCAGGAGTGGGGCAGTCACCCCACTACACCCTCGATCTGCTGGCAATGCCCCTACTCATACAGTCCGAAATGCCCTGAGCCTTCTTGGCAACAAGGGCACACTGACTCATATCCAGCTTCTCGTCCACTCTAACCCTTAGGTCCTTTTCTGCAGAACTGCTGCCTAGCCACTCAGTCCCTAGTCTGTAGCAGTGCATGGGATTCTTCCTTCCTAACTGCAGGACTCTGCACTTGTCCTTGTTGAACCTCATCAGATTTCTTTTGGACCAATCCTCTAATTTGTCTGTATCCTATCCCTACCCTCCAGTGTATCTACCACTCCTCCCAGTTTAGTGTCATCTGCAAACTTGCTGAGGGTGCAATCCATGCCATCCTCCAGATCATTAATGATGCTATTGAACAAAACTGGCCCCAGGACTGACCCTTGGGGCACTCCGCTTGATACCGGCTGCCAACTAGACATGGAGCCATCGATTGGTACCCATTGAGCCCAATGATCTAGCCAACTTTCTATTCACCTTATAGTCCATTCATCCAGCCCATGCTTCTTTAACTTGCTAGCAAGAATACTGTGGCAGACCATATCAAAAGCTTTGCTAAAGTCATATAAGGCAATGAAAGTTCTCCAGTCACAGCGAACTATTTTGTGCTTTTGCTTTCCACAGACACAGACAGCAAAGCTGTCACTGCCTCAGGAGAGGTGACAGCCTGTGTATTTAGCCAGCCTCACTAATTTCTAAGATGTGTGGTAATAAAAGGCTTTATATTTTCCCCACATATAGGGAGCTTTTCTGATGAAAGTTTCTCTACAGGTTTTACCAATTGTTGTCTCAATTCCACAGTCAGCTCAATTCAAGAGACTATTCTTCATGGCTGGGCTCCCCACCAATGCAGAGCTCCACTGTCTTTGATGAAGCTCTG
Organism: Chrysemys picta bellii; assembly: GCF_011386835.1. Lineage (NCBI taxonomy): Eukaryota > Metazoa > Chordata > Testudines > Emydidae > Chrysemys > Chrysemys picta. Next base: position 26,807,571 of record NC_088793.1, read on the forward strand.
TGTGGGAAGCCCTCCACTGAGGTCAGTGGGGGTCTGCACAGGCCTGGGGGTCCAGTCAGCTCAAGTAGTTTGCTGGATCAGGGCCTGTATACATACATACATACATACATCACCACTGACATCCATTACATCTAGGGTGAAGGCACGAAGGCAACCAGTGTACAGTATGCTACACAACAGTGAGGGAGGGGATGGGCAAAGGGCAGAGGGCACCGGCCTGCTCTTCGGAAAAATGCCCAGGGATTCTAGTTTCCATGTAAAGCAGATGGGATCTCAGTTTTTGAGCAGAGAGGCATAGTTCGGCATAGAATCAGATCTGAATCCAGTCTTCCAGCAAATTCTTTATCGAAAGGATGTCTCCTACTTTAAAACATTAAAAAAAAGTGCAAAGGCCAACAAATGGGCTGTCCTGAGGCTCTAAGAAATTCACCTTAAATTATGTTTTCAAGCGATTTCCAGGAATTACTTTACAGCATCAACTGCCATTTTTAATGCTGCATTAGTACATTTATTTATATTGTACTTTTAATACTAGATTCTCAGCTACACCCAGTACAGTTTGGGCAAAGGTGAAGAAGAGAATGGAGCACAAAGGAGTCATTAGTGCAGAGATGACCCGTGCCTGCTGATAGTAGTGAGGGGGTGGAGATCCCTGATCCTGGGGCTGGTTTCATGCTCGTCTCTGATATAGCTTAGTCTCTGGGCTGCTGTACATTAAGCAGGCTGCCAACAACCCTCTGGGTGGTACCAGAGCACAGGGATTCTTCAGCTGCTACCCCATTTCATGAAGGTGGATCACAGAGCCATTATGCCAGGGGAGACATCAGCTTGCTTGATCCACTCGGTTTATGGCCCCTTTGCCTGGTGGACTCGTGTGAAAAAGCTGTGACACAGCCTACCCCATCGCTGGAACACCACTTCTACAACATGTACCAGATTTTTTTTCCAGGTTAAATGAAAGAAATAAGAGCAATTTAAGCTTTTCCCTCTTCTGCTTACTTAACTATTTTGGCCTAAACATATTTGACAGGAGAAATAAAGATAAATTGTCAATAGAACTAACCGAGACAAACTGAATTATGCATTTGCATTACAGGAGAGGCTCTCTCTCTCTCTCTGCTAACAGTGCTACTTTTCTTCCAACCGCACATGTAGTAGAATGCAAAGCACTGCTCTGTCCCTTCATGGCACTTTATAGCTGGTAATACATATTTAGAGCACAGAGCACAGGGATTTTATTTCTCTTACACATGTCTGTGCCATGTCTCCCTTCCTAAATTCCACCCTGACCAGGAGTCAGGGATGTGACTCTGGATTGCTGAACCAAGCTGTGTGGAAAGTTTATACGCTAATGAATGTAGCCCGACCTATAGATTATGTATTAATTATATTGATTACTTAAGAATTCCCAGTTATCACTTGAGGGTTGACAGGATCCCAAGATCAGGCCCAGTATTATTAAAATGACTGTATAGTTGGGAACCCTGATGTGCACGGTTGCAACACTCACATTGTAGGAACCCTTCTATATTTACACTAGTTTATTAATACATTTAGCAAAGTCACAACCACTCTAACTCAGTCAGGTAGACAGAGATACTACAGAATGTACAGCTGCACAGCTATATACTCACACCATCCCTTGCAGAGCAACCTAAAATGTTAGCCGTTATCTTCCTCATCACCATTACCTCCCTTCTCATCACCAGGGGCCATCATTCTGGCTCCTCCCAAGGGCTACATCTCTCTCTCCTCTTGCAGCCAGGCTGGGATACAGCTTTTATAATGTTATGCTGACACCACCATGTCTAATGCATAGTCAGTAGGGGGTTTTCTCCCCTCTTCCTTATTCGTATTTCCTCACCCTGCTAACATTGGGGTGCCTTTCTCCTATAGATTAGCATATGAATGATCTCTACTCTTGTGGTAAGATGACTGCAGATGTTAGCTCATGTTCCTGGGGTTGGCTGGTGTCATTATGGTAAATTCCAACAAAATTCCCCCTTACACACTCTAGTCTCAGTTCCCCAAAACTTGGGGGTTACCGTTGGGCCGGTTATCTGTGCCAAAGCTCATAGGCCTTGAGCTTTATGCTAACTGCTGATGCTAATATCTTACAGGGTACAGGCCTGTAAGTTCCTTGCATTATTGCTGAATATAATAAAGGCATAATAACGAAGGCAAGGCAATGAATATAATAAAGGCAAGCTAGCCCTATAGGCAAATGGACTAGAATGCAGACTGACTCCTGACAGTGTCCATGGTTTGTTTGGATCTTGGTGTAGCATCCTTTCTTTGTGTAGTCTTCACTGAAATCGCATGCCAGCTGTGGATATTGTGTGGAACTCCAGGAATAGTCACCCAAAAGCAACATGACAATGACAGGTGACGGCAGACTGCAATTACCAGTGGAGGAAGGGTGAATTTACTAATCTAGAGTCAAATCCCAAGCTCCTTGCTCATTTTTTTCTTGGTCCTTACTCAGACAAACTCCTGCTGGAATCAACAAAGGTGCCAGTTGTGCTTTATTTTGTGGACACCTAGCCACGAGGAACTGGACTGAAACCACAGACTTACTTTACACCAGCTACTGTTAATGACTACTGAGCACTACTGACCTAGGCCGGATTATAACTAGTGACCTACATACGAAAAGCTACATATCGTATTATTTCTAGGCTATTCCGTTCCTAGAACCCCTAGGTTCCTAGGTCAACAAGAATGTGTGTAAGTGAGGAATAGGTAAAAACTGTGTGCAATCAGAGTCAGGCCGTTAACATTTTGACCCCTGGTTATTTCACTGAATAAGGCAGGCCCACAAGAACAAACAGTTTAATAAGAATCTGCTGAAAATGGCATGACATTTTCAAGTAGAGCTTGGAATGGGATAGCACACAGATAATGAGATACAAAGCTTTTCACATCTAGGTTACTAATTGCAACCATGTGGTTGCTACTATCATGTAGATAGTGGTTATAATGGGAGTTGGATAGAACATCCAGACAGTGGGAGTTGAGACCACTAAGCACTTCCAAGGAGACACTCAACACTGTGCAGAATCAGGCTCCTTTTGACTATCCCTGAGACAGAATAAAATCCAATTCAATCTTCCATTGCTTTACTTGGCAGCAAGATTAAATTCTTGTTTTGCCAATGCAATAAAGAGCTATTATTCAAACAGACATAGATAGCAGACATCTTGAATAAGGAGGAGACATTTTTACCTAGTTGTTTGGTAACCATAGCTACACTTGTAACTGCTGTGTAGAGGTCTAGATGAAGATCATTGATTCATGTTTGTGCCACTCATCATTTTATTAAATGAGGCCATTAAATAGTCCTTTTAGAATATGTATGCATATGTTAATTCCTCAAAAATGACAAACAGAACATTTGCCTCAAAAATAACAACTCACCAGGCTTGAAATTATGGCCGTGTGTTGCATTACTATTGTCGTTTTTCACAAAACGTCTGTTTTTTTCATCTGCTCAGTAACGATGAAATGTAAAGCACATATAATAAACATGCAAAACAGTAGTCGTCATTTGTTTTCCAAAATAATTTCCTCTTAAATATCCTCCACTTATACATGGAATTACAGAAGTGATATATTAATGGAGTATTTGATGGTTTGTGCTATCAGCAGCCTCTTTAAAATAAAACAAACAATGTTCTTGTCTTTTATACTCATTTTAGATCTGACCTGCTGGGTCACCTTGGTGCAGGTTATGCCATCCTGTCCCAGCTAATAAACAGTGATAGATCTAACAAATGAATTAAAAGCTTCAACCCATTTGCCTCCCAGTCAAGAATATCTTCTTGAATGGGAGATAAATAGGCTGATATTACTAAAGTACAAGTCCTACAGATGAAATTTTTCAATTTCCGTATGTGATTCCGCTAAAAAGTTTTTACCATGTTAGGCTACAGTAGATGGTAGTATTGCTTATTACACTTCTATTACACTACATATTTTGTCTGCCTTTATCAGAAACATTCTATCCTTGGAGAAAGATGAAAAATGTTGGCCGAATATACAAACCTCTGCTTTGGTATAACTCAAACAACATTCTTGTTCCTTCTAGATTTAGAAGCAGCCAACAGCCTTAACTCACAGCAGACTGCTGGGTCACAAAAACATCATACCAAAGTCTTAAAACCTTGGAAAATTATATGCCCAGTGTGATATTATTGAGCATTTCAGGGCATGTATGAAAACAAAAAAGAATTCAAGAGTTTCTCTAGATTTCACTTAAAATAACAGAGTTCTGTTGCATCACTCTGCAGCTTCCTGCACCATGTCAAGCTCCATACTTGGTTGTGGAAATCTCTGCTTTACCTCTCATAGAAATTGCACTTTAAGAAGTAGAGGGCACTGGAGGAAACATCTGAGGCTTTTCCTCCTGAAGGGATCATGCGTATGGTACAGCTTCCAAACCCCGATAGTACTGACAAAGGGTCAGTCCCCAATGGTGCCGAACATGTGGGTGCCAAGGAAGATCCCAGTACTGGGACTTGTGAGATGAGACTAATAGGTGCCATAGCCTTGTCCTGCATTGGCGGGGAGTCTGGTACCAAAAGGCACAAAAGATCTCTAGCAGCTGCGTCACATTAGTCGTTGTTGGTATTGATATGGTAGCATGCACTGCAGAGGAAGTGAACCCTGTTGAAGGTCCCAGCAATGGAGTCAGTCTCTAGGGTACTGGTAGAGGTGCTGGAGACAACAGCTCCAGATTGCTAGAATGTGGTACCAGTGAGCATCTCAATGGAGCTTCTCTGACCTCGGTACCCATCTTTTTCTTATGAGACTGAAGAGGATTTAGCCCTCAAGAAAGGATTTCTTATGACCAGAAATTGAAGTGCTGGACTTTTGCTGTTGTTTGCATGGTACTGGAAACAAAGAATGCTGCCTTCTCTCCAGCTTCTGTCAATGCAGGGAAACTGCTATGTCTGGTGATGTACTTCAGGACTAAGTCATGTCTGAATTCCGCAAGCCAAGCTACTGCGCAGGGCATCAAACAGAGGTGCAAAGCCACTTCCATCAGGAGGTCATTAAGCCAAACTTCCCTCAGCTTCTTAGTTCTGATTTTAAATGCCTGCAAACAGGGCACTTATATCTGGTGTGTCTTTCTCCCAAACACTTGAAGCAGTAGGAGTGAGGATCGCTAACTGGCATAGATTTGTTAGAACCAGAACCAGAATCTTGGGAACTTAGGCATGCTTTGGCACAAAGCTAAAAGCAAACAGAGTAAAAAAAAGAAGTAAAACAAATCTCTAAAATGAACACCACTATCTAAACAATAACTAGAACAGTACTATACTATTTACATGAGGGAACTTAAAAATCCTGCTAAAGGGAAAATAGGGGGAAAAAAACAGATGCTCACACGTGCTCCAACTACCAATCACGGCTGATGAGAAGGAACTGAGAATTGTTAGGACAGTGCCACCATCTGTATACATTCGGCTAGCAGCATGAGCATGCAGAGGGACCACACAGAGGGCAAATGTGCCGCCCCAATGGGCACCACTATGGGAAAAGTTCTCCTGCTTCAGTGCCTTGGTACACAGACACCTAAAGTGGGATGAACATGTGCAAGCACTCAAAGAAGAATGAAGCCTGTTTGATGAAAACAAAGTGAACCTCCTCAGAGACTCTCAAACCAACCAGTTGGAAAGAACAGCTTAAAAACAGGTAAAATTTTAGGGTTAGAGGCTAGATTGTTGGCATGGGCAGACAAGAGGGTACGAGGAAATAAGTAACCTTTCCAGCTCCTAAATACTTCCACAAAGGGTAAGTGCAATATTAGTTCTTGCACTCCCAGCAAGAAGGACTGATGCTGTTTCAGAACCACAGCAAAGCTAAGCATTCAAAAGTGGGTGGGGCAAGACTTTGAGACTTCATCCCTCCTCCCCCCCCCCCCCATTTTACATTTTCCATCAGAGCCTCTTTTTGAAAAAACGTCACTGCTCCTGCTCTTGCGTCTGCTCCCCTGGCACTGTCAGAGAGATCTGTGCTGAGTCATTCAGAATACTTCCTGGGACTGCGCTGGTGCAAGGGACCTCCAGAGCTCCTGTCCTATACTCACCCTATTCCCCAGTGCGGGGTTTGACTGAAAAAGCTAGAACAGACCCTTAAACCTTCTCAATGTCCCTTAACATTAAGGATAGAACCATTCTATTACTGTGGCATAAACACAATGCTTTTTTACTGAAAACCCAGTATTTGCTTAGGTCAGTAATCAAGAGGTTCAAGATCTCTTCAGTTTCCTGGCATGGCAGATTCATTTGCATATAATAATATATCATTCCTACTCTGTTATCAGATTAATACCAGAGACAGATAATTTCAATCCAATCACCACTGGATGACAACAACAGGCAAATGGAAAATACTACCTCCAAACCCGATTTATAGCTGATCATCCATGATTAGAAAGAAAAGAGGATTATTGTAATGATCTAACATAAAAAAAGATGATTTGGGAAGTTTTACAAATGGGGAGGTACGTTTAGGACGTGACATTGATGAGCAAATGCTGCATAAAGCACAGTCAACTCTCCTCTGGAAAATGCCTCAGTCACATTAATTTAAGGGGAAGTAACAGATTTGATGATTAGCGATGAAATTGTTAAACTCTTCCTCTAATAAAGCTTTGCTATATTCTAGTGCAGTGGTTCCCAAACTTGTTCCGCCGCTTGTGCAGGGAAAGCCCTTGGCGGGCCAGTTTGTTTACCTGCCGCGTCCGCAGGTTCGGCCAATTGCGTCTCCCAGTGGACGCGGTTCACTGCTCCAGGCCAATGGGAGCTGCTGGAAGTGGCGGAGGCCGAGGGACGTACTGGCCGCCGCTTCCAGCAGCTCCCATTGGCCTACAGCAGCGAACTGCGGCCACTGGGAGCTGCGATCGGCCAAACCTGAGGACAGGTAAACAAACCGGCCTGGCCCGCCAGGGGCTTTCCCTGCACAAGTGGCGGAACAAGTTTGGGAACCACTGTTCTAGCGAGGTACATATTTCCCTCAGCCATAATTTTAACAGAAATCATTTAAAATGTCACGGTCATAATGACTAATATATTGCCCTGCATCATAGCAATTATATTCTAATACAAACTGTGCAGTTCACGGGTACTGAATTTGTGATGATGTTTGCAGTGGGTATTATTACAGAGTTAGGTCACTGGATTTCATTTATTGATTCATGATTGGAAGAAATTAACATATTAAATGAACATAATAAAGATTGCACTATTCATTCCTCCAGCCAGAGAAATAAACTATAGGGAAGGACACATAAATGGCCTTTAAAAATGCTACCAATATTTGTGGCCATTTCAGTAAACTCTGATAGCTGAGAGTGCCATTACTTTTATTTATAAAGCCCTCCCCCTTTCCATTCCACATGTCCAAGGGGATGTGGGATGCTTCACAATTAACTGGGCTTGAAAAAATTGTTTGTGCAGCACCTAATTGCCTGAGGACTAAGTCAACAAACCCAGGTAAGTCAGCAAAGTTTATCCAGCTCTATGTCACTGCGGCTAAAAGACAGGATTTTAATACTAAATCTATTATGTGCTACACAGTGAATAAGAAAGAAAACCAAGTACAACCTATATTATAATCTTGCCATTAGTGGAATGAGCCCAGGGCTGGGAACCAGGAATTCCTGACATCTGACTGCTTCTATGGACTTTACATCACAGCATTAAATGTATTATGAAAACAGACATTATCTATGAAAAATAGATTTTAAAAAAGACTTTTGGAACAGACATGACACAGTCCTAAGCTGTGTCTCCTAGGTGGTGCTGAACACTCTGAGTTCCCATTCAAAGCTCTTAGGGCAAGGAGCCCATCTTCTTCAGTATCTCTAAAGCGGCATGCACAACAGTGGTGCTAACTACATAAAGAAATAACTAACACTCTGATTCAGTTTCTCCACCTAGGAATAATAATAGTTACTTAATCTATTTCATAGAGGGTTTAGTAGGGATAAATTAATTAATGACTAACATTTTCAGACCTGGGTGGCTAAATTTAGTCTCCTCAGCCCATAATTTAGGCACCTAAATAAAAGAGGGCTGATTTTCAACTCCCACAGACGTCAATGGGGCCTTGGCTACACTTACCCGCTAGTTCGGCGGCTGGCAATCGAACTTCTGGGTTCGACTTATCGCGTCTAGTCTGGACGCGATAAGTCGAACCCGGAAGTGCTCGCCGTCGACTGCGGTACTCCAGCTCGGCGAGAGGAGTACCGCGGAGTCGACGGGGGAGCCTGCCTGCCGAGTGTGGACCAAGGTAAGTTCGAACTAAGGTACTTTGAACTTCAGCTACGTTATTCACGTAGCTGAAGTTCCGTACCTTAGTTCGAATTAGGGGGTTAGTGTAGACCTGGCCTCAGTGTGCCATAAATACTTGTAAGGCATGTAAAGTCATAATGTCAAAATGGCTGATAACTTAAAAATTGGATGGTAAATTATGAATCCCAGTGTTGACTCAACCTGGGGATATGCTGAACAAAGAGCTCTGAACCATGCTTGAAGCTGTTTTCATCACTTCCCACTGACTCACACATTTTAGGCTTCAAAGTGGCACACGGAGTGACAATCCTAGAACTAGAATATTGACAAAAAACTTTTCTTATTGAAACAATCTGCATGAGCCAGGCACAAATCAAAGTCTTATTCTTTATGTATTTAATATTTAAATTATAGTAATGCACACGTCGCAACCAGAACTGTGCTAGGTGCTGTACAAACAGAGATAGATACTGTGTCTCTTCCAAGAGCTTGCAATATATATGATTTGTTCATGTGGGTTTTTCAAACTGGTCAGTTGGTGAACAACTGGTATTTCTTGTGGAGAAGTCAGTTTGTTTACTTTATACAAATTGAGCCTGCGTTTCATTTGCAAAACCATAGATGATATGTTTAAGATATGGAGCTTTGTCTTCATCCACTCTGTCCAGATCCTTCTTCTGGCCAAAAACAACAGAATATGATTTTCTCACAATTATTAAGATGAGACTAACTTTAAAATTGGCACTGAGGAGGCAGAAAAAGCAAACAAAACCAAGCAAACATTCACTCTGGGGAGTGAAATGTAAAAACATGGCTTGATGTGCAGAAGAACCACAGTTCATGCATAATTTATTGATTACAGACATCACATGATGGGCCCTCAGCTAGTGACATCGTATAAAATAACAACCACATGTTCCTTGTTGCATAATGTAGCAGAGGAGCAGGCCATAACTACGTATCAGTAAGTCTTCTTACTGGGAAAACTGTTTTAATCTTCAACACGTAATGGCAAAGGGAATGTTATTGGTGTGTGAGTTTCTTGTTGTTTTGGGTTTTTTTATGTGAGACCATGGCAAATCAATAATAAAAAAAGGAAGACAATGTTGCTAGTGAGTTAGATCAATGTGTAAAGTTTGGAAAGTTGATTTGAATGCTTATGCAAACGGCTGACTATTTTCTGGCCACCCTATACCCCTTCAGTATTCCTTGTCTCTCTCTCTCCCGGGCACTGTCCATCTAGCTATGAATTTCTTACCTTTGGCTTAGACTGTCCCTTTTGTCCATAAGTGGAAGGGAACGAGATGGTAGCACTAAAGTGAGGGCATTACTAGCTCCATGGCATTGTTTCCCCTCTCCTCCAATTTGGAGAAGCAATTTCCATGGCTGCACTGCAGGAACTAGTTTCCATGGCATGGAAGGGGGCAGGACTAGGTGCTGCCTACTGGGCCTGATCCAACTCCTACTGAAGTCAATAGGACTAACTTCATTGAGAAGTTGGATCAGGTACTATAACATCATCACCATGCCCTCCCCCACCTTGGAATCCCTGATGTGTAGGGCCAATGTAGGTCCGGCTGTCAGAAGAGAGTCATTATTAAAAACAGCTCCATGCTGTCACAGCAGTAATGGGGAGGGAGCACAAACATTAGAGGCTCTGGACCCAATGGATCATCCAAGAGCTGGGGGGTTGGGGGTTGCATCTTCAATCAGTTGTGAGGGGGACATGACCTTCTGCCTCCAATACATCCACCCCCTCAGTGGGACCATAAAGATGAAAGGGAAACTTGCTGAGTTTACTACTCTCTGTCATGGCTTTCCTCACATAAGAGATGACATGGCCCTTTGTTTGTGGCACATACTTACTGTTATTTAAATGCTTACTCTTATCTTGTACATAATGTTCTCTCAGGATACGTTAGCTCAAATTCGATCAGTTAGGTTATAAACACTACACCATGTGAGGGTTTTAATGGAAGGGCTAGCATAACCTTAATTGCAATGGCACAAATGGTAATAAGATTCTTTGGAGGCTTAGTTTTATTCCTATGTCTTTTCTCCATGGGTGTCAGAGATAGAATCTCTTTATTCCAAGCATTTTATATTAGCTCCTTCAGGTTGTGTCATTCAAAGAGTAATAAGACCTCTTACAAATCATAATACACAGGAGAAAAGGAAAAAGTAGCCTGTCTCCTTGAGATATCAATTGCTTTTCAGAAAATGACAATGAGATATTCAAATGAGTTACCCACTGCTCCTTCTTATACCTTTAAATATATTCCCAGTTGAAAGATTTTGTAAAGACAGAGTTAAGGTTGAGACTACATTGCCCTTTAAAACAGCATTAAAATATTATAGTTAATAAAAAATAAAGCACTATGAATCACAGAAACTCAGAAAATTCAAATGTAGAGGTTCTACAGCCCTAACATTAAGTCTACATATAATCCTATCGTTTAGTGAGCCTCACTAGTTGCCACACCATATTTAAGTCTCCTCTGTTGAGAACATTACTTTCAATCAGTGTGGTCTTTAACTGTATGATGACATAAGGTGTGATTATGTGCATCTGTTACCAGGAGGCTGTCAGTGTAGATTCAGTGTAGATCCTACTTTCTTTTGCTTTCACTGGATTTTTATCAACAGTGACGGGTTCTAAATTAGCTATTGCTACCCAAGAAAGAGATCATGGATAATTCTCGGAAAACCTCCACTTAGTGCACAGCAGCAGTCAAAAGGCTAGCCATATTTTAGGAACCATTATGAAAGGGATACAAAATAAGCTAGAAAATATAGTGTCACTATTTAAATCCATGGTGTATCCACACCTTGAATACTGTAGCCAGTTCTGCTTGCCCCATCTCAAAAGGGATATAATGGAACTGGAAAAGATTCAGTGAAGAGCAGCGAAGACGATCAAGGGTATGAAACAGCTTCCATATGAGGAGAGACTAAAAAGATTAGGGCTGTTCACCTTAGAAAAGAGATGACTGGGGGGACAGAGGACTATAAAATCATGAATGGGGTGGAAAAAGGTGAATAGAGAAGTGTTATTTACTCTTTCACACAATACAAAAACTAAGGGTCACCTGATGAAATTAAGAGGCAGCAGGTTTAATACAAACAAGAGGAAGTATTTCTTCACAGAACGCATGACTAACTGGTGCAATTTATTGCCATGGGAAGTTGTGATGGCCAGAAGCATAACTGGGTTCAAAAAAGCACTACATAAATGCATGGAGGATAGCTCTATCGATGGCTATTAGCCATAATGGTCAGGGATGCAACCCCATGTTTGGCGCAACCCTAAACCTTTGACTACCAAAAACTAGGCGTGGAAGACAGAGATGGATCATTTGAAATTGCCCTGTTCTGTACACTCACCTTGAAGGTGTGGTATGGACCAGTGTCAAAGACAGGATACTGGGCAAGACAGACCATGATCTGACCCAGTATGACAGCTCTTATGTTCTTATGTCCAGCACAGCTCTTGCTGTTGGCCAATGAACTGATGCATCATGCACTGTACAGGACTCAGTGCACAGAGGAAGAAGAGATTACTCCTGGGGAATTCTGCACCAAAAAGTTTAAAATTCTGCACACGATATTTTAAAATTCTGCAGAAGAACACTATAGAACAGTGGTTTTCAAACTGCGGGGCATGACCCAGTACTGGATCGCGGAATGGAAAGCACTGGGTCGCAGCAGCTCTGGTCAGCACTGCCAACCGGGCCATTAAAAGTCCAGCTTCCTTCCCCAACCGTGTCTTCTATTTGCAAGCTGTGAACTGGACTCTGAGGGACTGGGTCCAGCAGCTCCTAGTGGTGGCCAGAAGCTTTGCAGCCCATTTCTGCAAGAGAAAAAGGAAATTCTACACAGAACACTAATTTTGAGAAAATTTTGCATCATGCAATGGTGCAGAATTCCTGAAGGAATAAGAGATGTATTTGGTGTACTGCAGCCTGCCTCAGTTATGTGATGTGTCTTGCTGCCTGACCTGAACTGGGTTAATTGGCATTTGAGTGCTCCATGAGCTGCAGAGAGCTGCCACAAAGGGAAAGCAAATAAGCTAACTCTGTGTAGATGCCCTTACTCGGGTGAATGAGACACATCCTTTTTCCAACTTGGCCAATTAAATTACATTTTTTACTAAAAACAATAAAAAATTCTCCTTTAGGCAGAGAATAGACCCAAGGATATTTATATAGAAAAGAACTTTCCCCAGTAAGTTAGTGTTGCGTGTGCACACACACACTCACACTTGTGCTTTCTAAAGCAGTACATTTCATCTGAAAGACAGCGCCTCCAAGAGTCAGTACAGTACTCCTAACAGCATGATGGGGTATTGGTTCATGCGGACTCAGAGGAAAGTGTTCTTGCAGTACCTGAGTTTTCATCAGAAATCTCTCAAACTACTAGCCAGTCCAGATTCTCTTCACATAATGGGATCTTGTAAGATACAACTCAAAGTGGTATGAATTAATATTGACTTTAAATCTGTATTGTATACACTTGGTTGTGACAAAAAAAAAATCCAAAACAGAGCACTTCACTGTACACACTTCTCACTTCTCCCCCTGGTGAGATGATGAAAAAACAAACATGTGATACATGTTAGTCACTTTGCTTAATACACGACGAGAAGGCACTCAGACACAATTGTGATGAGCAGTATGAGAACAGGAAAGTAAAGCCTACACCGATTCTGCAGGCTGGAAAAAAAAATCAAGGAATTCTTCCAGCAATTCCCTTTCTTATAAGTGAGTCTTGTATTTTATAACTCTCCAGAAGCTCAAATATAGCCAGTGTAGGCAGCACAATACAGCAAGTCTGCAGGATGCCATGGAGAGTGTGAGGAGCACTCTGAGTACCATGTATTTCCTATGAAACTAGACCTATTTAATAGGTGTTAATGAGTAAGGCGATAACTGAAAAGCAGTCTTAGTACTGATGATGTTGACAAGGAGAATATTCATACTGAACATTGTGCCTTTGCTAATGAGGAAAAATAGAGTGTGATTAGATGGAACAATTGCTTTAATCTGGCTATCACATTCTGTTCCTTTCACAAAATACTTGTCAAACTGCTTTCTAACAAATATATAACTGGAGATTAATTATTCAAAAATAAAATAATGCAAACTCTCCTGGCTTCCATGGTGCATGTAGCAACATCCTTTTTATCCTTTCCCCTCATCCTTTTCTTCAACTGCAAATCTGGTGCTGACAGGTCCCCTCAACCCCCCATCCTCCACCCCACAGTAATCATATTAATTTGTGAGAGGGAAATCTCAGACTGTAAATGAGGTCTTAAATCAATCAATCTGAGACCAGCAATACAACTGAGCTATTTTATTATTTTATTTAATCACTACTTAAATGTTTTGGCCAAAATGTCATACTCTTATATCCTCAACTACCTTTACAGGTATTAACCAAACAAAGCCTCTGGCTAGTTAAAGAACAGATAATATGTGCAAAAGCATTTTCTAGCTTATAACTCTAATTCTGCATTTAAACCAAGACCACTAAAAAGAACAGTGCAGATCCATTTTGACAACGCTACATGTTTACAATGGCCTTTTAGGACCTTGTGTTCCCACAGGGTCGAGTGCCTTGGAGTGCAGGAAATAGTAGCAATTTATTATGAAACGTCCCTGAAAAGTTCAAGCAGTAGGTAAATTTCCCATTTGGCATGTTGCCATAGTGAATTACTTCTAAAGTATGTTAAAGATCTGAAGAAGGTCTGCAAAAAGAAAAGAATGTGGGAGAAGTCAATGGGAAATAAAGTCGTATGTAACCAAGGTACTAACTTTGAGTCATCCCTCTCACTAGACCCAAACAAATCTTGCTGCTTCTTGTACAGCATCACTAAAATCAGGCCTTTCCTCTCTGTACCGATAGCTTAAAGTCTCATCCTCATCCCTTACTATTTTTGATTCACAACTTCCTTCTTCCTCTCTGTTTTGGAAAAAATTCCATTTCGCCCCACTTCATGTCATTTAAAATGCTGCTGCAAACATTATCTTCCTGATTTGTCACTTCAATCACATCACCTGTCCCCCTCCCCCCTTTTTGCATCCCCACTGATTTCCCCTTCTCTACCACTTCAAACACAAACTACTTGCCTTCACTCTTAAGGCCCTTCCTGGACTATCCCTACCATCCCTATCGTTTCTTGTATAGAATCCAGATGTAGACTACCACCTCTGATCAGCCAACAAGGCCACCGCGGATTGTGGTTTTGTCAAATTTTTGGGCAAGCACCATCATGATTCTTTCCATGTTGTCCCTTGTGCATGGAATTTGTTCCCTGTAAAAATCCACAAGGCCACCACATCCTTCTCCTTTAAATCTCTCCTTAAAACTCACCTATGTGGTGATGCCTACAAAACACTTGACAGCTGTTCGTAGGGTGGTGTGCTGTGGCATCAAGAGTTATTCCACTGTTCAGAACTGTCATTGTTCATTTTTGCTCCCACCTAAATCTATTTGTCATTACCCACCTGCTATCATTCAGCTTTAAATTTAGACTGTAAATTCTTTTGGGCAGAGACCATCTATTTGTTAGATGATTGTACAGTGACCAACACAATCGAGCCATGGCCTCTCGGTATCATAATACAAACAACAACACACTTCTCCGCCTGCAATATGTAGGATTCCCTGCAAACACAATACTTAAAAACAAATCTATGTCACGTGTTACTGCTGCTTTTGGAAATATATGAATTTTTACTGTTATGTAAAAAAAGGCATATGAACACATTTGTGTATTTCCAGCCCATTTGCAAACAGCAGGAGGATGGGGGACTCCTGTCAGACAGGCTTGGAAATGATTGATGCCCTGGCCCTCAAATCCACATTATACATAAAAGAAGCCCAAGTTACATGTGAATGAGCTCAGTATTACCCAGGATTGCCAGGTGTCTGGTTTTTGTCCGGAATGCCTGGTCGAAGAGGGACACTGATGGCTCCAGTCAGCACTGCTGACCGGGCTGCTAAAAGTCTGGCTGGCGGCAGAGTGGGGCTAAGGCAGGCTCCCTGCCTGCCCCGGATCCGCCCTGCTCCCGGAAGCAGCTGGCATGTTCAGCTCCTAAGCTCAGGGGTGGCCACGGGAGCTCCGTGCACTGCCTCCGCCCTGAGTGCCGGCTCCACAACTCCCATTGGCCAGGAGCCATAGCACCACCAATGTCAAAAGAAGTGAAGAAAAATTATGCTATTTGATCTTATGGAAGCTGACCAAGTCCTTGTATAGCAACTAACACAAACTCACTCATTTCTCACTCAAATGCAAACATTCCTTCCTCTGCCAAAACAAAAAACAAAAACCTCTGTGCAAAAGAATATGAATCAAACATGTTCTGAAAGCCTTTAGTTGTTCATTAAATATATAGTTTATTCCTTGACGCCTCCTGGAAAGACTGGTACCTACCACTGTATGTGGACAGCTGTTCGTGACACAACTATGCAGTAGCTTTTATCAGTTCAAATAACTGTCTAAACATCTTTTAATTTTGTGTTCAGCATGAGTAGCCTAAATATAATGAATAAACTTGCTCTCAATTTTTTCAAACAATTATTTTACCTTTAGTAACATCTCTATATCACAATTATGTTCTCTCTACATACTTTTTAAGAAACAGACGTTCTTATTCTAAGCATATTACACCATCCATCCACCCATCCCTCCTTTTTACAGCTCTGGGATTTAAATCACAGATTTGACAGGTAACTCAATCTTGTTGCTAAGCAGCTAGTTGGTCCACATATAACTGCAATAATGGAAATTCTCACAGTTGCAAAAGTGGAAAGCTCTTGTCTGTAAAAAGCAGATGTTTATAAATCAGCTTGAAACTCAGTAAGTGGCAATGTTAGATTAGCAAAATTCTTTCCAACCAAAATTCAATCTTTAATCCTCAACCATCCAACCTGACACTCTGCTACCTATATAATATAGAGAACTAGGAAAAGGAGACAATAATCAGCATTTAATTATGGCAATTGTAACCCATTCATCACTGTAGTAGCTAGGCCCCCATATGGTTGCCAATAAAGTAGATCTTCCATCATATTTAGTGGGTGTGTGATGCTGGCAAACCAGGTGCTAGCTCTTGCCAAGAATATAGGCATTAGCTAAGAACTGACAAACTCATAGCTGGTGACCAGTCCAGTTCACCTGTATGTTAGTTTTGCTCAAAATAGGTATTAGTCTTATAAGAATGTATTTAGTGTTTAGCCTCTACGACATTCTTATAAATTGCTGCCTGCATTAATCCCACTTGTAATGTCTGTATTCCATGCTATAAGAAAATATGTAAATTTTAATTAATAACTTTGAAAATATTTGCTCTGGACTTGTGAACCGAGGCATGAGACTTCACCCGACCCCCACCCATCCAGGAGGACTATCAAAATTTAAGTGGGCCATTATAAGACAAAAGCTTTGCTAGTTGCCCCATCCACCCATGAAGAAGTATGCACAGAAGCCCTTGTCCCATTGCTATGAATGCTGGAAGATGGAAATAAAAATAGTGGATGTGAAGATTTTTCATCTCTTTGCTATTTGAACTCTCACAGGGTCAGAGAAACCAAACTGAAGCCAGAGATCCCCAGGGGTTACCTCCTGGGAGCACCCTGAAAGACTTTGGGACAGATCACTACAACTATCACTCTTAGAATCTAGATAGTAACTAATTTGTGTGTATATGTTTGCTTGTTTTAACCTGTAAATAACATTCATTTCTTTCTCATAGTTAATAAACCTTTAGGTAGTTTATTATAGGATTGGCTACAGACATTGTCTTTGGTTTAAGGTGTAGGAAACCAATTGATCATGGGTAAGTGATGGTTTCTTGGGACTGGAAGCAACCTGAATATGGTGTGATTTTTTTGGTGTAAGTGACCATTTATCACTAAGTCCAGTTTGCCTGGATGGCAAGATAGACTGGAGAGTCTAAGGGGACTGTCTTAGACTCCATGGTAAGACTGTTATATTGACCCAGGAATTCACATTTGTTCCCGCCTGGTGAAATCTAATTATAAAACATACAACCAGTTTGGGGTGTCTGCCGTGTTTTTGACAGTCTGCCCTAAGGTAGGCACTCGTGGTCATGCTTGTGAGCCACTCCAGCCAGCCTGACAGGAGGAAATTTTGGCCTCATTGAAGTCAATAGCAGAACTCCCATTTGACTTCAATAGGGCCAGGTTTTCAGCTAATGTCTTTTTTTAATGACAGTATATATTTAAACAAGCATCAAAACTTGTGTGTTAACTCAGAGCCATCAAAACTTGGGCATGTATATATGAACCCAGAGCCAACTGTTTTGTCACTGCACCTCTGTTTACAGTCAGAGATCTCTGTTTCAGTTCATACTGTGGTAGTTCCAGTTGCACCATGCAGATAGACTGGTGAATTATACCTGAAGCTCCTATATATATATATAGTGTCTTATTTTGAAGGCATCCAGAAGGATCCAAAAGTCCTCTAATGGGTTTTGAATGATCCAAATCAGAGAGGAAGGATGTGACTTCAAGGGACTACTCACAACCTTGTAGCTTGCTTAAGCACAAGCTTAAGCGCTGGTTTGGTTGGAGACAGAGTTCAGCATCTTGGAGGACTGTGCCCAAGTTCAGCATTCTTTGCATACCCAAAAGTCACTGTGTTTGGGGTGTTCAAAACAATGCAGAAGCACAATCTGTGTTACTGAAACATTCTACACAATGAGTCAAATTCATACCCGATGTGACTCTACAGACTTATGCCAGAGATTAATTTGGCCTCTTTTGTATACCCCTGTGCTGTCTGGGCCTAAGGCACTAATAAAACAAATGTGGATTTATTTTTCATGTTTAATGTTACTGCTTTTGATGTAGGAAGCAAGCTGTACAAGAATCACTTCTAGTGCCCTGTTAAATGGCATGCTTTGAAGCTAACAGTATACCAGCTACAAAAGACTGAGCTAGCATTTTGCATGGCTGTTTAGGTTAAAAATGATATTTTCATTGCCGCTGTTAAATGTATCAACATGGTGTTGTGGAGGATACATTTGTTTTTAAAATGTCTCTGCAGCCCAAAATAATCCTCTAACAGGACAGTCTCAGAAGATAGATGAGATTCCTCTTAGAAGCAGTCCCTCTACGTCAGTTTTGAGGCACACAGGGGAGGCAGAGTGGAGACAAACAAGCAGTGTGGTCCAGGGGATAAGACACTAGACAGCAACACATGGGACTAGGGTGACCAGATAGAAAGTGTGAAAAACTGGGATGGCGGGGGGGGGGGGGGGAGAGAGAGAGAGATAATAGGCGTCTGTAAAAGAAAAAGCCAACATTTTCATGGCTGACTTAGAAAAACGCTTCCTTAGCTCTCTTCCCCTAACGTCCCTACTCTACTTATGCTACATTGATGACATCTTCATCATCTGGACCCATGGAAAAGAAGCCCTTGAGGAATTCCACCATGATTTCAATAATTTCCATCCCACCATCAACCTCAGCCTAGATCAATCCACACAAGCGGTCCATTTCCTGGACACTATTGTGCTAAATAGCGATGGTCACATAAATACCACCCTATACCGGAAACCTACTGACCGCTATACTTAACTACATGCCTCCAGCTTCCATCCAGGACACACCACACGATCTATTGTCTACAGCCAAGCTCTAAGATACAACTGCATTTGCTCCAAACCCTCAGACAGAGACAAGCACCTATAAGATCTCTATCAAGCATTCTTAAAACCACAATACCCACCTGCTGAAGTGAAAAAACAGATTGACAGAGCCAGACGAGTACCCAGAAGTCACCTCCTACAAGACAGGCCCAACAAAGAAAATAACAGAACACCACTAGCTGTCACCTTCAGCCCCCAACTAAAACCTCTCCAGCGCATCATCAAAGATCTACAACCTATCCTGAAAGATGATCCCTCACTCTCACAGATCTTGGGAGACAGACCTGTCCTCGCTTACAGACAACCCCCCAACCTGAAGCAAATACTCACCAGCAACCACACATCACTGAACAAAAACACTGACCCAGGAACCTATCCTTGCAACAAAGCCCAATGCCAACTCTGCCCACATATCTATTCAAGTGATATCATCATAGGACCTAATCACATCAGCCATACCATCAGGGGCTCGTTCACCTGCACATCTACCAATGTTATATATGCCATCATGTGCCAGCAATGCCCCTCTGCCATGTACATTGGCCAAACCGGACAGTCTCTACGCAAAAGAATTAATGGACACAAATCTGACATCAGGAATCATAACATTCAAAAACCGAACACTTTAACCTGTCTGGTCATTCAATGACAGACCTGCGGGTGGCAATTTTGCAACAAAAAAGCTTCAAAAACAGACTCCAGCGAGAAACTGCTGAGCTTGAATTGATATGCAAATTAGATACAATCAACTTAGGCTTAAATGGAGACTGGGAATGGCTGAGCCATTACAAACATTGAATCTATCTCCCCATGTAAGTACTCTGAGGCCTTGGCTACACTGGCAATTCACAGCGCTGCACTTCCTGCGCTCAGGGGTGTGAAAAAACACACCCCCCCCGAGCGCAGCGAGTGCAGCGCTGTAAAGCGCCAGTGTAATCAGCGCCTGCAGCGCTGCACGCTCGCTCGCAGCACCGCAAGCTATTCCCCTCGGAGAGGTGGAGTACTTGCAGCGCTGCGAGAGAGCTCTCTCAGCGCTGGCGGCGCAGCTACACTCGCACTTCACAGCGCTGCCGCGGCAGCACTGTGAATCCATGAGTGTAGCCAAGGCCTCACACTTCTTATCAAACTTTCTGTACTGGGCTATCTTGATTATCACTTCAAAAGTTTTTTTTCCCCTCTTACTTAATTGGCCTCTCAGAGTTGGTAAGACAACTCCCTCCTTTTCATGCTCACTCTATGTGTATATATATCTCCTCAATATATGTTCCATTCTATGCATCCGAAGAAGTGGGCTGTAGCCCACAAAAGCTTATGCTCAAATAAATTTGTTAGTCTCTAAGGTGCCACAAGTACTCCTGTTCTTTTTATGGATACAGACTAACACGGCTGCTACTCTGAAACCTGTCATAAGTGTAATGTTACAATTGAACCACATCCTTTCCCAGTTCTAGCTCCCAACAGACAAATAAAAATAAATATTATTTTACATAAAACAAATCTGTTTTAAAACTGTCTGCATTTTTAAGGATTGTATAAGAGATGATCAGTTACGATGCATCCTCCAACAACTAGAAAATACAGTGCTTAGCATTTACATAGTGTTTTTCATCTTAAAGTGCTGTACAAACATTAAGTAATCAAGCTTCACAATAACAAAGTGAGGAATGTAAGGAAGCATTATTTTGGCTATGTATTGTAATTATATTGTCTTATTAAGAATTTCCTGGTTTGTGCCTTTTAAAGTAATTATTGTAATTATCATAAAAGCTAATAAAATGTCACAAACCGTTTTTTTTACTATGAATCAACATTAAGCCAAGGAACTAATTTACAGCCTACCGTAGGCATACATTTTCCCCATTTATCTCCACTTCTATTTTCTCCTCTTGTCTACTTGAGTAAAGTCCATTTAACCATTTTGGGCTTGACCTTATTTCTGTTGAAGTCAATGGGCAATTTGGCCACCAACATCAATGGGAACAAGATTGGGCCCTTTATTTTTATTAAACAAATTCAGGAATAAATGGTAAGTGTGGGGTTGCCTCAACAGTCTTTACTGGATGTTTGCAAAGTGTTATTATGAGACGTTCGAATGAAATGTCCTACATAGGTTCAAAGCAAAATCATTAAGACATGATTGCCTGTGCATCCTTTCACTGGGAAAAAAGAATCTGTAAACTATTTTACTTCCAGTAATCCTAAAACCTGTATGTTCAGATGCTATGGTGATAAGGTCTATACAGGCAACTGGATAGAAGTGTTGCATAATGCTGAATTTCAACTGACCTCTTCTAGATCATCAGAAATGCGGCCAGAAAAGGCTAGGCTACGTCACTGAGGAAGATGATAGTTTGATTAGCCCTTAGGAGGGACTTCCTTATATGTCTGTGATTGACTGAAGATTAATTCTGAAAAGAGTCCCAGTTAGTTTTCCTTAGCTATAAGGATGGCAGTAGGGAGGTAAATCCTAAAAAATTAAGGGTTTAAACGGTAGGAATATGAGCAGCCTTAGGCTTTGACAAGTATACTGTGGCATAGGTGCTGGAACTAGGGATGCTGGGGGTGCTGCCGCACCCCCTGGCTTGAAGTGGTTT
The DNA here is from genome assembly GCF_011386835.1 of Chrysemys picta bellii. NCBI lineage: Eukaryota > Metazoa > Chordata > Testudines > Emydidae > Chrysemys > Chrysemys picta. Next base: position 26,829,141 of record NC_088793.1, read on the forward strand.
CCATCATATACAGGATTTACAGTTTGGTTCAATGGCTCTCAGCACCCCCATTATACAAATTGTTCCAGCACCTCTGCACTGTGGATTCCAGAGGAGACCAGGAAAAGACTGAACATAGCTGAATTCCACTGGTATGATACTCCTCTGACACTGGAGTAAATCTCAAGTCCAAGAAGTTACAGTGGTGCATAACCGGCAGAAGGGAGAGGAGCATCAACCCTATATTTGGATTTACTGAGATACCTGAACTGCTGGTAGATCCTAACAATACACACAAGTAATCTGCCTTCCAGGCACATCCAAAATACAGACTGTTTTTTCTGACTCCCTGAAAATGACTGCCTTGAATGGTACCATGCTTTCTTGTATTATTCTCTATCACAGCCATAAGCTTATAATTACCAGCTAGTCAGCACCTAAATTGTTGTGGCATTAAGCCCATCCAAAGTTGTTTCATAAACAGCTTCATCTATGCCCATAGGCTCTAATGTACCTTAATACCGGCTTTCTTTCAAAGGGGAAAAAAAAAAAACTATCTTCCTTCTCCCTCTCTCCCATTTGAATCTTTATTATATTCTTAAACAAACTGGTAGATCACAGGGTTTGGAGTTACCTAGGCAAATCCACTTTTACTATTATGATTGTTTATATTACCGTAATGCCAAAGAGTTTATTCACATTGTAAACAAGACAGACATAGAATGGGAAGAGAACAGTGAAGAAACTTGCCTAAGGTCACACAGCAGGACAGTGGCAAAGCCAGGAACCTAACTCAACTGACTCCCAGTCCAGTGCTCTGCCCACTGGCCATGTTGCCTCTCCAAATGCAATCTTCTGAAAGTTCCTTAATTCCTAAACACTATAACCAGGGTTGGACATGGGGCTTTAGCAGCACTGGAAAAGGAAAGAGGCATCAAGTGCCATCAACAGTCGTCTTCCATACTAGACGGCATTTCTCCAATGGATACCAGCAATAACGTGCGGCTGGTTGTAGATATTTTGAGTGGCATTGAGCTGGTGGCGCTAGAAAAGGCTCTGACAGCAGATATGGGAGTATAATTTATGTTTGGCTGATGAACTAGAAAACCCTGCAGAACCTGTGAGAATGGAATCCGACAGGCATGCCTCTTCCAGCTTCTCCTAGCCCAGCTGTTACAGCACTCACCTGAGATGCAGGTGACCGGGGTTCAATTCCTTCCTCTGCTGATGTGGAGAAAGGATCTGAACAAGAATCTTCCAATTCTCAGGAAGCCAATGGTAAATTCTGGGGTGGATCTTTCCAAGTAAGTTACAGTAGCCTCCTGGGGCTGCCCTATGGGCTGTAGTGCTGCTCGGACTATGTAAACTGGCCCCACTCTGACATGTCCCTCCCACACCCAGCCCCACCTCTGGAATGTCCCCATGTCAGGGCGTCAGAGGGGATCCATGGAAAGCAGCCTTATGGCTGTCCTCCTCAGTTCCTGACCCATGGAAATACTCCCCTCAGCAGACAGGGATTTTAAGAGTACTTTTATACCGCTCCAGTCTTTTACTTGGCATAAAAGGGCCAGAGCAGAGGTGAGGACATCACCCCTTATTGAAAACTTTCATTCACTTGAGTATTCCTTATTCCCATGAGCCATTCACATTGAAATCGGCGATCCTTACAGGATTAAGCCCTTCGATTCTTTCTCCAACTCACAATACTGTAAGTAGAATAATGACATTCTACCAAGCTGGAATCTGAAACGCAGCACAAGATACTCTTGCAGTGTCTGATGTGTGGGTGCATAAGCCCAAGATGGGTGAAACTGAAGAAAACGCCTGGGAGGAGCCATTCCGTGAAAACAAAGAACAATGGCTCAAGTATAGAAAACTGAAACACATAACTTGCCACAGTGAAAGACACCCTAAGGCAAAGGCTAACCATGGCAGTAATACAGGAGCAATATTTTCACAGGGATTAACTATTCTTGAGCAATTTTTTCCCCACATATAAAGCACAAACATACTTTTATTCAAACATCTATTTGGCAACCTCTTTATTTCTGGAATGAATACATTCATTGTACCCAGGCAAGAAAATTCCCACTCTACACTGAACTCAGAATAATCCATTGGCTAGAGTTCGGGATCTTATTTCTAGTCTCTGTGCGTTGTAATACGTTGGTCTTATTTCACTGGTTGAGGGCTAGGTGGTGGCAGTGGCCTGTGATATACAGAAGGTCAGACTAGATGATCTGGGGGTCCCTTCTGGCCTCAAACTCTAAGACTGTATATGACTCTCCCAACTAATGTCCTCTTTTGTAGGATTGCCTTAGGAGAGAGTTGTGCTAAACGAATCATTTTCACAAGAACTGGGTAATTTCGGTGAAGTGTCAACTGTCACCTTTACCAGGAAAGCACAATTTGGGGACTGAATGTGTTGAGTTTTCACTCTGGAAACAAACCTAAAAAATGTCACACATTTGTCTCAGGCAAATTTTCATCATTTTCACATACAAATGCTGTGATGCTTACAGCAAAATGAGCCTGTTTTAGAGAAATGAAACATGTTTTACATTTGTTGTTCACGTGCAAAGGAGAGAAAAAACAACAATGAAACATTTAATTTTGGGGGGAAACTGTTGAATTACATGGACTCCCCCTCTTTTCCTCTCCCCTTATTTTTTGCTTTCAACTATACTTCCTCCTAAAGTGTTATGGAGCTGCTGGCAGTATCTGCGCAAGCAGCTTAGTCTTTTGAAGGTGAAAATAGACTTTATCTGAACATTCAAAGCATGTGCTGTTCTCTAACGGTCCAGGAAGGAGTGGCAAGTGGAAAGGGAACCTGGAAAGAGTACAATGGGTCCGATTCTTCTTTCAGTTACATATTGGTTTAACACTGGAATAACAGCACTAACTCCTGATTTACACTGCTGTGAAAGTAAAATCAGGCCCACTGCATACACCAGTTTCAGACAAGACTTTCCTCTTCTTATGTAGAAAAATTCCCATGAGGGAAAGATTAAAAAAATAAGTATGGAGTACACACATCTTGCAGCAGGTACTCATGTGAGTAGTCCCACCAATCCCTGTATTTTCCTTACAATTTTAATCTAGAACCATAAATTCCTCAGGTTTTCCTTGTTACATACTATATTTTAACTCTAGTAGAAAATGATAAACAGATTGATTGGTTGCTTTATTATGGTAGTGTTCCACAGAACCTTTGTATATACCAGTGTATAAACATTTCCATTCTAAATTCTCATTTGAAGATACTTATACTTCAGCAGCAAACATTTGCTTTAAATGCTCAAAAATGAAAGACACACTTCGATAGAGCTGTTCGAGATTCTAGCCATAGGATTCCCACTGACTTGTGGGAACCACCCACGTACCATAACTTTGAAAATTAACCATTCTCAGGCCAAGAGTTATTTTATTTATTTACTTTCATTTTTTAAACAATTCTTCAAATTGGATATTGATTTTTTACTAAAAAAATATTTATTTTAAGCTAAGGGGGCCTAATACTGGAATCTATGATTTTTTAATCCTATAATATGGAGTGCCACTAAGGCCCCTTCTGTTTAGTACAAGACAGCTAGGGGGATATAGGGAGATGGTTCTGGGTGCAGTGCCATTAGTATGCTGATAACACTCAGCTAGGTCTTTGTGCAGCATTGGAGAGGGATGGTGCAGTCACTCAGTTCCCTACATCTAGGGCTTGGATGGCAGCTAACAGTCCAAGGCTCAACCCAGACAAGGCAGAGGTGATATTGGATTTGGGGAAGCAACAAGAGGAAATGGCAGGGATAACAGTGGCCCCTTTGACTAAAAGGGTATCCCTTGCTTCTGTTACCGGCGTTTGTATCCTGGGGATACTGTTACATCCCTGGCAGCTTTTGAATGTCCAGTTTGGAGCTGTTACAGGAATGCTCTTTTTCCATCTTTGCATGGCTAGAATATTATGACTTTCATTGTGGATGTGTAGCTCACCCCAGTAATTCACACCTTTCTCATCTCCATAGTCACATTGCTGGCCTTCTCGACAGCATTTGATACAATCAGCTCTAGAATCCTACTCGTAGACGTGGTAGGGATTAGCATGATTGCACTGAGGGGGCTTCAACCATTCTCTTCCCAAGCCTCATCCAGATGGATGTCAGCTCTTCTACTTTCAGAGGAGTCTTGCAAGGATCCATTGTCTCCCCCATCCTTTCGAACACCCATGTAAAGATGCTAGGGCAAACTGTGAAACAGTAACACTAGCGCTGCATCACATGCACTTCAGATGCAAACTGCACCTGCTCCCAGCTATCTAAGGGCACTGCTGAGATCAGCTATCAGATGAAAACAGCTGGCTGAAGTTAATCCTTGAAAGACAGGTAATGCAGGTGGGCAGGGGGAAGTATTCTGAAGTGCTCTGCAGGTGCCCTCTGCAGGCCTTATTTCATAATGTTTTAGAGGATTTTGGCTACATAATTTTCTGTCTTAATTGTTAGGTACTTAGACATCTCTATCATTACAGATACGTAGCCTAATTACATAATTATCTGTGCTGATACATAATACAAAATTAGGGCATATCATTACCAAATTAGGAAACAGCTACATATTTAAATAAAGGTGCATGGGAAAAAAATATTTAAAGAGGGAGATAGGGTTAAAGGAAAAGAATATTTCACCTTCAAGAAAGTCAAAACTTGGCCCTCATATGAGTGAGTAGGAGTGGGTGCAGAGAACCTCCATTCCCTGTGCACCCTGAACAGAACAGGAGTCCCCAAGACTCAAGCAAACTCAGTGACTGCTCCTTCCTAGTGTTTTCTGGGGAGCATGTCATGCCTTTTACAGAAGTTAGTGTTGGTACCAACCCAGAAACTTGTATCCAAATACTCCCAACCATTGGAAACTTTTTCATAGCTAGATCCCAAATCATCTCTTGTTAAACATAGTCCCAGAGAAGTTAAGTGACTGGGTTTAGGTGAGACAAGGTAGATGAAATAATATTTTTTATTGGACCAATTTCTGTTGGTGAAAGAGACAAGCTTTCAAGCTCCACAGAGCTCTTTTTCAGACCCAGGAAAGGTACTCAGAGTGTCAGAGCTAAATACAAGGGGGAACACATTATTTAGCAAAAGTAGTTAACACATATTCTAAGGGACCATTCAAGGTGTAATGCATATTAAGATGCTGGGCATGCTATAAGAACACAGACAGGCCACACAGTGAGTTAGTGGCAGAGCTGAGAATCTGACAAGTTCCTTATTCTAGATACCGACATACTGGGTCAGATCTTCAGCTGATGTAAATTGCCATAGTTCCATTGACATGAAGCTCCACCGGCTAGATTCTCACCCCACTGCTAGGATGCTTTATAACAGATATTAACGTGGCTTTAAATTGTGCTGAGATTTCTGTCCCAAATCTACGGTATTCAACATATCATTAACCTTATGCCACACACATCAAGGGAGTAGACACTGCAAAAGGTATCTGGTGAGTCTCCAAAAGTAGAAAGCAGTTCTTTCTCTATAGCATCACTTGACATATTGACTGCTCTGGAAACACTGGAGGTGAAGTACCATGCTATGAGGTGAGGTACCACAACTGCTGCAAAGGATAGCAAACTGGGAAATAAGAGGGGGAAGGGGTCCCAATCTCTTTAGAAACTAGTCAGATTGACAGTAACACTTCTTTAAGGAACAGGTGGGCGAAACTCATTCAGAATGAGCTGTGAGGGGAAGGGAGTAGAAAGACATTGCTGCACCTTCTTAATGATGAACAGTAGGTCTGGGCGACACTCTCCCTAGCCCTTTAGCACCTCAGATTAAAAGTTATATATATGGTGCATTTTGCATATGGTAGAAAAGAATCCAGCGTGAGGGAGATAAGCACAGCCTGAAATACCTTATGGGTAGGCTTGGTAGAATTTGATTTTTATTTTGCTTATAATTTTGATGGGTCATATAAATGGTTATTTTAAGCATTTTTTTTTCAATTTTTATCAAATTTAAATTTTCACAGTTGTAGGAAATTAAGAGGGGATCAGACAATGGTGGGGGGGGGGTCCAACAATAGTTATTTATTGACAGTAAATGCTGAGATTCAAAAAGTTAAAGCTTTATAACCGTTTAACCAACATCACATACAAAATAAATATCCTTAAATCAAACTCTAAGAAGTTCTCAACCAGTATTTTTCTTACCTTGCCTAATTGTAAAGGTCTCTTATTTTTGATCAAAATATTTTTTCATTGGGTTTTCTGCAGAGTGAAATCAATGTTTACCGATATCTACTGATAAAAAATCTAGTCTTTCCAAGTCTACTAATAGGTGACTGGACTTTGTAGAAAATTGATGGCAAGACCCACACAGGATTTCAGAACAACCTCTGACTCTATTTTGTTGACTGTCTTATTTAACAGTAAAAAGAACAGGAGTACTTGTGGCACCTTAGAGACTAACACATTTATTTGAGCATAAGCTTTTGTGGGCTACAGCATCCGAAGAAGTGGGCTCTAGCCCACGAAAGCTTATGCTCAAATAAATTTGTTAGTCTCTAAAGTGCCACAAGTACTCCTGTTCTTTTTGCGGATACAGACTATCACGGCTGATACTCTGAAACCTGTTATTTAACAGTGTTAGTTTTTAAATAATCCCAACTAGATTTTGTTGTTAACTCCTCTCCGTGATAAAGAAGGAGATGCTGGGTTACCTCTGCTTCTGTTTCTCTGGATGAGAGCGAGGTTTTATGAAAGGCTGTACATTCACTTCTGGCAGGAGTGCTATCTCTGCAACCAACAGGCCTGGAAAATCCTTGGGCAGTATGGATTCCATACAAACCACTCCTGAAGACAAAGTGGGATCTAGCATTTTTCACTAGTCCTTTGAAATATCAGTATATATTTCTCTACACTGAATTTTCTTGCTTTTGTCCATTTATCTTCCAACCTCCATGTTTTCTTTAGTGTTGTTTTGTTGTGCTTGAATATACAATTAAGAGAGCAAACTCTCATGCTAAGTCAGTCATCTCAACTCTGCAATTAATAGGGTTGTTGGTGAAAACAGGCAATTCATGTGAGCTTAATTAAACATGAAAAGAGGGGAATTTACTCTCGTTCAGTAAAAATATGGTTGATATCCCAAGGTACTGGGACTGTTCAAGCTATGGTTAGTAGAAACCTGATCTGAATCTCAACTACAGCCTACATAATAATAAAAGGCATCTAAACTGATGCCTAATCCAGCACCTGACTGTTGTACTATGCCACAGAACTTCCTAAAGAGGCACAACTATTCATTATTAACCTACCGACCCACAAGAATGCCCAGCACAAAAAAGTACAAAGCCACTGCATATCTCCTGTTTATTCTCCCCCCCCTCACTCTCTGAAACGCTCTTCTCCCTCTCCCATCCTCCCCACATTTGTTGCAGGTTTTATTCTGGGGGAAAGCTAACTCGAAGCTGTGTTTTGGAATTCACACTGAAAGTGGTGAGATTTGTGGTTATTATAATATTCTCCAGTAAGCGAATTCCAAAACCTAGAACACACTGCTGAGAAAGCCCTGCCTCCAGCTCTTACTGCTATTACGCTTGGGCTTGAAGTTTCATTGTCTTTAAGAAATATAGCTCTCAGCGGAGGCCATCACTACAAAGAGAAAGGCACTTTTGGAGGTATTTCAGACCAGTTCCATGGAGGGTCTTGAAGACCTGAGATCTTGAATCTGATCCAGTATTCTACTGAGAGCCAGCATAGTGAGCAGAGCACCAGGATGATGTATGCCTGGTGCTTAGTGTTGGTGAACAGGCAGGCTGCTGTATTCTGGACTAACTGAATTTTTTTAATGTTGGATAGCTCAGACATAGGTATAGTGAGTTGCGACAGTCTCTCCTGGAGACCATGAAGGCGGGGATCACTATGGACATTTGGTTTCTTAACATGTTACTGAGTCCAATACAATATTTGGGGCCAATTCAGCCCTGGGATCTGTGGAATTGTACTGTTTACATCAGGGCTCAGTACGGAACTCAGAGTTCCCATGTGCACCTTCCGTAACATGAAGACTGTTTGTTCAGCCTGAGTTGTGTCTACAAAACAGATATTGAAAATAGACACATGGCACCACAGAAAAACATTCCTATATTTTGAAACAAAATTCCTTGTCTCTCACAATACAAGTTTACTCCAGTATCAAAATAAAATATCTTATACTTCCCTTAGTTTCAGAGACTCCTTCATGAACCTTGTAGTGCTGAACGGTTTTAAATAATTTAAACAAGTAGAAAGGCCGCTTGTAAAAAATGTGTCACATTAAACTTACTAAAAGACAGCAGTTCACCATCTTCCTAGTGTTTAAAGCTATGACTAAATCAAACTTACAGGAGACCTAAAATACCAGAAGATGGTCACAACCTTAATTATGAAGAGGCCACCCTTTATATATAATAATAGATCTATCCACAGTACACATTTGGCTACAATCTAGTCATCTTTGCTATAATGAATCCCTGTAGACCTTGTGCTCTTGCAATTTAAAGAGAGTGCTCACTGAATCATTCCAGAGCAAAAGAAAACATTTATACTACAAACAAACAAACAAGGAGGGATGCTCTTGCATTTGGAGCACTGGACTGGAACTTGGGAGATCTGATTTCAGTTCTCTGCTCAGTTACAAACTTCCAGTGTGATCTTGGGCAAGTCATTTAATCTCTGCATGTCTGAGTTCCCCATATGCAAATTAGAGACTATCATACTTCTTTTCTCCCACCCTTGGTCTGTCTTGGTTATTTAGAGTGTTAGCTCTTCCGGGAATGGTTTGTCTCTTACTGGAGTATGTTCAGTATCTAGCACATGGGTTCCCAACATGGCATTTGCGACTCCTAAGAACAGGTTTCTTTATGGCTAGATGGAGGCGGGGGGGGGGGGGGGGGGGAGAGGCGGGTCCTGAAAAGTAAGAAAGGGGGATCCTAAAACTTTTTTTCTGTTGTAAAATGGGTCATGGTTGGAAGAAGGTTGTGAACCACTTGCATAGCACAATGGGGCCTTTATCTCTATTTGGGAGCTTTTAGCACCACTTTAAACAAATAATAAAACAATAACTACACAAAGAAATCCATGGCCTGATTGTGGCAGGATTGGGCTCTTACTTTGCCAGTGTTTTTCTGCATTCCCTGATATTATGTTTTAATGATGGCTTTCTCCCTTGCAGCTGCACCGCTCCTTTCCTTCTGTTTTATCCTCCAGGGAAGTCATAACCTGTACTTACGAATTCACAGGGTTTTGCCATGGAAATAATTTTGACATTCCAAATGAGGGACCCAACAGGTAGTAAAGGTTAGCTGTAATGGAACAAAGCCCTTTATAAATGATGCACAATAGTTTTTGTAATTAGCAAACATGCTTTTCAAAAAAAGAAATCTTTAGAGAGATGGAAAATGGGAATGAATTTACATATTTTTGAAGTATCTGGAGAATTTTCCTAGTGTGGCTTTCCCTCATTAAGATCTTTTGGAATGTAATATATGCATGGATGTGTGTCAGCTTTTTAAATGCTCTGGGTTGGATTACCTTTCTACTATCTAACCAGGGTTTTTTTAAGGTTGCCCATCACTATCGTATCTTCGTGCTTTTCACACAAAAAAGATAAACACAAAGATATGTTAGCCTTTAAATTCTATGGTTACCAAATAAACTTTCTTTATACTTTATGAGAGAATCTGAATTCAGCTGTTAGGGCCAGACTTTCAAAAGAGCTCACAACCAGATTTTTAAGTGCTCAGTTCCCACACCTGTGGCCAGAATTTCAAAAAAGCTTATCTTAAAATTAAACCCCTAAATAAGAGCCAGGATGGAAAACTTCCATTGGTTTCAATGAGGTCAGGATTTCAATTTCAGAACAGCCTGGCATCCAATGTGCTGATCTCGTTTGAGTATCTTGATACTTATTTTGAAGTCTAAACAAGAGTTGTTATTTTTTTTAAACTGTGCATGCTGAGCTTTGAAAATCTGACTGTTAGAGACTGGTCTGAAGAGAGGTTTCCTAAAATGTTTCTGAGTCCAAGATCTATATATAGAGAGAAATATGGGAATACGTTACATGTATCATCCCCCTCCCCAATCACACAAAGAATCGGCTTCACAGTTAATGCTGCCTCCTGGGGGAGGGAGATATTAGGTGCTGGACTAATTTTAAAGGATGGTCCTTTCGTGGGTGTTTCCATGGGAAGAACAGCCTCCCCCTTTGTTTTAGAATTCATGTGAGCAGGTACAGAGAGTTCCTGGCTTCTACTTAAGAAATGCAAGACATTTCTATTGTGGTTGTCTAATATGCATAGATGTTTGGCATAACACCCTCCTATTCATGTTGCTAGCGAGGAGAAAGAGGAGATATATTGATAGCGAAAACAGCAGTGTTATGGGAAATTGCAGAAAGACAGTAAGAATCTTGCCATTGCCAAGAATACATTCTTTATGTTAACTAGCGTTGTACTAAAAGTAATGTTGTCTTTTCACGGTTTCTCAGAAACCTATTTAATACAATATTAGAGCACCAAATATGTATTTCATGCTGAAAAACACTACTCTATGAAAATTCTATGTCCCAATCTGCTCGCTTTTTATTTGTGCTTTACAGTTTCTTCTGTTAAGTGCATTCTATATAGTTACCTTTAAACAGGATAAATTTACTTTTGCAGAAGTTTGTGTCTTTATCAGGTATTTGTCACAAATGATTTCATTGTATTTTTTATCAAATGTTTAGATTTTGAGTTAGCACTGAGGGAATACATTTAACATGTTTTCTGTCTATTTGATGTTTCCTCAAAGCAGCCAAACAGCATAGAATCTCAAGGTTGGAAGGGACCTCAGGAGGTCATCTAGTCTAACACCCTTCTCAAAGCAGGACCAATCCCCAGACAGATTTCTGCCCTAGATCCCTAACTGGCCCCCCTCAAGGATTGAACTCACAACCCTGGGTTTAGCAGGCCAATGCACAAACCACTGAGCTATCCCTCCCCGCATTGATAGTGCTACTGCGCCTTCTCCCCAACAGGTCCCCATTTGTATTTTTATCTCTCTGTTGCATCTAGTCATATAGATTGTGAAATCTCTGGGGGCAAAGACTGGCTTTGTTTTACTTGTTTGTGTACGTTAGCCCTGATTGGGGACCTTTGCTCCACCCCTGAGAATAAATAATAAATTCTTATTATTAATAATAATGGCTTCTTATCCAATTTCTATTTAAAAAGCTCATTATAAAATAATTACTATTATCTTCCTCATGGATCCTTAAGTCATATTTATAGATACATAGATATGATGTATGACTACATCATGTTAGGTGTGTACATGCTGCTGGTAAAAAGCATACAGGATATCCTACTAAATGAACTGCTCTATGGTCTAGGAAACTTCTCAGAATTCCTGGAGTGATCTTTACATATAGCTGAATTGTTCCTGAATGTTTACATCCTGTAAGGCACACACAGACAGACTTCCCTGAAATAAATAGCATGCCCATCTACCCTTGCTCCATCCCCCTCTAGTATACTAAGGGAGAACTGGTTCATTGTCCCGCATTGGTATACTCATCTAGTTCCCTTTAATATTGCAGTGGAGTGGAACAAGTGAGAATGTCCAGTAAAGTGCTACAGTGCAGTAATTCTCTTTAGCAGGGTTGGACAAGGATCCTCCTAATTTTGTTGTGATGAGAACTATGTCCCTTGTTCTGCTGTCTTGCATACAGTGGCATGAGTAACAGGGTGAGGAGGCAGCAGGTTTAAAGGCAGAATAAGATGGTGACATCTATGGGCACTAGGATGGGCACCAGTGATGCAAGACTCTCACAAGGTTCAGAGTTCAAATAAGTGCCCATAGATTGGATGCTTACCCAGTGCCTGATCCAAAGCCCAGTGAAATTAATGAAAATACGTTGATTGACTTCAGTGGCCTTTGACGCAGGCACTCAAAACTCAAGTGAATAATCCAAACCCTATAGACAGGAAAATCTGGGCTGGAAACCTCATGAGAACAGATTCTTTCACACAATTTCTGACATTTTTATTTCCAGTCATTATGAAAGAACAACTTTCCGTATTTTATTTTGTTACTTCTGGTTATACAGCTGCAGGTAGTAATGGGGGAGGGCGGGGGAGCCCACATCCAAACATTAAAAAAAGGTTCAGGTTAGGCTCAGTTTTAAACATGGACAAAGGTTTACGGAGGTTCATGTTTTATCCAAACCAGTTAAATATCTTTCTTATTAGAGAAGAATTAAGACATCATTCCTACTTTATTAGATAAAGCCATCAATACTTAAACATTATTGTAGAGTTGAAATGGTTGTCTTTGTTGATGAATATTATTATTTTTATAGTAGTGCCTAGATTCCTCAACTGAGCTCATCTCCCATTGTGCTAGACATTGTGCAAACATATAATAAGAGACAGTCTTTGCTCTAACGAACTTACAGTCTAAACATAAAACAAAGATAAAGAGTAGGAGAAAGGAAGTATTTTTATTCACAGTTTACAGATGAGGAACTGAGGCACTGAAATATTAAATGGTTTACAAGTTTACACAGGGACTTGTCTAGGGCAGAGCGAGGAATTGACCCTAGATCTCTAGAGCCCCTGTCCAGTGCCTTCACCCCACAAAAAAACATCCTTCCTCACTATGCAAGTTATCCAGCCTTCAAGATGGGAAACTTCTCCCAACACTGTTTTTGTGTTTTGTTTTTCCCCGTTTTGTCCAAACGACAACAATCCCTGTGTATATATTTGAATGTCTTACTCACGAGACCCTATAAATATGCTAGTGGGTGGACAAGTATTGTTTATTAAGAATTTGAGGAGCTATGTACTTCCTACAATACATTTTGGCATATCCTGAAATTTGGGCTGGGGTGAGGAGCTGGAATGGAGATCCACCTACCTAATCTTCAGTAAATATTTGAGAATAGAGCCTATTTTTTTCCCCATACACTCTTAAAATGACAGAGTAGAATTCAGTTGGATCTCAGTCAGGGAACATGAGGGATAGCCCAAAACATGAAAAATTATTTGACTAATCAAATCATATTATATTTTTCAGAACAATTTAAATTTAAACTCAATAATCTGGTTTAATAAAATACATAAGAAACCCATAAAACTTTACACCCAATTTATTATTTAATACTAACCTAAGGTGCATTATACCATAATGGCTCTGAATATTTCCTTTCCATTTGTAGGACTATTGGTATTTGCTTTTGCTTGCCATGTTCAGTGACCCGATTCCAAGAAGTATGACATCATAGGAGCCTATTTTCCACTTAGTACACACACATAGCTCATGTTATCATTAATGCCCATTATGTACACTTGCACAGTATGGGGCACATTTATTCCTGATGTAATCCTGCTGAACTCAAAACTTAAAGCAGAATGAATTTGGCCTTTTAAATCAAAATAAGATGTATGGAATCACAATATGAATTCAGAATGCCCATGTATTTAGGTTGATTTGCCTCCGGTCCCAAATTTTACTTTAAGGTATTTTTGTAAATTAGTTTCTTATGATGAATATACTATAAACACTAAATAAATACAACCCTCCAGTAAAACTGCTGCTAAAACTATTCAGTATCATTCAGCTATGTGGGAACAAAGTCTGGGGTCTAATCTTGATAGCCATGACACCAATTCAGTCAAAATCACAACAGTAACCCTACACCTTCAGATCTCTTAAGAGCTGCACACTGCAAGTCAGTTGCAGTGCATTAAAAACAAAACAACAACAACAAAAACTTTATTGAATCTACAAATTTACAGGCAATGTTAAATATTTTTATATGCCAATACAAGGTGTTCTATTAAACTGTCTACACATACACCTGTATACAGACATATCACTTTTATACAACACTCCCATTAACAAGTTCTGTAAACAAGCAAACATTCTACACAAGAAGGTCTAGTTGCATGAGTGCTATTCGTCTTAAGTGCTGCATAGTCAGGTTCATAGAAAGTACCCCAGCTGCAATGAATTCAGATCTGATACTAATCAACATGCGGGGGGGAGGGGGGGGGGGGAGAGAGAGGGAACAAAAACAAAAAAACAAAAACACAGAACTATTGGTGCCACCTCAAACAAAGCAGCAGAACCTCAGAGTTACGAACACCTTGGAAATGGAGGTTGTTTGTAACTCTGAAATGTTCATAACTCTGAGCAAAACGTTGTTCTTTCAAAAGTTTACAACTGAACATTGACTTAATACAGCTTTGAAACTTTACTATGCAGAAGAAAAATGCTGCTTTTAACCATCTTCATTTAAATGAAACAAGAACAGAAACAGTTTCCTGACGTTGTCAAATTTTTTTTTTTAAACTTTCCCTTTATATTTTTAGTAGTTTACATTTAACACAGTACTGTACTGTTTTTTCCCTTTTTTTGGGGTCTCTGCTGCTACCTGATTGCATACTGCTGGTTCTAAAAACAACAATTGTTGACCAGTCAGTTTGTAACTCTGGTGTTTGTAACTCTGAGGTTCTAAAGCAGTGGCTCTCAACTTTTCCAGACTACTGTACCCTTTTCTGGAATCTAATTTGTCTTATGTACCCCTAAGTTTCACCTCACTTAAAATCTACTTGATTACAAAATCAGACATAAAACAACAAAAGCGTCACAGCACACTTACTGAAAAATTGCGTACTTTCTCATTTTTACCATATAATTATAAAATAAATCTATTGGAATATAAATACTGTACTTACATTTCAGTGTATAGTACACCTCTACCCCGATATAATGCGACCCGATATAACACGAATTCAGCTATAACGCGGTAAAGCAGTGCTCTGGGGGGGGAGGAGGGGCGGCTGCACACTCTGGCAGATCAAAGCAAGTTCGATATAACACAGTTTCACCTATAAGATTTCTTGGCTCCCGAGGACAGCGTTATATCGGGGTAGAGGTGTATATAGAGCAGTATAAACAAGTCATGGTCCGTATGAAATTTTAGTTTGTACTGTCTTTGCTAGCACTTTTTATGTAGCCTGTTGTAAAACTAGGCAGATATCTAGACGAATTGATTTCAGGGGCATAGCTAGGGGGGGTGCAGGGGGAGCAGCCGCTCCCCCTGAGCACATTCTCCAAAAGTGGTGCCTTAGGTGCCGATTCCCTGGGTGCTCCAGGGCTGGAGCACCCACGGGGAAAATTTGGTGGGTACAGAGCACCCATTGGCAGCTCCCCGCCCTGCCCCCCAGCCCCAGCTCACTTCCGCCTCCTCCCCTGAACGTGCCTCCCACTCTGCTTCTCTGCCCCTCCCCCCTGGCTTCCCGCGAATCAGCTGTTTGTGCAGGAAGCCAGGAGGGCACAGAAGCAAGCGGTGGCTTCGCGTTCAGGCCCAAGGAGGCGGAGGCGGAGTGGAGGTGAGCTGGGGTGGGGAGCAGTTTCCCTGTGCGCCCTCCCCCGGGTTGCCTGCTGCGGGAAGCGGAGTAACGCGGCCCCAGCCTGCTCCACTTCCCTTGCCCGGGCTCCAGTCGTGTCACGGGGAGGATTGGGGAAAGGTCCCTCCTCGCCCCCACCCCCTGCACTCACCAGCAGTGGCGGGAAGCGGAGCAATGCAGCCCCAGCCTGCTCCACTCTGCCAGCTCCCAGCTGCATCACTCCGCTTCCTGCCGTCGGTAAGTGCGGGGAGGTTGGGTTAAGGTCCCCCCTCCCCTGCACTCACCGGCGGCAGGAAGCGGAGTGCCGCAGCTGGGAGATGGCGGAGTAGAGTTGGCTGGGGCCGAGCTGCTCCGCTTCCACCGCTGCAAGTGAGTGCAGGGGGGGAATCCCTTCCCCCAAACTCCCTCCCCTGAGCGACACGGCTGGGGGGGGCGAGGGAACCGGAGTGGGCTGCTCCCCGTCTCCTGCTAATCCCCTGGGCCACTCTGCATTAAAACATAGATGTGCTTAGGGTTATTTTTTTAATGTAGCATTAAAAGCTGCTGCATTTTCTATGTTAAGACATAAGGTATTGCATAGTCTGCATTGATTTCCGTCCCTAAAGTCCACACTGTTGTTTGTAAGGGTATGGTTCGTTGAAGCAGTTAAGATTTACCTCCGAGTATCTCTCAGTACGTTATTCATGCCTGGGCCTACATTGTACTCTCTGTAAGTACACTGCAGCCGTGCAGAGATCTACAGCTCTATACGTTGCACCCCAGGCACAGATCTGTAGATGCAGCCTCCAATGGTCAAGAACGTCTAGCTCTGTCTTGCTCCCTGGAAATGTACTGCTTTGACGTGCGTTGTCACTTTCCCGGGTGTCACATTTGCCTGGATGTTTGGGGAGTGGGGGAAGTTTGGATGCAAGTTCCGTCCGTACTTTTCACAAAGTTGCTCAAGCCCTTAGGGCAGCAAAGTTGCCTCTGTGTTATTTTTTTAACATGATTATTTCAAATGCCTTTCCCCTCTACATACTCCCTCCCTCCCCATTGCATTGCGCTGGATCTCTGGAGTTTAAGCTTGTGTGCTGACACCCAGCCCTAGACTTGCCCTCCACTCCGGACGGTCTCTTCCCTTCACAGCTGCTGCTCTACCTCCTGCTGCTCCAGCTACACTTTACTGCTCAGGACTTCGGGCAACTTTTCTTCCCAGCCTCCTCTCCCTCCCTCTATACCTCCTCAGGCAAAGGATTGCACTTTTGCTGCTCCAGATCCGGTGCTGGCATTTTTCATATTTATTTTCACTATTAAAAGGCATAAAGCTTCTGGGTCTTGGAGGTAATTCGGTGGCGGGTCCTTCTTTCTTCTGCGGCAAGACTTGGGTTTTTCTTTTCTTTTCCTTCGTGGCGGATGGCGCCTTTTTTATGTGTTTGCTCCCTCTGCTGTTAAAACCTGGCTACGCCACTGGTTGATTTACCCCCTGGAGGACCTCTGCATACCCCCGAGGGCTCACATACCCCTGGTTGAGAACCACTGTTCTACAGAATATACATGAGGGGAGAGAAACTGTGAAGTCATGGTTTCATTGAAGTCAATGGGAGTTTTACCACTGACTTCAGCAGAGTGAGGATTTTGCCCTGTGTGTAGACATATATAATTTTCAGCCTATAACAAACTAGGCTAAACACATAAGAGTTATGTTAAAGCAATATTAAGGGTACTTATTAACAAAAGCAGGAATAGCCAAACACTGGGGAATCTTACTTAGCTTATATTTCCAAACACAAGTGGAACATAAAGGCGCTAAAGCTCATACACAGAGAAGGAAAATCTGGCTGTTGTCAAAGTTCTCATGCTTTTAAGCAGCACTGAACCCTCATACTCTGATTTACGTTTTGCACTACCACTCAGTAACAATGGAACTAAATTTTATCTCTGGGCTATTTCCCCCTGGGGTAAAGCACCTTGTGGGAGTCTACAATGACCTCTAAGGATGACTCAAACACTTTTGAAAAGAAGTCCTCGTGGCTGGGAAATGATATCATAAAACTGTCCCTCCCACACAACCCCCCTCCACAAATATTTATTTAGACCTCATTCCCCAGTTTTTATTTGTAATTTATCAAACAGGAAGCAATGGTTCCACAACAGTTAAACACCTTATATATTTTGCTACACATACATATTTTGCAAACGCTTATTTACTTTTCCTACAAACATGCATGAGAAATAAGATGCAAGTCAATGTAGGACACACGCCAAACATCATCTAAAACAGAGGCAATCAATAATCACTCAATACAAAACACAACGCTCTAAAGCAGTAATAGCAGGGTTTTCACAAAACAACCACTAGGGAGTCACAGTCTTCTGGAAGACAGGACTTTTCGGAACGCTGTTTTAATGTACAGAATTAAAGTGCACAGATGGTAATTTAATTCATATACACTGCAGATGGCAGTGTTTGTACAGTAACCTTCCCTGGCAGCGGGAAGGGGGATGCTTATAATATTTGTGGGGATGGTGTGGTCCAGAGCCGGGGAAATGCAGGAAAGATGGACTGCAGTTTCATTTCAGATAAATACAGATAGTCCTTGCCTACAGAGATCATTACGGAGCTCCAGGCCATCAAAGGACTGGTAAAATTGACTGCTGGCATTTTTATTGTTCCTCAACCTAACACTGTAATTTTCTGAACTAAGTGTTCATCACCACTATCCATTATTTTTCCTACTTAAAATTACTTTGAAGCCTCTGATCTTCAGGCAGTTGTTCCATTTTGAATGAAAATGTAATTATTTTTGTAATCTGAATACACATCTCATGCTGTCTCCAATGTTTCTCCCCTTACAGAATAAATACATAGTGAAAATAAGAAGACATGGTACGTGATAAATTAATGATGAATAAAAAGAAGGTAACCAGATGTCCTACATATCCTCTCTCATACTCCAAGGACAAGGGGAAAGTTAATGAAAAGGGAAGACAACACATTTATAACATACAAAAATAAACTTTTTTTTCCCCCACAGTGCATAATTAATCGATAGCCCCAGTGAAGTCCTGTGGCAGTGAATACTAAGAAATGACTGGGAATCAAAAGAGGAATAGATATTTGGATGGATAATGACAACATATACAGGATACTCATTTTATATACCAGTAGCACTGCATGGAGGTATAGGGATCTGCCAACATGGATCATCTTGCAGGAGTGGGGCCATAACCCCTCATCCTTCAGAGCATAAGACAACCCCTAGTTGAGGGGGTTTAGGAAGACTCTTCCCCTTTGGGAAAATTATATCCTTCCTCTGAAGCATTTAGTATTGGTCACTCTCGGAGACAGAATACTGATCTATTTGAACCACTGGTCCAATTGCTATAGCAATTCCTATGTACATACCTCTCTGCTCCTTGTCAGTATAGACTTTAATTTGAATGATAGACATGAAGAATATTTTTGCTCTACACATATTGAGGCACCACTCTGATACCCTTCTTGTGGCTGTGCAATAGGAAGCTAATAAATAACGTACCTTTACATAAAGCTGCTGAAATTCGTCAAGGTTCAGTCTACCACTAGGACAGTCCTTTAGAAATCCTTTGTACCACTGTTTGAGTTCATGTTCGTTAAACTCCGTGCTCTTCACCAGATCCTCCATCACTTCAGGGGCCAGTTTGCTATTCTGTTTCCCCATTCTGCCTTAAGAAAAGCAAATTAATACAATTAGCCAAGTTGCTGTGATCGTTTTAAAACTTGATTAGCAACCAAGCTGGAGTATGCTACTGACAACCTTGTTTTGTGCTCACTGATGCTTTCAGCCAAGCCTGCCCCATGTTCCCCCTGATTATTTGGATGCTAAACTATATTTAAATAACAGTTAGGCTGAATTCGAGAAAAACTAAGAATTAAACTAAGAACTTTCAATTAAAGCTCTTAAGTCCTGCAGAGAGACTGCTGAATTTGCTTTCAAAATAAATGAGAATTTGCTTAATCTTTTTATCTTTAATAATCATTTAATACAAGGATTCCACCCTTTTTCTTTTCTTTTTGAGAGGACTAACAGGTTCTTCCTACCAGTGGTTACCATCATATTAAAAAGTGACCTTTCTTTTAGTAATCTTGATAAAGTGGTTCCTAACCATTCCTTGGGTATTCAATTCTGAGAGAATGTTCCTTAGGCTGACGTTGTTATTAGTCAATATTATGCTGGGTTGGAAAGGATCTTGTGATCTTTCCATTGCATTTTAATTCAGACATTTCACAGATTCATAGATATGATATTATTCACAGGTTTCTCTTTAATCTTACCTTAAACCCCTCCACCGATGCCAGTTCAATGATTGACAGACTCTTTACAATTTATGGCCCCAATCCTGCAAAGGCTTCCACATATGATTAACATTACATTTGTAAGCCGTCCCATTGATGTACATGGGACTTCCCATATGCATGAAGTTAATCACAGGTGGAAATCTTTGCAGGATCAGGGCCTGTAATACACCTCAGTCTTGAAATATGAAGTGTTCTACAGCATTGGTTCCCAAACTAGGGCCGCCGCTTGTTCCGGGAAAGCCCCTGGCGGGCCGGGCCTGTTTGTTTACCTGCCGTGTCCACAGGTTCAGTTGATCGCGGTTCCCATTGGCTGCAGTTCAGGGCTGGCTTTAGGACCTGCGGGGCCCGATTCCAAGGTCCGGGTCTTCGGCAGCACTTCGGTGGGGGGGGTCCGCTCCGCGTCTTCCGCGGCACAGAAGGACCCCCGCTGCCGAAATGTCACCAAAGACCCCAGAGCGGACCCCCACCCCGCTGCTGAAATACCACCGGAGTGGACCGCCGCCGGGTGAGCCTAAGGCGCGGGGCCCTCTTAAGCGTGGGCACGGGGCCCTCTTACCCGCAGCGCCCAATTCTGGGGAATCGGCCTAAAGTTGGCCCTGCTTCAGTTCGCCGCTCCAGGCCAACGGGGGCTGCAGGAAGCAGCACGGGCCTAGGAATGTGCTGGCCACCCTTCCTGCAGCCCCCATTGGACTGGAGCGGCGAACCACAGCCAGTGGGAGCCGCGATTGGCTGAACCTGCGGACGCGGCTGGTAAACAAACCGGCCCGACCTGCCAGGGGCTTTCCCGGAACAAGCGGCGACCCCAATTTGAGAACCACTGTTCTACAGTATATTAGTGGGACTACATTTTTCTTTGATAATTTTAGGTCTTTTTTTATTATATCCACATTGACTAGTACAAATAATTCTCCCTCCCGCCCCCCCCCACATCTCATTTTTTACTTTCTTACTAATTTTTTTTAGATAATCACATTTTATCCCAATGTGCATTTTTGCAGTAATAAAGACAGTGGATGGACAGTGTTGCCATTTCCTATCCTAGGCTCTTAGGGCCTGATCTTGCAAGCCCAGCTCACCTGAGAAATCCTCACTCACATAAGTAATCCCATTGTATGAAGGGGTGAAGCCCTTACAGAACCAGGACTGAGGAAAAGAGTGATTAGCTATCCAAACTGTGAGAGATGGGGAGGGGCTTCTCTGCAAAGGGTTCTGGGTAGGGAAGCCCTCATTAAAACCCCTGGCTCCCTCCAAGCTAGAGAGTCAGAATTAAAGGGTTGATGAGGAAGAGTCACCTGGAGCAATGGTTCTCAACCTGGGGCCTGGGGCCCCATAGGGGGCCTTGAGCAGGTTTCAGGGGTGCCTCCAAGCAGGGCCAGCATTAGACTCATTGGGGCCCAGGGCAGAAAGCCGAAACACCACCGCCTGGGACTGAAGCCCAGGTCCCTGAGTCCCACCACCCAGGGCTGAAGATGAAGCCTGAGCAATGTAGCTTCGTGGGAGCCCCTGTGGCGTGGGGTCCCAGGCAATTGCCCTGCTTGCTACTCACTAACAGAAGTTCTGGCTTTTATATGCAGAAAACCAGTTATTGTGGCACAAGTGGGCCGTGGAGTTTTTAAAAGCATATTGAGGGGGGCCTCAGAAAGAAAAAGGTTGAGAACCTCTGACCTGGAGGAACCTGGGCCTGCAATAAGGCATATGGAGTGCTTTGAATGGGTAAATGGACTGACACTATCTTATGGAAAGACATTCTTTGTTGTTCTTTTGGGGGGTTTTATTTAAAATATTTTTTGGTACTTTTACTAATAGCCCCTGGACTGTGTCATGCTGATTTTAGAAACCTTCCCTTACACTGTTAAGTCTGCCATTCCAGCTATGCATCAGCTCATCACAAAACCATATCTAGGGCTCTTTCTATATGGTGTCTTAAACATCCCTGGTATCACATTCGAGTCACCTGTCAACCTCCGGTCAGGTTCTTCACAAGCCTGCCATCCCACCCTTCACACCAACTGTAGCAGAAAGGCTGTCCAAACAAGTCAGCAGGATGCAGTTCAGAGAGGTTTAGCAAACAAAGTACCAAACTTCTTTAAAAACAAACAAACAAACAAACAAACAAACAAAACAACCACACAACAAGGGCTACTTTTCCATAACAAAATGTCAGTCCATTTACCTTTACTCCATATGTTTCACAACTGGCGGAGATGACCCTTCCTCACCAGCTCTTCAACTCTAACTCTCTAGTTGGGAGAGAGCCAGGTGTTTTATAAAGGGCTCCTGTACCTAGAACCCTTTGCAGAGAAGTCCTTACCATCTCTCTGGGTGATTGACAGTTTGGCTGACTCTTTTTCTCACTCCCAGTTCTATAAGGGATTCACCCCATCACACACACTGAATTCAAGTTAACCTGGTTAGCTGAGCACCTCCTGAACGGTGCTCTCAACCTCCATGGACTTTCATGGGTGTGGAAGGTGCTCCTCAGCTTGCAGGATCGGGTTCATATAGTCTTTCATTCACAACCTGCTCCCATCTAAGTCAATAGCAAAACTTCCCTTTGTATGCAACAGAAAACCCACTGGAAAAATATAGGGCCCGATTCTCCACTCCCCTGTGCTTAGTGTAGTCATTTACATCTGTGCAACACAGGATTAAAATACTACCATTCTGATCTGATTGCCTTTAACACCTACTGTGCCCTCCCTCTGCACAGGTGTGAATGACAACACTAAATACGAGGCCCTAATCAGGTCCCTAATGTGAAGCATTGAAGAATATACTGTGGGGAAACAATCCTGAACTGGTGGAAGCATAGACAAGTCTTTTTCATCTATTGTGCCCAAGTTAATTTGAAGTCCAGAGATTAATTTAAACCTTAAAAAGGAATAAAAACAGACAGGAAAGAAGAATAGAAGTGGAGAAATATAATCATTAAGTGCTATATAGTGAACACTCAGTAGATCGTTGACATCCAATTATTGTCAACACTTGAGATATGAGCTGTATTTATAAACAAATATGTCAGTTCTTTCAGGAATTTTTATATTGGCCCCTTTGTCGTCTTTTATCAAAAATGTATAACATAATTTCCCTTAATCTCTCCTTGTGGGACACATGTTCTAAATGGCAGTACTTTGGTTTCATTTTATATGATATTTTCTCCACGATTTTGCTAACAGGGTGCTCAAAATTTCATGCGGTGCTTAGTTGTGTCCAGTGCACAGAAAGAAATAATGTTTTCCCTGGACCAACACCTAGCACTTGTGTTTCTACAGTCCAGTGTAGCACCTGCCTTTGGTGGCAGCTCTGTGTTTCATATGAAAGTTCAATTTTAAATCACCTGCCAACCCTTCCCCTCCCTCCCGAAAATCTTTTTTCCCCCATGCAATATTGCTTTTAAACAAACTATTCCCCATTTTTAAACTTAGTCTCTTTCCCATCAAGTGAGCTACTTGTTACTCTTCCCATTTCCATTATTTCCCCACAGCCTGCTTTATCTGGCCAGGCACCCATAGTATTAGCCATCCCTCCTAGCTTTGCGTGGTTAGTGACTGTGACAGGTACATCTCTTTGTGCAAGTCTACTGAGTGATACTAGACATGGCACTAAAGCCTCTGGATCTCTGCTCAATACCTCTTCCCAAGTTCTCACAGTTCTATTAATAATCTTTGTTTACAGCCCTTCCCATTCCATCATGTATCCATCTAGGGTGACCAGATGTCCTGATTTTATAGGGACAGTCCCAATATTTGTGGCTTTTTCTTATATAGGCACCTATTATCCCCACCACCATCCCAATTTTTCACACTTGTTATCTGGTCACCCTATATCCATTCCATAATAATTGTATCCAAACCAGCTTGTCCCGGGGCAAGTCATAACTGTTGGCAAGTCACGTTGCCAGGACTGTACAGGTTTCAGCAACAAGAGCATTTTGGACACCCAGAAAAAGGGACACAGTTTCAAAGGATTTACTCGGTATGAAATGAGTGCTGCAAGTATGACCATGTAAAATAGTGCAACCAATAGGACAAAGTATTATTAGCCAGGAATATCCCAAAGACTTAGGGACGAATTCTGTCCTGTGTTGCACAACCACATTATGGTGCTGCACAGACGTAACTGAAGGCACAGCAGGGCTCATAGTTTCTTTAGGTATTGCCAATATCTAGCAGACAGATCTGGTAAAACATGCTCTGCATTTGCTTCCTATGTAAAAATCGTTACCATACCAAAAAAGCCCATTTTCAATCTCTTGTGTTCTTTGTGAATTATTATAATCCTCATGTGGAATAACTATCAATTTATCAATTTTCTGTAGGCAAAAAAACCTTGCTTCTACTCTCATTTAAACCAGCATAAATCACTGAAGTTACACCAGTTTAGACATGGGTAAGGGAGAGACAATAGCTCTAAATGTTTGTCACAGTCAGACATATGCTTTCGGCTCAAGTGCACCTCCCATACATTGTACAGGGAACCTCAGAGTTATGAACACCTCAGGAATGGAGGTTGTTGGTAACTCTGAACAAAACGTTATGGTTGTTCTTTCAAAAGTTTACCACTGAACATTGATTTAATACAGCTTTGAAACTTTATTATGCAGAATAAAAATGCTGCTTTTAACCATCTTAATTTAAATAAAACAAGCACAGAAACAGTTTCCTTACCTTGCCAAATCTTTTTTTTTAAATCTTTCCCTTTATTTTTTTTTAGTAGTTTACATTTAACACATTACTGTATGGTATTTGCACTTTTTTTTTTTTTTTTTTTTAAATCTATGCTCCTGCCTGATTGCATTCTGGTTCCAAATGAGGTGTGTGGTTGACTGGTCAGTTTGTAACTCTGGTGTTCGTAACTCTGAGGTTCCACTGTATATGGCAAAGTTAATATACACACCTACTATTATGGTAGGTTGATAATGTGAATATTCCAAATGCTTTAATAGGGCAAGATTGAGCCTTTTGGTCAGAAAGTCATATATTCCTCAGAATATCTGGCCCAGTATTGTCTTTGGATGCCCCCTTTCCACAAAGCTTGTGAATTTATACTGAAAAAAAAATTATGTTGGGTTAGTTTGACGCATTATATATTTAAAACCCTATACTGGCTAATCTAGTAGTAATACATTTTTCTCTTTCCCTCCCATCCCAATTGTTTACAGACTGGCTATTGTACTTGTTTTTGTGTTTTAACCGGCCTGCTGATTTCCTTTGTTTCTTTTTTGCCTTTTAAAAATAGTGCTATATTTTTCAGTCCCCAAGTAGCTTACTTGTTTTCCAAGAGTTTTCAAAGATGACTACCAATACGTACAACTTCCTTTGCTATACTCATAAGGAGCCTAAAATGAATGTCATCTGGCTTCTTTCATTTCATCTATGTCATTTTTACTTGACTTATTAATTTGGATTCTTGATATTTCCATATCCTCATTTTTTTATTTATAATTATATATATTTATTCACAGAGTCCCATTGATTCATATGCATTTCAGATATGTAAAGCAGAGAAAATCCCTTCAGGAAATAGCATTCTTCTATAAAGCTCAACTCCATTTTCCAAGAAAAATTATTTTCTAGGTTATGTGGATGTAATTATTGAAGTCCATGGAGTTGCTCTGGATTTATACCAGTGTATTTGAGCAAACAACTGACCCAACATATCTATCTATCTATAATCTCTTCCATCATCATATTCACAGAAACAAGACACTCCTTTCCTGTCTTTCTCTGTGATACATAATCCTAGTATTTGCTCACCTGCTTGTTCCACTACAAATTGTCTGATCTGCCTCAAACACCTTTCAGCAGCCTTTGATGCATCTTGCCATACAATGTGAACCTCTCTGTGTATTGTATTCATGCTAATTGCAATGAATAGTTTAACAGAAACCTTTCATAAATGATGCTTTCTGTAAAACTTAACCAACAGGTAAGGAAGTGATAATTTGGGACTGAAATCTTATGTATTTTCATTTATTTGTTGGTCCAGTTAAACATGGTACATTATCTGCTTTGTTCCATTTGATGCAGAGAACCGAACTAGTTGATCAGTCCCGTCAGGTATAATCCTCTACTGTAATTATATCAACTCATTTTTTCCATCTCCTTTTCAACCTCTAGTTCTTTTGTTAGCAAAATACATTTGAATTACAATCTGCAGTAAGGCTCAACAGTGTCATATGACTATCAAGCGCTGAGGCTTCTGGTTGCTGTAGATCCAATTAATTTTGGTAAGAAACCTATTATTCATAGATTTTTCTAGTTAGCCATGAGATTTAGTTCAGTCTTCGAGGGTTTCTTTGCATCTCTTATTATTATGGAAAAGGAATAATCCATCCTTAGCAATGAATGTACTAGCTGCCAACACACATTTAATTTTCTAAAATTAAAACATTTTTACATTAAGCCACAATAATCATGGTTTACAAAACATGGGTTTTTTCCCCCCTCTGAAAATCCATTAATATGCATTAGGCAGAAACAGCAGAGCACAGCTGCACAACCGCTAAGTTCTTCAAGTAGGCAGAAGGTCACTCGCTCACTATTAGAATCTTTTCGTGGAGCAAAATTTTTGTTTAATCTATTCATTTGCTTCCAAATCATTTTAGTATGTCAATATCCAAGCACTGTTGTTCAAGTGTTGCATATTCTGGAGAATGGCACATCATCCTAAAAAAAAAAAATAATGTTTTGTTTCTCAGCAACATGCCTTGAACAAATATTTTTGAAACGTCTGTGTCAGCAAACTAAAAAAAAAAAAAAAAGATACTTCATACAACCAGGGCAAAAATCAAGACTTTCCTGGAGGATTGGCAACCCTAAGTATTGTCCTGGAATCTCCAGGAATTAAAGATTAATCTTTAATTAAAGACTGACATGATGAAACCTTCAGGAATGCATCCAAGCAAAATTGGCAACCCTATGTTGGTGAGCACTTTCTTACATGAGGAATCCCAGTGGGGCAAATTCTGATACCTTTACTCCTCTTGAGTAGTACCTTACTCCTTGAGCAGTGCCTTTGTGCCACATTGCAAACCTCTAGCAGACACTGAGGATTGAGTCAACGTATCTTAGGTCGACTTAGTGCGGTATCTACACCGCACTGTGTCAACGGGAGACACTCTCCGGTCAACTTACCTTACTCCTCTCATTCCCTGTGGAATACCGTGGTCAACCGGAAGGCGCTCTGCCATTGATTTAACGGTTCTTCACTAGACCCACTAAACTGAGCCCCAGTGCATTGATCGCCAGAGCGTCAATCGCCAGAGTGGTAGCATAGACATAGCTTCAGATGATTATTCCCACTGCTCCTCACCATGAATGAGACAGTCACAATCTATTCCTTTGTTGTTCATATAAGTACACATACCGTATCATTCATATTCTATATAAAAATGGAAAAATACAGGAAGCAAAAACACTGGGCAAGTGAAGAACTGTGGGCGTAATCTGAAATAACAGACCAATTTTCTTGTTATTTTTTTACTAAGCTGCTTAACAAATTCCCTGTCGTGCCCTGGTAATAACTACAACTCCTGACCAATCTCAGCATTGTTCCTTTCTCCTCAGGCTACTTCCGACACTGCCTTTCCTCTTACTAATGTCAGCATGAAGGATAGTTGGAAGCAAGACAAGGCTGTGAAACCAGCCTGGTGATTCATCCTTTCAAATATATTTCTTGTTCCACAGAAAAATAGAAATCTAGAGCCAGAACCTACCATTCACACATAAAGGCCAAAAATCTTCTCCAGAGAACCCAGGTTGAGTAAGTAGCTGGGGGACTCTGTGAGTGGAATGGGAGAGGAATTCTCCTACCCAAACAATGGAGTGGCCTGCTCTGGCCACAGCCCTCTCCAGAACGACCCTTGCACAATACTCTCAGGGATACACTGCAGAGGGGTATGCACCTCCAGAATGGCCTCCCCAAACCCTGTCCCATGCCTTATACAGCAAAGTGGTTCTGCTCCCCAAAGGTCCTCTGCACCCACAGGAGAGGAGACAGGATTTGTGCCATTGTGGCCCAGAAGGGGAAGATTTATCAGAACTGTGCAGCTTTGCAGAGTGCAGGAATTTGCTGTATTCTTCCCTTTGGAAGATAGGGAGGAACCCAAATTGCCAGCTTTTCCCTTCACATGGCACTTTGTATGCAACTGTATGATTTTAACCACACTTTTGCTATCATTTGTGCCACACAGTGCAACTGAGGCTATAGCCCTTAATGAAAAATAAATAAATGGGGATTTTCAGTGTAATGCTACATTGAAGTTAATGGCAAGAAGGCACCATTTACTGCTAACAAAACACACTTCACACACAAAGTGGGGGAAACAGGCCAGATTTGTATTTGTTACACCAGAGTAAATCCAGTGCAACTCCACTGACTTTATGCAGGATACAATTACAGAGTTGTTAAATAATAAACACAGATGGAGATAAAAAGTAAGAGGTTTAGGCAAGCGGAAAGAGTTCTTTTCAGATGCTATTTGAAATGAGATGGACAATTGCCTAGGTACTAAGATATAAAGCAGTGTTCCAAAGGCCAAGAGCTGCAGGGGAGAAAGCTCTAACAGCAGCAGTGGCCAGATCGTGTGAACTGATGCCTTTTTAGACCAACTGTGTGCCCACACCTGACTAGTCTTTCCCCCATTTCTGCTTATTCTGTTTCCTCTCCTCTTTTGGATGAGGTTTTGAAAGTAATATTACATTTTTACAGGTACAGGGGCCCAGCTCTGGGCCCCTGGAAGGGGTGGGGCTTCGGGCAGAAGGGGCAGGGCTGGGGGTCAGCGTCCCCCAGCCAGCCCATCCGCGCTGCCTGGCTGTGCTGCCCAGGGCCCCAACGGGGATTTAAAAGGGCCCGGGGTCCAGACACTGCCGCAGTAGCCCTTTTAAATCGCCGACCCAGGGCAGCTGCCCCTTTTGCGCCCCCGTGTCGGCGGCCCTGCTGGTAGCCGACGGGGGGGAAGGGGGGGAGGAAAAGGGGCAGCTTTAACGTCAGCTGCGTACAGGCCGGTACCAGCTTCTTATTGGTACGCCGTACTGGCCCGTACCTGCCCACTTTCATCGCTGCACCTATGACAGATTTCTCAGATAGTTTAGTGATATAAGGCTGGATGTCCATAAGGGATAATGGGTAGACATGTTTTGCTAATGCTGACAGAAAATAACCATCTCAGTATAGGAGACAAGCAGATCAGTGGCCTCATTTCTCCTCATGCCTAGCCGTTATTAGCTGCAGTGTTCTGTAGGCACTGGGTTGCTGCAAGTTTTAAGGAGAGATTTGTTTTTATCAGGATTAAGATGAATATTTCCTTATTTGGGCAATTCTCTTCAACTCTGTCCTCATCTAGAATAAGTGAAAACAGAACTTCAAAACATTTCCACCATCTATTGCTGTAATATGGGATTTATTCATATGCTAAATACCATGCAGCTGAACTTCAGTAATCATTAATCTGATTATTCAGACTGCTTCTCATTCTCAGTATTCATTCAGTTTGATCACTGTAACAAGTTTGCAACATGTTTCATGGCAAAGTTGTCAGTTTCCAGCTGATTTCTGTGAGGTTTTTGGTTGCAAGAGTTGTTGCTTCCAACAGAACACACTATTTCCTCCTACTTCAGTTCCCCTCAGTTACTGATAAGGAAGTCCACAGTCTCCTGAATATACCAAGTTTAACTTGACCACTTAAAGCAAGTTGGGTGGCTGCAATGCCACTATTGATAAGCATTTCAAAGACTTGCTTTCCAATGGGATGGCTTGCACCATTTTAAAATCTTAAGAGATTCATCCCCTATTCAAAATATCAAATATTTCAGCATTGAGAAATGGTAAGTATTGCTCAGTTGCAAACTCTTCTTTGGAGAAGATGAGCAGTTCCAGCTATATTTGCACATCAATGCCAACCTCTGTGGATTCCAGCCTTCCTTTGGAGTTGAGACTATATTTGCCAGGGTTATAAACAATTTCCTGTTGGTTTTCGATCCTGGTCACCTATGCATTTTAGTCACACCAGGCATCTCAGTGGTTTTTGATACAACTGAGCATGGGTTGTTGCTCCAGTGACTAACGATCATTGCTGCTGGGTCTGGAATTGTCCTCTAGTTCCAGTTGTGCCTAGAAGATCATGTTCATCTGGTCTTGATGCACATCTGTGTAATCACTGAGAGATTAGACGTGATAACTTTCAAAGATCTAACCTGTCTCCCATGTTTAGTCCTATTGGTAAGATTATTTCACACCATGGGGTAGAGCACCATAAGTGTATTGATGCCTCACAACTGTTTCATTCTTGCTCTGGGATGCCTGCAAGTTTAGTCTTTACAAAATGTTTGGATGCATCAGAACCACCTTCTCCTCCCCACATGAAACCAAAGTCTTGTCAGCAGTTAGAGGTCATGGTTACGAAGATGCTCTTTTTCCTTGTAACCAGCATATTGAGGGTACATGCTTGGAGACAGTGAGCCAGATTTAAAACTTGGCATCGCTTCTATGGAAAGCATGTGTCAGAAAGTTTTTGTTTTCTCCCCACTGGTTATGCAATTTACAATGGCTGCTCCCTTTTCTAATCTGTGGCAACTTCACAAAAACAAAACACATGCCCTCATGATCACCAGGTTTGATTGCTGTAATTTCCTCTTAACAGGAATTCCAGCAGTTCATCTGAATTGCTTGCATCACGCTTACTCACTAGGTTGAACAATCATGATTATTCCTGTGCTCCTTATACCTGATACATACAAAATAGCAAAATTACTTTAAATTGGCACGGCTGGTATTAACAGTTTAGATCTTGGCCACATTCAAGACTTCCTCTTTTAGCCTCATCCTGGCAGGTGGCTATGCTCAAACATCATATGATTTCTTATGACTATGCCTTTGAGTCTTAAATGAGTGAATTCTGCTGTGATGAGCCCTACAGTGTAGGCTTCACTCCTTCTTTACATCCATCTCAGCCCCTTCATCAGGGCTTTTAAACAATATCTACCCCCCTTTTCTGTAAGTGTTTTAAGCACTCTGCTGGCCTCGTATTTATTACTTTCCTCCTTGGGTTCTTGTTTTTTTTGGTACAAACTCTAAAATGGTGGGCTTTATTAATCAACTATTTTATTGTGCTAATAATTTACAGTGTCCAGAGCACTTTAGCAGGAAGGAAAATGGGTGCAAGGGCAATAAAGCTATTCTACAACTACTATTACTCGTGTAAATATTTATTCTTTTTTCCACCACTCTATTTACAGTTACAAAGTGCAGATTTCCTTAAAGACAATCACAGAACCCAATATGTTAATTGTTAACATGACTTCAGCCTGTCCTGAATTAGTATTCACTGTGTTCCTGACACTGGTGGTTAACTTAGCAATCAAAATGTTTTTCAAGGTCCTATTTGCTAGGGGTATAATCTTGCCTCACTGGTTGATCATTCTCTCTCTACACTAGAAACTTAATTCAGGTAGGACTCAGTGTCAGAGAGCACTAGTTTATACAGCATAGGTTCTCTCTTATGGGATTGCTATTTACTCCAACCAGGGAAGGAAATGCATTAAGAGGCAAATCGAGTCTCTTTCTTCATGGGTGTGGAGGATCCCCCTGCAGAAGAACTAATGCAGTTATAGTGCACAAAAGAGGTGAAGACAAAGGATGAGGAGGGCATGGGAGTGCATACTCCCTATAGTGTGAAGCCCTGCTCAAGGTGAGTTCCCTGAGTGGCAACACACAAGAGGTGGGAGAGGGCAGGAAAGTGCTATGGAAGGGCAGGGCCAGAGGGCTCCTGGAGCAGTCCTCCCACTCCCCCACAGGAACGGGAGCTGTACAAGAGTCTTAGGAGGCTCCTCCAGCCACTGGGTTACAGTAACCGCCATGAAACAGAGGTTTCAGCCCAGAGAGGAAAGTTTCCTCCTATTCTACGTACCTGTCCTCTGCCTAAGGCCAGGGGATGAGTTCAGGTGCTGGGCCTGAAAGACTTAAATTATGTATGAGAAAAAGCTAGGATACAATCTTAAAACAACAAAGAAAGATTCTATTAGAATGTGTCATGAAAGTTTTGCAAAATTACAATTAGATTATGCATACTAAGACTTTTAAAAAGCACAATATGATCCAAAATCTGCTCCACGTGGAATTGTTACCCAAATATGCCCTTATCCATGCTGTCAAGGCAGTATGTTTGTGCACCCATATGCTGGGTGTAATGGCCTCACGCAATGATTTCCCTCATGCCGGCTGCCCCTGCAAGGAGGACAAATAATTTGCAGGTCGACATGTACGAACGTAGCGTTAGTGGGCCTCAAGGAGGACCAAATCCTGAAGCCCTTTTTATTCAGTGTTCATTCATTTAGTGCTACCTCATTGGGAATTTGCCTCAATACAGATGTTAGTAGAAACAAAGTACAGACTTTAGGATTTGATCTATAGTAAATAGAATAGAATCTTCTACTTTTATTCCTCCACTCTTCGCATCCCTTCACTAGTTTCCTCTTCTCCAGTGAATCCAACTACTTGTAGTCATCTTTAAGGCCCTTCACAGCCTATCCTTGACCTAGCTATCATCTCTTCCATGGTATTGAGAGGTCGCCTCCCACCTAAGTTCCTTAAATGAAGCTAGCTGTAATTGTCCATTTTTAATTTTTTCCAATATGCACCTTTGAACTTTCTCCCATTCTGCCTTTCATGAATGACAGGAGCTCCCCACAAATATCTGCAAAACCACCTTATTGTCCTCCCTTCAAATTCCTTCTTAAAACACTTATCTGGCATGATGTGTACAACGCCCCCACAAATCCTTAATAATGGTAGGCAGCTGGTTTGCTGAAACCACTGATTTTCATGCTCACCAGTATCATCTCACTATTTTTCTGGGCCCCCCCAATTTGTTTTGTTCACCTATAGCCTTATATGTAGGTTGCAAGCTCTTTGGGGACAGGGACTGTCTCTTTTGTTTGTACTGTGCCTAGCGCAATGGGACTCTGGCCTCTAAGGGCAACAACAATATTAATTATTATTATTCCACAAAAAATATCACTATGAGCAGTCTCATTATAATAGGAAAGGCTCAATCGGGCAAAAGATTATTCTTCATCCTGGGTGTAGCATCTGGGTCTCTTTGCTCACTGCAGTTACAGAGGGAGGGCACTAGTAGCTGTGCTTATTGGTGCGAGAGGGTCTCTGCTAGACAGTATCTGAAGCCAAAGGGAAGCAGGGGTAGCAAGACAAGTCCAGCGCCTCTCCCTCTTTCTGCAGGGAATAGCTGCAGCAAGATTAGGAGCAGGGATTCACTCTTACTCTCACCCCCACTCACAGAATACTGGCAGCTTCTCTTCTCCCCCTCCACCTCTACTTTGTGATGAGAGTTTTGCCTGATAAAGGTGTGAGTAAAAAAGTGAGCAAGGACATCAGGATTTGTCTCAATAAACAGAGTTGCACCATAACTAAGATAATTACAAGCAGATTTCACTATTCTCAGTCTTGTATTTACACACAATTATTGCATAAAAGAATGAAAAAAAGACGGATCCTCATGGGATTAGCTGTCTTTGGGTCAAATTTATCACTGGTGTAACTGAACGGATTTCAGCTGATGATTTTGACCCTTTGTGCTAAACAACCACACTAATGAAAACCATACGAATGTAGATGCAGCAGCTGTTAATGGAAGTGGTTAGTATGAATATAGATTGAGGCTTATTTTTCTACTAAAACCCTTTTAAATCTAAACACAGCATCTGTGTTATTATGGCTATTGCTTCCCTCAGTACAAAACCAACCCCGCACTCAGACCTCAGTCATCAGAACTTTCCCCTGTGGCTACTTTTGATGGTACTCTATTAAATGCAGAAAAAAATGCATTATCGAGACGACGAATCCTAATTCTGCAGGATGAAATGAATGGCTTTATGCTTTCAAGTCAGACATAGAGGGATGGTCAAAATTATTACTCGGCTAAGTAAGTCAACAACTGAATCATGCATCACTACTTATAACTCAAACAGAAAAAAAATACTGAAGATTTAACTTGTGGCAACATTAAATACAGAAGAAAAATAAAAGAGAGACCTGAAAACTTGTCTTTTTCATGGAGAAAGATGCGCAGGTAAATTGCTTTCTGGGGACTGGATAGCTCTTGGACTGGTAATAAAAGAGGGAGAGACTTTCAGATCCTGGTTACTGCTTCACATTCCATCCAAGCCAGTAGTGACTGAAAGCTATTGTCATTTGTCAGTTGTTTGATGGTCTATGTGGGATAAATGGTTGTTTTCTCAGTCCGATTCTAAATGGGAAGGTAGGTACCTATTTCACAACAGAGTGAAAGGACAGGCTTGTGGTTAAGGAACTAGGGGGAAATCTGGGTTCTGGAAAACTTTGCTTTGTCAGAGATTTAATGTGCTACCTTAAGCAAGTCAATTAATCTTTCTGGCCTCAGTTCCCCATCTGTAAAATGGGGAGAATAATAGTTTCTTTGTCTGTTTTGTCTATTTAGAGCTTTTAAGGACAGGGCTGTCTCTTACTATGCGTATGTACAGTGCCCAGCACAATGGGGCCCATCTCTTGGTTAAGGCCTCTAATCTTAAATAATAATAACTACTGCACTAATTGGCACCCTTATTGGACATCTGGGCAAAGAGGCCAATGTCAGATGGGCATGGAAACTGAATGAGCCTTTCACTGGGTCCCTATAGTTCAGAATTTAGGAACACTGGTGGGGAAGCTTTCACTGGCGGTGCCTGTGCTACATCTTTTACATAGATACTGAGCAGACTTCATCTTCTAGGACTACAATGTGGGTGAGGTAATATCTTCTATTGGACCAACTTCTGTTGCTAAGAGAGTCAAGCTTTCAAGCTACACAGAGCTCTTCCTTGGGTCTGCGAAAGGTATTCGGGCCTGGTCTACACGACAGAGTTATGTCTATGTAAGGCAGCTTACGTCGACCTAACTCTGTAAGCATCTACACACTAAAATGTAGCTCCCACCAATGTAATTCGTCCAACACTCGAACTTAATAACTCCACCTCCACAGGAGGCAGAGCACCTAAGGTGATGTAGTTAGGTCGAGACAGTGTCAGTGCAGGTATTGCGCTGCTTACATAGACTGTTGCTGCCTCCCAGAAACCATCCCACTATGCCCCATACTAGCAGTTAAATTGGAGCAAGCCCTCCTGGTGAGGACGTGCACCATCGAAACAAGGAGTGTAGTGTGGACGTATAAAACCGATTCAATTACAGTAGTGACTGTATGTCTACGTAACTTAGGTCAACTCAGGGCACGGCTACACTAGAGAGTTTGCCACTGTAAGCTCTCTAATGTGGCCACGCTAAGCCAACGGGAGCGAGCTCTCCCATTGGCTTACCTACTCCACCTCCGGGGAGTGGCAGTAGTTATGTCAGCGGGAGAAGCTCTCCTGCTGACATAGCACTGTCCGCACCAGCACTTATGTTGGTGTAACTTACGTCACTCAGGGGGGCGATTTATTCACCCCTCCCCCCCGAGTGACAAATTATGCCGACATAAACTGTAGTGTACACATAGCCTTCATTTTGTGGTGCAGACTTTCCCTCAGAGTGTCACAGTTCAATACAAGATCAAATAGACTAGCATAAGTAGTTAACACATATTCTAAGGGACTATTCAAAATGGTGGCCCATTAACACACCTTTAGTAAAAGAAAAAAAAGGGGGGAGGGATAGCGGGTTACAGGCTGTTGTAATAAGCCATGAATCCAGTGTCTTTATTAAGGACATGATTTTTAGTATCGAGCAAGGTTATGAATGTAAGCTCCCAAGCTTGTCTTTTGAAAGTGTCGTGCAGGTTTCCTTTGAGGATGAGGACTGATCAGTCAGCTGTAGAGTGAGCGCTTTGTGAAAAGTGTTCACCCATAGGTACAGTGATGTTTTTGTCTTTTATCATTTTCCTGTGAGAGTTAATTCAAGAGGGGGGTGATTGTCTGGTTTCACCCACATAGTTTTTATTGGAACATTTAGTGCACTGGATGAGGTACACCACATGTTGTGATAGGCATGTGTAGAACCGATGGATCTTGAAAGATGTGTTGTGGAGGGTGTTGATCATTGTAGTAGTGGAGATATGTCTGCAGGTTTTGCATCTGTTGTTCTGGCAGGGTCTGGTGCCACTTTAAGTTGGTGTGTCCTCATCTGTGGGGAACTTGCTTCTGATGAACTCACACAGAAAGATGATAAAAGACAAAAACACCACAGCACCTATGGATGAACTACTTGTGCTAAACTATCTGTTTGATCTTGTACTTGGAGTGTCACAGCTAAATACCTTTCCCAGACCTGAAGAAAGAGCTTTGTGTAGCTCAAAAACTTGTCTCTCTCACCAACAGAAGTTGGTCCAATAAAAGACATTACCTCATCCACCTCGTCTCTAATATCCTGGGATCGACACGGCTACAGCACCACTGCATACAACAATAGAAGATTTTCTAGGGCTATCAATCCAACATTTTCAAAAACCACTAAATTAACTCAATTTTTTCTAAAAGAAATTGCTTCTATACAGATAGAAAAATTATGGGTTCAGTAATCCAGAGGAATTTTTTAAAGGCAATATATGCGTATACTATCTCGTCAAAAAATAATAATGCACATAATTTCTCTTCTTTTGTATTTCACTTGCATTACTACAAGTTAACAATACTGGTATTTGAAATCTGATTGACAGATAACATGCATGAATCTCCCAAATCCTTTTTCCTGATGACATACAAAAAGTTTTATAGATGAGAGTGGAAAAGAAAAGAAAGTTTCCTAGCAGGGATATTTATTGGAATGGCAACTGAATGTATTCAGATTAATATTGATAAAAAAGGCAAAAAAAGCCAAAGCAAAAGGAAAGCTCTCTCTGTAAAGGGATTTTGTTCACAAAAAAGGAACTTCATTATTATTTCATGCCCTTCATAGCAGGACCTTAAGCCCTGGCCATATCCTAAGTTTCAAACAGAAAACTGAGATGCTGGGATATTCATCAACTGCAAACTGTTAGGTATATTCAGTATCAATACCAGCATTTTAAAATTAACTCTGTATTGAATAGGACAGGGTAAATAATAATATAAATTTTCTCAAAATATAAATAATACAAGTCCTTTGGCAATATATATATATACACACACACACGATGTAGTCAGAAAGATTTTTTTTTCCTCCTGAAAGATTGTATGTTATAATTTCAATACATTACAAACAATAGGCAAAATTTTCCTCCAATGGTCTTCAATGAGAGTTGCAGTTGTACAATTTTTTCTCAAAAAGTTAGCTTCTGCAATTGTGCTAATACAACACTATGATACTTGCACACCCACATTGTGTGTGTGTGTGTGTGTTCTACTAGATTCTACAGCTACCAAGATTCAACCTATGACTTGGGGGGGAATTTTGCAGTCACTACCACATGAAAACTATGTGCCTCAGCCTGCAAGGATGAAAAGAGAGGACACTATTCATTTTCTTCCTCTTGCAGAGCTGAGCTAGACTTGTTTCTTAAATGCTGTATTTCCAGAATTTAGCAGTGCAGCAGCCATCTTTGTTTTGAGGACAATAGAGATTAACAGGAAATGTGCAGCAGTCACCTTTGTTTTGAGCATCAGGGTATGGACAGATTCTAGCAACAAGCTACTGGAATCG
This sequence comes from Chrysemys picta bellii, assembly GCF_011386835.1. Classification (NCBI taxonomy): domain Eukaryota; kingdom Metazoa; phylum Chordata; order Testudines; family Emydidae; genus Chrysemys; species Chrysemys picta. The sequence goes on from NC_088793.1 coordinate 26,866,495, forward strand.
GTTCAAGATGAGTAGCTCAGAGAATGTGCAGTAGCGAAGGTGCCAAATGACATCGGGGCAGGGGAAAGCAGCAATAAAGTAGATAAAGAAAAACTATTGTCACAACAAGGAAAATATGTTAGGATTATAAAACTAACTCAATAAAGAGCAAAATTAAATTTACTTTGCTTGCATTCACAGCACTTATATCCACAAGGATGGAGCAGTAGAAATGGGCAGATTCAAAAATCTTGAAATTCAAAATCTTGAAGTGCCAAGTTGCATTTCTGCTAGACTGTAGTTGAGGAAGTAAAATATCTTTAGGAGTCACTGCCCTACAACACACCAGCTGGCAGATTCAGATCTCCTTGAGAAAGCTGCCTGAGAGGACCCAGCTATGAAGGCAGCAATACAATCTTTGCCTTCTGAACAGTGGGACTTGCAGTAAATATCCATAACCCTTCATGGGGGCATGATGTTTCTTCATAATTCAGAACAGGTCACTGCTGCATTGTCCATTGAGGCAGACAATGCATATTACATACTGAGAGGCTCAAGGATGGGGATTCCAAAAGCTCTTCAAGAACTAGCCATGAATCTGGCACACAAAGGTACCAGTGAGACCAAAACCCCAGTATGAGAGTATGGTTTCGGGGTATACAGATGCTCTTGTTCAAAGGATTGTAAAGATCTGCCAATTAGGGCAGTTAGTGGCTTTTCAAGCCAAAAAGAAATCATGGGTCACATAAGACTAGCAAGAGCACCCAGAAAGCAGTCAGCATTGAGTGTGTTTTATCACAATATCTGTTGGTCCTGGATGACAATTATTCTCATTAGCTACTGGAGTTCCTATGACTTCGTTGGCAGCTATCACTGTAATCCCTTACCTACTTAAAGAGTGGCCAATGAGCGTTTCCCCAAATGAACCCTAACACTGAGTGTTTATAATGTGAGTAAAATATATGAAAACAAACATTTTTTTAAAAAGGAATTGAAATGATGTGTGGTAATCATCTCCATGACCACTATGCTTGTATGTTTTCTTTCTTTCCCCAACATTTGTGTGTTTTAGAGTGCAAATTCTTTGGGGCCAGGACTGTATCTTCCCATATGATTATGCAATGCCTACCACACTATGGGAGCTACTGCACTATAAATAATAGAAAAGATGATTCACAACTTGATGTAGGATCAGCTTGAGATATATTATTAATTTATAGACTAGGAATCTCAAACAAGGATTTATAGATTCATGTATTTTAAGGTCAGAAGACACCGTTGTGATAATCTAGTCTGGCTCCTGCCTAATACAGACCATAGAATTTTGCCCAGGAATTCCTGCAACAAGCCCAAAAACTTGTGGTTGAGCTACAGTATATCTTTTAGAAAGACTTTCAGTTACGATGTAAAGATTTCAAGTAACGGAGACTCCACAACATTCCTTGGTAGGTTGGGCCACAGCCTCATTGTGCTAGGCGTCATACAAATATTGACACCTCGATATCAGTGCATGCGGGGAAAACATTAGAGAAACTCAAAGAAACAAACACGGACAAAATTTAAAAGCAGACTACAAAAACTGCAGCAAAAAACAAAATAATCATAAGAGCTATTATGGCACTGGACAGAAATTGGAACTACTGGGTAAATCAAATAAGAATCCACAGGGTGCCAGCAGGCAAGGAACTGCCTGACCTGATTATATTTGTAGTACTATTTTTGTTAAAATTACTCACAGAAGTCTCTATATATACAGAGACATGTTATAGAATCCCCTCTGGAGTTGAACAAGGAAAGATTCCAAATGATGGCTCTTTGATTTCCTCACTTTCCAATCTCAAGGACAAAGAGACAATATTAAAACAAATGAAAACTAGAAAAGCTGTTTGTTGTTTGAAGGTGGGGAAAAAAGAACCACAGATCCCCTGACCTGAGCAGACTGGTGTCTTGGGCCAGGCAGAAAGAACTTACAAGGGTCAAGAAACAACTTCAAGAAGGAGCAGAAGTCTTCTTTCGTCAGTTTGTCAAATCCACATTATCCTTCCAAACTTATGTAAGCACCATCCAATCTGTGCACCAACTGAGGCAGGGATCCAGTAGAAAAAAAAATAGTATGTAATCACGTAATTAAAGACTGCATTATTATGTATACACACAAAAGGTTGCACATGTAACCTTAATTTGACATTTCCTAACTTTTCAGTCCTTGACTCTGCAACCTTAAATGATATGGAAAAAGGAGTAAACAGTGAGGTGGTACCATTTGCAGATGATTATGTTTTCCACTGTGCATTATCCCAACTATACATATAAAATGATGGGGTCTAAATTAGCTGTTACCACTCAAGAAAGAGAACTTGGCGTCATTGTGGATAGTTCTCTGAAAACATCCATTCAATGTGCAGCAGCAGTCAAAAAAGCGAACAGAATGTTGGGAATCATTAGGAATCTCTTTTCCAAACTGAAGAAAGAATGGTTTGTATTAATAACAACAGTTAATAAAAATCAGTTAGTGTTTAAGAGCTTCATATGATAAGGAGTAATATGAAAGCTAAACACTTACACCATTAAGACTTTTTTGAACTCTGTGAAACGGTTGTGCAAGAGACCAAGAAAAGCCTCTTTGCCCCCAATGTAGCATCCACGAAATCATGCATAAAAAAATTCTTCTGAATGGTGGAGAACCTAATTCATCTGGATTGTCTCCACTTGGTGGCTAGTTTGAGCCCCTTACATTATAAGAAATTTTAATATTACCTTGAGGTCAGATTCAGGCTGAGCTGTTTGCACCTGTGGTGGGGGCAGACAACTGCCGAGTGTTCTCTAGTCAAGTTTCAGGCTGTCTGCCTCTTGGAGGCTGTTGGAAGAATTTCATTCCACAATCTGTGATTTGGATCCAGGTTCTTGGAAGGAGAAGACCAGTCAGGAGAAACTGGAGTCCACTGTTGGTTGAGTTTGTCAGGACAAGGAGGCAGTTCATCCTTAAGAAAGCACTCTGCCCAAGAAACCATTTCTTGACAATCTGGCCAATTATCAAACTTTTTCAAATATTTCCTTTGGGGGTAAACTGAGACAACTCAGAATAGGTTGGGTGCCTCAGATTTCCTGGAGCCTTGTCAATCTGCATCCACAACACATTACAGAGACTGCACCTGCTGATGAGCTCCATCTGGAGATGGATGAAGATCAAGTGTACCAAGTTGATATAATTATATCTAGCAGCTGCCTCTGATAATGCTGATTATGAGTTATTGTTGATTTGCCTGTGGTCCAAGTGGATGGGCACTATTAAGTGGCTCCATTTCCTTCTGTTTAATTCTAGATAGTAGTTTGAACTATTAGCCCTGAGGATGGAAGAACAATCTTATAGGATTCCTTCTTGTTTACTGTATATGTGTGTCCATTTCTATGTTAATGAGGAGACACAGGTTACAGTGTCTTCAGTATGCCACATCCTCATTTCATCTTACCCAGAGGATATAGATGAGGACTTTACCCAGTCCTGATTGAAATTGGGCATGGATAAGGGCAATCTGAATAAGACCAAAATGATGTTAGTGGTTGAGAGTAGCGACCAGAGGGTATAGCAGAGATATCAACCCCCTTGAGCAGCCTACTGTTTCTTACTAGTGTTCAAATCTAAAGGTCCTGCTATATCTTCAGCAGCTTTTATATGATCAAATAGCACCTGTGGCCATGATAACATTTTTCTACACTTGACCAGAAGGTTGTGTCCTTTCTTTCATACTTAGATTCACAAACTTTATCTATGCTTCTGTCACCTTGAGATTAGACTACTCCTATTCACCACTTGGAAGATCAAGCTAATGCAGAAAGCACGTACTCACTTACTCAGCAGGGCATTAAATAAATAGCCAAGATAGAGCTCTATGATCTGAACTGACTACATATTTGTTTCTGATTATAGAACCTGGTCTGGGTCTTGCCTACTTGGGAGATCACTTTTCTCCCACTGCAGTACTGATATTTGTGATACTTGGAGGTACTCACATTGCAGCCACCCCAGTTTAAATGGGAGGGAGTTGCCAGTAGGGCTTTTCCTATGAAGGGCTCTGTGATAAATGGGGGCAGGAGGGTAGCTCCCTTTTATGGACACCCAGCCAGCCAGTTAACTATAAAGTCCCTCTTGGTGGCTGTTCTCTGCTTGCTTTACCTGTAAAGGGTTAAAAAAGTCCCCGAGATAAAGGAAAGGGTGTGGGCACCTGACCAAAAGAGCCAATAGGAAGGCTAGAACTTTTTTAATTGGGGGAAGAAACTTCCCTTTGTCTGTTGTTGTTCTCCGGGAAAGAGGGGAACAGGGAGCAGTTATGCTATGAGAAGCTTTAAGCCAGATATGATCATAGATCATCAGATCATACTAGAACTACTTATTTGAAACCCCCAGATGTGTATGGCGATCAGAAATGTTTAGAAAGATGCAATTAGGTTTATTTTTGTTTATTTCTTATGGCTAGTGAACTCCTCTGTGCTAACCCTGGATGCTTTTGTTTGCTTGTAACCTTTAAGATGAACCCCCCAAAAAGCTATTTTGGGTGCTTAATTTTGGAATTGCTCTTTTAAAATCTAGCAAAAGTCTAAGATCCAGATGTATTTTCCTTCTGTTTTTAATAAATTTTTACCATTTTTAAGAACATGAATGGATTTTTGGTGTCCTAAGAGGTTTGTGCATATGTTGTTTAATTAGCTGGTGGCAACAGCTAATTTCCTTTGTTTTCTTTCTCAGCTCTTACCTTGTGGGGAGGGGGGGGAGTGAAAGGGCTTGAGGGTACCCCACAGGAAGGAATGTCCACGTGCACCTTCCTGGGTTCCAAAAAGGGGTTTTGCATTTGGGTGCTGGCAGCATTTACCAAGCCAAGGTCAGAGAAAAGCTGTAACCTTGGGATTTTAATACAAGCTTGGAGTGGCAATTATTAATTTTTAAAATCCTTACAGGCCCCCATCTTCTGCACTCGAAGTGCCAGAGTGGGAACTCAGCCTTGACAGGCTCCTTGACTTTACATTTCACTCTCCAACTACTAGGTTTAAAATAGCTCATAGTTGGTGATGCTGAGAACGTGTTGCAGAATTTGGGGGAGGGAGTAAAGGCCAAAAATGCAGTGGAGGATGTATGGTCTGGTGGTTAAGGTACTAGTCTGGGAATTGGGAGACTGGGATTCATTGCCAGGTCTGTCACAAACTTTCTGTGTGACCTTAGACACATCACTTAGGCCCAGATCCTCAAAAGGATATAGGCTTCTAATTTCCATTTATTTCAATGGAAGTTAGGCACCTAAATATCTTTGAGAATCTGGGCCTTAGCCTCTCAGGGCCTCTATTGCCCATCTGTAAAATGGACATAACAGTACTTCCCTACCTCACAGAGGTGTGTTGTGGGGATACATACATTGAAGGGATACAGGGTTCAGATAACATGATAATAGGGGTCTGTGACATGGTCCACAGACTCCACTCTGAACCAGGGCTGGGAGTAGAGCAATACTAGGCTAGGGAGGACCTATCCCTCAACTGGTGCTGCCCATGGTCCCAGTGAAGGAACAGTTTAAAAGGACACTGGTAGCCCAGGAAAGGTGCTGCATGCTTAAAGCTGCGTTTTAGTCACAGGTATTTTTAGTAAAAATCATGGACAGGTCATGGGCAGTAAAGAAAAATTCACGGCCTGTGACCTGTCCATGACTTTTACTATATACTCCTAACTAAAACTTAGGCCGGGGGGGCTGCGGGGGCTGGGCGGGGGTGACATAGGACCGCTGCTCGTGATGGGGGGAGAAGGGGGTGGCGGCGAGTGGCCCGGGATCCCCACTGGTGCTGGAGTCGGGAGGGTTGGTGGGCGGGGCTGGCAGGCTCCCTGCCCAGCTCCGACCGGCATGTCCCTGAAGCTCCTAGTGGGAGGGGTGGCCAGCGGGGCTCCGTGTGCTGCTCCCACCACACGCGCCGGTTCCGCAACTCCCATTGCCTGGGAACCACAGCCAATTGGAGCTGCAGGGGTGGCACTTGCGGGCATAGGCAGCATGCGGAGCCCTCTGCCGCCCTCCCCCCCCACACACATAGGAGCTGCAGGGACATGCCGGTGGGAGCTGTGGAGCTGTCCCCCCCCCCAGTAAGTGGTGCCCCACACCACAACACCCTGCCCCAGCCCTAAGCCCCCTCCCACACCTAAACTGCTGCTGCTGCTGGCCCAGGGGCTGCCTGGCTTGGGCAGCCCCTGAGCCAGCTGCACCAGCTGCAGAAGTCACTGCGGTCACAGAAAGTCATGGAATCTGTGACTTCCATGACCTCCGTGACAGACATACAGCCTTGTTTATTCTGCACTAGGGAACAAGACTGATATGTAGACCTGTGTCAGGAATGGCTACACCTTTGTGAAGACTACTTTAGCAGCAGGGATTTGGATCCCCAGCCACACACCCCTTCTCTCTGGGAGCTGAAAGCCACTAATAAATTTGTTAGTCTCTAAGGTGCCACAAGTACTCCTGTTCTTCTTTTTATAAAAGAGGTTGTTGGATCAGCATGATAAGAAACTGAGGAGAGTCTTCTAAGCCAGTGACCAGGCCCCAAACTGAGGAGTTCAAGACTGGTAGGAAGTGACCCAGAGATAAACAAAATTTGGGGTAGCTCAATAAGCGGCCCAGGACCTGCTGGAAAGGGTGGGCCTGTGTCCCCCTACCTTACCTCTTCTCTCCCCTCCACTGTAGTGACAGAACCTCGAAAGGAACAATTGGAGCATGCTGGAGAGATTGAGGCTGCAGCCAGACAAACCTCTGGGATGACCAGGCTGGCTGAAACTAAGACCATGATCTGACCATTAAGCCAGCTTAGGATGACCAGATGAGAGGAAGAAAATATCGGGACACATTGTGGGGGGAGGGGGGGTCCGCCGGCAGAGCAACAACAGCAACAACAACAAAAAAGCCAAGTGCTGCCGGCGGAGCAAAAAAAAAAAAAAAGGCCAGTGGAGCGAAATATCGGGACGCAGGACAAACACCTAAATATCGGAATGTCTGGTCACCCTAGGCCAGCTAGTCATCAGACCATCCTGCTACAGGGTCATAGAAGTACTGAAAATAGGCCTGGGTTTCTTAAGGAATATGGAGTCCTTGGCTGTTCTCTTGGTTGATTTGCTTTGTTATGTGGGCTGCAGTTATTTTTAGCTGAATCTGCTATTTTTATTCTGCATGGATTATTATAATCAAGCTCCTTGTGCATGGGCTAGGTGTTTTTTTCTCATCAGCAGCGAAGAGTATGTTATCAAGTGCATCAAGGAGGTGGAAAGTAAGGATTTCCGGGTGCTATTCTGAGCTAAACTTCTGTCTCAGTCAGTGACTATGGATAATTCACCTATCTATAAAATGGGTAGATAAGCAAGCTCATGGAGGTTTTGTGAGGAAGAACTAGTTGTTTGAAACGTGTTTGGAGATACTTGCAAGAAAGGCTTTGTATGCATGCAAATATTAGGGGAGTGCCTAATTTCTTCATGATTAGGTGGGGGAAGCAAAGAGCCTCTCTGTCCTTGAACCCACCACATGATACAGATCACAACTCTAGTCCTTGCACACTCCTGGGTGCAAGAAGTACCTCTGACTATTACCAACGCCCAAAAGAGGTCAGCAGCGGCCATGACCCTGACTTACCTTGGCACTAGCCAGACACAGAGGTGAAGGGGAGAACACTGCAAATTACTACCAGCAGCCAGCACATTCCCTTTTTGTACCTGGGAATAGAAACATTATGCCTGTATCAGGCCTAATATTTCCTGAGACTCCTGCAAAGGAGAGTGAAACTTCACACCCACTCCAACATGGGCCCGTGTTTTAAAAGCACAATCTAGTCTATTGTTAACCAAGAGCCCAGATTTTGTCTGATTCTACTAGAATCCCCATCCTTGGAGGATTCTTAGAACAGGTTAGACAACACTTGTCAGGGATGGTCTCAGTATACTTAATCCTGAATCAATACAGGGGGCTGGACTAGATGACCTCTTGAGGTCCCATAGAGCCCTGCATTGCTATTATTCTATGACTTCAGTGGAGTAACTCCAGGTTTACATTGGCATAAGTGAAAGGAGAATTGGGACTCAAAGGAGTTTATCTGTATGTTCTTTGTTTGCACAAAGGAACAAAGATGTCTCATCTTAATCCATCACAAGCTATTGAATTGTTAAGTGAGGCAGAAAAAGATGCAGTAAGATAAAGAAGCCTGAAGAGAGGTCAATTATGAAGCTGTTTGTCACCCTGTGGTACTAGCCAAAATTCTGTGCTGAGTTGCCTCATTGTTGAATCCTGTTCATTTCATAGGTAGGGAGATGATTATGTCACAGAGGTCACCACTGGCACAGCACCTGTGAATTTGGCCATTTACAGGGACCCCTACTGCCATGCATTAACAGTTTTGTTAGTCCACATTGATCTAGTCTCATTTCAAAAGGGCAACATCAAAGCAAACTAATGAACTGTAATGTGTGGGAGGAGGAGCTACAAGGTTGCCATGACCATAGCGTCAAATTCTCTATTATTATTTTTGATGTGACTGTGCTGTGAATTATGCATAACTTTACTGTGACAAAAGTATATCCATACTCATTGGGGTGCAACTCAGAACAGAACCTGACCTGCTAAATATCATCTCAAATGCTAGTGCAGCTGGTGCTTTTCAGATGTCATTTATCTTTAAATGTGCTGGCTTCAGATGCGGCATTAAACATGGAAGATGGAAGTAACTTTCATAATGGTAATACCACAGAAAGCTCTTAAGTTGTTTGAAGCAAATACAACAGTTAGTATAAGAAGATTAAAGAAAAGTGTTCTGGAGGACATAAAATCTGGTGCAGAATAAGAGACTCATAACACATTTTGTATAAGGAAAAACCAAAATACAACCATGAATGGTAAGAGAAAGAGGCTCATTCATCACTGTGTTTGTGCTTCGATTTTATGCCAGGGTAACTATGGAGCTACACTGGCATTAAACTGAAGCACACAGTAGGGAAATCAGGTCCACAGTTCACAAAAATTCTAGCAGTAAAATTGTCTGATTTAACTTCTCCACTTTGGACAGCAGCAATTCAGGAAATAACGGTATGATGAGGATTTTTATTCTTATTCCATTATATCTATAGATTGTACCAAAACAAGCATACTATCAAGTAGTTTTGAGGGTTTGTTTGTTTTTTTGCAAAATATGCATGACATATGTCTTAACCAAAGATGTGTCAATTTGCTCAGTACAACTGTATATATTTTTGATGTACTCATTTTGTATGAATTTTAGTCATGGGAAAAAAGCCAGATAATAAAAAAGATTACACTTTATTGTATTAAATAAGGAATTAGTTGTGCAACTCATCCTTAGAGCTTGTGCATCTAATTTCCAATGCACCTCACCATGAACTAATCCCAAAACTTGAGCTAGATTCTGCTCACAGTTACATTACAATTAATCCAGGAAAACTCCCTTGATTTCACTGGCATTTTAATCTGGATTTACACCAGATTAATCAAAATCAGAATCTGACTCAAGGTCTCCAGGTTCATACATTTTTTTTATCTCATGTCTCAGGATACATTTCTTTAGGTTCTTTCTTTTCTTAGACAATCTTCATATCAAAATGGAAGTGGCATGCAAGTGCTTTTAACTTCAGATTTATTTAAACTTATTTCTTTGATTTGTCTTCAGCCATGAGTTATGATTATTTTGTCCTTGTATTTGCTCTCTAATGCAGTTTGTAATGCTTGAAAGAGGAACTGATTTGTATTGTGTGTGTATATATATAAAAACCAACCACACACTACACTGAAGGGGACAATACCAAGGTTGAAAGACCTAAAATTAGACTTTTGAGCTCTGCTGTCATTGGCAGTGGTGTGCGTGCGTATGCAATGTACTAGGCCTTTGCTCTGCCTCTTCCATTCTTGTGAAATGAACTCTAAAAAGCCTGTTTTCCTTGAAAAATACAGCAATTTCAAGTTAGCAAATGTCTCTAATACTATGCTTTGCTGGCCGTGGTGAATAGATTCCCCCCTCCCAAACTTTCCCCATCGATGGTGCTTTAACAGTGCACAAGCAAATTGGTGCTCTTTCATAAGCCATTAAGAAGCACATGGCAGAAACTGCAAATATATATAGTGTGCTTTGAATACAGATAAGCAAGTAAAACTGTTCTACAGTGGTGTCTGAAGTAATTCTGCAATTTGCAAGTCCTCCCCAACCTCAAAGAATATTTGATTTAAGATTTGTATTTTTCTGTTTAGAAAGAAAGCTAATGAGCATCCATCCATCATACAGAACAGATAACAGTAGATCAGGGGTTCTCAAACTGGGTGTCGGGACCCCTCAGGAGGTTGCAAAAATTATTACATTGGTAGGTCATGAGCTATTAGCCTCCACCCCAAACCCCGCTTTGCCTCCAGCATTTATAATAGTGTTAAATATAAAAAATGAGTTTTTAATTTATACGGGGGGAAGGGGGCGGTTGCACTCAGAGGCTTGCTATGTGAAAGGGGACACCAGTACAAAAGTTTGAGAACCACTGCAGTAGATGGTATTTAATCATAGTGAAGTGTAAGGGAAGTACTCTTGTGCCCCCCCCCAAAATGTCTGGGGGTGGTACTGCAGTCCTTGGTGGGTTTTCAGCAGCTTGGTCCTCCACCTGAGTAACAAAGTCCAAAAGAACCCCCCTTAGCGGTAGTAAAGAGTTCAACATACTGTCTGTCTGCTCTCACGTGTCTTTAGTCACGGCTCTTGGAACCTTTAAATTCAGCCCTTTGCTTAGGCTTCTAAACAACCCTTGTCTCCTTCCCACGGCTTAGGTCACTTTTCCAGTGGGGAACCTAGGCCCACCCACTACTCCAGGTTCCAACCCAGGGACCCTATAAAACAGCAGCCATTTACTGCTCCCTTCAGTTAGTTGCTGTTATTTACCTGGGCTTCTTCCCACATGGCCCCTCTAGTTTCACCTGACCTTAGGGTTAAAGTTCTCAGGTCCTCTCTCATCTCGTCTCGCCCAGCCCAGCCCAGCCAGGAACTGACCTGATAAGGTCCTGCAGCTCCTTTCATCTGAGCCAGCTGGGCTCTGATTGGCTGCATCCATGCAGCCTCACTAGGGAGGCTGCAGGACCCACCGTTGCTGCTCCATTCCTGGGGCAGGATGTAGGAGGACTGCAGGGCCTCCAGCAGGGGCACCAAGGCCCTGGTACACCCCGTCACATGAAGTAACAGGGATAACTTAGTCATAGTTGGGCTCTGTGACAAATATTGCAACCACATTCAATATCTTTGAGGACCATATTATATTAAGTTTATGTATCACTGAAGGCCAGGGATTGTGTGCAACTCCAGGAGGAAGAGTACCACAGTTCCTTCAATAAGGTGATTAAGGTGAAGCACTTAGCTCAGAGGTCCCCAAACTGTGGGGTGTGCCTCCCTAGGCAGGCATGGAGGAACCTAGGGGGGGCACTGAGGCCCCAAGCCAGCCCCACAGGGGGTGGGGAGGGAGCAACATCCCACCCCTCCCCACCCTCAGCTCTGCTCTGTTCCTGGCCCAAGGCCGAGGCTGGGGACAGGGGCGGGGCTGGGAGCAGAGCTGTATCTGGCCGCGGGCCTGGCTGCCGGCCCCCACCACAACCCGGCTGTGGCTCCGCTCCTGTCCCCACCAACAGCCTTGACTCCTGACCAGGGCTCCATCCCTGGCCCCGCTCCCAGCCCCAGCCCCACCCCCAGCTGCAGTCCCAGCCTCAGCCCCCTTGCCCCTGTCCGCATATCCCCCCTGAGCCTCCACTCCAGGCCCCAGCTCTGGGGGGGGAGGGGCACGGACAGGAGTAAAGGGGTGTGTGACAATAGGCGGCAGGTATCATAGGCTGGGGGAGGCTTTGCCTCCACAAACAGCCAGACACCACCCGCTATCCCGTCGCTCCGGGGCTGGGGCCACACCACCCGCTATCCCATCGCTCCGGGGCTGGGGCCGTGCTGCCCTCCCTCCCGTCACTCCGGGGCTGGGACAGCGATTGTGTGGGGGGAGGCGGGGGGCTCTGGGCTGCGGCAGGGGGAGGCGCAGAAGGGGCAGGGCTGGGGGTTAGCCTTGCTCAGCCGGTGGTTCACATGCCACCCATGGGCGTGACCCTCAAAAGTTTGGGGATCACTGATTTAGCTTGTAAACATCTCCAAAGAGGTCCCACCCCCTGGAAAGGCTTGCATGTACTGGTTCCAACCAGGTTTTCCAGAAAACAATAGACAAAAGAAAAGGCTTTTGAGATAAACAGACTTGGTTTCAATATGCTTTCTCTGCAATGCTTCTACCTGAAGAACAAATGCATTGTAACTTGTAACTGCTGGCAATACACTGGTTTTAGCCCTTGGGGAGAGAGCACACAGGCACTGGCTGTTTGATAGAGTGCCTTGCTGAGGATATCACAGATATGGTACCCTCTGGGTCAGAAGGGTGTGGACAAGGGCCCTGAGAGCTGACTGGATACTCCTAGAGTGGACCATGGAGTGGGGACACAGGTGCAGTTACCCTAAAACTGTGACAGGTTAGATTCTGATCTCAGTTGCTTCCAAGCAACCGCTACTGTACCCAACAGGATGGGGGTTTGCATGGGTTCAATTGAGAGCAGAATGTGTCGTAGAAGTCAAAGTTAGACCTTATTGGATTTCTGAATGTAGAAAGTTACATTAATGCTACAAAAGCAGAGTTTCTATTTGTTCCCTATGCAGAACTCTCCACGGAGAGCAGGAGTAATCTCTGTGCGATATGGAGTGGCGAAGCCAGAGAACTCCAAACCAAATCTGCGGATGCTGCCCCCAATGCCAAGCCTCTCCAAAGCTTCTGACATGGAGGAATTGCAGAATAGAATAAAGGTTATGGGGAAGCCCCAACCTTGCAAAAACTGAACTCAATTTGGCAGTCTCTCCTGCCCATGCACTGGCAAATGCATATAATAGGAGAGAAGCCTGAATTTAGCCCCTAATGTGTGATTATTCACACAGCAATACACACTACTGTGAGAGGGGGATTTTATTATTAGTTAACCTTGTCTGAGCTGAAAGGCAAAAATAGTTTAGGCTGAACACCATATGTTGCCTTATGGCTGAAATCTTCCCCTCCTGTTAGAAAGAAGGCCTCTTTCCAGCTCCCTGTGCTATACAGTTTGGTTGCCTGAACTGTGAAGAAACATTTAGAATTTTATAGTGTATCTGTTTCCCTGGAATCTGATGGAGGAGCCATTGTATTTCGTTTCCCTGGATCCTGTTGTAGTTTTTCTAACTGTGCAGTATTTCTCAGTCAATCTATAAACTCTTTTGTTTAGAGGGTTCAAGTGACTGTAACACTAGCTACTGCTTTAAAGAAAACTTAAGCTTGTGTACTGTTCATTCCAAGTGTTGCCTTTTGGTGTTTCAGGAGAATACATGAAATTGGAAGTGAGTTCCAGAAGTGAATAGTCAAAGTAGTCCAGTCCCAGGTGTTGGGAGTTGCTTCATGGGTGTTAAGGATATAAATTTAGTCTATCTATAGCTCAGTTACTTAATGTCTGTATAGCACTATGATATAAATACTAAATGCTAGATCTAGTACCTGGATACCATGGCAACCAAGTGCTCTTTAAATACCTAGCTAGCTAAAATTAGGTTAGCTAAAAATGCTTAGTAGCATTTTGTCACTATACCTAAATTACAATATAAGGAATAGGTATAAGTAAGGCAGCAATTATTTACCTAGCCTAAAATGTCAGACTGCATCTCCAGAGTATTACTTGCACTGCTGCCGAAGACCTTGTTATGGCCTTGGGCACTGATTCAAATAGTGATTTTTTTTTCTATTAAAGGACTGTGGCACAGTATATTCCTAGTGCTATTAGACTAAGCAAAGAGGTGAACAGTTGTTAGTGGCCAGAGTAGGTACCAATAACAGTTGAGAAACTGCTGGTCCCATAACTTGATTCAAGGCACATCAGTGAATAGCCTGTAGCCAATTCCCTGTATAAGAAATAGCCTTCTTAGTACAACATCTAGAAGCAATGTGGACACTTAATTTTACAACAGTTCAATATTTTCCGTTTTTCCTAACTTTTTCCTCACCCAATAAGAAATGCACATGTGCATATCCCACATGCTTTGCACATGCGCTTTGTCAAGCTGTGATGTCCCCAGGTCATACAGCGTGCATCAGACAGTTTGCAGGGAAAGAACTCAGGGAGGGAGAACAATTCATCTTAATATAACCAAAATTTAAATAGACACACCAGCTGTTCCCTGATTCACTGAGACCCTGTAGTGTGCGAAATCAGCCTCCCCAAAACAGCATCTGGGTAGAGTTTCAAAGTCAGTGTGCAGTATTTTTCAAAGGAATGCATGGATAGTGAGGAGGCGACTTCCAGATTTCTTCTTAAGTAGTGTATCACTCCACTCAAGAGGCTCCTACCATTCTTAGGGAATAGGGTTGCCAACTTTCTAATAGCAAAAACCCAAACACCTCTGCCCCGCCCCTTCACAGAGGCCACGCCATGACCCACCCCATCTCCGAGGCTCCACCCCCCCCACTAGCTCTCCCCCCCTCACTTTCACTGGGTGGGGGCAAAGGGTTGGGGGGCATGAGGGCTCCGGCTGGGGTTGTGGGTTCTGGGTGGGGTCAGAAACGAGAGGTTCAGAGTGCGGGGTCCCTTTTCGACTGGGTGTTCCAGTCGAAAACCAGACACCTGGTCACCCTATTAGGGAATCTGGCTTGAGTGCAGAAGGAGAAGACAAGCTCTTTTTCTTGTAAGCTTCAGATATCACAGTTATCAAAAACACTAGAGCCACTTTCCTTTTTATGGCCAGCTGATAGAACAGAAACAAACAATGAATTTGATCTCCTAAATGCTTTATTCTGTCCAGCTGTAAGGGTCTAAATGAACTGAGTGAATTCTCCCGACAGCTAGTTGGGAGGGGGAGAGACTGCCAGAGAAAACTGTATTTACATAAACACACCTATTCTGCTTAGATATCCAGCAGACAGAGCAGATTATCAATTTATGCTGGCGTTGGGTTATAAATCACTTTAGTACTGAATGCAGGGGTAGTGAAATACTGTTACCAATATTGTTGGCATTATTGTAACACATGGAAGCAGGACTGTGCTTAATCTGTCCCAAATGTGGGGGTCACCCTCAGCTGAAAGAACCTCGTTAATCCAAGGGCTCGAATGCCAGAGCCCTTTGAAAGTAAGAGGGGTGGGGACAGGGGTCCCAGTGAAAATATGTACACCTCTCCCAAGAGTCCTTCCTGGACTGGTTTAACCTGTTCTCCACCCCCCCCCCCGCCCCCCCACACATTCAAAGAAAGAGCTACATAGGCTTCATTAAGAGCCTCTTTGTTATTTTAAATGTTCAGTCAGAGCTGAAATCAGTTGTGGCGGGACTGTGTTTCTGCCCAGCCTGCCAAGAGCTAAACATCACTGAGAGCTGAAATCACTTTGAGATGGGGCAGTGTTTCTGCCCATCCTGTAAAGAGCTGAAAATTACTAAAAGACTGATGTGCAGAGGTCACAGCAGAGAGGCAGGTGGCAGAAGGTGACTGACTGTTGGCTGACAAATGAGTGGCTGGTGAGGTGCTGAGCAGAACAAGCGGCTGGCGGGATGGCCAGACGGTGAGGAGCAGCGACTGGTGGGGTGGCCAGGTGGTTCAGACAGCGGCCAGCAGGGCAGCTAGGGGAGAGATGCCGCAAGCAGCCAGCAGGGCGGCTGGCAGAGAGGTGCAATGAGTGGCCAGCAGGGCGGCTGGCAGAGAGGGGCGACGAGTGAGTGCCTAAGCAGCGGAGTGTGTAAGGTACCTCCTTACCCCCCACTTCACCCAGGGTGGGAGACACCTCTGAACTCTGTGTCTGCACTGATCAAGAACAGCAACTGTGAGTGGGGTGGAGAGAAGGAACGAGTATGTTAAAAGGACTTCTGGGTTGCTGGACTTAAGAACCTGAGGGGAAAAAAACACTGTCCAACTTTCTTGGGGTGGGTCTTTTGCCCAAATAAACGCTGAGTTACTTCTCTCTTTCTATTAAAAGTTTCTTTTCTATACTCTGACTTTGTGCTTGTGAGTGGGGAAGTATTGCCTTTCAGAGGCGCCCAGGGGTAGTGTGTAATTTCCCCAGGTTACTGGGTGGGGGCTCGAGCCGGTTCTGTGTTGTATCGATGGAAAGGAACCCCTAGATATTGAATCCAGCCCTGGTTGATGCTGGCTCCTCCTGGCAGAAGGGTTACATAGCTATGTTAAATGGCAAAACCTTGCTTGGTAGGTTCAAATGGAGAGGAGCAGCTGTTTAAGCCCCTATGAATAGGGCATAAATGATGTGAGCTGTTTGACCTGACATTATAATCAAAGAGGTTGATAAAGGAGGTGCTGTTGTCATCATGAACAGGTCTGACTACCAGAAGGAGGCTGCCAGACAACTCTCCAATACCAAATTCTACAGGCCACTTTCCTCAGATACCACTGAGGAATATACTAAAAAACTGCACCATCTATTCAGGACACTCCCTACACTAACACAGGAAAAAATAAACATACCCTTAGAGCCCTGACAGGGGTTATTCTATCTACTACCCAAGATCCACAAACCTGGAAATCCTGGATGCCCCATCATCTCTGGAATTGGCACACTCACTGAAGGACTATCCTGATATGTGGACTCTCTGTTCAGACCCTACGCCACCAGCACTCCCAGCTATCTCCGTGACACCACTGATTCCCTGAGAAAACTACAATGCATTGGTGATCTCCCAGAAAACACCATCCTAGCCACCATGGATGTGGAGGCTCTCTGCACAAACATCCCACACACAGATGGAATACAAGCTGTCAGGAACAGTATCCCTGATGATGACACAGCACAGCTTGTTGCTGAGCTCTGTGACTTTATCCTCATGCACAATTATTTCAAATTTGGTGACAATATATACCTCCAGACCAGTGGCACCGCCATGGGCACCCGCATGGCCCCACAATATGCCAACATTTTTATGGCTGACCTGGAACAACGCTTCCTCAGCTCTCGTCCACTCATGCCCCTTCTCTACCTACGCTACATTGATGACATCTTCATCATCTGGATCCATGGGAAGGAGACCCTGGAAGAATTCCACCATGATTTCAACAGCTTCCACCCCACCATCAACCTCAGCCTGGACCAATCTACACGGGAGGTCCACTTCCTAGACACCACAGTACAAATAAGCGATGGCCACGTTAACACCACCCTATACCGAAAACCTACCGACCGCTACGCCTACCTTCATGCCTCCAGCTTCCACCCCAGTCACACCACACGATCCATCATCTACAGCCAAGCGCTGAGGTACAACCGCATCTGCTCCAACCCCTCAGACAGAGACCAACACCTACAAGATCTTGACCAAGCATTCTCAAAACTACGATATCCACACAAGGAAATAAGGAAACAAATCACCAGAGCCAGACGTGTACCCAGAAGCCTCCTGCTACAAGACAGGCCCAAGAAAGAAACCAACAGAACTCCACTGGCCATCACCTACAGTCCTCAGCTTAAACCTCTCCAATGCATCATCAGTGATCTACAACCCATATTGGACAACGATTCTTCACTTTCACAGACTTTGGGAGGCAGGCCAGTCCTCGCCCACAGACAATCCACCAACCTTAAGCATATTCTCACCAGCAACCACACACCGTACCATAACAACTCTAAATCAGGAACCAATCCATGCAACAGACCTCCATG
Source organism: Chrysemys picta bellii (assembly GCF_011386835.1). Lineage (NCBI taxonomy): Eukaryota > Metazoa > Chordata > Testudines > Emydidae > Chrysemys > Chrysemys picta. The sequence goes on from NC_088793.1 coordinate 26,884,211, forward strand.
CCAACTCAGCCCACATATCTACACCAGCAACACCATCACAGGACCTAACCAGATCAGCTACAACATCACCGATTCATTCACCTGCACGTCCACCAATGTTATATATGCCATCATGTCCCAGCAATGCCCCTCTGCTATGTACATTGGCCACACTGGACAGTCACTATGTAAAAGGATAAATGGACACAAGTCAGATATCAGGAATGGCAATATATAAAAACCTGTAGGAGAACACTTCAACCTCCCTGGCCACACAATAGCAGATGTAAAGGTAGCCATCTTACAGCAAAAAAACTTCAGGACTAGACTCCAAAGAGAAACTGCTGAGCTTTAGTTCATTTGCAAATTTGACACCATCAGATCAGGATTAAACAAAGACTGTGAATGGCTAGCCAACTACAAAAGCAGTTTCTCCTCCCTTGGTGTTCACACCTCAACTGCTAGCAGAGGACCTCACCCTCCCTGATTGAACTAACCTCGTTATCTCCAGACTGATTCTTGCCTGCATATTTATACGTGCCTCTGGAAATTTCCATTACATGCGTCTGACGAAGGCCGGGTCTACACTATGAGTTTAATTCGAATTTAGCAGAGTCAAATCGAATTAACCCTGCACCTGTCCACATAACGAAGCCATTTCTTTCGAAATAAAGGGCTCTTAAAATCGATTTCTGTACTCCTCCCCAACGAGCGGAGTAGCGCCGAAATAGATATTGTCATTTCGAATTAGGGTTAGTGTGGCCGCAATTCGATGGTATTGGCCTCCGGGAGCTATCCCACAGTGCACCATTGTGACTGCTCTGGACAGCAATATGAACTCGGATGCACTGGCCAGATAGACAGGAAAAGCCCCGCGAACATTTGAATTTCATTTCCTGGTTGCCCAGCACAGGAGAGCACAGGTGACCACAGAGAGCTCATCAGCACAGGTAACCATGCAGGCCTATAATCAAAAAAGAGCACCAGCATGGACCGTATGGGAGGTACTGGATCTGATCGCTATATGGGGAGAGGATTCAGTGTTAGCAGAACTTTGTTCGAAAAGACGAAATGCCAAAACTTTTGAAAAAAATCTCCAAGGGCATGAAGGAGAGAGGCCACAATAGGGACTCAGAGCAGTGCCACTTGAAACTCAAGGAGCTCAGACAAGCCTATCAGAAAACAAAGGAGGCAAACGGTCGCTCCGGGTCAGAGCCGCAGACATGCCACTTCTACGCTGAGCTGCATGCAATTCTAGAGGGGGCCACCACCACTACCCCACCTCTGACCGTGGATTCTGAGGTGGGGGTAATCTCATCAGCCACACCTGAGGATTCTGCGGACGAAGAGGAGGAGGAGGAGGAGGAGGAGGAGGAGGAGGAGGATGAGCTTGCGTAGAGCACACAGCGCTCCATTCTCCCCAACAGCCAGGATCTTTTTCTCAGCCTGACTGAAGTACCCTTCCAAGTCTCCCAAGCCAGTACCCAAGACCATGACCCCATGGAAGGGACCTCAGGTGAGTTTACCTTTTAAAATATAAAACATGTTTTAAAAGCAAGCGTTTTTTAATAATTAATTTGCCCTGAGGACTTGGGATGCATTCGCGGCCAGTACAGTTACTGGAAAAGTCTGTTAACATGTCTGGGGATGGAGCGGAAATCCTCCAGGGACATCTCCATGAAGCTCTCCTAGAGGTACTCCAAAAGTCTTTGCAGAAAGTTTCTGGGCAGTGCAGCCTTATTCCGTCCTCCATGATAGGACACTTGACCACGCCATGCTAGTAGCAAGTAATCTGGTATCATTGCATGACAAAGCCTGGCAGTGTATGGTCCCGGTGTTTGCTGGCATTCAAGCAAAATCCATTCTTTATCTCACTATGTAACCTCAGGAGAGTGATATCGCTCATGGTAACCTGGTTGAAATACGGGAATTTAATTAAGGGGACAGAGGTGGTTGAAAAGAAATCCTTCCCTGTAGTAAGCCAAGCGCGGGTGGGGGAGGGGGAATTGGCGCTGAGCTTTTCATGTGTGGCTAGCAGGGATCTTTCCTGATACCAGCCACACACATGGGGGGAGGGATAAAGCGATCATCCCAGAGAATTGGATGGGGGGGGGTTAGTTTGTTTTCTGCTGCTGAAGGTTAAGAGGAAAACCGCAGCACTCAACGAGCTTTGCTTGGTATGTGGGAAAGGAGGGCTCAGAAGCTGAAAGACAATGGCTTACCATGGCCACATGCAAGCCGAATTCTGTTGCCCAGACTTGCGTCTGTGATCTGTAGCAGCAAAGCCACAGGCACTCAATATTAAGAGGCAAAATGCGACCTTGCACAGAAATCACATGTGCTATGTAATGTGAATAGTGTTGTTCACCGTGAAAGAGTATAAGCATTGTTCTGTAAAATGTATCTTTTAAAAAAATTCTCTCCTTTTTTCCCTCCCTCCAGCAGCTGCAAATTTTTCAAGCTTCCCTCCTCCGTCCCAAAGGCTATCTCAGATAAGGCGTCGGAAAAAGAGAACACGAGACGAGATGTTCGCGGAAATCATGGAATCCACCCGCAATGAAAGAGATCATCTAAATGAGTGGAAGGACACGGTTTCAAAGTATAGGAAAGATGCCAGTGAACGTGAGGACAGGAGGGACAAATGTGAGGACATGAGGGACCAACGTGAGGACAGAAGGGACCAACGTGAGGAGAGGAGAGACGCTCGAGATGAGAGGTGGCGGCAGGAAGATCAGAGGAGGCAGGATGCAACGCTGGGGCTGCTGCGTGAGCAAACAGACATGCTCCGCGTCCAGTGGAGCTTCAGGAATGGCAGCAGGATCACAGACTGCCGCTGCAGCCCCTGTATAACCACCCTCCCCCCTCATCATGTTCCATAGCCTCCTCACCCAGACGTGTAAGAATGCGGGGGGGAGGCTCCATGTACCCTCCCATTCCACCCCAGTGGACAGCCCAAGCAAAAGGCTGTCATTATTTTAACCTTTTTTTAGTGGCCTTTTCTTTCCCTCTGATCCTCCTCCCAACCCCCCCCCCCCCCCCCCGGGCTACCTTCTCAGTTCTCTCCCTCTTTTTATAATCAATTAATAAAGAATACATGATTTTTAAACAATAGTGACTTTATTTCCTTTAAAAGCAAGCTGTGATCGAAGGGGGAGGGTGGGTTGCCTACAGAGAATGAGTCAATAAATGGGGTGGGTTTTCATCAAGGAGAAACAAACAAAACTTTCACACGGTAGCCTAGCCAGTCATGAAACTAGTTTTCAAAACTTCTCTGATGCGCCGCGCTTCCTGATGTGCTCTTCTAATCACCCTGGTGTCTGGCTGCGCGTAATCAGCAGCCAGGCGATTTGACTCAGCCTCCCACCCCGCCATAAAGGTCTCCCCCTTACTCTCACAGAGATTGTGGAGCACATAGCAAGCAGCGATAACAATGGGGATATTTGTTTGGCTGAGGTGTGAGCGAGTCAGTAAAGTGCACCAGCGACCTTTTAAACGGCCAAATGCACATTCCACCACCATTCTGCACTTGCTCAGCCTGTAGTTGAACAGCTCCTGACTCCTGTCCAGGCTGCCTGTGTATGATTTCATGAGTCATGGCATTAAGGGGTAGGCTGGGTCCCTAAGGATAACTATAGGCATTTCAACATCCCCAACGGTTATTTTCTGGTCAAGGAAGTAAGTCCCTTGCTGCAGCCGTTTAAACAAAATAGTGTTCCTGAAGACGCGAGCGTCATGAACCCTTCCCGGCCAGCCCACGTTGATGTTGGTGAAACGTACCCTGTGATCCACCAGTGCTTGCAGCACCATTGAAAAGTAACCCTTGCGGTTTATGTACGGGTACCCTGGTGCTCCGGTGCCAAGATAGGTATATGGGTTCCATCTATTGCCCCACCACAGTTAGGGAATCCCATTGCAGCAAAGCCATCCACTATGGCCTGCACATTTCCCAGGGTCACTACCTTTCTTAGCAGCAGCTCAATGATTACTTTGGCTACTTGCATGACAGCAGCCCCCACAGTAGTTTTGCCCACTCCAAATTGATTCCCGACTGACCGGTAGCTGTCTGGCGTTGCAAGCTTCCACAGGGCTATCACCACTCGCTTCTCAACTGTGAGGGCTGCTCTCATCCTGGTATTCAGGCGCTTCAGGGCAGGGGAAAGCAAGTCACAAAGTTCCATGAAAGTGCCCTTACGCATGCGAAAGTTTCGCAGCCACTGGGAATCATCCCACACTTGCAACACTATGCGGTCCCACCAGTCTGTGCTTGTTTCCCAGGCCCAGAATCGGCGTTCCACGGATAGAACCTGCCCCATCAACAACATGATCTCCAAAGCGCCGGGACCCACGGTTTGAGAGAATTCTGTGTCCATGTCCATGTCCATATCTTCATCACTCTCGTCACCGCGCTGCCGTCGCCGCCTCCTCCTTTCCTTGTTTTTCTGGTCCTGGTTCAGCATAAACTGCACGATAATGCGCGAGGTGTTTACAATGTTCATGACTGATGTCTTGAGCTGAGCGGGCTCCATGCTTGCCGTGGTATGGCGTCTGCTGTGTTCACCCAGGAAAAAAGGCGTGAAACGGTTGTCTGCCGTTGCTTTCATGGAGAGAGGGGTGAGGCTGTACCCAGAACAACCTGCGACAATGTTTTTTCCCCATCAGGCACTGGGATCTCAACCCAGAATTCCAATGGGCGGGGGAGACTGCAGGAACTATGGGATAGCTATGGGATAACTACCCACAGTGCAACGCTCTGGAAATCAACGCTAGCCCCAGTACATGGACGCACACCGCCGAATTAATGTGCTTAGTGTGGCCGCATACATTCGACTTTATACAATCTGTTTCCAAAATTCAAATTCTGTAAATTCGGATTAATCCCGTAGTGTAGACATACCTGAAGTGGGTATTCACCCACAAAAGCTTATGCTCCAATACATCTGTTAGTCTTAAAGGTGCCACAGGCCTCTCTGTCGCTTTTTACAGATCCAGACTAACATGGCTACCCCTCTGATACATGAGCTGTTTGGGTTCTCAGATAAACTGGACACCCACTTTCATTGGTCTGCTGGATCTTTGGCTCTTTGTCTTCCTTGAACAGCCTTGCACTTGGAGACAGGGGACCCACTGTTGGATCAGAGGTCACCAGCAGTGATTGAAGTAGGTTCACTAGGCTTGATGGTAGTGATATTTTCCTTGGACAAACTGCTCTTGGACTGCTGCTTCACCAGATCCTTGCAGCAGCAGCAGAAGAAAGGTGGCACTTGCCACTTTCCTGCTGGAGCTAACTCCCTTTCTAGCATGACCTGGTCTGGCTATCTACTGGCCCAGGGAAGGGAAGGCTTCAGACATGTCTTCCTGGGCAATGCAGTTCAGAGAGCTGCCCCAGACCACAAAACCAGCAGAGCTCATTATCCATGTACTCTGTCTAGGAAGAGCTGCAGAAGGAGCAGGTTTTCTGGTTAGGCGTCTCTGCTTATCTGCTACACAGGAATCAAGCAGAGACTGCAGGGGCATGCCAGGGCATGTGCTGCTGCAGTGCCTTAGGAAGAAATGGGAGCTGAGAGTCAAGTAAGTCAGCCCCTTTGACCAGGGCGGGTGCAAGGATGGTTTGCGCCCTAGGCGAAACTGCCACCTTGCGCCCCCCCCTCCCTCCCCCTTCCCCGAGCCCTGTGGCAGCTCTCCGCCCCCCATCCATCCTGAGGCGCCCCTCCTTGTAGCAGCTCCTCCCCTCTGCCCAGAGGCGCCCCCTCCGGGGCAGCTCCCCGCCCCAGCTCACCTCTGCTCCACCCCCTCCCCAAGCCCTGTGGCAGCTCCTCACACCCCCCCTCCGCCCTGAGGCACCTCCCCCATGGCAGCTCCCCACCCCCCCTGGCCCGCCGTGTGGCAACTCCCCACCCCAGCTCACCTCTGCTCTGCCCCCTCCCCGAGCACGCCGTCACCGCTCCACTTCTCCTGCCTCCCAGGCTTGCGGCACCAATCAGCTGTTTGGCACCGCAAGCCTGGGAGGGAGAGAAGCAGAACGGGGCGGCGTGCTCAGGGGAGGAGGCCGAGCAGAGGTGAGCTGGGGCAGGGAGTTCCCCTGCGTGCCGCCCCCTCCCTTACTTGCTGCAGGCAGCCCTCCTGCCCCAGCTCCCTCCGCCTAAATGCCGACGACGATCGAGGCGGCAGAAGATCCAGCCGCCATGTTCGCCGCCAAAGGACCTGAAATGCCGCCCCCCAAATGCTAGTGCTCTAGATGACTGCCTAGGTCGCCTAATGGGTTGCACCAGCCCTGCCTTTGACAGACAGAAGGTCTGATTTAGTTCCAGCCAAATTGAAACCCGTTTCCACCGGAAATGTAACTTTTAGGCTTTTATTTAGTTTAGAACTGTTTGAGATCCAAAGAGCCTACAATTGTGGAACAGGGAGGCCTGTAACTATAGAAGTAGAACAAAACAGGCAGGTTCTTCTTTTCATGAAAAAATTGTCCTTTTTATTGATCAGCTCTAATAACATTTTTTTAAATGTCTTTTCAATGGTTCAACTATCCTTCCACTGTCACACCCATTCCCTCCTGAAATTAGCTGGAACAGATACTAGCGCCTACTGCCAACTATTTTATTACAGTGACAAATCTCAGGCACTCCCCACCGATTAGCCATAAGGTGACTAACTATGCCTGTTTATTGGACTGCACACTGAAATGTTCCTTTCTCATGCCTTCCCTTTCCTTTATTCATGCTGAAACAGATCCCTTGATACATCTTTTACGATACCCAAGGGGAGAATTATTTGTAAAGCACATATTGCCACAAAGCCTGCTTGGAATGCAATCCAGCTATACAGTGCATGAGAGTTCTGCCATGTATGTATTCTGTCATGAAGAACACAAATGAGAACAGACTAGTTGCTGGCTTTTCCACAGATGGCCACTGTGTTCAAACTCAAATGAGAAAATAACCTGGGACCTCATTGTTCGTCCACTGTACTTTAGAAACCATTGGTGTATGGACAATTTTCATGCAGAGACAAGATGGCTGAGATAATATCTCTTATTGGACCAACTTCTGTGTGTGAGAGAGACAAACTTTTGAGCCTAAAGAAGAACTCTATGTAGGGTTGCCAACCCTCCAGGATTGTCCTGGTGTCTCCAGGAATTAAAGATGAATCTTGTCATGTGATGAAATCTCCAGGGATACGTCCAACCAAAATTGGCAACCCTAGCTCTATGTAACCTTGAAAGCTTGTCTTTCTCATCAACAGAAGTTGGTCCAATAAAAGATATTACCTCATCCATCGTGTCTGTCTCTCTTATCCCTGGAACCAACATGGCTACAACAGCACTGCCTACAGTTTTCATCCAGCCATTTGTGAGTGATAAACTCTGCTTTTATTGTACCATGGGCTTAACTAGGGGGAAAAAAAGGAATCCCAAAACAAAAGGCAGTAAAAAAGAATCTATGGACAGACCAGTGTTTGAGCCTACATGGAACAGCTGGTATTATAATTCAGTGATAATGAGGATATCTATCTCCTACACTATCTGTAAAGAGTCCAACTGCTATCCCAATAGCACATTTCTGCACAAGTTCGTGTATTATTATCAACATTATTAGCAACAAGACCCATTATGATATCTCAGCGGATATATCACAAAATCTTGTGCAAGATGTGGAAATTCCAGCTGATTCCACTTTATAGAGTAATGATCCTCGTATTTTGGCATGTCTTTAGATCATGCTTTAAACAACATCTTTGTACTGAACACACATGATTTTGACTAGAAGTATTTTTAACATGAGTGTCTTGAATTTTATGAAAAGGATTACATTGTGTTTATATTTTGGAATAAATAGTGGGATAATATGACCCACTACCCACAAAACCTTGATTTGAAAAAAAATGCAGGGCGGGGACTCAAACATTAATATCAACTTCTCTGACATAGGGTACCCCAAAGGAGCATGGGGTCAATATGGTTTGAAATGGCTTAGCTGAAACAATCATACAATTCTTGCTGTGCTGGTACTCTGAAAGGTAAAAGAGAAAAGGTTTCCTAAAAGTGCATAATAGTATATCGCACCAGACTGAAAAGCAGAGTAATTGAATCAGCTTCCTTTTTTGAACTCCAGATTTCATTTTGAAAATCCCCTTTTCAAATACTCGCCTTTTTATTGTATTATCCTTGAGATGTGTTTTTGCAAGATACACAGGCTACCCAAATATGTAAAGGGACAATGTAAACGTCAACTCCACTCAATCTCAAAATGGAATTAAGAATAATTTCAGTTATTAAACTTGTCTCTGGGTCCTTCTGCCAATTGCTGGTGCCTTACAATCAAATGTTCCAATTTTTTTAAATATTTTGTTTCCCTCACCTCTGTGACTACTGCAAAGACCCACACAAATGACAGAGAGAGACTAACAGATTATACATGGGAAACAGTTAAACTATCTACACACATAGAGCTGACAAAAGTACATATGAAACCAAAGACAACAGAGAAAATATTTTCTTCTCTAAACTCTTTCAGTTACACTAATCTTAGAGGTTACCTGTAACAATAGTCGGCAAAATACTGCAGACAAAAGGGTGATTTAAATGGACTGAGTCCATGTAAATACAATGGAGCAAATCCTCAGCAGGTATAAATTGGAATAGGTCCATTGACATCAGTTCAATGGAGCTGTTCCAACCTTATACCAGCTGAGAACCTGGGCCACAATATTTTAAATATTAGCTTTATTTCATTATGTGTATCCATACATACTGTACAACACAGATATTTTCCCTTATAGGGCCTGATCCAAAGCCCATTGAAGTCACTGAAAATCTTTTGAGTTCAGATCACGTATATACAGCATATCTTTCTGGCAACACATTTGACTTTCACTTCATAACTGAGTACCATTACATTTTCTTAAACCACTTTTATAAGTAATCCAAATAATAAATCGGTGTTGTTAACATATTAAGTTTTTGTATATCTATTCTTGGGGTCATTGCTGCTTTAGATTGCTCCAGGGCGAGGTAAAAGCAAACATATTGGAAAGGACATCATGCTGTGTATTTGAGACTTCATAGTTTAGATTTAAGTTAGTTATGTGTTTTTTCTCTTCAGTATTATCTAAAAAAGTTACTACAATTAATGTTTTACACTTACAAAAGAAAATTAACAACATAACAATCCTAATTATTTAAACTCCAAGTATAAAATGATTATAATTTTCCATATTTTTTCATTTATATGAACTACTCCCATGATTAGTCCTATGGGACTAGTCTCCTCAGTAAAGATTTGCAGGATTAGGCCCCTTGTAGCTAACAAATGAAATAGTGTTCAAATTCCAATCATTTTATACTTTGATTTCAAATAAATTGATTAATATTTTCAAAGAATGTTGAGATCCTCCCTCAAAAGGAACTATATAGTGATCGTCACACTTTCAGGATATCTGCACCTGTATTCTTCCTCCCACAATCCCTTTCATGGTCCACTCCAGGAATGCCCAGCCAGGTCTCAAGATTCCAGCTATCACCTGTCTCTGGGCAAAGACCGTTGGCCAACTTCCTTCTGACCAGGGGTAGGGAGCCCCTTTCCTTACACTGTGATATCCCCAGCAAACCCATCTATCTAAAGGCCAGTACCTGTGCTTTGCTTTCAGTCCAGCATCCATGGTTAACATTTCTCCAGGTGCTATAACAGTACTTACCTGTTCCCACACAGTCCTTCTATGAAAGCACATTTATTCTTCAGCTAAAAGCATTACACAGAAAAAATAATAAATGTTCTGACACACATGCTACAAGCTTACCAGTGGTCACCCATCAGTCTTATGTGGCCCTAGTAACCCAAGGTCTTTCCAACCCTTTTCCGGGGGTTTGGGTCCTTGGACACACTGTTCTGTCTGTTTGCTGGATCAGGAAGGAGGTCTCAAGTTAGTTCAAGTTCATCCTTTTATACCAAAAGCCCTTTTATGGTTTCCTAGTCTCTGGAAAACCGAGCCTGAACCAGCCACCTCACGGGATGGAATGTCTCTGGAGTTTTTTTGACTCGGTCCCTTAGCAGCCGGAGGACATGCCGGATGCTTCCTGGAGCAGCGCAGAGCCAGAGCAGACAAGGAGCCTGCCTTAGCCCTGCTGCACCGCTGACAGAGCCGCCTGAGGTAACCGCCGCCCGGCCGGAGCCCACACCACAAACCCCCACCCGGACCCCAATCCCCTGACCCAGCCCAGAGCCCCCTCTTGCACCCTGAACCCCTAATTTCTGGTCCCACCCTGGAACCTGCATGCCCAACTGGAGCCCTCACCCCCTCCTGCACTCCACCCCCCGACCTAGCCCAGTGAAAGTGAGTGAGGGTGGGGGCTGGAGTGAGTGGAGTTGGGGCCTCAGAGAAGGGGTGGGGTAGGGTGGGGGGCAGGGAAAGGTGTTCAGTTTTGTGCAATTATAAAGTTGGCAACCCTACCTGAATTACAATTTCTATCTAAGTTTCAAACAGAGATTCTTGAAACTTAGCTGGAAATCGAAATTCAAATGCTGTCTCAAGGTAAAAAAGACAAGCTGAGTTTGCTGTTATCTGCTTATTCACAGCACTGTCATCTTGGATTTTATGTCAAGATGTGGATGCTGTGAATAAAGTCATGTCAAGTTCTAGAAATTTACCGGCAATACTACAGGTGTATTATCCCTCTCATAACTGTCATGAAGAATGAAGCATAAACAACAGAAAGTGCATTCAAATGCAACAGGGTCAGAAATGTGTGTTATTTAAATGCCTCAAAATTAGGACCCCATCATAATGGTGTTGTACTGCTATAAAAGCAAGACTGTAACAGCAATATAAACAATCATAAGATCAATGAAGCATGGGACTTACTGATGACAAAGACCTATATAGGCTATCCAATGCAGTTATTCCCCACAGTACATTCTTCAGCCCATTTCTGATTCTAGTTTCAAATGTCTCAAGTGATGGAACTTACACAGTTTAATAAATGGCTCTGGCCCTAATCCTGTAAGGAGCTCCAAAAAAGACGGATTCCCTCGATGCACACAGAGCTCAGTTCTTAATTGGAGCATCTGTATGGAAATGTGTCCTGAGATTTAGCCAAAAGATTCCTCCGCTCACTTTCATATCATTATTCCCGGACCATTTATACCACCTTACTTTCTCTTCATCCTCTAGGGTGTACATCCTTCATGTATTTATGAGTGTTCATGTCATTCACGCACAGACACACACGTTTTATCATGATTTACCTAACTAGATATTGTAATCTTTTCACATAAATCAGTTAATCCCCTCAGCCATTAAATAAATTCATTTCTCTTCTCTGATATAGCCTGGCATTCATCTGACATTTGAGAATACCGATGAAATGGGGAGAAGCTGTTCAGATGGCAAGAATCAGCTGCATCTTTACTAACGTTCCATTTCCCAACACTTATTTTGCGACTCCTTACATTTATCCTTCCTCTGCTCTAACAGTTATTTCTCTACAACATCTACAAAATTCATCTTTTTATCTCTGCCTCTCTATGATAAAACTCATTTCTATACTCTGGTAACTGCCTACCTCAAACTACTCTGACCTTCTCCTTTTCAGCCTCCCTATGTCTTCTCTCTCTCCTTCATTCTGTTGAGTATGCTATAACCCACAGCATTTTCCTCTTCTATCATCCTCATTATATGTTCCTGTGGCACTCTGTGCTTCAAAGCAACATCCTGGAACCCCCGTATTCACCACTGTCATATAATTATGATACATTTTGTACAAAGTATGCCTTGTGAGGTAGCATTTTAAAAGTCTTGATCTGTTGAACATTAATATCCTTTTGGATTGTATGTGCTATCATTATATGGGAAGTTATGACATTTTGCTATGTGTGTGTTACTGGAAAACGTTGTGAAGTTGGGAACTCCCACAAACAGCCTTTCAGACACAACAATGGAGCAGCCAGACACTGCTGATATTCCATTAAAGGAATCCACACTCCCAAGGACTGTCCCAGGAATCATATACAATGGAGACTTCTCAGAGATAGCACGTAGACAATGGAGACTCATGTCATAGCAAAGGGTCTTTCCAGCAAGCTGGAAGAAACTATAAAAGAGAAGTGACATCATCACTTGGCCTCTCTCCCCCCCCCACAACTCAACACCTGGAAACACATCTGGAGGACAAAGACTGAACTGGGGAGGTGGTCCCAGGCTGAAGGAAAGTTCCAACCTGAGTATGGAAGATCAGTAACCTGCATGTATTAGGGTGAGACACTGTTTGATTCAAATCCTGTCTAGTTTATAGAACTGATTGTGGTTTTACTTTTAATTCATAAGTAACCAACTTTGATCTGTATGCTTACTACTTATAATCACTTAAAATCTATCTTTCTGCAGTTAATAAATCTGTTTTCTATTTTACTTAAAACAGTGCATGGGTCACTATTTTTACCTAAAATAGGGGATGGATCACTTATTAACTTTTCTATTCATTCCCTCTGAAGCACCTCGCATTGGCTACTGTGGGAAGATAGAATACTGGGCTAGATGGACCTTTGGTCTCACCCCGTAGAGCCATTCTTATGTTCTTATTTTGGTTGAAGTGCTTGGAAAATCTGCTTAGGTTGCAAGGGCTGGTGCATGTCCACTTTCCTTTGTAGAAGTGATGGACTGGGTAATAAACGTACACTGGTCAAGTATCAGTGGGTAGCCGTGTTAGTCTGTATCCACAAAAACAACAAGGAGTCTGGTGGCACCTTAAAGACTAACAGATTTATTTGGGCATAAGCTTTTGTGGGTAAAAATCTCACTTCTTCAGATGCATGGAGTGAAAATTACAGATGCGGGCATTGTTATACTGACACATGAGGAGAAGGGAGTTACCTCACAAGTGGAGAATCAGTGGTCAGGCTTTTGACCAAGGCAAGATGGTACAGCTCTGGGATGCAAGGCTGGGAAGCTGGAGGGAATTGGCTGGAGCCTCTCTATTGTTGGTTCATGAGTGGCTGGCAAAAGCATTCAGCTGGGTATGCCCCTGCCTGTGGATGTCTTTTGTAAGTGCAGTACCTGGAGAGGTTTATAGCTTGTCACAGCATCACAGTGTGCAAGGGAGCTCAGGTTGATGGCACAGAGGGCTCAGTGGTACCCCAGTTCCAGATTGCACCCTGGGGGAACCTGTCACAGTTCCCCTTTCTTATTCTCTACACTGGCTCCCCCTCTTCTTACACAGTCATTTTAAGCATCCACTCCACAGCTTTAAAGTTCTCACAACTCTGATCTTGTCTACATCAGTGACATGATTTCTGATTACACCACTTCCTACTACCCAAGTTTCTGCTCCTTATGGGTTTGACCTAGCAGAATACTTAAGCATATGCTTAATTTTAAGAAAATGTGCTTAATGTTAAACATATGCTTAAGTGCTTTGGTGTTTCAGGACCTTACTTCCTTTGCCCACTCCAACTCCATGCCTGCCTCCAAACTCTTCATTGGGAACTATGCACCGGCCTAAACTAAAACTCTGAGGGGAATACAGATCCAAATCTTAACTTCAGAACTAGTCCATATCTCTGTAATTGGCCAAGCCCGATCCAAGCATCCCCAAATTTGGGAAAAACTCAAATATGAATCTGAAATCTGCAGTTCAGGCCCATCTCTACTGGGAACAATTTCCTAATCATTGACATCAAGCACTGTCGCTCCCTCCTTCCTCTTGCTCCTAAAATTCAACCGTTGCTGCTTTGCCTGTGTGTGTTAACATGCAATTCCATTGCCCACTGTTGTGTTCATTTTATTTCATTGTACTAGTTGTGTCTTCAGTATGAACACCGGTGAGGGCAATGATCTTGTATTTTGCTTTTGGTATGTGTATATATACTATTACTACAGATACAGTATTGTATACATAATAAAAAAATTGCTTAATCTCTCACTTAATTTGGTTAGATATTGAGACCAGGGAAGGCAGCAGGATATTTTTAAATGGAGATCAAGTTGTACAGAAACAAAAGAGATACCATCAATTTTGTTTGCCCAACAGGAAAGAAAACCTGCCTACTTCTACAGGTGCTATATCTCATGAGGATATTCTGAATGCCTTAATGCAGTGGTTTTCAACCTGTGGATCCCTGGGGTCCACAGGCTATGTCTAAGGAGTCTGTGAAAGATTGTTGTTACCATAGAACAGGGGTTTCCAATCTGTGGTTCATGGACCTCCAGGGGTCAGCAGACTATGTCTAGGATTTCCAAAGGGGTCCGCACCTCCATTCAAAATGTTTTAAGGGTCTGCAAATGAAAAAAAGGTTGAAAGCCACTGCCTTAATGGAAAAACTACATACAAAGATAAGACTGTTATTAACTGCTGCTTTGGAATTAGCCGAACCAAATAAACACATAAATTCATAAAATGGGAAGGAGGACAGAATATACAGAAGTATGTTAATTTTTTCATGGAACTTCAGACATTAAGGAGACCAGCTTAGTTCAAGCCCTGGTGAATAATATCTATACTTACAATATTAGACTGTGGGGATTTACTGGATATTGTATTGTGGCTATTCCAATCCCTAGCTGTTGCTCTGACCTATCTTTATAAAGCTAAGTTTCATGAACCTTCTCTTATCTCTGTAGACAAGATGACATTAATACATTGTTATTGTTAATTATTTATATATATTGCTGTTAGTATATGTGCAACTGTATAAGAGGTGAAATGTGTCAAACAAGTAACAGGATCCTGTTTTTAACACCTGGCAGTTTAACGGCATGAAGTGGAATTTTCAAAATTATTTAAGTGACTTAAGGAGTACAAGCCCCATTGACAGTCATCAGCATCACCCCTGTTTTCAGAACCATAAAAGGGTGTTTTCAGGCTTTCACATAGTCAAAGGAGATTGAGTTAAAACTGCTTCTATGGTTGATTTTAATTTTACTCTATATAAGTCTCCCCTCTTCCCAAACTAAAACAACAATAAACCAAAAATGTAATGGGGTGTTTGATAGTCAAATATATATTACTTACTTACCAGGAATTTCTATTACACCCTGCAGAAATTCAGCACTGTGTAAGGTTATTGCTTCTCAAATTGCTTGTAGTTATATACTATAAATATTTTAAATTCAGTGAAAAACATTTCAAGGATCTATTAATCTAAAGTAACATAGCTCATATATAATTGCAGTTAACTTACAAACAGAGATATTTGGTTTATTCTTGTGCAAAGAGAGCAAGATGTGCTTTGTGACCAAAGTACATACATTAGGGATTTATGTATGTATCTATTTAACTAACAACGTAAACACTATGGTATTGAGAGGTAGATACATGCCGACAAGCAGACATTTGATCCCAATCTAATGAAAAAAAACAGATAATATGTTGTGCTATGTCATTATAGCATTTTATTTTTCTCTTCATACCCTGCCACTGTTCTGTACATGGAACTCCAGCAGAAGTCAATGGGAATACAGGCTCTGATCCTGCCATCAGCTCTATACCTGCAGACCCTTGCACTCATGTGGAGCTCCACAAGAGTTATTAGGACTCCACACAAGTGCAAGGGTTGGCCCAGGCACATCATATTGCAGGAGCAGGGCTTTTGAATGTAGCTCAATATCAGCAGGGGCCCACTGAACTATGTATGGATAGAGTAGATAGACAGAACACAGTACTACCTGAACTTCTGACATTGTACTCTGGTTCAGAAGCAGCCCTTCCGAAGACAACAGCAGTATATAGAACAATTTGTTAAAAAAAACAACAACAACAACAACAACAAAAAACCTGCTCTTGAAATATATTTTAGTTACAGAGAAGCTGGATTCAGTCACTGCTCCCGACTATGAATTGTCCGAATATAATTCCATGGAATCCTTGGATATATTTTTATTTTCATACTATTATTAACTGTGATTATATATCATATATTATCATGTTATATACAAATATTTACATAGCACTGTAAATGTACATACCACAGTACTTTACAGAACATATAAACAGACAATCCAAAAAGATTAGAATCTTAAGGCATGTAGTTGAGACAGGGAGAAAAGAAAAGGAGCAATTAAGAGAGGAGATGCAGAAGAATGTACAGATCAAGAGGGGATGAGATGAGGCAAAGGCAATCCTGACAATTCTGAATTAGACCTTAATGTAACTATGTAGGAATCTTGAATGAGTAATGGTTAATCTCTTAACCATGTAGGATTTATGTATGTATTGTGACAAAGTTCCTCCTCTATCTTGGTGGGTCCTGCGCTTATTGGCAGATTTTCTTGCCTCAGAGATTCACCATGTGGGTTGGGGAACAGCCCAGAGACCTTCCCCTCTGGAAGAACCCACAGTCCAGGTCAATTGGGAGGTTTGGGGGGCAACCCGGGCCCACCCTCTACTCCGGGTTCCAGCCCAGGGCCCTGTGGACTGCAGCTGTCTATAGTACCTCCTGTAACAGCTGCATGACAGCTACAACTCCCTGGGCTACTTCCCATGGCCTCCTCCAAACACCTTCCTTATTCTCACCACAGGACCTTCCTCCTGGTGTCTGATAACACTTGTGCTCCTCAGTCCTCCAGCAGCACAGCACACCCTCTCCCTCTCAGCTCCTTGCACCTCTTGTTCCCAGCTCCTCGCACTCGCACCACAAACTGAAGTGAGCTCCTTTTAAAACCCGGGTGCCCTGATTAGCCTGCCTTAATTGATTCTAGCAGCTTCTTCTTAATTGGCTCCAGGTGCCCTAATCAGCCTGCCTGCCTTAACTGGTTCTAGCAGGTTCCCGATTACTCTAGTGCAGCCCCTGCTCTAGTCACTCAGGGAACAGAAAACTATTCATCCAGTGACCAGTATATTTGCCCTCTACCAGACTGCTGTACCCCACTGGTCTGGGTCTGTCACAGTATGTATTTAATATATATGCATTCCAGTAGCACTTGTCATGTGTGAGGTACTGGCCCCTCACACAAGAAGACACAGTTCCTGGCCCCCAAAATCCGTTTAAAAAATAAGAAAAAGCTTTAGGCTAAATAACTAAACCAATCTTTGTTTCGTATACTCAGAGCACATCCTCACATATCTGGATGCTCTTCTTGTAAGCTTTAATGGAAAAAAATACAGGTAAGTGATGATCCACTCACAATATCTGAGGAGGAAAATAGACCCTTATCATGAGAGACTTTCCTTTGACTTCAACAGCCATTGGATCATGCCCAAGGATACCGATACATCCAGGCAGATGCCAAAGTGTAGGTGAAGTTTAGTTAATGAGCATTTGACAATTTGGCCCCATCTGTCTAAAACATTTTGCTACAAATGAACAAAAATATTTAAAATAAATTGTATCCCTTTTGTTCTCCTTCTAAAAATCAATTATATCACCTTAAATTTTAATTCTCAAACTAGATTCTATTTCCAAGCAGTCATGATTTCGTGTTTAATTCAGATTTAGAGTCACAGGACTGGAAGGGACCGCAAGAGGTCATCTAGTCCAGTCTCCTGACTAATAAGTATTATCAAGACCATCCCTGACAGGTGTTTGTCTAATCTGATCTTAAAAATCTCCAATGATGGAGATTCCACAACCTCCCTAGGCAATTTAGTCCAGTGCTTAACCACCCTGACAGTTAGGAATTTTTTCCTAATGTCCAACCTAAACTTCCCTTGCTGCAATTTAAGGCCATTGCTTCCTGTCCTATCTTCAGAGGTTAAGAAGAACAATTTTTCTCCCTCCTCCTTCTCCTCCTTGTAACAACCTTTTATGTACTTGAAAACTGTTATCATATCTCCTCTCAGTCTTCTCTTTTCCAGACTAAACAAACCCAATTTTTTCAATCTTCCCTCAGAAGTCATGTTTTCTAGACCTTTAATCATTTTTGTTGCTCTTCTCTGAACTTTCTCCAATTTGTCCACATCTTTCCTTAAATGTGGCGCCCAGAACTGGACACAATACTCCAGTTGACATCTAATCAGCATGGAGTAGAGCGGAAGAATTACTTCTCGTGTCTTGCTTACAAATACTCCTGCTAATACATCCCAGAATGATGGTCGCATTTTTTGCAACAGTGTTACACTGTTGATCATATTTAGCTTGAGGTCCCCTATGATCCCCAGATCCCTTTCCGCAGTACTCCTTCCTAGGCAGTCATTTCCCATTTTGTTTGTGTGCAATTGATTGTTCCTTCCTAAGTGGAGTACTTTGCATTTGTACTTATTGAATTTCATCCTATTTACTTCAGACCATTTCTCCAGTTTGTCCAGATCATTTTGAATAATAATCCTATCTTCCAAAGCACTTGCAACCCCTCCCACCTTGGTATCATCCGCAAATTTGATAAATTTACTCTCTATGCCATTATCTAAATTATTGATGAAGATATTGAACTGAACCGGACCCAGAACTGATCGCTGCAGGACCCCACTCATTATGCCCTTCTAGCATGACTGTGAACCACTGATAACTAGTCTCTGGGAACGGTTTTCCAACCAGTTATGCACCCACCTTATAGTAGCTCCATCTAGGTTGCATTTCCCTAGTTCGTTTATGAGAAGGTCATGCAAGACAATATCAAAAGCTTGCAGAAGTCTTTTCCAAGAGAGGGGAAAAAAGCTCCAAAGAGTTCCTTAATGTCTCTACTCATGTATATAATTTGAAAAATATGCGTATAAAATTAATTTTTGGTACCACTTACCAAAATACAGTATATGTTCTGCTGTAATGAAACAACATTATCCAATCAGGTACATGCTGGTTAGTTAGTAATCCTCCTAAAAATAAGTTTTGGGCAATGTTTGCCACAATGGATATTTCATAGCTATTAATTCTAGTGACTAGCCACACAGATTTGAGATGGTCTAATGTAATATTTTATTAATTCCTCCAATTACATCGTGAACAAACTAGTCCTCTTTCACATATTTGCCACATTCCATCAAAAACCATGTGGAATAATCCCTAAAAGCCTCCTATATTAAACAGTATCTCTTATTTCATTCTTTATAAGCCTTTCAGTAGCTTTATATTCCATCTAAACTATAACTGATAAAAAGAATATAAATATACTTTTTGTATTCTGAACTATCAACTTTTATAAACAAGATGTTCTAATTTTAAATTACTCTGTTGTGGATTAAATACATAGATATTCTCAACGTCCACAAAGAAGATATCCTTTACATTGTATTCAGTACCATTTAATATGGAATAATTTAACTTTTCTTCTGGATTAAAAAATGTTTTTATTAACTATGTGGAACTGATCCTTTATTAAATAATTCATTTCAAATAACACACTATCATAGTGTAATTACTTCTTAAAATATCGAAATCAAGTTATAGATGCTTTACAAAGACTGTGTTTAATAAGTGGCCTGGTTAAGTTTAATTTAAAAAAAATTACTTTGGGGACTGGCTAGCTCAAGGACTGATAATGAAATACAGAACCTTGAAACAAGATATAAATGTTGAACAGTGAGGGTAATTAAGCATTGGCACAGATTGCTAAGGGATGTGGTAAATTCTCCATCGCCTGGAGTCTTTAAATCAATACTGGATTTTTGTTTCTAAAATATATGCTCTAATTCAACCACAAGTTATTGGAATATAGGAATCGCTGAGTGAAATTCTATGGCCTGTGTTATGTAGCTGGTCAGAGTAAATGATCACATTGGTCCATTCTAACTTTAACAATCTTATGCCTCGAAAACCTTTTCTCTCTAGGTCGCTACTTAAAGTCAACAATGATCGAAAGTCATTATCATCAAAAGGATGAGTAGTGCCCCTATATAAACTAGTCTAAAAATTATTAAAATCATCATTACAGCTGATGTCCTTACTGGCAGTTTAAAAAAACAACTGCATGTCAGCTGAAACCGATGCAGCAGAGTAGATACACTCCCTCAGAGTTAAAACAATCAGGTTAACTCCATTAATTGATATTGAACTGATTGATTTATCTAATGTAAACAGAGCTTACACTAAATAGTCACAGAGACTCTGGCCTTGGCTACACTACAGAGTTTTGTCGACGCAAGTTACACTGACAATCAAAAACTAATATAATTGCATCACTTGTGCATGTTCACACAACGCTCCTTCTATCAGCAGATAGCACTGACATAGAGAGCAGTGCACTGTCGGTAGCTATCCCACTATGCTATTCACCACCTTCAGCAGCTAGGAGGTGTGGGAAGGCAGAATGGATCACAGCGCATGATGGGTGTCGCTTCAATGTCCCATGATGCAGTTTTTTCCATCCCATCATTCCATGGGCCTCCGACAGTTTTGCAGTATTTTTCAATGGTCCCTGTTTACTGTGCGCTCACCATCTGTGTCTGAAAGGATGGGTCCTGCACTGCTCTCTACTGTTGTGGTCACTGTTATGAACACATCGCAGCTGGTCATGCAGTATATTATGAGCACCCAATCTGAACAGGAATCAGAGACACCTGACCTGCTGTGTGCCATGGAAAGAAACACCAGATTACTTTTGGGATTCAGGAGCTGCACATGGTGGACCATGGCTTTTGGGCTCGGGAAACAAGCACTGAGGAGTGGGATCGTATTGTTATGCAGGTCTGGGATGATGAGCAGTGGCTGTAGAACTTTCGGATGCAGAAAGCCACCTTCCTGGAACTGTGTGCGGTGCTCGCCCCAACACTGTGGTGCAAGGGCACCAAAATGAGAGCTATCCTCTTGGTGGAGAAGCACGTGGTGATCGCTGTGTGAAAGCTGGCAATTCCAGACTGCTACTAAACAGTTGTGAATCAGTTTGGAGTCAGGAAGTCCACCATTGGGGCTGTGTTAACCCAAGTGTGCAGGGCCATTAATCACATTCTGCTATGAAGGACTGTGACTCTTGGCAACATGCATGAAATAGTGGATAGCTTTGCGGCAATAGGATTCCCTAACTGCGGCAGAGCGATAGATGCCACACATATCCCAATTTTGGCTCCAGACCTATCTTGTGATAGATGGTCTGAATCTGTAAAAAGCAACAGAGACCCTCTGTTGCTCTTGTGATAGAGTACATCAATAGAAAGGGATACTGCTCTATGGTATTGCAGGTGCTTGTGGATCACGATGGCCATTTCACTGACATCAATGCATGGTGGTCCAGGAAGGTACATGACGCACATATCTTCGGGAACACTGGCCTATACAGAAAGTTGCAAGCAGGGACTTTCTTTCCAGACCAGAAGATTCCAATGGGGAATACTGAAATGCCCATAGCGATCCTGGGAGACCCAGCCTACCCCTTACTCCCGTGGCTCATGAAGCCTTATAGGGGAAATCTGAACAGCAGCAAGAAGCGCTTCAACAATAGGCTGAGCAGGTGCAGAATGACCGTTGAATGTGCCTTTGGCAGATTAAAAGCTCATTGGCACTCCCCTTATGGCAGACTAGACCTAAATGAGGAAAATATTCCCATGGTCATAGCAGCATGCTGTGTGTTCCATAATATTTGTGAGGCTAAGGGTGAAAAGTTTCCCCCGAGGTGGAGCACAGAGGCAGATCACCTGACAGCTGATTTTGAACAACCAGATACCAAGGGTATTGGAGGGGCACAATGGGGCAAGGGGGGGCTATTTGAACCAGGGAGGCTTTGAGGCACCATTTTGACAATGAGCTCCAGTAATGTGTCTATCTATACAGCACTCTGCCATGCTTTAACTTGCTGCCTTGCATGAAAATTTTGATGATTCCTGACCATGATTTGTATTCAACAAATGATCAAATTGCCACTGTGTATTAATTCCAGCAGCAACGACAGTATGTAGGAGACAAAGATTGGTTATCTTTCAGAGAGTATGTTTTTATTAAATACCAATTAATAACACACACAAAAGGCTTAGTGGGAAAGGAGATAACAATGAAGGGCAATGTAGGCTCTATAGTTGTGTATAACTCCATCTATCATTTTGGAAGCTGTCCAAGAGGGTGGAGTGAACAGGGTACCAGGACGGGCAGGGAAGTTGCAAGGAATATATGGGAGGAGTTTGGGGAGGGCATGGAAAGCAGTTCTGTATTGGCTGCAGAGGGGGTGAGCACACATGAATTCAGACTGTAGTGTGATTAGGGACTTCAACATCTACATTTGCTTCTCCATCACTTTTATCATCCACTCCTGGACCATTAAAATTCGTTACTGGGTCTCCCTTCTGTCGTGCCTGTATATTTTATCATTTTCTTTAAAGTCTCTCTCCATGCCCTGAATTCTTGTTTTTCGGCCTCTGAGGATTGCAGCAACTCCCAAAGCATGTCCTCCTTGCTCCTCCTTGGTTGCTTCCTTATCTGGCAGAGGTGCTCCGCCCTTGTGTTGGGGGTTCCCCTGAACGCCACATCTGCAGAAGCACAAGAAACAATAAACAGAAGCATGATTGTCAGTGCACACACAGCATCAAATCATTATAATAAAATGCACCTTTTTAAAAATACAAATCAGCTTGTCACTGTTCTTTGGCAAACACACAGCGTGGCGAAAGCCCTAAACATGGTGAGTTCGGCCCGGGGGTGAGGTGGGGTCAAGATGGGGCAAAGAATCTTGGTATTTTTTTAAGGGGATTACTGCAGGTGACTAGGGACAATATTGTAAATTCTGCCACCATTTTCCACAGTCAGGAGTCATTGAAGCCAATATCTCATTCCTGAAGGTAAGCAAGGATGCAAGGGTGCATCTCCTTCACACATGCGGCTTCAGACCAGGTACCTATGCTGCTCATCTGTGTGCCGCTTTGGTTCCAGCACAAATGATTGCCGATTGGTGCAGAAAAGTTCCCTAAAATGAGTGAAGGAACAAAGCCAAGGAACCTTCGGCAGAGGATTCACAAGTATGTCCAGGAAAGTTTCCTAGAGATCTCTCTGGAGGATTCCCGTGAAATCTTGGTGTGCATTAACATGCTGTTCCGCTGCACTGCTTAGCTGCACAGTGGAATGTGAAGCACAGGCAAACACAGCAAGTCTCATACATTTCTATCCCTTCACCCACTTCTAGAATATACAAAGCAAAGGACAGCTCTACCTCATATAAATGAACAGCATCAACTTAAAAAGATCACTTACCAAATCTCTCCTCTCCCGCATTATGCGCACCAGAGACGGACTCCTGGGACTGGCTAGACCCCTCCGGAGTGAAAAAGAAGTGCTGACTCGCCACACCACCGGACAACTCTGCTGTGTGCTCCAAACTCAACCTCCTTGTCCACAACTTCATCCTCTGGGTTGAGTCCGTGGACTGCTGTCTCCAGCCCTGTCAAAGTATCCACTGGGCTCTTGGCGGTGGAGGTGGGGTCGCCGCCAAGGATGGTCTCCAGCTCTTAATAGAAGCAGCAGATCTTCAGCACAGCACCAGAATGATGGTTTGACTCCCTTGCCTTCTGGTACACCTGCCCCAACTCCTTTATCTTCGCACGGCACAGATGCGTGTCCCGTTCGTAGCCCTTATCCAACATACCACAAGAAATCTGATCATAGGTATAGAAGTTCCTATGGCTGGATGGAGCTGGGATTGCACAGCCTCCTCTCCCTACAGTACCAGCAGCTCCAATAACTCAGGTGTGCTCCAAGCGGAAGAGCATTTCCTGCATTGAGCCGCCATGGTCAGCTGGGAAGATGCAATGTAAGCTGTCCACACGGAGCAAACAGGAAGTGGAATTTCAAAAATTCCCAGGCCTTTAAAGGGGGAGAGGCAGAAGCCTGTGTATCTGGGTGCAGGGCAGCAGAGTTCGAACTGCTGACCAGAGCGGTCAGCATGGGCATTATGGGACACCTCCTGGAGGCCATGTAAAGCAGCATAACCAAGCGCAGCGTCTACACTGACACTTTGTCGATATAACTTTGCTGCAAAAAGCCATATGGCTCTCGTTGAGGTGGCTTTATTTTGTCGGCAAAGCAGGAGAGTTTTGTTAGCGGAAAGAGCATTGCAGTGTGTACATCTCCACTGTTTTGTCAATGATAGCTGACTTTTGTTGACAAAACTCTCTAGTATAGACAAGACCTCTACTACTCTCTAATGCCTACCACTTATCCCTGCCAGTATGGAAGCATGTTGCTGGCGCATTATGAGAGCTTTGCAATGCCACTATGTCTCACTATGGCTTTTTGGGTGTATAGAGGACTTCAGTTTCTAGGGCTATCTATCAGGTATCTTTGAAAAGCACTCAATTCATGTAAAGGGAAATTTACAACCTTTTTTTGGTTTTTGTAAGTGCTGGGGTGGAGGGGAGAGGAAAGACATTTCTAACTACAACTATCTGACAAACAAGAAAACAGTTATAATTAGATAATCCAAGGTGTCAAATAAGGTGTAGGATCTACTAACAAACCACACACTGTAGTTCACTGTGATTCAGTCTTTTTGCCACAAGAGAACACAACCCCCGCTATGTGAATGGGAATGACATGTACACATGATATGCAATCCTGCTCCCATTAAAATAAATGGGAAAACTCCCACTGAGTTCATTGGGAGCAGAAGGGGGAGCATGACAATATTATCAGTGAACCTTTCATAGGATCCCATGGTATTTAGTGAACCTTATAATGGATCTATATGAAAACACTGATATTGTTTTGAATTAATCATCCATTAAAAATCACAGTAACACTAATTCTAATCACAGAAACAGCTTTCAGAAGAGCTATGTTTTAAAATGCATTTTTTTCTTGAAGGAAATTATTCAGCTACCATTACGTCAATAAATTACATCAGCTAAAGCATAACAAAGTCTTGTTCCTGCAAATACCTGAACTTGGCAAACTTAGCACAAATTCTTCTGTTTGTTCTGTACAGCCTTGGCTCCTAAAAGTGACTTACGTGGGGTCTGTTGTGGGCAGAAATGTTTAACTGATGGTCAAATATATTCAGACACCATGATATGATTGCCTTCTATGTTTCTGGTGCCAGAATTTGAGACAGTATTATTTTTAGCACAATAGACTTACTTATTTCTAATTAGTTATGTGAAAATTATTTACTTGAGGTCAATTGTGAATTTCTTGTTTTAGCTAAAATAATCTGTTCCCTAGCCTCCACTAGAAAGACTGCTGGATACCTTCATATACTTATTTTTAAATGTATGTTAATTTAAAAATTTCAATGCAAAAGAACATCATATCACCCCTACCCTTGCCACAACTTTCCACTTCCCAGTGAGCAAAACACCTCTTCTCTCCTCCAGCTCCCTCCTTAAACACTATTTATTTTGCGAAGTCTTCTAGCTATGAGATCACCATTGACAATTTGCCTCACTTTTCACATTTCTATTATTATCCCATGGATCATATTGATATGAAATAGATTGAAATGTCCTCAGGATTGTCTTTGCTGTAAAGTTTTAAAATAATAATTATTAACATGTACCAATGTAAAATAAATAACATCAAACAGTAATACTAATCACGGATTTGGAACACTGTCTGGAGAATTTGGATTCCATAAACAAGAACAATTATTTCAGCAGTTGTTGAGAGCCATGTTCTTGCTCCCCTATGTTTCATTCTGTTTAAAGGCCATTGCACCCATTTTTTCTCAGACTCTGACATTTTTCAGCAGTCTGAAATTTCAAAAGATAATAAGCACCTTTCTACATGAATGAGCTCAGGAGTTTGAACTAAGATGGCAACATGAGTGTTTTCCCATGCCTTGCCGGTGGTAACATCCTACCCCGAACCTCATCTTTGCAGCTGTTCCTGTATACAGCATTTCCCTAGCTTACCATTTCTTTTCACTGTGCTGCTGCTGTATCCCGTACTCCTAGGCTAAGGCCATGTGCAGAAGTTACAGCACAGGGCATGAATTTTCAGCATAATGAGTGAAAATAAACAGTGAAGAGGGCAGGAGACAGCGAATATGAAGAAGCAAATAGAACTGATGCATGCAAAATCTGGAAGGGAAGGAACAAAGCTACAGTGGAAAGAGGGAAAAGAAATAAACAGAATGTGAAGTCATGTGAGACACAAATTCAGGAGTAACAGACACACAAGTGAAAGGTGCAGATGCAATAATCTGATGGCACCATAACAAACTGCAGGACTAAATTTGAGTCGTGATGGTTGGGGTTAGGAGCTCTGCAGAGGGAGCACCCTGTTCTCTAATAACCATAGGCTAAATGAAGAACCAGGCAGACTAAAAGTCCCCATGATGCAAGACCTCTGCAATAGGAATCCTTTAAGACAGCTCTAAAAAGGAAGGGGAGAGTAGACATTTAGTCCAGTCCACACTGACAAAACAACCAAGTATAAAAAGTGAGTTTAAAAACCATACTCAAGCTGTTTTAAAACATCATAGGCAAGAGATAGGACAAAATGGAAAGAAGAGGGTTGCAACCTTTCATGATATGTGACAGATATTTACAATTCTAATTATGCTTAAAACAAGCTTACCCATTAAATCTAATTTATAATTGCCCAGCTTCCTTAATTAAATCAAATGTAATGTATGTTGTTATTTTAATCATGGTTATAGGCTTATCTTGCATTCTTTGTACATCCAAAACACCTGTTAAAATCAATGGGAGTTTCAACTGCTTAAGGCATACAGAATTGGGTCCGTTATTATGAATGTGAGAAAAAGATAAATGTACATACTGCATATTGTATCTATAACTATCTTTCTACCTCTCTTTGTATAAATGATTTGATTTTAATCAGGAATACAAAATATAATAAAATTAGAATCCCAATTAAAAAATTAAGCAAGTGAAAATTTGATGCATGGAGCTAGAAGAGCAGAAATAATAAGATACAAAAATGAATAAGGGGAAAATTCAAAGACAATGTGTTTTTAAAAAAGCAATAATGCTATTGGCCAGAAATTTTCTCTATGAAAGTTCTAAAATTTAATTTATTTAGGTTTACGTACCTAAAATGATAAGGAAGCAAAATTTCTGCACATAGGGAGCATATGAACTTATATCTAAGTCCTGCCCACTGCTATACTGGGGTTGAAGCTGTTACAGAAAACAAGCAGCAGGGATGTATCACTCCAAAGCACTTAAGAAAGCAAAGGGGAGAAAGATGAGGTGTCACGGCTACAGGTGATGCGGTCTACACACCAGGCCCTCAAGAGGATATGGTCTGCTAGCTAGAAGGCACATCTAGTCCTCCAGCCAGCTAGTGTATATGCTACAGATGCAGAATGTTGTATCCAGAGGCACTTCCAACTCCTTTCAGCAACCCAAGTGAACCCTGCGGTGATTCCTCTATCATGTGTATCCATAGGAATTCTACCCTGGCCACCAGGATTCCAACAGCAGCAAACTCATCTGCTACTGTCTTTCTTACACTATACCCATCCACCTAGGCAACTTGCCTTGCAGTTCTGGCCAGGGCAAGATTTGACTTTGTTTGTATTATATAAACAGTAAGCTGTCAAGTTGTGCCTTTTTTTTCTTGGTAGAGTTACACAAATAGATTGGGGGTGGGGAGAGGGAATGAAAACATTTCTGACATTTGCTTTTAGAGTACTACGGTTATGTAACACTGTGACAAACTAACAACTGAAAAGGCTAAGTACCATGACAAATTACCACAGTCTCAGGCTTTGAATCTGCTTATCAAACTAGAGAACATCTTAATAGATTGATAAGCAACATACTAGTAAAGTGTGAAGACATTTTGATGTTTATTCTATGATTAGCTATTCCATTCATTAAATATATTTTTGAAGCATATGTGGGATCTATGTATACTGACTTACATCTGCACAAACAAAATCCAAGCAGCCAAAATCTATTTGGTTTACCTCAATACTCCCTTCCCCCCAGACACTCACATACACAGACTACTTCTAAAAAACAAAGGTAAAAAATGAAAGGTGTAGTTATATGTCATGGCATATATCGGTATATGTTTAAAAGATCAGACCATTCAAAAGAACAATTATATTCACAGCCCTGCTCCTAGTGAAGTCTATAACAGCACTCCCATTGAATTCAATGGGAGCAGGAGCACGCCTTTTTTAAAAGGTGAGTATTGCATAATGAAGATTAAAGACATTTTTAATTTTTTTCTTGATAGTGACAGCAACTCAGACTACTTTATGAATTTATTTATTTATTGGGAGAGTTGGGAATGGAAGGAGAAAAGTAATAAAAGTATGAATTAAAATTACTCTCTGTCCCCAAACTTAAAATGGATAATACAGAAGGCTTTTCAATCGAACTGATATTGCTAAAATATCAAACACATACTGTCAAAGAAGCCATAGTATGAATATCAGTATATATCTGAGAGCTTGCCATAGAAACAAACTGCTGTGTAAACAATATATTTTGAGGGGACTGGCAAGAATAAATTTTACGAAGATCAAGGTTGTTTTCACACCTTTCTGTTGCTCTGGTTTGTCTAGATTTTGTTGTGTACCATATTCTGCCTAATAAAGCCATTGCTTTTACTACTTAGTCTTATGTATAAATGGCTACTGATGATCCTTCTAGCTCAGCAATTTAATACGACAAGAGCAGAGTTCAGATCCGCAAAAATGTTTGCTATAAAATTTTACCATTGTGGCTCCTGAAATCATTAGGAAAAGGCCTCTATCTTTTAATATATCTGCTGCATGAACATCTTTGCAATAGCATAGCAATCATACATGGATTCAATATTTCACTAACTGGCCATGTCACAAGCCTGAAAATAATCATGTTTCATTTGTAATTAAAATTGGGTCCATCTTTGTAAACTGGCCCCCTCAAAAAATGTTATACTGTTATCGAAAAGGTTTCCTCTTAATTAAAAAAACATTGCATATCCGGATGCCCCTAATTCCTCCGATAGCCTTACTATAAAATCTTTAGATTCTAAATTAATTCTGAAATCGATACCTTTAAATTATCTCTTGGTAGCAGATGGGATCTTGAGGCCACCTTGCAGAGGGGAGAAGATTTTTGCAGTAGGGGAGGGAGAGGGACTGAATGCTCGAAGGCAGCCGCCCGAAGCAGTTGGAGGGCTGCTCTGCCTGTTCACATGCTGCTGCATGGAGCTGCCAAAAGTACAGATCAGTCTTCGCTGCTGCTGCCCGGTGATTCATTTTCAGGCTGCTCATCAGGACAGGAGAACTGTCTTCTGCAATGCTAATGGGTTTTATAGCACGCCAAGGAGAGCACCCTGACCTGGGGGATTCCATAAAAGGCTAAGAACTAACCTGCCAAGCCTCCACCTCCACCTGGGAGAGCGCAGAGCACCTGGCGTGGGGGATGCTGGGTCTGTATGTTCTGAAGTTGAGGCCCAGCAGTAAAAGGAAGGTCGCTTTCCACAACCCCACAAAACATACCCAGCTGGGGCTGTTTTCAGGTGCCCCCCAGGGTCTGACTTTCCACAGACTTTGATGAGTAGGAAACAGGGCTGCTCGGCATCTGGTGCCTCGGCAGTTGTGTCACAAAAATCCTCCCCCTCTGCAGGGGGCTGGGGAGAGCTCCTGTCTGGAGGAGGACCCCGGCCGGATAGGTTTACAGCCTCCCCTCGCCGTGCCAATTACCGCCGCGGATTTAGTGCAGTTACATAATGTTATGGTGCACGGTGCACCCCACCATGATCTTCACACCAGCCCCCAGCCCCGTATCACTGAGGAGCAGAAAGGCGCAGCTGTCACCTCCGCCTCAGGACCACATCTCCAACAGCTTCTGAGTCAAGGGACAAAGCTGTGAGGCGCAGGGAAGCGCAGTCGGTAACGGCAGAAGAGAAAGGGCTCGTGTTTGTGGGGTGGGAAGTACAGGAGGGAACGGCGAGGAATCTGCGGGGTGCAGAGAACTGCCAGGAGTGTCTAATTCCTGCAGATCCAGAAGGTGCGGGGTGATCTGGTATGTGCAAAGGGGCTCTCGGGGAGATCTCGTGTGTGCAGAGAGGAGGCTGCAGAGGACTCTGGTGTATGCAGAGAAGGGGTTGCAAGAGGATCTGTGGTGTGCAGAGAGGGAGCCGCGGGGATCTAGTCTGTGCAGAGGGGTCCGATGTATAGAGAGAGGGGACTGCAGGGGGAATCGGGTAAGAGAAAAGAAGGAGCTGCATGGGAAACGTGTGCAAGGAGCTGTAGTGGGGACCCAGTATGCGGAGAGGAGGTAAAGGGCGGGGGAGGCTGGTAGGTGCAAAGAGGGAACTGCTGGGTTCTGGTAAAGGGATGCGGACGGTCTGGTGGGTGCAGAGAGGAGGTTGCAGGGAGATCTGGTACCTGCAGAATGGAGGAGAGGTATGCAGACGGAGCTGGTATGCGCAAAGGCAATAAAGGGAAGGTCAAGTTGGTGCAGAGGGGCTTGTTGGTATTTTAGTAAGAGGCTGCAGAGGGGTCATGTGTGTGCAGAAAGGAGTTGGGGGCTGGGAGAAACGCTAGGGAAGGTCTGGCATGGATTCCTAGCAGCATCTTTTAAGATACCGAGGGAGGAGGGGTCTCGCTCTAAACCGCTGTTGTTACGCAATGTGGGGTCTCCAGAAGTGTTCAACGTCTTCCCCCTTCTTTCTACCAAACGGTCCCCTGTATCCCATTATTCTGGATATTTCAGCCTATGCATGACCCTTCTATGCAGAATGAGACACAATTAAAAAAAAACTGTACTGAGCACACACAATTCATGTGCTAACAAACTCCGTTTGCAATTTCAGGAATGTGCCTCTTATAAGTTGGCCAAATACCTAGGAGGCATGGAAGGAGGGGAGAAGGGAAGTTCCCACTTTTGAGCTACACTCCCAGTATATGTTTCCTCTTAGCTCTCTAACTCGTTATTTTAAAACGTTTTATTCTTAAACTGCACTTTTTGCTGCCCTTGCCACATTCTTCCTTGTATGTACTACCTGCGTCGAGACCTCCTGCCTAAATTCCCTTCGAGATTGACCTGTCCCAGTCCTTTAGCTATAAAACATGCTAGATTTCTTAATAACACAGAACAGAGCAGTCAAGCGACAGCAGCTTTTATGAAACCTTTCTTGACTGGTTGGGTCACCGAGAAAAACGCCCCGATTCCCACACGAGTTCTGCCGATCTGCCCCAACTTGCCTCTCCTTTGTTTTGATCTCTGGAAATGAAATTCTCCTTTCGTCTCCCCTCCCTCCTTCTCACGCCTTCCTGTGGGAAATGACTTGGATTGCACACCAGCTTTTGTTATCTCCACCCACCTCCATTTTCACCTCGTTCTATTCCCAAGTAAACAGGAGCGCAGCACATCCACCGTGCAGTTTACCACATCAGAGGAGTGAGATGAGCGCGCTTATTCCAAAGCTTATTCCTGAAGATATCTTGCAGATGCACAAAAGGGTGGACCACTTAAAAGAAACATCTGTCACACAAACCAAGTCTATCAAGAAAGTAATCGCAAGGATCTCTAGCAATTTGCTCTTCACAATGGGTTTGATGACCTTGCAGGGACTACTGATCTTCCTCTTAATTTTCGCATGATCTGTTTGCACTGGAAAACATAATGACCTTTTCTCTATTGCTTTTCAAGTGATTAGAAATGTCAAAGGCTTCCGGCTATCAGCAAAACATGCCCAAACGCAAATTATAAAGCGAGCGATCAATGCCTGCTTTTGATGTTGGTATTTATATCCTAATCAATATAGCAGTCAGTCTCTCATCTTAAAACAGGTCAAGGCAGATTGCTGTGGACACAATTTCCCTCCATTTGGTCAATAAAAACAACAACGCACACAAAGTATTAAGAAAGGAAAAGCAATGTTACACAACTTTGCTCGTTACGATTTGTAAGCGCTAAAAAGAGGCAGAGATAACCACATTGCTTTAAGCTTTTAAGTACTAACATATGGCACAAAAGCCTCCTTCTATTTCCATCCTATCCAGTTCATCCACTTTCACTAGCAAACACTTCTGCCACTTTTCCGGGGGGAAGAAATCTGCACCGACAGGATGTCAGACAGTTTGACACTTTACAACCCTCTCATTTTATCCCCCACTTCTATCAGCAACAGAACTTCGCCATCTGGATCTAAAGATGTGTGTATGTAGGAAAAGGTTTCTATTTATAGATTTAAAAATCATATGTAGTTATACTCACCCTCCCCCTATTGCCAAACCCCGCAGCGGACTTTAAAAAGTAACCCTAATCCTGAAATATCGTGCAAGCAAACACTTCACAGTTCACTTTCTCTTTTCACCATCACAAGATGTTCGCCCCCCTCATCCTTTATTGCTAGCAAACAGCGGGATGAAGCAAAGCCGACAGCACTTTAGTTTATTGTAACCATGCATTTCACCGCATCCATGCAGAAGATACAGTGGTGCAAGAAATTCCAACCCCACCATGAACCCTAAATTAGCATCCAAGAGAAAGGGAACACTTACAGTTTGCGTTGTGTGCTGTCACCTGAAGCAAAGAATAAAACTCAAAAGGGCAGATTTCGAGAGAGCGAGAGAGAGAAGTATTTAATTCAGATCAATGGTGAATCGGTCCCTGCCTCTCCCGCTCTCTCTGCGGCTTAAATCCCCTTATAGAGCGCGCCAGCAGCTGCTTCCACACGTTCCTCCGCTTTGCTCTGCACTGCAGATCGGGAATCCCAGAGAAATTCAAGGTTCCCTTGCTGGATGGAGCTGCCTGCGCACGCGCTGCCAGTTCCCCGAGCCGATGGAGTGTCAGATTTTGTTCGCCAAGAGATACGAGCATGCGCATTCACAACAGCGAGGCCGCTGCCCTTGCTTCTGCTCTCACCTGCCATCAGAGATCGGATCCCTGAGCAAAACCGGGTGTGGGGGGCAGGGGAGAGGAAAAGAACAAGGGGGGGGGGGACTCAGAAGGGGAGGCAAAACAGGGAAGGGAGAGTGAAGGAACAAAAACAGAGTGACGAGATCAGTAAAACGGGGAAGGACAAAAAAAGGGGGGAAAAGGAGCAAAAACATTGAGGAGGGGAAGCAGGCGGGCTACAACACTGGGGAGCGAGAAAAGAGGGGCAATCACGAAAAGACCAATAAAAACGAGGAGGACAAACGCAGGGGACAAAAACCACAACAGGGAGTGGAACAAAAATGTGTTGTTGGGGAAGAGCAAACATTTAGGAGGAGGGGGCAGGTGAGCAAATGCATGGTGAAAGAGTGGAAAGGAGCAAAAAAGGGAGGGTACTGGGGAGCACATCTGGAGAGGGGGCAGAGGAAAAGAAACAGGGAAGACAGGGACTAACATAAAAGAGGGGTTTTTTTGGTTTTGAACATCACCTTTTCAGGCCTTCGGTACACTCAATTTTTCTTTCATCAGCAGGTCACCTTTAAGAAATTGTCAACTACTACACACAGTTGTCCATCATTGAACATTAAAATGGATGGGGAATATAGTCTGTTTTGTCCCTGAATTCTTTCAGTGGTCAAAGAAAAAAATATTGGAGCAATACATTGCTTTCACAAAAGTGCCGTCTACATACCCTTTACACACATACTGGGCTGTTTTATTGAATGTAAAGAGTGCATTGTCACTGACAGTTTATTTCCACAACAATTTCAAAAGTTCTATAAGAAAATGGATGTTAGCTGACTAGTTTTAGTTTAGCTAGCCATGTTCCCTCATTTAATGTGATAAACAGGTGACTGATCCCCTTCTTTATATTGTTATTAATATGAACATTAAAAATTTGTATTGCGCTAGCTCCTAGAGGCCAGGGCCCCTTTGTGCTAGGCACTGTACAGACATGTAACAAAGAGACAATCCCTGCCCTGAAGGTTTTATAATCTACGGCCTTGATCCTGCAAAGATTCACAGGCTTGATTAACTTTACACAGTGTGAATAGTCCCACTGACTGTTCACAATGCATAAAATTAAGCAATGCATAAATCAAATGTGTAAGACTGTAGACTACAGGTGGATACAACAAACAGACAAAGGGAGCATAAGGAAATAATGCTAACTGTGGAAAGCAGTACTCATGGGAAACCAGATGCCTGACTATTTTCGAGGTGTTTTTTTAGGCATCACACCAGAGAAGAGTTTTAAGCAAGGATTTGAAGAAAGATATTATTATTTAATTGCACACAGTTGATTTAACTGTGGTTAATAATGATCATTAATTATTACTGTTAATTTATTTTTTATTGTTGAAGTGCCCAAAGGCCCAACCACGTTCGAGGCTGAATTTTGCTAGGCATTGTACGAATACATAGGAAGATACAATACTTCCCCTTAAGAGTTTCCAATGGATCTGATGTATCTGACATTATAAACTGTATCTTTATTTACTTTGACAATATAAAAAAATAAAAGATGGGGAGGAGAGGAAGGTGAGAAAATTCCAAAACACAAAACTTGGTGTCAAAACCACTTAAGATGACAAAGTTTACTTAGATAACAAGATTACTTAACACATAATTTACAAAACAAAAACATATAAAGTAAGAAGTAATGTTTGCAGTATTGTTATAGCCATGGGGGTCCCAGGATATGAACATGCTTAACAATCTGATCTATCTTGTATTTAGCTTGGACACTCTGGTTACCTTCTTCAGACCTGAGGAACTGCACCGTGAAGCTCAAAAGCTTGTCCCTTCCACCAACAGAAGTTGGTCCAATAAAAGATATTACTTCACCCACCTTGTCTCTCTCAATAAAAAGAAATAGAATTTCATCCACTCTTGTGTTGTTTATTCACCTGCCTCAGTTAGATCTCTGAAATTCCTGACATTTTTCTTTAGTCTTGATTAACTTAAATAATTTTGAATCATCTGTGCATTTTGCCACCTCATTGCTCACCCTGTTTTCCATATCCTTACAGCACCTCGTATGGAATCTTGTGGCACTGGATTGTTAACTTTTAGCCATGATGAAAATTGACCTTTTTTACTAATATTTTCTATCTTTTATCCAGTTTCTGATTTATGATACTACTTTGCCTCTCACCAGTATAACCGTGTTATTATTTTTGAGTGTCCAACTTAGACACCTGAAAGGGACGTGGTACTGAACACTCATCTTCTGAAAAATCAGGCCTCTTTTTCCATGTTTAGCATAGGCAAATAACTAATGTGTTTTAAAACACAACATAACATATTTTAACTAAAACAATTTTGAACTGGGCTTTGCGTATAGAGGTCCATAGAAGAAAATGCCAAAACACCCATTGACTTAAAGATGGGCAGAATTTTACCCATATTATAGACAGGACAAGTCATGTCATATGTTTTTAAAAATGATTTGCCCTGTGTATGCAAGGTGCAAAGTCCTGTTAGTTAAAATGTATTTGCAAACACATTTTAAAACAAAATCTGTTTTCTTTATCTAGCTTTTCCCAATCTGGAGCATGCAAAATTACTAGTCACTTTTGAAAACATTAGCCGATTCTTTTATCCATAATCTTAAAATATAAATACAACACAAAAACCTTTTTGAATAAGAAATATATGTAAATAAAATACACCTGCCAATACTACACTGATAAACCTAAATGCAAGTCCATATGCAAACTTAATTCTTCCTTAAATCAAAACTCTAATAAACATTTCCTATTAAACTTCAAACATATAATATTATTAATAAGAAACTAATAATAAACATATTACAAAAATTCTACTGTCAATCAACTAATGTATTAACTGATAATATTTACTATCTAAATATATATGTATCCTTTAAAAGAAATAATTTACATAACAAAGTTAAAATTTCAAACAATAATAAATAGTGATAAAATAGGGCAGAGTAAAAATAAGGTGCTTGGCTTTCTGCGGCCCTCTGCCTCATGTAGTCACTTACAGCTTGTGGTAAATGGGTGTAAAACATTACCAGATCAGAACGTTAATATTTTACACTCACTTTGCATTCACTGTAAATGGATGCAAAAATGACCACACACTATGTAAAGTTAGGAAGAATCAGGCCTAGTATGGACAATGTAAGATTTTTTCATTTCCTTTCTCTATTGAGTACTTTGATATTGTAAATAATGTAAACCATTGTCATTTAGGACTTGTCTACACGGTGCGCGAATGCACACCAGAGTGGTATGAATTTTAATGTGTACCAATGTAAAGTGCACTAATTGGCCCACATGGAGCCTGCTGGCATGGACTAAACACACACCAGAGAACTTTTTGTGGGTGCCAGTAGGGTTTACATGAGCCAGTTAAGTTCGCAACTCATTGGTGCACATTGTTGACAAGTCTTTAGCAACTTTAAGTGGCTTTTGAAACTAAGGACCAGACTGACTACAGTGGAGATATAGCAATTTACATTAAGTCAGGATCTTATTCGGAGTTTTTATATTTAGTATAAATTAGAGTTTCTCATAGAACAGGAATGTGTTGGGATAGAAGTATAAATGCGAGACCAGGTGCTTATTACTTTTTTATCTTAGGTACTTATATGACCCCCATTACCATAGCAGCTGAGCATCTTACAATCTTTTAAAATATTATTCCTCAGATTATGCCTATGAAGTACTATTATCCCCATCTTATAGATAGTATATAATCACAGAGAGACTGAGTGATAAGATCACAGAAGAAATCTGTGATGTAGCGGGGAATAGAACCTGAGTCTCTAGAGTCCCAGGCTAATAGCCTAACTACTAGACTCTCCTTTCTCACTTTTCACTTAAATGTTCTTTCTAAACAGAATATTGATAAATTATACCATTATATGACTCATTCACAGAAGTTACTTCTATCTGGAACATGCTTAGAATCATTTAGATCTGGGGTTCTCAAACTTCATTGCACCGCCACCCACTTCTGACAACAAACATTATTACACAACCCCAGGAGGGGGGAGCAAAGCCCACTTTGGGGTCCTGACCCACAGTTTGAGAACCGCTGATTTAGATTTTCTAAATAAGATGTAAAATCTAACATTAAATTATTATGACTTTAAAGCTAAACAGTTGAGACCATAGGCGCTGACTTCCCTGCTTTCCCCTGGGTGCTCGACCCCACCTCTGCCCCCAGCCACACCCCCACTCCACCCCTTCCATGCTGCCCCACCTCTGCCCCACCTCTTCCCACCCCTGCCCCGCCCCCACTCCAACCCCTTCCCTGTCCCAGCCCTGCCTCCTCTGCTGAGCGCGCCATGTTCCTGCTCCTCCCCGCTCCCTCCCTTCCTCCCCCCAGCACGCCACCAAACAGCTGTTTGGTGGCGGCCGGGGGGAAGCACTGTGAGGTAGGCGGAGGAGCGGGGACGCAGTGCACTCAAGGGGAGGAGGAGGAGGAGGTGGGACGGGGGGGTGAGGGGAGCTTGGCTGCCAGTGGGAGCAGAGCACCCACTAATTTTTCCCCGTGGGTGCTCACTGAGTCAGCGCCTATGCTTGAGACAATATTCTCTCTCCATTCGGAAGAAGGTAGCATTTCCTGATTGTCAAAAATTGCTCCATGTGGGACAAAAAAGAGGACTGATGTCAGAAGATATATCTGCTGGATGATACAGAAGTGTGTCAGAAATTGCATCCCCTCACCTGTCCAATGTGCTGCACCAGAAGATGTAACATCTGACATTGTTCTCTAGCTTCTGTAATAAATTGCAACCCCTTCACCAATGCTGGGAGCTCGTGAAGTGATTCAGTTTCTGGCACAGCTCCATATTACTATTATTATTACAGTAGCACATAGGTCAGAAAAGGGCCCCATTATGCTAGGCACTGAACACACATATAATAACAGGCAGTCCCTGCCCTCTATTATCTGTCAGAAATTGCACCTTTGGATTTTGAATTTTTGAAGGAGAGGAAAAAAAGGTGTGAAATGTCAGAATTTGCAAAGGAGCAAAGTCTGACAGGAATACATGCAGCCTCCTCCATTCTTCTCCCCCACCTCAACACACAGTGCAACCCCAAGGAACAGAGACTTCAGCCATTAAAAGCTGCAGTCATGGGTCTTCCAAAAGGATCTGTAGGTAGTCAATCTCTCAGCAGGTAGCTTGTGGTTAATGAGGTGCTTTGCTTTGTTTTGTTTTTACTTAATCCTCTGTTTTAACAGACACATATAATTGCAGAAAGAACAGGAGTCTGTAATCGAGTGGCCAGGGAGATTTAAGTGTTCGCCAACTGGTTTTTGAATGTTATAATTCTTGACATCTGATTTGTGTCCATTTATTCTTTTACATAGAGACTGTCTGGTTTGGCCAATGTACCTGGCAGAGGGGCATTGCTGGCAAATGATGGCATATATCACATTGGTAGATGTGCAGGTGGATGAGCCTCTGATAGTGTGGCTGATGTGATTAGGTCCTATGATGGTATCCCCTGAATAGATATGTGGACAGAGTTGGCAATGGGCTTTGTTGCAAGGATAGGTTCCTGAGTTAGTGTTTTTGTTGTGTGGTGTGTGGTTGCTGGTGAGTATTTGCTTCAGGTTTGGGGGCAGTCTGTAAGCAAGGACTGGCCTGTCTCCCAAGATCTGTGAGAGTGATGGATCGTCCTTCAGGATAGATTATAGATCCTTGATGATGTGCTGGAGAGGTTTTAGTTGGGGGCTGAAGGTGATGGCTAGTGGCATTCTGTTACTTTTTTTGTTGGGCCTGTCCTATAGTCGGTGACTTCTGGGTACTCGTCTGGCTCTGTCAATCTGTTTTTTCACTTCAGCAGGTGGGTATTGTAGTTGTAAGAATGCTTGATAGAGATCTTGTAGGTGTTTGTCTCTGTCTGAGGGGTTGGAGCAGATGCGATTGTATCGTAGAGCTTGGCTGTAGACAATGGATCGAGTGGTGTGGTCTGGATGAAAGCTGGAGGCATGTAGGTAAGTATAGCGGTCAGTAGGTTTCTGGTATAGGGTGGTGTTTATGTGGCCATTGTTTATTAGTACTGTAGTGTCCAGGAAGTGGATCTCTTGTGTGGACTGGTCCAGGCTGAGGTTGATGGTGAGGTGGAAATTGTTGAAATCATGATGGAATTCCTCAAGAGCTTCTTTTCCATGGGTCCAGATGATGAAGATGTCATCAATGTAGCGCAAATAGAGTAGGGGCGTTAGGGGATGAGAGCTGAGGAAGCATTGTTCTAAGTCAGCCATAAAAATGTTGGCATACTGTGGGGCCAAGCGGGTACCCATAGCAGTGCCGCTGATTTGAAGGTACACATTGTCCCCAAATGTGAAATAGTTATGGGAGAGGACAAAGTTCAGCCACCAGGTTGGCCATGACATTATCGGGGATACTGTTCCTGACGCAATATTACAACAAAAAGCAACAGAGGGTCCTGTGGCACCTTTGAGACTAACAGAAGTACTGGGAGCATAAGCTTTCGTGGGTAAGAAAAAGCTTATGCTCCCAGTACTTCTGCTAGTCTCAAAGGTGCCACAGGACCCTCTGTTGCTTTTTACAGATTCAGACTAACACGGCTACCCCTCTGATACTATTACAACAAAGAAACTTCAAAAACAGACTCCAATGAGAGATTGCTGAATTGGAATTAATCTGCAAATTGGACACCATTAAATTAGGCTTGAATAAAGACTGGGAGTGGATGGGCCAATACACAAAGAAAAACTATTTCCCCATGCTTATTTCCCCCCACACACACAGTTCCTCATATCTCCTTGTCAATTTCTGGAAATGGGCCATTTTCATTACCACTACAAACAGTTATTTTTTTCTCTCCAACTGATAAAAGCTCAACTTAACTGATCACTCTCCTTATAGTGTGTATAGTAACACCCATTGTTTCATGTTCTCTGTGTATATATATATCTTTCTACTGTATTTTCCACTACATACATCCAATGAAGTAGGCTGTAACCCACAAAAGCTTATGCTCAAATAAACATGTTAGTCTCTAAGGCCTTGGCTACACTTACCTGCTAGTTCGGCGGCTGGCAATCGAACTTCTGGGTTCGACTTATCGCGTCTAGTCTGGATGCGATAAGTCGAACCCGGAAGTGCTCGCCGTCGACTGCGGTACTCCAGCTCGGCGAGAGGAGTACCGCGGAGTCGACGGGGGAGCCTGCCTGCCGAGTGTGGACCAAGGTAAGTTCGAACTAAGGTACTTCGAACTTCAGCTACGTTATTCACGTAGCTGAAGTTGCGTACCTTAGTTCGAATTAGGGGGGTAGTGTAGACCTGGCCTAAGATGCCACAAGTACTCCTGTTCTTTTTGCAGATACAGACTAACACAGCTGCTACTCTGAAACATATAATTGCAGAGTACTTTTTAAGTGGTTGCATTTCCCTTCTCAATTGTGTATTGAACATTTGCCAGGCCCATCCGCACATATGTATTGTACAGGAAATAATAACAGCTTAAATATAACTAGAAGGAATATATATTTAT
Source organism: Chrysemys picta bellii (assembly GCF_011386835.1). NCBI lineage: Eukaryota > Metazoa > Chordata > Testudines > Emydidae > Chrysemys > Chrysemys picta. Next base: position 26,924,330 of record NC_088793.1, read on the forward strand.
ATATACATATTTCCTAATATTCTCAAATGCATGTGATACATTCTTAACAGTGATTTCTCTTACATTTTACTCCTTTCCCCCCTCCTTCTTGGCAGCAGTTTCTTAAGGCCAAGATTCACTTGCCTGTTGCACAGCAAATTGAAAGCAGCAATGCTGTACAGATTGGCAAAAGAGGCTGCTTCAGGGCTTTTTGACTAACGAAGGCTGCTGGCGACAAACCACAGTTCGAGGGGGTGAAATCCTTGATGCTCTGGAGAAAAAAAGTGTGACCAGTATTATTAATTTCATTATGGCTATATTATATATAATACAATCAAGAATCAACACAAATTGCATTTGATTACATAATTACATTTTACGTATAGCCATGTATTTATTATTACATACATATAATTAGGTAATCTTCATATTCAAATCCCTCCTAAAGATTTTCTTTTTTCACAATGACCATAAGAACTGAGGCAAAACAAATAACATTAATACTAATAATCTAAATTCTTCCCATTTCTGTTCTGTTCTCAGCAGCCTTGCCCCAGCCTTGTTGCATGATTTTGGTCAGGTCACATAACTTTTCTGTGTCTGAGTTTATCCCTAGTAAATTAGGGATAATAATACTTACCTACTACCCAGGTATTTTACAAGGCTTACTTAATGAAGTGGGTGCAGTTCTTTCCTACATATTTTCTGATGGCATGGAGAAACCAATTGCCTTTGTCTATTCTGAGTCATCAGCAGAAATTGGACAATTTCTTGATTGTCTACAGGAAAACACACATGTTACTACTCAGGAGTCACCTGCAACACTTCTCTTGAAGTGGCCTTTGCATACCCGTTGATATCTGCTACATCCTGATGTTGCCTTACATGTAGCCAAATCCCAAGTTATGCAAATTGATCAATGATGTGATACTCATCATCATTCTTTTCAAGTAGGAGACTTACTGTGGACTCTTAACTAGGGTTGTGGAATAAAAACGGTACCTGGAGAACTTGTAAAATGCATGCAACGTGTTTTGTCTGTGATTAAACTATCCAATGGTATTTTATGGAAACGACATATGGACAGTTGTAGCCTTGACAAGTACCCAAGTCCGGGAATGTTCTAGCAGGACTTTCTGTTCCTCTAATCAAACCTTCTGTTACAACTCTAATTATGATGACTTGGTTAAATACACTTTGGTACTAGATCCAGTTGATTCTTTACCCCAGTGTTCCTGCCACACCACTATCACCATGTTATCCCAAGACAGTGTGAAAATCAGCGGTATGCCTGAACTTATAAATTGTTTAGTTAGTGAGTTGCTATTCTGTGGCAGAATAATTCCTGGAATTTGAGAGTCTGCAGTAGTCCAGCCACAACTTTTAGTTAGGTTATATAGTGTTTTATGTTAGCCATGTAAATGATAATGTGTATATATTTGGGAAGTTTTTTAAAGTAGGGTGGAAGAACGTGATGTCCTGTCACTTTAAATGTATAAGCACTCCTTTCCCGCCCGGCAGTGCCATGCCTCACTTTCATGTTGGTTTCAGATTTGGTACCAGAACAATAAAGCCAATACAGTAAACAGCTGTCTTTCTTTCAGCTCCCTCTATGCCTGTCCATCTTCTTCCCTTCTGGGTCTAAATATAATAATGACAACTTTTCATAATTGTCTTAATTTCTGAAGAAATATTTGTTAATTTATTTTACTTCTAGACACCAGTAATGAATCAGTGCTCTTGAATCAGTAATCTCGGAAGAAGGACATACTGACTAGAGCATAGCTATATTTATGAGAACACTTTGTATTCATATTAAATTTTCATAGAATCATAGATTCCAAGGCCAGAAGGGATCATTGTGATTATCTAGTGTGACCTCCTGTAGAACAGAGGCCATAGAACTTCCCCAAAATAATTCCTTGATCATATCTTTTAGAAAAACATCCAATCTTGATTTAAAAATTATCAGTGATGTAGAATCCACCATGACCCTTGTTAAGTTGTTTCAATGGTATTCTCACTGTTAAAAATGTATGCCTATGAGTGGCAAAACCTTGATGTGGAGGGATTGGATGAAGAGAGGAATTATGACTGTGTCACAGCGAATTTATAATGATAAATTTAAACAATTTGTAGATCTTCAGCAACAATTTGTCTTGCCTTGTTTCGGAGCATGGAACTATCTCCATTTAAAGCATTTACTTAGCAATGTATTTGGACCAGATGCATTGGGAGTTCCAGAACCTCCAGAACTTTTATTGTGTTGGAGGAAACTTCCTGGATTTACTCAACCAGTGGTATCCTTTTACAATTTTCTGATCCACAAAACTTTGCCAAAGTTTGATAATTTGAGAATTGCTTGGAATAGAGATTTGGATACACAGCTATCTCCAACTCCATGGAATACAAGTGTATCTAAAGTTAAAAAAGCAACTGTAGACCCGAGACTATGGCTTCTTCACTAAAGGACACTTTTTTGAATATACTGATCCCCACGTAGGCTAATCGCACTGGGCTTCATAAATGGTGACTGCTGTTGGAAACATTGGTATTATATTCTCATATTTTTTGGGAGAGCCCTTGCATCAAGAATTTCTGGTATGAGGTGAGTCAAAGGACCAATTTGATATTGGATGCTAAATTGGAGCCCTCCTCCATAAGATTTTGTTCTTGGATATATTCCTGATACGTGAAGCTTACCTGTAAAAAGGTGACGTGGTTCCAATATGCAGTTTTGGTTGTTAAAAAATTAATCCTTCAAAAATGGAAAAGTTGATTCCCACCAAGCACTGATGCCTGGCTCAGTGATATGACTGACATCACAGCGAACAAACAACTGGCGTTCAACAGAAGGGCAATGCCCAAAAAATTCAAAACAATTTGGGCTGATCCTTTAGAGGTCTGTGATTAATATAGACCCTGAAGATAGATATGTTATTTCTCCTCCTTTCCCTTTATCCTAACCCTCTTTACTTACTTTGTGTATTATGATGAATCTTGGGTTTTAATATATTTGTTGTATTTTAAAAATATAATAAAAATTATATATCCTTATTTTTAGCCTGAATTTGTCTAGCTTCAACTTCCAGCCCTTGGATTGTTTTACTTTTCTTTGCTAGATTGAGGAGCTCATTATTAAATATTTGCTCCCTGTGTAGGTACTTATAGACTGTGATCAAGTTACTACTTAACATTCTCTTTGTCAAGCTAAATAGACTGAGCTCATTGAGTCTATCACTATAAGATGTTTTCTAGTCCCTCAGTCATTCTCATAGCTTTTCTCTGAACTCTCACCAATTTATCTACATCCTTCTTGAATTGTGGGCACCGAAACGAGATACAGTATTCCAGCAGTGGTCATATCAGTGCCAGCTACAGAGGTAAAATAATCTCTCTACTCCTACTTGATATTCCCCTTGTTTATGCATCCAAAGATTGTGTTAGCCCTTATCACACTAGGAGCTCAGTTTCAGCTGGTTATCGACCACAAGACCCAAATCTTTTTGGGTGTTACTACTTCCCAGGATAGAGTCCCCCAATCTTCTAAGGATGGCTTACATTCTTTGCTCCAAGTTGTAGACATTTACATTTAGCTCTGTTAAAATGCATATTGTTTTCTTGAGCTTAGCTTACCAAGTAATACATATTGCTCTATATCAGCGACCTATTGTCTTCATTATTTACCACTCCCCCGAGTTTGTTGTCATCTGCAAACTTTATCAGTAATGATTTTATGTTTTCTTCCAGGTAATTACTAAAAATGGTAAATAGCATAGGGCCAATAACTGATCCCTGTGGGATCCCACTAGAAACACATCCATTTGATGATGATTCCCCATTTACAGTTGCATTTTGCAATCTATTATTTAGCCAGTTTTTAATCCATTCAATGTGTGCCATGCTAACTTATATCTTTCTAGGTTTTTAATAAAAATTTCATGCAGTACCTGGTCAAATGCCGTGCAGAACTCTAAGTATATTACTTCAATATTATTACCTTTACCAACCAAACTTGTAATCGTATTAAAAAGATATCAAGTTAGTCTGAAAGGATCTATTTTCCATAAATCCATGTTTATTAGCATTAATTATATTATCTTCCTTTAATTCTTTACCAATTGAGTCCCAAATTGCTAATCAACGATGGTGGGTCACTAGAGTGCAGCTCCTCTCCACTCCAAGTCTAGGCCCCACAAATCTTGCTTCTCCCCCTGTCCTAACACAGGGACATCCCTACATCTCCTTCATACTTTCTCTATATGGCTGCTCATCCTTTTTGGCTCTCCATGTTACTGCTGCATGGTGTGCATATAGGTGCTGGAACTAGGAGTGCTAGGGGTGCAGCAGCACCCCCTGGCTTGAAGTGGTTTCCATCATATACAGGGTTTCCAGTTTGGTTCAAAGGCTCTCAGCACCCCCAGTATACAAATTGTTCCAGCACCTCTGGGCGTACATGGAAAACCAAGTGGAAGTGAGTCGGGATGTTTGTACGAGAGGGACTGATGGGAGGAAAGAGGCTTCTGTGTGGCACAGGGTGGGGCTTAGCGGATGTACCAGGATTGTGAGGTGGGCCTGGGGTGGGGACCCCAGTGTCTCTATGCAAAGGCAGCAGCTTTGGAAGGGCTTCCCCAGCAGTGCTACCAGAGATCCTGACACGGTGGGCAACAATGCCAGGGGTTGTCCTCAGTATACTACAGCCTCGACACAGAGACACTCTGGTTCCATATTGGTGCTGGTCAAAAAATTTCCTTTAACATTTTTTCAATAGAAAAGGGCTTTTTTGTGTGTGTGTGTGTGTGTGTAAAAAAAATCCCCAAAAGATATTTCCATGGGAAGTGCCTGTTTTCAATAAAATTGTTGGGTTTTCATTGAAAAACAAAATTTTATGGTTACAGCAACTGAACACATTTTGTTTAATTTTCAGGATTTCAATGATGAAAATGAAACATTGTTTATTTTCATTGGAATTTTTCACTGAAAAAGAAAACATTTCCCAACAATCTCTGCTCACCACCATCGTCCCAGACCCATTGCACAGCTATAGAACTCACTTGACCCAGAACCAAACACTGCATACAAGTTTTCCCTCCTCCCATAGGGCCTGTTGTATTGTTTAGATGGATTATATGGACCTAAGGAGTTAAAGGTGTTAACATGACTCTGAAACTGTCCAACATTAAATAGTGTTAAACATGGTTCAGGGTTTGGTATTCAGAGATCTCAGCCTGCTGAGTAGCATGGCAAAGACACCATTAATTTTTTTTACCTTTTATTAGAGATACAGAAAAAGAAGTAAAAAACAGTTAAAGCATTTGAAATACAAAGTATTCAGAGTTTATTTTAACACACCTTGTTCCCTTTAGCTGTAGAGAGTCTTCAGAAGAAAAACAAAAACCCTTGTTTGACAGTCTCTTAGTTGGCAATATGTGTCCTTTTTAGAGAAAAGGGAAAGTTCAAATGGGCTGGAGCTGTTGTGATTGCTGTTGCTGTTAAAGTCCAATCCTGTTGCCTAAAAGAAAAAACAAGACAAAAAGCACATGAAGTGAAAAAGAATAGCAAAGATAGAAAATGTAGCTTCTGTCTCTGCTGTTGACTCTCACTTGCAAGCTCATTGCTGGAAAAAACAAAAGGCACAGCTCATGGTCTTATTAGCTACTCTGAGACCTTATTTACACTACTGGGTAGGGTTGCCAACCCTCCTGGATTGGCCAGGATTCTCTTCACCCACTAATACAGCAGCGTCAATCCCCAGTAAGTGTAGATATGGCCTGAGACCTGGCAAACTTGCACCAGCTTTCGGCTGGTTAAGGCATTGCTTTTAGCTGCCTCTTTGGTCATAGACTCACAGCAGTATTGGAAAATATACTCTCTTGGCTGGTTAAGCCAGACTGTTACTAAATAGAAGGCAAAAGGAGAGAGAAAAAAGAAAAAGAGGGGGAAGAAAAAGACAGCTGTGGGAGGGGAGACAAAGTCTTACATTCCAGGTTGTTTTCAGGATTTAGTTAAAAGCAGGTGGAGGTGGCAATGTCATCTGGACCCCTCTCTCTGGCCTGGTCTGGTTAGATCTCTTGGGATTAGAACAATGAAAGCCTAGCAATGTTACAATAGATCCTGTGGTCCCAGGAAATGGTGGGGGTGGCAGCCATAATGATAAAACTTGCTGCAGAGATTGTTGGCAGACAGCTTCTTTTTCTGCCAATTTTTTGCCAAAAGTCTTTAAAGAACCACAAAAGGGAGTGATAGATGGATCAGCTCAACCCCTCATTATTTTGGACCCCAATTAGACCTAATTCCCGATACACCGATTTTGGTCCATTGATGTCCAGTCCCATACTCTTCTAGCTTACCAGGCTCTTAACAATCCTTGATTTATATCAGTAGCAGGGCCGGCTCCAGGCACCAGCCCACTAAGCATGTGCTTGGGGTGGCGCCTGGAGGGGGGCGGCACGGTGAGGCGCTCCGGCCCAAGAGCGGGGCCGTGACTGGGCTTGCCGCCCTCCCCGCGGCGCTCCGGCAGCCGGGGAGAGCGGAGCCACAGCGGGCTCGCCGCCCTCCTCCCGGCGCTCTGGCCGCCGGGGGCTCTCCGCCCTCCCCCCAGCGCTCTGGCCGCTGGGGAGAACGCAGAGCCCCGGCCGGGCTCGCTGCCCTGCTCCCAGCGCTTCGGCCCGGTCGGGGATTGCGGGCCCGCGGCCGGGCTCGGCACCCTCCCCTGCCACGCAAGAGCAGAGCCGGCCCTGATCAGTAGGCCTCTTTGTTTGAACTAATTAATTATGTCTCTCTTTTGTACGTTTTCTCATCAACATTTATTGTTATAGGTTACTGTGACATTTGATAAACTTTCACTCACTTTTACAGTTGAGCTTACAATTAGGGTAAATTAGGCCAACTATCACAACAGGCCCTGTAAATTCCTGCTAACTCCCACCTCTCTCTCCAAAACACCACACAATCCCTCATGTGTCCTGAAACCCCATCCACTCTGCTTCCACCCATATACCCATTCTGCCATTCTACAGGTCTGCTTACCACTACATCTTTTCCACTGAGTCCATTATGTTCTTTGCTGCCGAACCTGCCTCCCTTATCTCTATGTTAAGCAAAGATGATGACACAAAGAAGCAGGTTAGTATCAGAAAACAGAAGTAATTGATGGATCTGGGCTGTTCCTTCAAATAGTCTTGGTATAAATGAGTTAAATCATCCTAAATAAGAGGAATAACTGTTTAGGTATTTAATTTTAAATGTAGCTTATAGTCAGAATGTGTGTGTGTGTGTGTGTGTGTGTGTGTGTGTGTGTGTGTGTGTGTGTGTGTGTGTGAGAGAGAGAGAGAGAGAGAGAGAGAGAGAGAGAGAGTTTTAAAATTTTCCTTCAACCTGCGTGATTTGCTTATAATTAAAGGAAAAGTAAATTAAAGAGGAAGGTAAGCAGTCTAATGTGGCTGCTCTGAATGAATGCTATTGTAACAATACAATGAATAAATAATAATATAGAGGAATCAAAAAGAGAACTTTTAGGCTGAAGTACTTCATACAAATGAAGTAGGTATATTGTAAAATAGCAGTGTCGAATACTTAATTTTCTGTCAGTAAACTACCAAATCCCCTAGCTATGTTTGGGATTTTAGTCTGCATGAGACAGCCATGAAAGTCACGTCCACTAGAAAATACTGTACCTGCACAATGTTTATTATGTAATCCTTGTCACCTTCACCCCAGATGCATTCAGTTATACAATATATCTATCATCCAAAGACATGGTCTGCTGAACAATTTGTCTTCCTACTAACTCATTCAAATTCTTTTTTGATCACCAATTTTGCACACACAAATATAATCTACATGATGGCTGAAAGTGTGAGAGGGATCTAGCCAGATTCTGAGATTGGTCAGTATGTTTCTAGTCATTATCAGCTTCTGTTTTATTCAGCAATAAGGCCATCAGTTTCTGTAATCTGGGAGGTGAACCAAAAATTATGGACTCGATTTTAAATTTAATTTAAAAGCAACTCATTGTACAAGAACCATGGCCGTAGCTCATTAAAATGACTGCAGACTGCTGCTAACTTAGGGCAAAGATAATGCGTTGAAATATAACGTATCCTTGACACACATATGCACAGAAGAGAAAGCATATTGGGCCGGAAGATTATTAATAAAAATAAGAAACTAATAGAGGCCTAAGACTAGATATTTAACACACTCTTGCATTGCCCTTTTATTTGAACTAACACTGCTTATGCAAATGTTGAATATATTATTCCACATGTAACTTTACAGTTTCTCTAATAAACCCAATATCACAATATGTACTTTTCCCTATTTTTTGCGCTGTTTTACATAAGTATAATATGCTCTGACAGTTTTAATTTAGGCTACTTTAACTGTAAAATGTCTTTCAGAAAAAGATGACTGTAAAAAGATTTTAAGTAGTAAGTGTAATTCAGTAAGTTCAAAATTAACTTTGTTACATTATTTTACTTCCTCTGGGTTTCATTTTAGAAAAACTGCATACAGTATGCTGAGTGTTATTATTTGTCCTATCAAAAACCAGTGCGTAATTGTCAATATGTCAATATTTGCTTCCACGAGGTGAAAAATATTTGGAGCTTTGGCTGTAATCCATTAAAACACCTACAATTTACTTTTTTCCCTCAGGTGCTGGCAAAGGTATCCCAGTTTTATACTTCATTCAAGCAAATTTCAGCTTTGCCAGTAACAATTGTTTACAGCATTCATCTCAGTCATTATTTTGTATGTAGGACACAATTTATGCACATTAAGCCAGAAATTAATTCCAGTTAGTTCCATATTAAATACATTAAAAGGCAGTTTTGAAAATGTCCAGTGGTATAAGCAATCTTGCAAAGAGCTGGGCTGCAACACCCTGTACTTTCAGTGGGCTGTAGTCCACGAAAGCTTATGCTCTAATAAATCTGTTAGTCTCTAAGGTGCCACAAGTACTCCTGTTCTTTTAACTGCTCCTTGCTGGATGTTTCTCCAGCTGGATGTTTAGTAGACATTGTATGCCAAATATTTCTGGATGCCACAATAGTTGGTAGTTATTGCTTAGGGAATCAGTAGTAATATGAGTGCAGTACATTGAAAGGGATAAGGAAGCAACCAGATGGAGTCAATCCGGACCTATATACCACACCTGTGATGCTTGGCTAAGAATTTTTGCTGGATTGTAAAGTTTAAAGTTGGGAAATGTAAAATCACCTATTTTGCTAGGATGCTGTAATTTTTTGAGTTTGTTACCAGCAGCCCACAAGAAAAATCTGAACATGTTGTCTATTTTGATAAATAAAAGGATATGGGAAGGATAAATATGGATAGGGAAGGAATTCAGAATAGAAAGGATCCTGAGAAGGATATTTATTTTTAATTATGTTTATTTTTCCTCCAAGGGAGAAAGGTAGTGCCTGTCATCTATTTAAATTGTTTGCTACCTACATGATTAATGGGGCTAGATTAACCATGTCTGTTTTTAATTTCTTTAGGGAACAGGATGCCAAGACATGTGAGGTTTGTCTGTTGCCATCTAAATGTCCCTCTAGGAGAGCCACTTCCAACTAAACCCAATGAGATCTTATTGCTGCGACTTATTCCAATTTATCTTGTAGCCAGAGACTTTATCCTACAAACAATAGATAATGTTGGTATTTACAATATATTGATCCAGATTTTTAATAAATAGGAGCATGTTATCTGCATATAGAAGGTTTTTTGTCTACTGAGTCCCTGATTTGATCCCTTGAACACCTGGGTGTTCCCTAATTACTACGGCAAGTGGTTCTAATGCAAGGGGGAAGAAGGGATATCTGAATCTAGTTCCTCCAAACAGATCAAAGCAGGGGGGTTATTGTGCTGTTTGTTAGGATACCAAGAGCTAGGATTGAAATCTAGCAGTTTTATCCATGAAATAAGGGATATCCTCAACCACAATTTATCCAGGGTACAAAAACAGATATTGCAAGTTCACTCTGTCAAAGGCTTTCTCTACATCAAGTCAAATGATTGAATGGGAATTTCTAGTGTGTTGATGGAATGCCATAACTTTAACTAAATGATGTGTGTTATCTGAACCATGCCTTTTAAAAATAAAGCCCACCTGACTAGGATGAACCATATCACTCATTACTTTATCAAGCCCCTAAGCCAATATTTTTGAAAGTATTTTTATATCAATATTGATTCAAAAGATGGGTCTATAGCCGTTACACTTTTACACATCCTTACCTGCAGGGCCGGCTCCAGCTTTTTTGCCGCTCCAAGCGGCGAAGAGAGAGAAAAAAAAAGATAAAGCCGCAATCGGTGGCACTTCGGCGGCTGCTCTACCACGCCGCTTCATTCTTTGGCGGCAATTCAGTGGCTGGTCCTTCCCTCCGAGAGGGACTGAGCGACCCGCCGCCGAATTGCCGCCAAAGACCCAGACGTGCCGCCCCTTTCCATTGGCTGCCCCAAGCACCTGCTTCCTGCGCTGGTGCCTGGAGCTGGCCCTGCTTACCTAGTTTTAGTAGTACAGTAATTAGGGCTTCCCTCATAGTAGGAGGTAATGTACTCTTCTTTAGGGCATCATCGTAAATGTATAACAACTTAGGGGCCAGAATTTTTTAGAATTCTATGAATGTTGCAATCGGTAGGCCATCAAGGCTGGGTGTCTTGCATGGACTCAGTTCCTCTAGGGCTCTGAGTATTTCCTGTAATTGCAAGGGAGAGGCCAGCCTGGCCTGGTGCTCTGAAATTTGTGGGAGCTTAAGAGTTTTAACAAAATTATTCAGTTCTTCTGGGTCTGGTGGTGAATCATTATTTTAAAAAGCCTGGTAGAATTTCAAAAACTGATCATTTATCTCTTTCGGATTAGTAATAGCCTGTGCTTGTTCTCATTTGAGAAATACTATTTGGAATCTTTGACCTCTCACTGTTAATCTAATTTAAGAATTTTTCCCACTCTCTCCTCTGATTCTCATTATGTTTGTATGAGGCTAAAAAGAGCAAATTTGGGTTGTGCTGAAATCATACTGAAGGTTAATTAATTTTAAAAGATTTTCTTCGGAGAGGTAGTTTGCACATTTTGAATCCATGGCTATAAATTGTTTGGTTAATTTCAGGAGTCATGCCTAGCTAGCCATCTATCTACCCACTGAATAGGAAATGATCCTATCCCTAATGAAAAACTTTTAGCCGGATCCACCTTATGGGATACACTATCTCTGGTGTGTCACTTTTTAAAAGAATTAAAAATGACTTTCTTCTGTGATATAGTTCTGAAAATGTTTATCTTTCAGGAGATAGGAGTTCAGCCTTCATGTTTTATGAGTTCAATTTGTCTCAGGAGGGGAAAATTGTAGTATCACTGGACTCGATGAGAGATCATGATAGACTTCATTTCATTATTAAGCATTAAATCCATCAGAAGAAATTGGGAAGAAATCTATTCATGAATGTGTGGAATGCGGAGAGGAAAAAAAGTAAAATCCTTCATTGTAGGGTTCTGCAACCACCATACATCTTTTAACCCCAATTCTTCCTTATAGTCTCTTATTCATTCCAGTGGGATATAAAATAATTTGGAAAATACTTTTAAAAAAAAAATCTTGGATCATCTTCATTGGATCCATATAGGTTAATTAGGGAACTATAGAGTCAGATCCTGTTTATTGCACTCAGTGTAGCATGTATGATTACCTGCCCTGTGGGCGGATGTGTGCATTTGGTACAAGGAGCTCCTGGCCCCCAGAGACTGCGTATGGGCTTTGGAGGCCAGGGTGGTGGAACTGGAGGAGCTAAGGGAGGCAGCGAGGTATATTGATGAGGCTTTCTGGAACACTGTAGATTTGTTCCACCTCTGGTCAGACAGCCCCTGTGCTGTTAAGGAGGATGAAAGGCCCGGGGAAGCAGAGCAGTCGGAAGCAGAGGGAAACCTTCCCATAGTTGGGACCCTCCTTCCAGATGATGTTGGGGTATCCTCTCGCACTGAGGTTACCTCTCTGGGGGAGGGAACTCCAGTCATTAGGAAAAGGCAGGTGTTAGTAATAGGAGATTTGATCATTAGAAACATAGATAGCTGGCTTTGTGATGAGAACCATATGGTGACTTGCCTGTCTGGTGCGAGGCATCTAGATAGACTTATGTGTAGTGCTGGGGAGGAGCCAGTAGTCGTGGTACATGTAGGTACCAATGACATAGAGAAGGGTAGGAGTGACGTCCTGGAAGCCAAATTTAGGCTGCTAGGAAAGAGACTGAAATCCAGGACCTCTATGGTGGCATTCTCAGAAATGCTTCCAGTTCCACGTGTAGGGCCAGGTAGGAAGGCAGAGCTTCAGAGTTTCAATGCGTGGATAAGATGATGGTGTAGAGAGGAGGGTTTTAGATTTATTAGGAACTGGGGAAACTTTTGGGACAGGGAAAGCCTACACAGGAAGGATGGGCTCCACCTAAACCAAAGTGGATCCAGACTGCTGGCACTTAACATTAAAAAGGTTGCAGAGCAGTTTTTCAACTAAGACATGGGGGAAAGCTGATTGCTGCAGAGGAGCACGTGGATCGGACAGAGACTTCTCTTAGAGGAGAGACTGTTGATAGAGAATCTCTAGGTTTTAGTCAGGAGCAGAGGATGGAAGAGGATAAAGTATGGGCCAGATCAGATGGGAAACATTCACATAAAAAAGAATCTGACACATCAGAAAAGGGCAGACAAATAAGTTTTTAAAGTGCTTGTACACAAATGCTAAAAGTCTAAATAATAAGATGGGTGAACTAGAGTGCCTTGTGCTAAAGGAGGTTATTGATATAATAGGCATCACAGAAATCTGGTAGAGTGAGGACAATAAATGGGACACAATCATTCTGGGGTACAAAATATATCGGAAGGACAGAACAGGTCGTGCGGGGGGGAGGGGAGTGGCAATATATGTGAAAGAAAATGTAGAATCAAATGAAGTCAAAATCTTAAATGAATCCACATGTTCCATAGAATCTCTATGGATAGTAATTCCATGCTCTAATAAGAATACAACAGTAGGGATATTTTATCGACCACCTGACCAGGACAGTGATAGTGATGATGAAAAGCTAAGAGAGATTAGAGAGGCTATCAAAATAAAGAACTCAATAATAGTAGGGGATTTCAATTATCCCCGTATTGACTGGATACATGTCACCTCAGGACGAAATGCAGAGACAAAATTTCTCGACACTTTAAATGACTGCTTCTTGGAGCAGCTGGTACAGGATTCCACAAGGGGAGAGGCAATTCTCGATTTAGTCCTAAGTGGAGCGCAGGATCTAGTCCAAGAGGTAACTATAACAGGACCGCTTGGAAAAAGGGACCCTAATAAAATAACATTTAACATTACTGTGGTGGGAAGAACACCTCAACAGCCCAACACTGTGGCATTTAATTTCAGAAAGGGGACCTATGCAAAAATGAGGAGGTTATTTAAACAGAAATTAAAAGGTACCGTGACTAGAGTGAAATCCCTGCAAGCTGCATGGACACTTTTCAAAGACACCATAATAGAGGCCCAACTTAAATGTATACCCCAAATTTAAAAACACAGTAAAAGAACTAAAAAGAGCCACCGTGGCTTAACAACCATGTAAAAGAAGTAGTGAGAGATAAAAAGGCATCTTTTAAAAAGTGGAAGTCAAATCCTAGTGAGGTAAATAGAAAGGAGCATAAACACTGCCAAATTAGGTGTAAAAATGTAATAAGAAAAGCCAAAAAGGAGTTTGAAGAACAGGTAGCCAAAAACTCAAAAGGTAACAAAATGTTTTTTAAGTACATCAGAAGCAGGATGCCTGCTAAACAACCAGTGGGGCCCCTGGCCGATCAAGATACAAAAGGAGCACTTAAAGACCATAAAGTCATTGCGGAGAAACTAAATGAATTCTTTGCTTCTGTTTTCACGGCTGAGGATGTTAGGGAGATTCCCAAACCTGAGACGTCCTTTGTAGGTGACAAATCTGAGGAATTGTCACAGATTGAAGTGTCACTAGAGGAGGTTTTGGAATTAATTGATAAATTTAACAGTAACAAGTCACCGGAACCAGATGGCATTCACCCAAGAGTTCTGAAAGAACTCAAATGTGAAATTGCGGAACTATTAGCTATGGTTTGTAACCTGTCCTTTAAATCAGCTTCTATATCCAATGACTGGAAGATAGCTAATGGAACGCCAATATTTAAAAAGGGCTCTAGAGGTGATCCCGGCAATTACAGACCGGTAAGTCTAACATCAGTACCATGCAAATTAGTTGAAACAATAATAAAGAATAATTGTCAGACACATAGAAGAACATAAATTGTTGAGCAAAAGTCAACATTGTTTTTATAAAGGGAAATCCTGTCTTACTAATCTATTAGAGTTCTTTGAAGGGGTCAACAAACATGTGGACAAAGGGGATCATAGTGTACTTAGATTTCCAGAAAGCCTTTGACAAGGTCCCTCACCAAAGGCTCTTAGGTAAATTAAGTTGTCAAGGGATAAGAGGGAAGGTGCTATTATGGATTGGTAACTGGTTAAAAGACAGGGAACAAAGGGTAGGAATAAATGGTAAATTTTCAGAATGGAGAGGAGTAACTAGTGGTGTTCCCCAAGGGTCAGTGCTAGGACCAATCCTATTCAACTTATTCATAAATGATCTAGAGAAAGGGGTAAAAAGTGAGGTGGCAAAGTTTGCAGATGATACTAAATTGCTCAAGATAGTTAAGACCAAAGCAGACTGTGAAGAACTTCAAAGAGATCTCATAAAACTAAGTAATTGGGCAACAAAATGGCAAATGAAATTTAATGTGGATAAATGTAAAGTAATGCACATTGGAAAAAATAACCCCAACTATACATACACTATGATGGGGGCTAATTTAGCTACAGCTAATCAGGAAAGATTTTAGAATCATCGTGGATAGTTCTCTGAAGATGTCCACGCAGTGTGCAGCGGCCATCAAAAAAGCAAACACGATGTTAGGAATCATTAAAAAAGGGATAGAGAATAAGACGGAAAATATCTTATTGCCCTTATATAAATCCATGGTACGTCCACATCTTGAATACTGCGTACAGATGTGGTCTCCTCATCTCAAAAAAGATATACTAGCATTAGAAAAGGTTCAGAGAAGGGCAACTAAAATGATTAGGGGTTTGGAACAGGTCCCATATGAGGAGAGATTAAAGAGAGTAGGACTTTTCAGCTTGGAAAAGGGGAGACTAAGGAGAGATATGATAGAGGTATATAAAATCATGAGTGGTGTGGAGAAAACGAATAAAGAAAAGTTATTTACTTGTTCCCATAATATAAGAACTAGGGGCCACCAAATGAAACTAATGGGCAGCAGGTTTAAAACAAATAAAAGGAAGTTCTTCACACAGTGCACAGTCAACCTGTGGAACTCCTTGCCTGAGGAGGTTGTGAAGGCTAGGACTATAACAGGGTTTAAAAGAGAACTGGATAAATTCATGGAGGTTAAGTCCATTAATGGCTATTAGCCAGGATGGGTAAGGAATGGTGTCCCTACCCTCTGTTTGTCAGAGGGTGGAGATGGATGGCAGGAGAGAGATCACTTGATCATTACCTGTTAGGTTCATTCCCTCTGGGGCACCTGGCATTGGCCACTGTCGGTAGACAGGATGCTGGGCTGGATGGACCTTTGGTCTGACCCAGTATGGCCATTCTTATGTTCTTATCTTAGCCTTCACTAGAACAAAAATCTACCTTCCTCATCTTGATTTATATCTAGAATTTGTAAATTGAGTCTTTTATGAAATAATATTGCTACATCATCAGCTGTAGAGGAGAAACTGTTAAACACCCTCTCCCATCCATCTCCTCCTAAATGTGTCTATCTCCATGTCATTAAGATGGGTTTCCTGTAGGAAGATAATATCAACTTTGAGTGTTTTTATAGGAATGATAATTCTTTTTCTTTTTATCTGCTGATTCACTTTGTTGATGTTACAGGAAACACAATTTATAATAGTAGCCATAGGAGTGCATAGGTCAAATATATCTTTATCAGATGCCTGAATAGTGTCATTGCTTGGGCCATTGTTAATTCTAGACCTAGGAAAGGTATATCTGGGTTCCCCCTCACTACCCTGGGGACATGAGGGAAAGGAGAAGGGTAAAGGATAAGGCAGACCAGGAAAGGGAAAAATAAGATAGGAAAACTGAGAAAGAGAAATGAAGTGATCAGAATTGACTAGGATCTCTTAAAAATGCATAACTCTTATCCAAACTGAAATAGGACCTAATTCCAGAAGGTTTACAAGGGGATGGTCTTGTCACTCACTCTTTGCCCCCTCTCCCCGCAAAACACCCAGTTGGGGGTATAACTGGATTCTCTTTAACTTTATAAAACAGAAATAGTCTCATATCAAGGGAGTACATAGTTTCTGCACTATTCACAACACAAATAGAAAAAGGGGAAGAAAGTTAGCGTATCAATTTGAGAGCAAGTCTAAAGTGGAGATATAAGAAAGTTATGCAGATTGTTAAAGTAACTTTATTCCAACGTAACTGGATCATTTGCAGATAACGGTTCATTAACAGAACATTTCTGACTAAACCTTGCCTTCTTGAGTCTTGTCTATGCTGGATTATAGTGTGAACAACATTGCCGAATAGTTACATCAGTGTAAATCAGCATAACATTTATTTCAACTCATTTAACAAAAATAAAAATGAAAGAAAAACCTGAACTGATAATATTGAAAAAATAACTGACAATCTCAGTAGGTTGATAACTCATAATCAGCAATAATTAAGTGTATATTTAGGGCAGGCAGATTGAAACACTGAGATTTATTATAAACCCAGAATCTAGGAAATCAGATGGGGATGAAACAAAGTAAAATCATTGCAGGGAGGGTGCGGGGAAGATTTATTTTTTAAAAAAGGGAGATAGGAGGTTTGGAAAAGTTACCAGGAAGGAGAGTGACTCAGATAAACAACAACAAAAAAATCACACTTCTCTGTTAAACCCTGCTGATCCAGGGATGTAGAGTTCTCAGGTCCAGGGGAGTGATTTGCTTGGATCTTGAACGCAGATGTGATCCTGGTACTCTGGGTTAAGCAGGTTAAAGCAGATAAACAGACACATAACGATAAGTTTCAATCTTAGGTTTCAAAAAGTGATAGAAGCTACTATAATATGCAAGCTCTAAATCTCCTTTAGGGTTAACCCAGGCTAAGCACCGAGGATCCCTTGCATATGCTTAGAAATCTTGCCCTCCCAAAGTCCAAGCAGCACAGAGATCCAGTTCCTTCTTGTCATAGATTTGTATTCACTTCCCCCAGAATTCAAGATGAGGAGCTGAGTCCATATGCACGTCTCCTCTTCATGGGTGTATGTGTGGGGGCAATTAACAAAGTCTTTGTTCTCTGATGTTTCACAAAGGCTCATTTGGTTTCAGTGGGCCTTCTTGGGGCAGGACCCCCTTCTGTAGGAAGTCAGCATTTTGCATTAATAAATGCTCCTTTTCTGTTTGACGACTTACAATGCAAACAGGCAATATTACCTTATAGCATGGGATACAGATGTTATAAGTGAGATTACTACATGCAGCATCCTGCAAGCATATTATAAAGTCTAAATACTATACACATTCTTATAAACTTACATCTATTTTAACAGTGAACACACAGGTGAGCCAGACTGGTTTCAAGCTACGTACTGGTCAGTGTTCAGTTGGCACCTTGGGGCCTTGGCATGAGCTGGCACTGGTCTGCCAGCATCACATCATCCTGTCTGTATCTTCTGGGGCGGGGGGGAGGCGGCTTTTGCTGTAGTGAGATCAGATAGCAAAAAAAGCTGAAAGGTGTCATGAAATAAGCATCTTGCCTTCCCTTCTAACTTTGAAAATAGCAGAGAAGGAAATGAAGTAGTCCAAACCCAATCCTTTGAATAAGGCTCTTGACCTATTGAAGTGACCTCTTTTTCACCACATCCTTGGTTTAATTTGAAAAAACTATCAGGCTGTGTCCCTTTCATGTTACATTTTTAAGTTCACAGGATTTTTAAGAAGGAGTTCCTTAATATTGTATTTTTAAAATCTTAAAATTATGGCCCGGGGCTTTGTATTTGGAGGGGGTTTGGTGCAAGGGAGCAGTATGCTCTCAGTATCTAAGTTCTAACCAACAGAGAGAGACAAGAATTCTGGCAGCATGGTGAATAAAAATTCCACAGGCCACCCTTTTCCCAGCCCCTCTCGGAGACCCACACTTCTCAGATTTTTTCCTCTTTGATCTTCTCTTGAGATCATTAACCTTCTCTTGCAGTGCTTTTTTAGTCATTTCCTGTTGCTCTAAGGTTATATTCATAATATTCACTGTGCCTTTTAGTGAGGAGTATCTGTTCTGAGCTTCTTCTAGTTTTGATGACAAGCCTTGCAAATTAGTTTGATGGTTACTAGTAATATTTTTGATTTCAGTTATATCTTTAGATATTTTTCTCAAGATGGTCTGCTCATTTGAGATTTGTTTTAGCCAGTGCATACTTTTATCCAGGGCTGGTGCAAGGAAGTTTCGCAACCTAGGCGAAACTTCCACCTTGCGTCCCCGCCCCCAGCCCTGCAGCAGCTCCCCGTCCCCCCTCCGCCCTGAGGCGCCCCCGCCCCGTGGCAGCTCCCCACCCCGGGGAGACTTGCGGCAGCTCCCCACCCCAGCTCTCCTCTGCTCCACCTCCTCCCCAAGCACGCCGCCCCTGCTCTAATTCTCCTCCCCTCCCAGGCTTGTGGCACCAAACAGCTGATTGGCGCCGCAAGCCTGGGAGGCAGGAGAAGTGGAGCAGCGACGGCGTGTTCAGGGAGGGGGCGTAGCCGAAGTGAGCTGGGGTGGGAAGCCCTGTGGCAGCTCCCTCCCCCGTGCCCTGAGGCATCCCCGCGGCACCTCTCCACCCCCCGGCCCGGGGAGCCGTGCAGCAGCTCCCCACCCCAGCTCACCTCTGCTCCACCTCCTCCCCGAGCACACCGCCCCCGCTCTAATTCTCCTCACCTCCCAGGCTTGCGGCGCCAAACAGATGATTGTCGCCGCAAGCCTGGGAGGCAGGAGAAGTGGAGTGGTGACCGCGCGCTCCGGGAGGGAGCGTAGGAACGCTGTAAAAAAAAATTGGGGGCACTGCTTTTTGGCACCCCCAAATCTTGGTGCCCTAGGCAACTGCCTAGTTTGCCTTAATGGTAGCACTGGCCTTGCTTTTATCTAGTCTGAGAGAGGCAATCTCTCTCTGGTCAGCCATCTTGACTGCAAGAGGGTTGTCTGACAACTTCTGCTTTTTAGGGTTTTGTAGAAAGTCTGGCGATGAAGCAGCATCCATAATGGTATTAAATTAAAAGAAAAGAGTTGTACAATAATAACTGATGAATTTTAGATGGAAAAAAGAAATTCAGTTGCTGATGGTTGTAGATTTTAAGAGGTGGGGAAGGGAGCTGTAAAGCTATATAGCCACCCTCACCCCTCCCTTGTAGCTCCTGGAAGCAGGTGCAAGTCTTAATTGTCATTTGCTGTATTTAATCACTAGACATAGCCAAGTTAATCACAAGGAAAGCTTAATTACCAGGTACCAGTAGAAGAGATGTATATCCACACTAACCCCGAAGCAATGCCACTCGTCATAGGTAATGGAAGATATCCTTGACCCTGTCCAGTACACTGAAAATTACCATGCAATAATTTGAGAAAAAGGAAGTCAGAGCCAAAGTCAAGGGTTCTGTGGACTGAGTTAATTGCTTTGTTATAATGGAAAGAAGAATGCTGCATTCTTAGTGTCTTTGGATGCATGTCACCTGAATACAGCAGCATTGCATACACACAAAACAAAGGAGTTTTGAACTGTTTGGCAGGCAATACTATCTTCACCATCCTTTATGAAAAAGATGGATAGTGGCAGATAAAATTGGATGAGGAGTCACTGAATCTCTGCACATTCAGCCCCCGTACAGAAATGACAGTTTCTGCTGTCTTCTGTTCAGCATCAAATCTGCAAACAAGGTCTTCCAGCAGAAAAATTAGAATATCTTTTGGTACATACAGAGAGTTAATATAATGGGTGATGATATGATCATAGCAGTAGAGACAGCTGAACAGCATGATCAAATTCTACATCAGGTGACGGGAACAGTACGTGCCAAAAACGTCAAATTCAATAAAGAACATATTTGATTCGAAGTGACAACTATCAAATATATAGGGCACATGGCAATGGCTCAAGGAGTTCATCCTGATGGAAAAAAGATAAGGGTCAGAGAAGACTATGATTCACTCAGAGTTTAAAGAAGTCTGTCTTAAGTTCTTAAGTATGATCCAGTTTTTGTCTACTATATCCCTAAAGAAGCAAAACTAACTCTGAGAGCAGTATGGGGGGAAAACTATTGGTATCTATGGATGCCAGAGCATCAATGGATCTTCATTGATCTCAAATCAGAACTGTGCCAGGCAGCAATGGGGGACTAGGGCAGTGGGATGGAGTTAGGGTGGGATGCATACCACATCTTTTCTAAGCGTGTAGCAAGGGACAACTTTGTCCCACGTTTCCCCAGTACTCCTGGTATTATAATGCCAAAGGCATAGTGTCTCTGAGATCTCCCACTGGGACAGTACAACTCTACACACTTTTTCCTCTCACAGGACTGGAAGGGACCTCCTGGGTCATAGAGCCCAGTCCCCTGTTTCGCAGGTAACCCCTCCATATAAACCTGTTCATAAATTTATCAAGCTCCACTTTAAAAGTAATTTGTTTGCCTTCATTGTTCCTATTGGAAGGCTACTCCAGACTTCACTCTTCTGATGGTCAGCAACTTTCTCCTAATTTATTCTTGCACTGTTCATACCCATTTGTTCTTGTCCCAACATTGCCCTTTGTTTTAAGAAGCATTTCTCCCCTCCCTGGTGTTTTCCCCTAATGTATTTATAAAGAGCAATCATATCCCCTCTCAGCCCTCATTTTCCTAGGCTAAATAAGCCATGGTCCTTTATCTCCTCTCATAAGATAGGCTGTCTAGTCCCTGATCAACCTAATAGCCCTTTTCTCTCCATTTGATTGACCATTTTTCTTTTAGATTCTTTTTGAGGAGGCCGGGGGGAAACTAAGCATTTTTCTTTTATACAATGCAAATAAATGTCTTTCATAGCACTATGCATTTGAAGAAGTGAGGTTTTTACCCACGAAAATTTATGCCCAAATAAATCTGTTAGTCTTTAAGGTGCCACCAGACTCCTTGTTGTTTTTGTAGATACAGACTAACACGGCTACCCTCTGATACTTTCATAGCACTGCAGTTCCTGATGTCTAAATTTCACCAAGGAGTTTTTCATAAGAAGAAGTTCAAACAACTCTTCAGTTTTGGGTAAAAATGGATTTTTTTAACCAAATCAACATTTAAAAACAAACAAAAAACCCTTTTCAGTAAAACAGAAGGCTTATATGAGCTGTCCTTTTAATCCTAGCTTTTATGAGAGACATTTATGTGTTGGTCATGAGGACTTTGTCAGCTCCATACAATTGATGCCCAATGCCTCCTCTTTGCAAATCAAGATACATGCAAGGTAACATGAAAGCAAAAGGGTAAACAACTCTTTAAACACAGCTCTTTAAACTCAGCAAATACATTGTCACCACAAATTTTCCCCAAAATTGCCTTTGATATTTTTAGGATCAAAAAATATGGAGGAGTTTCTTCAGGAGATGGATGGCAACAAGGAGCAACAAAGAACCTCAACAGCAAAATCCAAAAATGAAGTGGTCCCAGGTAAATATCATGGAAATTAATATCATATATATGAACAGAAATGAAAAGAAACACCCCCCACCATTGCAAAAAATCCCAGGAAGTGGGATATAAATAGCTGACAAAAATAATGGTTAACTCAAGAAATTCTTCTCCAAAATTTAACTTACTTATTACATGACTTCTAGGATACAGTCCAACATTCAAAAGGAAAGCTTTACTCTAATTTCAGTTTTGTTGGAGTACATGCTAAAACAGGTTTCTGAATCATGGTACAGAGCTGTGGCCTACACATGAAGGCTGATAGCAATATATTGTATCTCTTAAACCATTGTTCCTTATTGATTAGTAAACTACAGGCACTTTGCTAGAAATATAGTCTTAGAGTTACAGTATATGTGTAATTTCTCCCCCCCCCCTTTTATTTTCTGGTGTTCAGCCAAAAACCTTATCCACTTGCTCTGAGTTGATATGAAAACTTTCTCAGACAAGGTGAGAGTGTAGAGCCTTGAGCGACTGCAAACAAGTAATTGCTATTTCAGCACATTAGAGGGAGTGCAGGAAATTGTTAACCATGCTCAGGAGCTCTTTTGAAGCTGGTGTGGAAATTTTTATTAAGGGCAGACATTCCTGCATGTATTCACATACACCCTCAGTTAGAAGCTGGAAGTTCCTGACAAATCAGTAGTGAGTTCAGTCAGTGTCAGGAGTACAAAACTGGCAGACGTTTTGAGCATCATTAGTCAGATCCAGCAGATAGAGCTGCTGGGGGAACCCGAACTGAATCTAGGAGTTGGATCTCAGTACAGTTTCCTGTAATTTACAGATTAGTTGGACCTTATTGGTGTGCAGCATTTCTATGGTAGGATATCTGTAAAATCTTTAGTCCAAGAACAGAAAATAAATAAATAAATAAATAAATGGGTTATAATTAAGGGGATAGGTAAGTTTGCTACTTGCCTAAAAGCCTGCAGCCTTACTTGTGTTATTCTAAGAAGCAATCTTAGAAGTAAGTAGGGCGATGTATTTGTGTGAATATATATGTTATTAAGATACAAGGTGTAATAGAGTTTAGGGGAGGGATATTGTAAAATGAGATCCTACCCCACTCTAAATTATCTCAGTGGGATGAGAAGCAACCTGTCTCTCTCTTCCCCCCGCTGTTACCCAGAGGAACATCTGGGCATGGTTCCTTACCTGTGGGGAGGGACACTAGTAACTCCAGCGGACTTCCAACTTCCTTCCCCAGGATCTACCTAGTGAGGTTACACAAGCAGGGCCTTGCCTATTGGGTCCCCAGAGCACTCTGGGATTGGAATTAACACTGCAGCCCTGTTACACTCCCTCTTGAGGGACATTACAGTTGTTTGTGAAACTGCAGGACTGAGTCTGAACACTGGAGACTAGGGTGAAGGAACTTTCAAAGCACCTCACCCTTTTGGCATGGTACCTCCTCCCCAGTTGCTCCTCTTGCCCACATCAGATCTGTTGGTGAGGTTGAGTGCTCCACCTGGTTACTAGATAGGGGTATGTTACTTATTGGGAATCTAACATGGGTAGTAGCTTTATCTTGAACTAAACTGTTAAAAAGGGCACATGCCCAAAACACCAAATAAAATAAAACAGATTTATCTTTCTCAGGAACAGACTGATCAGGAGAAAACTTATTAGCACACCAAAGTGATGTGACTTTTGGGGAGAATATGTAGCTTAGAGTTCCCTAACCATGATAGAAGCATGGCTGACCACTGCAGACTTTCAGGCTTGAAATTTCACATTCAGAAAAAGGTAGTTCTCATCCATTAATACAGCATCAAGTCACTGCATTTATGAAGAATCAAGGGGGCATTACGAGCAAAGCCTCGGTGAAAAGAATTATGCTAACACAACTGAAGTGAAATAAATAACTTGTGGAAAATTGCAATTTGTCACCTGGTCGGAATCTGATTGTCAAATTTAGTGACTTGGTACTAGGTACTTAGAGTTGTACTTCATTATTTTCTGTTCCTGCTTTGATGATCTTTAACTCTTACCTTTATTTCATGTTTTGCTTTGTTCTTTATATTCTCTTGACTTCTCAGTTTTCATTATTGTCTTCTGTAAAAGTAACAAAGATCCAAAACAAATTAGACTTACCTTTTATAAGATTGTTTTAAATCATAGTTTTAGGAGAAGGAATGTTTTCTGGGGTTAGGACTTCAGGATTCTATGAGGGGGAGGGATAGCTCAGTGGTTTGAGCATTGGTCTGCTAAACCCACAGTTGTGAGTTTAATCCTTGAGGGGGCCACTTAGGGATCTGGGGCAAAATCAGTCCTTGGTCCTGCTAGTGAAGGCAGGGGGCTGGACTCAATGACCTTTCAGGGTCCCTTCCAGTTCTATGAGATAGGTATAGCTCCATATATTATATTTTTTCTGTTCTGCCACAGATTCACAGTGATTTTGGCCAGTTCACATAGCCTCCCCATGACTCAGTTTACCAATCTGTAAATAATAATTATATATCTCTTAGGTGTGTTATGAGGATTAGTTAATTGATGACAATAAAGTGTTCTGAGATCTTTGAATGAAAGCTGCTCTAAAGGTCCAAAGCAAAAAGAAATAAAATCATGGGAATTAGAGATAGAAAAGACTACATAAAATTAATACTAAATTTAATTAAAATTGCATTGTAATGGAAATAATTAAATTGATTCCGCTACTTCATAATTAGAAATATGCCATATTAAATTTGTCATTAGTAACGTAAGTAGAGTTTTTTTCCCTGGTTGAAAACTGAAAAGTTGCACAGGGCTCTCCTGAGTTACACCAGTGTGAATTAGGGGAGAAGCAGTCTTTCCTTTATCTGTTGCTAAATTCAGTTTACCTCTGAAATAAAAATCTTGCCTGAGATCCTGATGCTGTCTGTGCTATTGTAAAGAAAATGTCATGACAAAAGAATTATCATAAAACAACAACCAACTTCCTATCCCTTTCACAGACTGCTACCTGCTTATGATTCACAACACACATTACAGGGACTGTAGGCCTTACAATACTTTAATGGGGAAATGAGAAGTCTTTCTATTCTGAAGAGGATAGAAACAGTACTGAATACTGTAGCACTGTTAGAGCAGAAACTATTAAATATTAACTAATGTATCTCCTAGAAACACCACCAGGGTTTACTTCTGCAATACAAAAAGCAGTAAATATAAGTCATAATGAATCTGCAGCTCTCAGTCATTCAGCTTCCTTATGTGGTTTACAGTCTTCTATCATTATGGCACTGATTCAGCTATGTATTTAAACATATGCCAAACTTTAAGCATGTAATGGAACTACTCACATGCTGAAAGTTAGGCAGGCACTTTCGTATCTCTCTGAATGAGGGTCTATTCCACTGATACCATTCACTAAGTATTATAAAGCAGAATTTAGCTTGACTGACTGACCAGATTCAGTGACATTCCACAGAAAGCTATTTAAGGGCCTAATTGTGCAAACGTTTATTATTGAGCATAGAGTTTACAACCATAAATAGTCTTATTGGACTTCAGTGGGTCTGCTCGTGGTAGTAAGCACTATTCTCATAGAATCATAAAAGTGTAGGACTAGAAGGGACCTAGTCCAGTCCCCTGCACTCAAAGCAAGACTACACAATGACCAGATCATTCCTGACAGGTGTTTGACTACAACTTGTTCTTAAAAACCTCCAGTGATGGAGATTCCACAACCTCCCTAGGCAATTTGGTCCAGTGCTTAACAACCCTGACAGTTAGGAAATGTCCAACCCAAATCACCCTTGCTGCAATTTAAGCCCATTGCTTCTTATCCTATCCTCAGAAGTTAAGGAGAAGAATTTTTTCCCCCTTCTCCTTGTAGCCACCTTTTATGTACTTGAAAACTGTTATGTTCCCCCTCAGTCTTCTTTTCTCCAGACTCAAGAAACTACAATTTTTCAATCTTTCCTCATGGGTCATGTTTTCTAGACCTTTAATCATTTTTGTTGCTCTCCTTGGGACCTTTTCCAATTTGTCCACATCTTTCCTGAAATGTTGTGCCCAGAACTAGATACAATACTCCAGTTGAGACCTTATCAGCATGGAGTAGAGCGGAAGAATTACTTCTTGTGTCCTGCTTACAACAATCCTGCTAATATGTCCCAGAATGATGTTTGCTTTTTTTGCAGCAGTGTTACATGGTTGACCATATAGCTGGTGACCCACTATGACCCCCAAGATCTCTTTCTGCAGTACTCTTCCCAAGCAGTCATTTCCCATTTTGTATGTGTGCAATTGATTGTTCCTTTGTAAGTGGAGTACTTTGCATTTGTCCTTATTGAATTTCATCCTATTTACTTCAGACCATTTCTCCAGTTTGTACAGATCATTTTGAATTTTAATCCTATCCTCCAGAGCACTTGTAACCCCTCCCGGCTTGGTATTGTCCGCAAACTTTATAAGTGTGCTCTCTATGCATTATTTAAATCATTGATGAAGGTATTGAACAGAACTAGACCCAGGACCAATCCCTGTGGGACCCCACTTGATATGCCCTCTCAATTTGACTGTGACCTACTGACAACTACTCTCTGAGAATGATTTTTCAGCCAGTTATGCACCAGTCGTCTGGAATCTCTCTCATCTTCAGTGAGTTTTCAAAGATAATCACTAATGGCTCAGAGATCCACTCAATCAGCTCCTTGAATATTCTAGGATGTATTTCATCAGGCCCTGCTGAGTTGAAGACATCTAACTTGTCTAAATAATTTTTAACTTGTAGCATTAGTAAGTGTTTGCAGGATTGGACCCTAAAAAGATGCTTTTTGTTGTCTTGAATGGTCTTAGAGTGATTAGTTGGTTTAGAGCAAACCTCAAAAATCAACATTATTATAAATCTGTTTTCCAATGAAATTTCAGCAAAGAGTTAAAGAAACATCTACTTCTAAAGTACAGTTGCAGTCTTATTGCACCAAATACATGTTATTTTTGGAATAAAGGTCTTTGTGGCTAAAGTCGGTCTTGGAACTGAACCAACACTTATCACTCTAAAACAGATATTAGAGGCAGACTTTTCTCTGTTGTGGCTTAATCAGTAGATACAATCTGAAAGTTGGACAAGCATATGAAAATTTACCCATGTAGATTCTTATACTATTCTTGTGGGATTATGCAATTTATAAAAATACCAAGAGACAAAAGACTCTGCATGCTGTTTAATTTCAGTCAGCAACACTGAGCTTCTTGTGCACTGGGTGTTTTTATTTATGACCAAGTTTTCAAAATTCATTGCTAGTTTAGGGGATTTCTATTTGTGGTGTTCAACTTGAGATATCTTGGACTGATTTTTCACTTGTTTGGAGCACCCACAATTTCAAATCAAGACAGTGGGAGTTTCAGGTGTTCACCACCTCTGAACATTGGGTCCTCGGTGTCTCAGGCTGGACACCTGAATATTGAGGCATCCAAAAATTAATGGATATTTCTTGTAAATTTGGACCTTAATATCTTATATTAAAAAGACAAATTTGTGCTGTAAATGTCAGATTGATACTGCATCCAATGTGCCTCCTTTCTTATTTCTTACCACTGAATTATATATGAATATAATTTTTAATTAGCTAGATTTTTTTCGAATGTTCATTGATGGGATTGTTTGTTTTATTTAGCACACTCCATTGCAAACACCGGATCAAATGATAAAACTTCTAAAAGTGGGCGAAAACTGCTTGTCGATGAAGAAAGGAGGAAGATAAGTTTGTAGTAGACATTTTAAAAAGCCTTATGATAATGCTGTTTCACAGTTATTACCTGTAATCAGACTTGAGACTTGTCACAGCAGAGAAACCATTTTAACCTAGTCTACTGTGTGGAAAGGGAAACTGAGGCACACCACCTCACAGAAGTATCCTATATAGGACACAGAGTGAACAATGGATTGCTTCGCCCTGAACTCTAGAAAGTAGATGCTATTAAGACCTGGACTGTACCTAAAACAAAGAAGCAGGTCTAATTCTTTATTTGTCTGGCTAACTATTACGGAGGTTTGTAAAGGGGTTCAGTGACATTGTTGCGCCCATAACAGCACAGAAAGGGACAAAGAAACAACAAAGAAAGGGAATATGGATGGAGGTCTGTGAACAGGACTTCCACAGCCTAAAAGAAGCTTTATCTAGAGAACCTGTATTAGCCAGCCCTGATTTTTAGATTCCTGCTATGCATGGATTCTTCCAATGTTGGATTGGGGGGAGTGCTCATGCAAGAAGGAGAGGGTGGTAAAAGACACCCCATTGCACACACAAGCAAAAAGCTAACATTGGCTGAGCAAAATGTTGCAACAGTAGAGAGAGAATGCTATGCAATTGTGTGTGGGCTGTTAAGCAACTCAAGCCCTATTTGTACAACAGAAGGTATTAAATGACCATGCCCCTCTGATGTGGCTGCATAGAGCTAAGGGAACCAATTCTAGGTTACTTTGTTGGAATTTAGCCTTAGAGGAACATGAAAGGAACATAATTAATCTTAAGGGGAAAGAAAATGTAGTGGCAGATGCATTGTTAAGAGTGGGAAATTCTTAAGAGGTATTCAGCAGGGTCTGGGACACCCCTTCCTATCTCAGTTTTGTGTTGGGGGTGTGACACTGTATAAAAAGAAAGATGACTATGTTTACATGCAGGTATAACCATTGATGTATCACCACTGTTACACAATTGTAATAAGTCCTATACAAAGTATGCCTTCTAAGTTATCCTTGGAAAAAAAGATGATCTGTTGAACAATGTTATGCTGTTTATAGGCATGTATCATAATTGTGTATGAAGTTATGAATCTTTGCTATGTGTTTGTATCTCAAACATGTTGTGTTCCTGGTAACACCCACAGATTTACATTCAGATCAAAAAGAACAAGAGTACTTGTGGCACCTTAGAGACTACCAAATTTATTTGAGCATAAGCTTTCATGGGCTACAGCCCACTTCATTGATGCATGTAGCGGAAAATACAATAGGAAGATATATATATACACAGAGAACATGAACCAATCGGTGATACCATACACACTATAAGGAGAGTGATCAGTTAAGGTGAGCATTTATCAGCAGGAGAGAAAAAAAGAACTGTTTGTAGTGGTAATGAAAATTGCCCATTTCCAGCACTTGACGAGGAGATATGAGGAACTGTGTGTATGTGGGGGTGTGGTGGGAGGGAATAAGCATGGGGAAATAGTTTTACTTTGTGTAATGGCCCATCCATTCCCAGTCTTTATTCAAGCCTAATTTAATGGTGTCCAATCTGCAAATTAATTCCAATTCAGCAGTCTCTCCTTGGAGTCTGTTTTTGAAGTTTTTTTGTTGTAATATTGCGACTTTTAGGTCTATGATCGAGTGGCCAGAGAGATTGAAGTGTTCTCCAACTGGTTTTTGAATATTATAATTCTTGACATCTGATTTGTGTCCATTTATTCTTTTATGTAGAGACTGTCCAGTTTGGCCAATGTACATGGCAGAGGGGCATTGCTGGCACATGATGTGATATATGCCACAAGTACTCTTGTTCTTTTTGCGGATACAGACTAACACAGCTGCTACTCTGAAACATTCAGATCAGTCAGCAAGTTGATGGGCCATTAAGGAGAATCAACTGTTCCAATGGGCCCCTCCCAAGGACGCTTCAGAGAGCATATGGACAATAGAGGCCCAGTGACTCAGCCAGGCATGTAGAACATGTGACTCTTGACTCCATGTTTGAGACTATTACTTTCCATGTACATGGGCTGAGGGTATAAATTGGAGACTGTGACATCACCTTCTTGCCTCTTTCCTTCTCCACATCTCTGGACTATGATGTCTATCAAAGGAAAGCTTTGAACAATGGACTGAGGACCCCCAATCTTTTGCGTGATCCAGAGAGACTTACTACAAGCTAGCAGATTTAACATCACTGCTATTTCCTGATCCACAAACTCTGAAATCAGCTGTAATGTATATGATTAATTTAACCTTTTAATAACTCTTTTTTCTTTATATAAACAAACCTTTAGTTTTAGTTACTAAAGGATTGGCTACCAGCATGGTCTTTGGGTAAGATCTAAAATATATGTTGACTTGGGGGGGGGGGTGATCTGGCTCTAATCACCTGATATATGTGATTACTGGTTTTAATAATCATTTATCACAGAAGTGTGGTTTGTCTGGGTGGTGCATATGAGGCTAGAGGGCCTGAAGGGGACTGGCTATAATAACAAGTAACATTTGTTACTGGCTTGGTGAAATATTATGATAGAGTACACCACCAGTCTGGGATATATGCCCTGTATTCTGGCAGCCTGACCAAAGATTCAGAGGGGTAGCCGTGTTAGTCTGAATCTGTAAAAAGCAACAGAGGGTCCTGTGGGTTCTTACCCATGAAACCTTATGCTCCCAATACTTCTGTTAGTCTTAAAGGTGCCACAGGACCCTCTGTTGCTTCTGACCAAAGATTGGCATTCTTAACTGTGTCCCATACCAGGCAGTGTAACAATCTGGCCTACTGAGTTTCTGTTCAGTTTTCATGAAAGATGCAGATAAATAGAATAGTTAGTTCTCCAGAACTGTAAATCTGGCACTATTCAGAAGCACTTTATATTTACACCCACATACAATTCATCAACATGGTTTACATGAGAAGTATTGGAAGACTATTCAATACATATTATATAGCAAGGCTCTAACTGGAAGGGGAAATGGAAAGAAACATAATTATTCTCAGGGAACTGCAGGGACTGATCCCTCCATGTACATCCAGGGGTGAACATTAGCCAAAGGTGTCAGGAAGGAGGAAGAACACAACACAATCCCTCAGTGAGCTATCCCTCATCTGATATAGCTCCACGCTGACCCCTACTGAGGGTAGTGCCCAAATGACACAATCTAACCTTACACAGATTAAACACAAACCCCCATACATTAGACAAATATTAAGGTTACATAGGCAAACACTCAAAAGTGCATCCGAAGAAGTGGGCTGTAGTCCACGAAAGCTTATGCTCTAATAAATTTGTTAGTCTCTAAGGTGCCACAAGTCCTCCTGTTCTTCTTTTTGCGGATACAGACTAACACGGCTGCTACTCTGAAACTCAAAAGTTAGGAATGCTAGAATTGTGCAACCTTAATTTGGCCCCATGCATATGCATTATGATACAGTCTGTAATTATATGACCACATACCATTTTTTCCATCCCTAGCCTCATTCTCAGAAATGGCTGACCCAATTTGGCTGAAATTTTCAAAAATATTCAGTTAGAAGTAGACATCTAGCATGGAAATGTGGACAAAGTTATAAGCAACTGAAAACAGGGTCTTCTGATAGGACGTGTTGGGCAACCTTAATAATAGATCCTACCCATAATGTACACAACTACCTTGCTAAAATGGCAAAAGAAAATCTAAGATCCTCTACGGCTAATGAGATGTCACCATATTTTTTGAGACCAACTACACAGTAAGAGTGTTTCAGAGGAGAAAGTAATCCTGAATGTGACAAGTATGATGAAGTGTGAAAGAATAAGAAATAACTAGTATTGTTTATAGATACAGCAAAATGACTTAAGTGTCTGCTGTATGGGATGGAAGAAATTGAGAGGACAATGTATGTACTAGTACTGAATGTTATTAGCTTTAGGTGGAATTTTTTTAATAGTGATTTGGGCAAATGAATATAATCAGATAATAAAACACCTAATAACGACATGCAATAAGCCTCTCCTCCCCTCCAAAATAATTAGTTAACTTTCAGTTAAGGTTCTTAGATTATCTATCCTACCAACAAAAACATGTGAAGTTACTCAATACCAAATCTACACTTCACTCATCAGATCACCATCTAAACCCCTTCTCTAACCCTCTTTTACTCTTACAGTACACATATCTTCACCG
Organism: Chrysemys picta bellii; assembly: GCF_011386835.1. Taxonomy (NCBI): domain Eukaryota; kingdom Metazoa; phylum Chordata; order Testudines; family Emydidae; genus Chrysemys; species Chrysemys picta. The sequence goes on from NC_088793.1 coordinate 26,955,929, forward strand.
TCATCTTGAACAATTAATGGAAAACCTTGTTCTGTCTAAAACCAAAACTGAGGACTGGGAAAAGACAAGGGAAATTGTAAGATCCTAAGGACTGTGACAAGTGTGAAGAACAATTGGGGAAAAATACAGCTATTTTTAACTTTCCCTAGAGATGATTAGAACCATTCTGAATTCATGCTATTTGAAGTTGACAATGATTAATAATAATTATTTGTATTGTGGTAGTACCCAAAGGCTATGTCACAAAGCATGCTCCCTCATCCTGGATTTCTCTTTGCAAGGTGTCCTCATACACTCTTATGTAAATTTACCACAACATACACCTCTACCCCGATATAACGCAGTCCTCGGGAGACAAAAAATCTCACCGTGTTATAGGTGAGACCGCGTTATATCAAACTTGCTTTGGCCCTCCCTGTTCCTTGTTCCCTGACCGCCCCCTTCAGAGACCCCCATCCCTAATCAACCCCAGGACCCCACCCCCTACCCAACCCGCCTGCTCCCTGTCCCCTATCCACACCCACCACCCCCTGATAGGCACTCACGGGCAGCGGTGTGAAGCAGAGCAGCCCAGCCCCAGCGTGCTCCACTCCACCACCTCCCAGCCGCGGCGCTCCGCTTCCCGCTGTCGGTGAGTGCAGGGAGGTTGTGGAAAGGATGCCCCTCGCACTCACCTGCAGCAGGAAGTGGAGCGACGCGGCCCCAGCCTGTTCCACTTTCCTTGCCCCGGCCCCAGCCGTGTTGTTGGGGGGTGGGGTGGGGTGGGGTGGGGTGGGGCTGGGGAAAGGTCATGCACTCACCTGCAGTGGGAAGCAGAGCGCCGCGGCCCCAGCCCGCTCCACTCTGCCAGCTCCCAGCCATGGCGCTCTGCTTCCCGCCGCAGGTGAGTGCGGGGAGGTTGGGGAAAGGACGGCCCCCGTACTCACCTGCAGCGTGAAGCAGAGCACCGCGGCTGGGAAGTGGCAGAGTGGAGCAGGCTGAGGCCGGGCTGCTCCGCTTCCGCTGCTGCCGGTGAGTGCGGGGGGGGGATCCCTTCCCCCAAGCCCCTTCCCCCGAGCGACATGGTTGGGGCTGGGGCAAGGGAAGCGGAGCGGGCTGCTCCCGGCCCCCCGCTAATCCCCAGGGCCACTCTGGGACTGCGAGGCTCCCAAAAGTGCCCCCCACAGCTCCTGCCTCCTAGACGCTGGGGGGGGGGGGAAGCCCCTGACCGCCCCAGAGACCCTCTGCCCCTTATCCAACCCCTCGGCCCCTGCCTGGCCCAGCACCCCTAACACGCTGCTCAGAACAGCGTGTCATAGCTTTACCGCCTTGTATGCGAGCCCATGTTATATCGGGTCGCGTTAGATCGGGGTAGAGGTGTAGTTTGTTTACAATGTCTTATGCAGCTTCACATCCAATCACCCTAAGGCCTTTCCCAAACTTCAACATACCCCATAGGTAAAGGGTGAGAAGAGAGTTCATATTTCTCTGAGATTCTGGGCTTCTTTGTCCTTCCTTCAGCCTCCTCTTGCCCTTCTTGTCTCGCATTCAACAATCCCCCTATGGGGAGCAGAATCCGCTTGTTAACTGGTTAATCATCCAATTCTCATCAATTACCTTCTACACTGGCCCATGCAGGGATGCTTACAAAGTGCACAGAGAAGTGAGTCAGCTTTAGGCTACTTCTCTTCTCTCACAATTCCCAAGCAAGTTTGGGACCCCATTTGCTAGCTGCCTTGCAAATACAAGATTCTTGTCTCAAAGGGCTTACAGTCAGGGGAAAAATATATATAACGAGAAGGGGGAAGTGTATTAAGATACTAGTAAGGTGATCAGCTGATCATATATATGTATATTTCTAATAAATTTCACAGTCTCTTTGTCTGTGTGTTTTGCAACATTTTGCGCTGTTGTAATCAACTTTTTGTCAATTTCACTTGACAAGAAGATATTGTGACTAACCACCATTAGGGGAGCTAAATCATCTGTAAATGTTAAAACCATGCTTTTTCTATTTAAAGAAATTGAAAGAAAAAGAAGAGCAGCAACAATAATGAAAAAATTTCCCCTGTATATCACTACCAAGAGCAATGTTCTATGGAACTTTTTATAAAGGTTGAACAGGTGCAGTGAAACAATGTAGCTCTGCCAAATTCATTTTTCATGTCAAGTTTATTAACTTAGTTGTTATTCTGACTGCTTAGCTTTTGTCTTACTCAACAAAAACTAAAACATGTTTATCTACAAATATTTTAATTATCATGCTCCATTTAATTTACATTATCCATAGGAGGCTATTTCATGGTAATATGATTTCTTACTTGTATGTCTGGGATTTAACTTGAGTGCTTGTTGAAATTATGTTCCTAGTCTATTATGCAAGTACTTTTATAGAGAACCACAAGAGATTAAATGCAAATTATATTAGAGTGTAATTTAATCTCAGAAGCATCTAAATTACAACTTTATTGATTAAACCTATGGAAATGATTACAAGTGACAAATCCAGATATTATATATGCTCTGTGTAGCTTCTGAAACAAACAAGCACATTGGGTTAATTACATTTTGCCATTCCCTGCCATCTTTTCCTTGGTGCACATCAGTCCTGCAACACCTTGATTTCCCGGGCCCTATTGTCTGCATCTGTCATGAGCCAAAACCCTTTGCAATCACTGATGTCACTGCCTTGATCATGAAAGAACAAGTACCAATTTTTTTGGTGTCAAGACCATCGTAGCATAAGACTTTTTCTCAATACTATGCCGAATTAGTACCTTGTCAGGCAGCTGCCATCACCGTATATGAACAGTGGTCCCAGTTGTAGGTCCTGAGTTTTTAGCAAAGCTCTTATTGCCTTTACAGAGCACAAGCATCCATCTGCACATTCCTTCAACACCACATAAGCTCCCTTCCCTTTCTGGTCTGTTTCCAAGTACCTTAAGTCTAGAGACACCACTCAGGCAGATCATTTCAAATCTGTTACATTTAGCCTATGCTGGGACCAATCCACAGCTGCCATAGGCACCAACTCACTCACTCTAAAAATGCCAAAAAAGGCAACAACAAATGCACTCTTAAATAAAATGGCATCCCTCCCACAGCTGCAGACCCACAGCAGAGCCTGTACTAATTCTGTCAGGGTTTCCAGTGTTATGGATAACCTGTCATCCATCTGGCACCTGCCCCTCCTGGACCACCCTTCGAAGAGTTTTCACACTGGAATGCCCACATGAGTCCGGGAAACCCACCAACTTACTCCACTAGGACATGCCCACTAGCCAGTCAGAGATAGTGGAGGGAGTCAAACCGTGGTGGGTCAAAGACACCACATAATGCACCAGCTAGTGTAGGTATGGGCCAACCACAGTGAAGCCCTTGCTGTGCTCTAAAGTCTATGATCGTTGAAAGGCTGGCCTTACAGGCCCTCAGAGTCTGAGTGGGCAACAGAGTCCTCTACTTGTGCCACAACTGTCTTGAGTCAAGTTTCCAGAGTTGTTGGGGCATCGCCTGTGGATCATTGCCGGCCAGTGGTATGAGTTCCTGGAATCTGTTGTCATTGGCACAGTTTGACTTCTGTATTTGGGGGGGGCAACTCCAGTCAGGCCAACAAGGTGGTGCGTCGGGGGGGAGGGGCAAATTCTGCGCCTGCCTGAAGCTTGCAGTTTGGGGGGAGGCATTGCCCCCTCTAACCACCTCCAAATTACACCCATCTCTGTCATCCTAAAATCAAGATAGAGCATCAGCAACACCATTATCTACTCCTGGAACATGCACTGCATGAAAAATGATATTAAATGGCAAGTAGTGTAAAATGAAGGCCCTCCCCAGCCTCATTACCCAAGCAGCCTTAGCTGACATATTTACAAAATGAACCACAGATTGGTTGTTGCACCAGAAATTGACTTTTTTGTTTTGAAAGTTTGTTCCCCAAATAGTGATTACCACCAGTGTAGGGGGAAAAAAAGTCAAGGAACGTGATGTCCCCTATAATACCCTGACCACACAGCTTTCTGTCCACTTGTCCACCTCTGTGCACACCACTGTGCTTGAAAGTAAACCCCAAAAACTATACCTCCTGAGCAGGGCCGGCTCTGGCTTTTTTGCCGCCCAAGGCAAAAAAGCCTCCCACCGCCCCCCCCGCCCCAGCGTGGCAGGGGAGGACGCTGAGCCCGGCCGCGGGCCCGCTCTCCCCGACCGGCCGGAGTGCCGTGAGGAGGGCGGAGAGCCCAGCCGGGGCTCTGCTCTCCCTGGCGGCCAGAGCCAGGGCCAGCTCCAGACACCAGCCCACCAAGCATGTGCTTGGGGTGGCACCTGGAGGGGGGCGGTGCGGCGCTCCAGCCCGAGAGTGGGGCCGCGACTGGGCTCGCTGCCCTCCCCCCAGCGCTCTGGCCACCGGGGAGAGCGGAGCCGCGGCGGGCTCTCCGCCCTCCCCCTGGCGCTCTGGCCGCCCCCCGGCTCTGGCTTTTTTGCCGCCCAAGGCAAAAAAGCCTCCCGCCGCTCCCCCCCCCAGCGCGGCAGGGGAGGGCGCCGAGCCCGGCCGCGGGCCCGCTCTCCCTGACCGGCCGGAGTGCCGGGAGGAGGGCGGAGAGCCTAGCCGGGCCTCTATTCCCTGTCTGAGGTAGTTTCTGGTGCTCTGGCTGCCGGGGAGAGTGGAGTGCTCTGGCCAGGGGCGGCTCTAGCTTTTTTGCTGCCCCAAGCACGCCAGGCAGGCTGCCTTCGGCATCATGCCTGCGGGAGGTCCCTGGTCCCGCGGATTCGGCGGCATGCCTGCAGGAGGTCCCGCGGCTTCAGCGTACCCGCCGCTAAATTGCCACCGAATGCGCGGGACTGGCGGACCTCCCGCAGACATGCCGCTGAAGGCTGCCTCACTGCCGCCCTCATAGGGACCGGCAGGGCGCCCCCCTTGGAGTCCTGGTGCCTGGATCCGCCGCTGCCCACTGTTGCCCCTCACAGTATGTTATGGGCATTAGCAGAGACAGTTTCTGGTATCAAAAGCCTCTGACTGTATGCTATGAGCATAGGGCACTGTATGTTATGCTGGTGAGGAAGTAGGGGATGGTATTTTATGGCCCCTGTATGTTACTATTTAAAAAACAAACAACTTTCCAGATGGCCAAGAGCTAGATACACCCCTGGAAAAACTTGGATTTTAAGAATTTTAAAAGAAAAATTTGGTTACGATGTCAGTATTTTGCTGTGATTTATAATTTATGTAAAGGATGAAGACTCTCCAGTCTGCAGCTATTCTACTGCTTAATACTGGATAACTCTGTACACATTATGGTCTTCCTGATAATAACCTGGGGGCCCTTGAATGTCATTGGGCGGGGGATGACAAATGTTCTCTTTGCCCCATCCCCTCAGGAACTTTGGGTCCCATTAGCAGAAGGACAGTTTCTAGTGCAGACAGACTCTCGGTGTGATAAAAACATTATTTTTATTACAGTTTCTATTCTGGAGAGGTTGGCCCCAAGTTAAACTCATTTTGAAGGCATGTAGAGTGATTGCTGTTAGATTTGGGGCTCCCCCCAGCCTTCCTAATCCTGTCATCTATGGGCCCGAACCTGCCATCCCTGTGCACACAAATCCCAACCCGCTCTGTCCCCTCCTTGGTGAGGCTCCCCACAGCAGAAGTTTGTGTCACTTGATGGGTCCCCCGCCTCCTCAGAGATGAGAGTGGCTGGACTCCTTTTTCAGGGGTCACTCCAAAATGCAAGGTTTCTGTGGGGGAGGGATGTACCAACACAGGTGATGTATAGACTAATTCCACCCTTTCCAGGATGAAGAAGTGTTGGGACTTTCCTTCATCCAGTTGGTTCTTCTTTCTTCCCTGGCTTGTGCAGCTCCCCAATGGCCAAGGAAGCACAAGTCACTAGGGCTGTGACCAGCACAGACTGGTCCCAGATCTAGGGTCGAGGGTGATGCCATTTGCTAACTCAGCAAAGGCTGCTTTGGGCAGGAAACATCTGCTGGCCTTACATTAGAGTCCATGACACAGGAAAAGCAGGTGTTGCCCGAGGCTAGGTCTACACTACCCGCCTGAATTGGCGGGTAGAAATCGATCTCTCGGGGATCGAATTATTGCGTCTCGTCGTGACGCGACAATCGATCCCTGAATCGACGCGCTTACTCCACCAATGGAGGTAGGAGTAAGCGCCGTCGACGGGGAGCCTCGGAGGTCAATTTTGCCGCCGTCCTCACAGCGGGGTAAGTCGGCTCCGATACGTCGAATTCAGCTACGCTATTCGCAGAATTTGTGTATCTTAAATCGACCCCCCCCCCTGTAGTGAAGACCTGCCCTGAGAGTGGGGCAGGCAGCCTCTATGATGGGGAAACTGCCTCAGAGAAAAGAGAGGGGGCTGGCACCTCTGTGAGGGGGAAACTGCCTCAGAGAAGGGAGAGAAGGGCAGGCACCTCCGTGAGGGGGGAATCACCTCAGAGAGGGGATAGAGGGGGAACCACCCCAGACAGGTGATAGAGGGGCAGGCACCTCTGTGAGGGGGAACCACCTCAGAGAGGGGATAGAGGGACGGGAAGCCTCAGTGAACAGGGAACCACCTCAGAGAGGGGATAGACAGGTGGCAGCTCTGTGAGGAGGAAACTACCTCAGAGAGGGGATAGAGGCATGGGCACTTCTGTGAGGGGGAAACCACCTCAGAGAGGGGAGAGAGGGGCAGGGATCTCCATGAGGGGAAACCGCCTCAGAGAGGAGATAGAGGGGTAGGCACCTCTGTGAGCAGGAACCACCCCACAGAGGGGATAGAGGGGCAGGCACCTCCGTGAGGGGGAACCACCCCACAGAGGGGTAGAGGCATAGGCACTTCTGTGAGGGGGAAACCACCTCAGAGAAGGGAGAGAGGAGTGGGAAGCCTCAGTGAGCGGGGAACCACCTCAGAGAGGGGATAGACAGGTGGCACCTCTGTGAGGAGGGAACCACCTCAGAGAGGGGATAGCGGCATGGGCACTTCTGTGAGGGGGAAACCACCTCAGAGAGGGGAGAGGGGGTAGGCAGCCTCAGTGAGGGCGGAACCACTTTTGAGAGAGGAGATGGGGCAGGCACCTCTGTGAGGGGGAAGCTGCCTCAGAGAGGGGAGAGGGGCAGGCAGCCTCAGTGAGGAGGGGAACTGCCTCAGGGCGGGGAGAGAGAGAGGCGGACAGCCTCTGTGAGGGGGAAGCTGCCTCAGGGAGTGGGGAGAGCTGCCGTACTTAGAGGGGAGAGAAAGGCAGGCTTCACTGAGGGGAACTATTACCTCACTGTACGGAGGGACAGGACTTAGTGGCTCCTGCCTGCACAGGGTAAATACCCTCCTACCTCAGAGCCATGGGGGACTATTCCATTCCTTGACAAGCCAGTGACCTTGTAGCTTTCCCCATGGCCATTAAAGTAGGAAATCTGCCACTCTATGGTTTCCCCATAGTCTTCGAATCAGGGGGCCTGGCACACTCCATAAGGCACACTTTAAGCCATACTTCCACTGGTGTGCTGAGGTCAAGCCCTGTAGACACATAATCCTCAAATGACCCTGGAAATTGTTTAATTTTTAATCATTGCATATTTCTTTACATTTCAGGACTGCTATATCAAGCAAGTACCAGATATTTCTGAGGATGAAAGGCTTGTGTTACCAGACATTTTTATCCATGTCATCAAATGAAGCTGATGGGTACCCATATCCAAAACGAATTAAAATAGAAAATAATCATACAAGCGTAGAGAAAGAGGAGCAACCGCAGTTAGAACAAAGAACAGACCTTGTGGATGAATGTAGGAAGTCATCAAATAAACCTATATATTTATCAGAAGGATCACTTCATTTCAGTCAAAATGCTTGGAGATTAGAAAAGGAAATCAGTGGTAGAGAAAGAAAAACTAACATGTGTGAGTTTATAGATTTTAAACCTGGGACTAATGAAAAATTGCAATGCAGGCTATTAGAAAATAAACTGTTCACTAAAAAATGGAATATTGAAAATGAAGAGCATAATATTATAAGAGATGACTCTTTATTGAATGTAAATGGACATTCTTCTGAAGCTGGATTATACCACTTGTGGAATGTAAACAAAACCAGCAACAATATAGCAGCAGTAAGTAACAAAACAGACAATGATAATGAGCTTAAATTAAATGCTTCACTTTCATCTTTAAACACAGATTTGTTTCAGGTAAAAACATCAAGTCAGAAAATTGGTACTGATAACAAGTGGAAAGAACACCAGCTTTTAGATGTTCCATTTTTATGTGGCATTAATTCTACATTTTCTGAAATAAAGAATAAGGACAGAAACAACTGTTTAAAAAAATTGCCCACTGAAGAAAATAAAGATCATTATGGTAATGAGAGTGAATCTGTTGAACAACTAGGTAATAAAGAAAAAAATGCTTCATCACATACATTTCCTACATTAAAATTGTTTAAAAATATACAAACATTCAAAATCCCCCAAACAAATTTTTTTATGAAAGGAAACATAAGTAAATGTTCTACTGCTTCAAATACATTAAATAGTAACATGTTATCAACTAATTTGAAGGAGATAGAACAGAAGAATTTTAAATATCAAACATATGTGATGCAATCTGAAAAGATTTACTGTTCCCAAAACATATCTATGATAAGGAAACAAAAGTTTCAAAATGATAAAAATATTGTGAATGCTGCTAGTGTTTGTTCTGAATTTTATGAAAGTAACCACCAATCTGTTAGTAAGCAAAAGACTTTGGCTTTAGCAGAAGAAGGAGAAAAAATAACTGAGACTAATTTAAGGAACAACATCAATAGTGTCAAGTGTAATCAAATGTTTGCTAAAAGGATTGTCAAGGAGAAAGAGCTAGGAAATGCAGAAGGTGATGAAGACCAGGAACCAAACATATACCTAAGTGTTCACACATACTTTGATTCTAGAGCACCTCAAAGTGATGAATGTATCAACTCTACCAATATTTTGCAAAGAACATGGGGAAAAGTCAGTTATGAGGATGTGACATTTAATATACAAGAAACAACTGTTCCATTGATATCAGAAGTACTAAGGAACAGAGATTTCAACATAAATTATGACATGCATTGTGCTAACTGTAACAGGAATTTACATGAATCAGAATTAAAACTTTCTACAACAAAAATACTTGACATCAAAAGATACTTATCTAAAAGTGTTCTCACCAAAGGCAATTGCCCCTATAGTACTACACAGGATTTGCCGGATACAAGAGACATTGACAATATATTGAAGCAGAAGAAGCTGACTAAACTAAAAATCTTCTTTCGTGATATGTTATTAGGAGGTCTGAAGACAAGACCTGGATCTTTAAATAAAGATGTGCTTAAATATCAAGAGAATGACAGTATCATAGGCTGGTTTCATTTGTATGAAAAGTTAAAGTCAATAGAACAATACAGCATTCCAGAGCTAATAACCAGTATTAATAACAATAGTACACATATTTATTTGCAAGTTACTGTTTCAGAACAGCAAAATGTGAACCCAATAAAATCAGACCTTGCTTTTTTCCCCTATAATATAAATTGTTTACATCCAGCTGAAGAAAAATGTATACCAGTGGAGAAAAATCCTTTCTATTGCAGAAAACAAGTTAAGAGAAACTCACACATAAATAATAGTTTGAAAGGAAACACAGAATCTCAGCAAAAATACATAACTTATCGAGGTATATGTAAAGAAATTATAAATCCTAAATTAGTAAAAAATGTTGGTTTTCAATTACATCGTAAATATCAGAAAATTCATTATTCTAGCACTGTAGCTGAACTCAAGGAAGCTTCTTTTCTATACAAAAGAGCACTGTTTCATAACCAACAAAGAGTGTCATCTGAAGGGAGATGTGCCAAACAATACTGCCTCTTATCCAGAGGTAGTACAGGAATGCATAGTATCATTTCAATGCTTGACAGAGAAGAAAAAGATAGTAAAAGGCAACTTTTAGTTGCTAATGGACTGCTTTTACCAAGGGACAATTTTGATAGTTCTTTCTTATGGAAGCTAAATTGGTGCAGTACCAAAAAAATATTGACAGAAACAAACCTTGGACTTCTGAATTATTTGCCTTCAATTTCAAAAATCAAATTTGAAAAGTTAAATAATAAATGTTCAAATTTTCAAATACTGGTAGCTACAATAAAGCAGAAGAAGAAGAAACAAAGAAAAATACATAATATTGCTTTTCCTAAAGAAAAGTTGAAAACTTTGCATTCTGTTTTAAGTGAAAATAAAAAACACAGAAGCAGGAGAATCACAAATAGTGTGAACTTTGCACATGAAGCCACAAATCTTATTCCAAAATATTTGAGAACCGCTAACAAGGAAAACTCTGACAAAAAAGAGTATGGCAATTGTAGAGAATTGCAAAAAAATTGCTGTAGCAGTCTTCCAAAAATACCCTTTTTTTCTATTTTTGACACATATGAAAAAATTCCTCTCAGTACTGATTCTGAGGAAATGGATCAGATTCCACTTGTAAGGCAAATTAATTCTAATAATGAAAAATACATTGAAGAAAGTACAGTTGCAAGTATAAAAAATATTCACAATGTCCCTGCTAAATCAGATGTTTGTATTCTACCTGAATTGTCAACAACATCCATAGTAAATGGTAACTCTGAGTTACTACCAGACAGTAGAAATAGTCAACATTTAGAAAATGAAAGAAAATATGTACATTTTCTAAATACTGGTTTCAATTATGGAAACATATTTCACTGTTTCTTAGACAATGGCCAGTGTTCCACTTTACCATTCTCTTGTGGCCCTTTTACAGATAAAGATGTAGTACTAAAAACTGAAGAGGGACATTGCAGGAGTTCCTTGAGTGATGACAGAAAAAAATTGTGTGAAGAAATGAACAGCATTTTACAATACCAAATAAGTTCTGAAGTATGTAATAATAAAATGTATTTTAAGGTTCAGAGAGAAGAAACAATGACTTTTTCTCTAGATGAAGACATTCAGAAAGATAGAAATTTTTGCACACTCAATTCAAAGCCAATGACTATAAAACAAAATCTTGAAGATTTACAAGCGGTGGGAGAAATAAGTTCTGGGCAACATTATATAACTAACAAAAATCAGCATCAGACTATACTGCATGGAAGTAGATCAACTAATTTAATTTTGTCATATTCCAAAGATGAATCTGCAATATGTGTTGCATCAGGAGACAAATTAATACCACATTTATCCATAATGGACAATGGATGTTTTGAAGATATGACAGATCAGCATTTACCTTCAGAAAGTAAAAACATATTTGAATTTGAAATGAAGAGCAAATTTGATTTAGTGTTGGAAGAGCTTTGTATGTTTCATGAAATTAGTAAGGAACATGAAAATAAGCTATCCAAAGTAGAAAGAAACACTATACAAGAAAATCCTCAAGAACTGAATAATTCTGAAGGGATAGATGAAAATTTAAAAAGTGTTTCTCAAACAAAAGTATGCATTTCCTTTCCAATCTATGGTACTGCAGCAGGGCAAAATATAACTAAGAATAACCAAAGTTCATGTAAAGGAAAAATATTAAATAGAAATGTAAAGCAAAAAGTACCTCATGAGTTCTGTTCTTCAAGTGTGTCAGATGAAGAATTGCTCTATTCACTTTCTGAAGAAGGTAAGCAAACATAATTATTTAAAAATATTATCTAATATGTTAATAAACATTTAAATAAATACCTGTAATCAAATTTTGTGCTCTGCTCCAAGGGTGTTCTACTGAGGACATGCGTGTTCTATTGAGACGTGGTGCCTTAGTACTAATGAGGAACTCTTATCCATACAGTAGCAGGGCAGGATTCTAGCTTATGAACAATTTTTTTGTCTCCCGTGTAAAGCCCAAGTATTGAAAATTGTCTTTTCCCATTGGGTTTGTGCAAGTATTTGTGGGACAGAATCCTTCCCCAAATGCAGAGCAACTGCAAAGCTCCTGAAGCTTGTGAATTTCAGGAGTGGCAATGTCTCAGTGCACACATCCTATGAGACAGCTCTTTAGTAGAAACGTAACACCTACAGACCCCGGTCATCGACGGGTGGGATCGAACCTGGGGCTTCTGGAGCTTAGTGCGTGAGCCTCTACTGCATGAGCTAAAAGTCACATGCCCCTTAGCTAAGGCTGTAGCAGACTCATTAATCTCTAAGTGGTCTCGGTGCCGCTAGATGGGACAGGGCATAACTCCCAGGAGGTGTGTGGGTTACATACTTTCCCTAGCTGAGGAAGCACCTCCCGAGCTCTACCAGAAATCCCAGATGAGCCCCTGCTTGTAACACTGACAGACCCCAGTCGTTAGCAGGTGGGATTGAACCTGGGGCCTTTGGAGCTTAGTACATAAGCCTCTACTGCATGAGCTTACAAGCCACATGACCCTTAGCTAAAGCAGTAGCAGAGAGGGGACAGAGCACCATACCCAGGAGGTGTGTGGGTTACAGAAACACAAAGGAAATAACTCTCTGTATATAGTGCAAAACTAATTTTGTAAAGGAGAAGTACATTTTCATTTAAAAAAATATTCACTAGAATATAATTATTGCATGGGAGCAGACATCTTTTTATGAATATTGCTTGTGATAATGGTCACTGTTACATATTTACATACCTTACAAGGTTTGAGGCTTTATTGTGATTTTTTTTTATTAAGGTAAGGTCCAAAATGGGAGTGGGAGCTCTAAGGGAATCTACCGAATTGCCAGGCTCTGGCTGCATTGAGACAGCAGTTGATCAATCAGGAGCCTGGCTAGTGGTTCTATGAAATATAGGAAATAAGTACTGAGCTACTGTCACTAGTACAGTGCACAGGCTTCAGTACTTGCTTCCTATAATTCATGCAATTCTCTAGGGTAGCATCCTATCCTTTCCTCTGCCACAGAATTCCTATGCAATGCTAAAAAAATCACATAAAACCAAACTTTTCACAGGTGGTCACTAACTGCGTGTTCCACATTTTTGGGGTACCCAGTTTGAGATCCTGGAGACTGATTTGCAGAACTGTTGAGCACTCACAGCTGCAACTGAAGTTATATTCAAAGCATAACTCCCAAAAGAAAGTGCTATAGAATGCTAAGTACTCTGAAAAATCAGGTCCTAGGCATCTCAAATTGGGCACCCCAAATTAGTGCATACTTTTGACTTTAATCTCTTTACGCCTCAGCTCCCTATCTGTACAATGGCATAATAATAGTCCCTCACCTCACAGAGATTTTATGAAGATACATTAATTAATGTTTCTGAAGCACTTACTGACAATAGTGATAAGTGCCATAGAAATGTCCATGAGGAAATTAATAATTCTGCATAGCAGGGTTTGAATAGTGTGCAGTAAATAATGCCTAGGGATACACATTGAACAATAAGGATAAAACAAAATACTGAATAGCTCCTCATTACTTGAGCATCATCTGTCCTGTGCTCCGAATGAATCAGGGATCTATGGAAAAATAGTATGCGATTATGTAATTAAAGACTGTGTCATAATATATTTGCGCAAGGGAGATGAATTAAGGTTGCACAGGCAACCTTAATTCTGGCATTTCTTAACTTTTGAGTGCTTGACTTTGTAATCTTAATAATGTTCTTTTAATATGGCTTTTTGTGTAATAATAAGTAGGGGTAAGAATTAAGGAGAATGAGCCGTAAAATTGTCTTTTTGTATAAGTGTCTTATTGAAAAAGAATGAGAGACAAGAACTAAAGACAATGAATGATGCATATGCAGAACTTTATATGCTATGTAAGCAGAACTTTTAAATTATATGTCATGCATATATTTGACATTTTTACTCATAACATTTATAAGCAGTACAAATTGCAACTTTTAATTATCTACGTATAGCAGTTTAAAAGTTAAATGTGATATTTATGCTTCTGTTTTAAGACTATGTTGATTCAGGTTGTAAAAATCGATTCCCATGGGACCCTGTTTTTTTGTCTCACACATTTATGAAGGAAAGACGTGACGGTTTACAGAAAGAAAGAGGTAAGAATAAAGTTTTTATTCTAATTATGCAAAACATTCCAGTGTTATTAAAATATTACAAAAATGTATGTTATTTATTTTTTTCCATTTTCTCTAGCACAGCAATTACGTATCTTTTTAATTGTTGATTAGCATGGGGGTATCCTGTCATTCATACTTTATTTTTGAGTTTAGAACAGATGGGCAAATCATACCCTCCGATTCTATAGGTAGAAGACAAAAGCCCCAAGGATGTTGAGTGGCGTGGGATGCAGAAAGAGGAAGGAGCACTTTCTCAACTGTATTTGCCCTTTGCTTCCAGTATTGTGAAAGTCCTTCCATAGAAACTCTACAGTGATATACTTCAGGGCAGGGAGTGAGAGGGAAGGCATGGCTATTGTCTTCAGCATCAACCCCCTCTGCTAGGAAATCAACAAGTGAATGATGATCTCTGTCCCACTTTCTGCCCTGAAACTGGTAATTGCAGGCAGCAACAGCCAGCAGGGGAGTCTTGGAGCAAGCAGGATGGCTCCATATAGTGAACAATTTTGTCATGTGCCATACAACTTTGTTAAAATAAGTTAAACAGTACTCTCCCTAAGCGACTTTGTCTCTCCTTGTTTTACTGTAGAGCTGTTTAGAATCTTCCCCAACTTCCTCTGACCTGGCTTCCAGCTATATTTTAAACAATCAGTACACACGCACACTCCCATCTTTCCCTCTTTTTCCATATAATTAATATTTAACACAAATTTTAGTTCAAGAGGAGTAACCCGCTTCACCACTTGTTCAGGTCTAATTATTATCTGGTTTTGAGATGGGGTTTTGTCTAGTTGATTCACTTGTATTGTCAAATCCCAAAAGGTGTAGACTACTGCTCAATGGCTCTCCTTAACAAGAGGAGATATTTATAATATAGTGGCCATATTTATAATATAGTGACTTGTGTTCTGATTGTTTGAAGTATAATGTAATAATTTGGCCTTTATTATGGGTACAGACAAAACTATATATCCTTCATATTCTATCTTTCTATGTATTTTTTATAGTATCCATCTCCATAGTATTAACTGTCGAGTGTCCAGTATAGTACCCATGGTTGATTTCTATGTCCTAAAGGAATGTAATTTATATGTACATGATATGAAAATATGTTTTTGCTTTCATCATTGATTTCTCTCTCTTTTGTTTATATATTTAGGAAACTATTTGTCACATGAAATTATAAGAGTGCAGCCTCTTAAAACATGCAGTGGCCCTATCAGGATTGGGCTGTCAAGAAAAGCTAAGCCCAAAAAGCTTCACCCATATCTGAAATAATTTCATGGATTCTTTTACCAACATTGAAGCAGAACCGATAATTAGACTTTAGTATCATAAATCACTTTTTCTGATAATTGTTGAACTGTTTTGTAAATCATTAATATAGATAGTTTATGTTTACTATTTTTGGGTTTTACCATTTTAATATTGCATTACTGTTTGGTGATTTATTCAGGATTACTCTTGTGAATATTTGAAACTAAAGAGTTTTTATGATGAATATTTATTAGTAAAAATGTTGATAGAAAATAAGTCACTATTAAAGTTTATGTAGCATTAATAGAAATCTGATGTGTGTAATAAGCGTCATTTTTCATAAAATATTAACAATATACAATTTAAATATTTGTGTTTTATGCAACAAAATATTAAGATAGTCTGCATGATTTACATGATGTTTAGAACCCACTTAAAATGATTTGATCAATCGATAGTTATTACAAGCAAACATCTAATTATCATTATTTGTCATGATCTGTTACATCATAAGCATTTTCCCACAGCTACCAATTATGATGTTCACAAAAAGAGGATTATGATTTAAGGTAAGAATTAAGCAGAAGGAGCAGATAAACTAAGAATAAGATATTTTAATGCTGATGTCCTCAATAATAAATAACAAGGGAATAGAACTATATAAAAATTAGAAGTGTAAGAAGAAAATGTCACATTTTCCCATACATTCTGCTTATGTATCATATTCAATTCTTTTATACTTGTAATATTTTTGTAGATCTATTCCCTTATGGTGAATTTTGGCTTTCATGTTGTTTCTGATAACATATCTAAAAGCAGGGTAGTGCTATACTTATATTATAATAGAAAATGGATACAAAACCATGTGAGGAAGTAAGTCTTCAATATTTATTTTGAAATCATTTATTTGTTTTTGTATTTTATTTCAAACTGGGTTCTAGTTATATGTTGAAAAAATTACTTCAACATGATGTCAAGAACTGCTCATATCAGCTCTTGGAAATTTTGAAAAAATAACTCAGAAATAATCCTCATATATTGTATATTATAGTTAGTTCAGTTTTCTAGTTCTTTATTAATAATGACATTTGCATGAAAGCAGCACTTGAAGAAGAAATGCTGGTCCCTGTGTGTATTTCACATGTGGTACGTATGCGTGCCATGCGTCCGAGTCCAGAAGTTCTTACAAACAGTGTCCATTGATCCATATCCTTGTGCTCCTGACCAAGGGTATGACAAACAGTGCAGGCCAATGCCTCTTCAGTTGCTTCTTACCGCCACATGGCCTGTGTCAGAATTGTGTGTCCTCTCTTCCTTCAGCTATTTTGTAAAACCTTTAAATAGATTTGTAACTAGTTTTATTCTTCTTAGACTATTAGTATAGTTAGAGTTTATAGCATAGTTAGTGTAGCTTGTTTTTTCCCCAGCTGGGGATTCCTTCCCCATTGTTTGGGACTATGTCCAGAATCCTGCAATTCAAGAATTGTGTCTCTTGCCCTGACTCCTTCTCCATCAGCAATGAACACCAGTGCTGCATCTACTGTCTGGGTGATACGCCTATCTCTGCAAAGTGCAGTATTTGTCACTCGTTTCCACCAAGAACTTGCGAAGCTTGTGAGCTTCGCCTTGGGAAACACCAAATGAAGAAGTTTATGAGGCCACTATCCAATCTGGGTCATGGTGACTTCCCTGTCCATTGGCCTCCTCAGATGAACAGTGCCCCTCCTAATACAAAGAGTAGCCAATGACCTCCAGATACCAGTGGAGGTAGTCCAGAAACCACAATACTGGCTTCTGGATATCTTGCAACCTCAAGGACTGAGTAAAGTATCCCCTCTGGTTAATGAGTCCATCCTAGAATTGGATAGATTGGTCTGGCACACTACACCATCCTGCACCCCCACACCTAAGACTGCTGAGAGACAATATTTTATCCCTGCCAAGGGAACTGAATTGTTGTTCTCCCATCCTGCCCCAAACTTGGTGGTACAGGCAGCTATGGAAAGGGCGAGGTCACAATATCAAAGGACCACTCTGATGGACAAGGGCCCGAAGAGTCTCAAGTTCCTGGGGATAAAGGTCTTCTGCTCTGTGAGCCTGGAATTTTGCATCGCTAACTATTAGGTCCTGTTAGCAAAATATTACTTTAACAACTATTCCAGGTGAGCAAACTTTAAGGACAAGCTCCCCACAGACGTCAGAACTCAGTTTCAGTCCTTCATAGAGGAGGGCAAGTTAGTAGTGAAAACAGTCCTTCAGGCCACAGTTGATGCAACAGATATGGCATCCAGAAGTCTGGCCACTGGTATAGTCATGAGGAAGGATTCTTGGTTACAGTCATTGGGATTTCCCAGGGAGGTCCAGAACACCATTCAGGACCTTTCCTTTGACGATAAAGTGAATTTCTTTAATGAGAAAATGAATTTCTTTAATGAGAAAATGGACGAATCTCTACACTTGTTAAAGGACTTGAGATTGACCCTGTACTCCCTGGGGATCTACATTCCAGCTCCCAGGAGGAAACCCCAGAGACAAACCTATAAACCAAGGCCATTGCCTCCTCATGCATTCTATTAACAGTGCCCAGCCGAGCCTCCAACAAAATGCCAGAGGGTTCAGAGGCCTTGTTTTTAAGTTCCCTCTACCACCACAATGTCTACCCATTCCCAGCCACCTGTTAAAGGCTGTCTCGCCCTCTTCGCCCACAACCAGTGGTTAATCATGACAAACATTTTGGAGATTATCCATCAGGGATAAGCCATATAGTTCCTCTCCTTCTTCCCCTAACAAGCCCCCTTCCTGGTCTCTCTTCAGGTGATTCTTCAACAGGAAGCAGAATCCCTCCTACACTGAGGGGCAATAGAATGCATCCAACCTCAGTATCCAGGATGTGTGTGTGGGGGGGTTCTACTCTCCATATTTCCTAGTCCTCCCAAAAAGATGGAGGGTGGAGACCTTTGGTAACTCAACATCTTTATTCAAAAGTCAAAATTAAGGATGATTACATTGGCATCAATAATCCCCTCCCTTCAGGAGGAGATGTAGTTTGAGTCTGTGGACATGAAGGATGTGTACTTCCATATAGACATTCTGTTACCCAGGGTTTTCAGAACCCCCAGCAGTAACTTAACTGTTTCACTCCAGGTGGTGTCAGGAATAAATCAATGGGAACACAGTAATTCCATCTGATCAAAGCTTAATGCAAGTAAATATGCTCTTGTCTACAGGGGCGGCTCTAGCTTTTTTGCTGCCCCAAGCACGGCAGTCAGGCTGCCTTCGGCGGCGTGCCTGCGGGAGATCCGCCGGTCCCGCGGCTTCGGCGTATCCGCCGCCGAATTGCCGCTGAAGCCGCGGGACCAGCAGACCTCCCGCAGGCATGCCGCTGAAGGCTGCCTGACTGCCGCCCTCGCAGGGACCGGCAGGGCACCCCCCGCAGCTTGCCGCCCCAGGCACGCGCTTGGAGCGCTGGTTCCTGGAGCCGCCGCTGCTTGTCTAAAACGGCAGTTTATTATATTTAAGCACACACAGACATAAGAAATAGGTTTAGAACATCCCAGATATTTACCTAAATTCTGAGAGGGTATTGAGTAATCAATGGTGAATCAGCGCTGGTCAAATGCCTCCCTGTTGGGGAGTAAAAGTGTCAGGAAAAACGCCTCTCCAAGGATAGCTCCAGAGGAGTGCTCCAAAGTACACTGTATTATCTAGGCTTTTTATAATTAACTTCTGCAAAACACATAGGTCATAATGATCCCTACTGGATCATCACTTTTCCTAACTTTCAATAAATTTCTAATATCAGAGGCACCTAGGCTCAAAGTTTTTCATCCACTTATCTTCTTTCAGTCTCAGTTATTTACTTTTCTCGCCCCTCCTCCCATTCTGATTAGCAGAAACTGCAGCTAGTTTTGACCTTGCCTCTAAAAGACTGTTTTCAAATTAACCCTTAACTATATGGCATTCTATTTAATTAATTCATGGTGAATGCACGTAATATCGTTGCAATTAGCTTAATCATACACACATCCCTCAAATCTAGGGCAACAATTCAGCCCTCCCACAGGAGGTTCCTTCAGCTTATGGTGGGCCAGGAACATTTCCAGTTCCGAATCCTTCCCTTTGAACCCTTGGTGATATGTTCCATGCCCCACCTGTCCATGAAAGTTGCATTTTTAGTGGCTATTACTTCAGCCAAGAGGGTCAGCAAGCTGAGAGCCATCATGGCAGACCCTCCATATATGATTTTTCACAAGGAGAAGGTTTCCCTTCGCCTACATCTTAGGCCTGGTCCCCACTAAGCCCCCACTTCGGACTAAGGTACGCAAATTCAGTTACGTTAATAACGTAGCTGAATTCGAAGTACCTTAGTCCGAACTTACCGCGGGTCCAGACGCGGCAGGAAGGCTCCCCCGTCGATGCCACGTACTCCTCTCAGCGAGCTGGAGTACCGGCGTCGACGGCGAGCACTTCCGGGATCGATCCGGGATCAATTTATCGCGTCTTAACCAGACGCGATAAATCGATCCCAGAACATCGATTGCCTGTCACCG
Organism: Chrysemys picta bellii; assembly: GCF_011386835.1. Taxonomy (NCBI): domain Eukaryota; kingdom Metazoa; phylum Chordata; order Testudines; family Emydidae; genus Chrysemys; species Chrysemys picta. The sequence continues at coordinate 26,975,723 of NC_088793.1, forward strand.
GACCCTCCGGTAAGTGAAATTTCTTCTCAAAGTTGTTTCCGAATTCGACATGAACCAAAATGTCCACTTGCAGTCTTTTTTCTGAAACCCTATGCTTCCATCAAAGAGAAGAGACTTCACTCCCTCGATGTCTGCTGTGCCCTGGCATTTGACCTGCAAAAAGCAAACCAATCAGAAAGTCACCAAAGCTTTTTATTGTCATATCAGAAAGATTGCATGGTCAAACTATGTCCACTTAAAGTATCTGTAAGTGAGTTTCGGGATGCATCCTAGAATGCTACAGGTTAGCACACATCCCTCCACTGGAGGTGTCACAGCTCACTCCACGAGAGCACAGGCTGCCTCTACAGCTTTCCTGTAGGAGGTCCAGATATAAGATATTTGCAAAGCGGCCACCTGGAGCTCCATCCACACATTTGTTATACACTATATATTAGTTCTCGCTTTTGTTGCGGATGCAGCAGTGGGATCTGCATTACTGCAAACATCCTTACTGTTGGCTTCCTCACACCCTACTCCAGTCTGAGCACTGCTTGCCAGTCACCCACACGGGGAATAGACATAGGGACAAGCACTTGAAGAAAAAGTGGAGGCTACTTATTGTAATTGGAAGTTCTTTGGGATGTGTGATCCCTATCTGTATTCCACTACCCGCCCTCCATTCCCTCTGTTTTGGATCCTGTTGAATTCACAGTAAAAAGAACTGGAGAGGAGTTGGCCCACACCATCTTTTATACTCTCAGTTGGGAGTATGAGGAGACATGCTCCACATATGCAGGCCAATAGACATTGCTTGTAAGAATTTCTGGACTCAGGTGCATGTCATGCATACATACCATGTGTGGAACACAGATAGGGACCACATATCTCAAAGCATTTTCAGTTACAGTAAACTCCATTTGTTTCTTCATAGTTGATTTCCCTTTCCTAATTCCCACTCTGTATTATAATAGTCTGCAGTCTGTGATTTACCTGGCTGATTTGAAAATGATCTGATGAATAGAAGAATATGAGAAATAGAGAACAAGTTACACATTACTTGGTTAGACACTGAACTCTTACTTCTTTTTCAAAATGGGAACCTAATTCACTCTTATATTCTCTAAAGACTCCTATTAATTCTTTCCTTCCGTCAGAAATTCTTCAAGGTAGTCTTCCCCCCCAGGGAAACTCTCCAATCCTCTCATTCCCTACAATACTTTAGACCTCTTTTTTCCCTCCTCCAAATGCTTTTTATCTTTTAGGCACACACACACACACACACACACACACACACACACACACACACACACACACACACACACACACACACACACACAGAGAACTGGAAATAGTAGTACTGCTATATTAATTGGGGCTGTGTTTGGCGGGGAGGAAATCTGGGTCTACTCCTGTCCATCCTGAAACAAATGACAAAACTACCATTGCCTGTACTTATGCCCATGCTACAGGCAGGATTAGCTACTTCAACTTTATTACCATTACATAAAGAAAAAACCCTACAAATTGAGAGTTTTTTTGAGTATAAAGTAGGTTTGGGCCTTGAAACAATTGTATAAGTATGAGCAATTACAGGTTATGATAACAGTGATGTTAATAATAAAAAAGGAAAGGATACATCATGCTTAGGTTTGATGCAAGTATAGCATCTTACATAACTTTTCCAAAGCTGCTGTGGTTAAAAAAGGGAAATGGAAATTGGAAGTGACAGTGTATTGCAGATGTTTCAAGATCTATAGAAAAATATTAATGCATATATAAAATTTGGACCCAATAATTATTTTGTACGGTAATTCCAAATGTACCTAATGAAAAACCAGGGTATCTACTAACATATTTCCAATTTATTTATTAATTTTGCTGCTGTACTTTAGTTACAAATTCATACAAATTAGTCTCTGGGTGACATGTAAGACACCTTGAATTGCTCCTCTAGTGGAGCATGAAAATGCAATTTGTAAAATGTCCTTGTGCTGAATACTGATAATTGCATTGCTGAAAAACAATAGTGATGCATAAAGTTAGGAAACATAATTAATTATTGGAACAATGCAAATTAAATAGGATTTAAGTATATTTAATGCTATATGCATTAACTTGAGTTAGAGAGCAAATAGTACAGTAAAAGTAAAAGCATGATTTATAATACCTCATGTAATGTTCAGTTGTTCAGTGTTTCCAAACAGCATTCATCTCATAAATGCCTCCCCCTTTGATCTCAAACTGGGTGAAACTACTGTCAAATTTAGTTTTTTTGTACAAATCTCCTTGCCCAACCAGCCCCAGGCTCTGAAAGCCAGCATCTCCTCAGCACCTCCTCAGTCTCAGCACCTCCTTCTCAAACCCAGCCTCCCAGTTCCTATTTGCAAAATTCTCACAATACACCTTTTATTTATTTATTTATTTTTTTTTAATACACACCTTCTACAGTTTGGAGTTTCTAAGTTGTAGGGACTGAAAAAATCATGAGACTTAGAAAGTGAACTATTTTGGTCAATTTCTACTTGATTAGAACTTTGAAACTAATTAACTGATTTTCTTCATCCACATCAGAAAATTCCAGTTTTATCCAAAGATTACATGCTGAAATTTTGGGTCAGATACAGTGTGTTATACCTATAAGAAAAACAAAAAAACAAAAAACAGAATGATCTCCTACTTTAGTTGCAATATAAAATGCAACCTTATCTATGGTGTTGCAATTGCTCCACTATAATACTGTGTTACATCTTGCTATTACAATTCTTTCTTTGTTACATGAGCGCCCAAGTTTTCCACACGTTTTTTACTGTTTATTTTGACATCCATCTTCTGATCTGCATGGATGAGATACTGTTTTTCTAACAGAAACAAACAGCTGCATGACAGAATTGTAAAGTAATATAATGATCCAATAAAACATAGAGGCTTCTGAGCAGATGAAAAGACTTCATTTAAAATCTGAATGAAATTTCATTTCACTTCTTCCTGTATTAAATGTCTTCGCTCTTTGTAAGTAGATAGTTAAATGTACCAGACACACGAGATATTGATAAGAAGTATGTAGGTAGAAAAATATTTACTCTACCAACCAGCAAGGAGTTGCCTAATCCTATTCTGACTGAAGTCAATGGAAATTCTACCATTAACTTCAAAAAAGTGGGTCCTAAGAGTGGATAACATTTCCAAAGCAGTGCCATGAGCCTAAAACTTAATAACAAAGTTATTCACAAAAATGACTGAGTAGAGATCACCCTGCAATTAGGTATAAAAATTAGCATTAAAATGGTTATTTTACCATCTTTCCTGAATTTTTAGGGCATTGTAGTTTTAACCTCTCACAAAGAACTCTGATAAGCCTATTAGCTTCCTTCTGATTTTATGAAAAAAGGTGTATAATTTACTTAGGAATTAGAACTAGAAATGTGTCTTCAGTTGTTGAGGGAATACTAATATTAGATAAAGGCAAATTAGATTAGGTAAAATACTTGCTGTGTAGACAAAATATGTGATGGTAGGCTAGTTTGGAATTACAAGACCTTGACAATAAAGATCTCCTCTATTTGGATTTGAATAATATTACTATAACCCTCCTTTCCCTCCTGGGTTACTTGGGAGTAGGCAACTGTCACCTGTTGCCTGGGTGCCTTACCTCATTAAGGATAATGGAGATCTTGGGGATCCCAAATTGTTACTGGAAGATTTGAATCCAATTATACTATACCACTGATGTCGCCTAAAGACACTGGTTTTAATTTAAAACCTTAATTCTTAATTTATCTAAACTGCTAACCAAGGTTGTGGTCTGCCCTAAAGGAATTGCCAGGGAAGCAAACTAGCCTTACTGACCCTTGAAAGGACACGGATACAGTCCTCCAATCAAGAATAGACAAGCAAGCAATAAATCTTCAAAAACAAAAATAATATTTTATTTAGAAGTGAGTGGTTACAATAAAAGAATAGTATCAGAAGGGTAGCCGTGTTAGTCTGAATCTGTAAAAAGCAACGAGGGTCCTGTGGCACCTTTGAGACTAACAGAAGTACTGGGAGCATAAGCTTTCGTGGGTAAGAACCTCACTTCTTCAGATGCATCTGAAGAAGTGAGGTTCTTACCCACGAAAGCTTATGCTCCCAGTACTTCTGTTAGTCTCAAAGGTGCCACAGGACCCTCTGTTGCAATAAAAGAATAGAAATAGATAGAATAGTGGTTACAGTTAAGAAGAGAATGAAGCGGCGCAACAAATGAAAAACACTAATACAATAACAATCTTAGTTAACTCTATAGCATATACCAATATAACAATATAACAATTAAACATACAATACTAAATACTTAATACTAAACATCCAGAAAGCACAGACCAGGCACTTATTAGATGGGTAGGGGAAGATCTCATTCAGACCACAGCCAGCCAGCTTTATTTAAAATGAAACCCATATGCTATTGGATAGTAAAGAAAAGAGAATTGGATTTACAGAGACACAGCAATTCCCTTTGATCGTCTATATAGGCCCTTCTGCACTGTCAGATGTAGGGAGCGCTGTCCATTGTTGCCTGCTGTCGGTGGCTGCTGCTTTGTTGACACTTGCCACTGTTTGCTGTTTCTGAGGTAAAAGCACTGTTCTCTGGTGACGGCTATGGAGGCCTGCTTAGCTGCAGGGCTGCCAGAGGATTCAGGGAGCCTGGGACAGAGCAATTTCGGGGGGCCCTTCCATAAAAAAAAGTTGCAATACTATAGAATACTATATTCTCGTGGGGACCCCTGCGGGGCCCGGGGCAAATTGCCCCACTTGCCCCCCCCTCTGGGCAGCCCCGCTTGGCTGCTGCTACAGTAGCCTCCTACTGTCTGGGTAGCTGGAACAGCTGTTGTATGGGCAACCTTGGAATTCTATGGTTGCTGCTGATGCTTAGATAGAGGCTTTCTGGAACCCCAAGACAATCCCCTCCCAAAGCCTAACAAGACTCCACCCAAAATCTGCCTAACAATCCTCTTCTTCCCAGGTAGATGTCTTGCAGGTTCTTCTCTCTTCCAAGGTCCCTATCCCACTACAGGGGTCAGCTGTCACCCTTATAGCCTTCTGCTGGCTCCGTCCCTAGCCCCGCCCAGTCATGTGTACCTACATGTGACAGGAAGTTGCATATATTCCTATGGGCTATAATGTATCTCTATGAGATTTTGCTGAGTCATTCCCCACAGGAAATGATGCAATATTGTTTATCTCTATGAGATTTTGCTGAGTCATTCCCCACAGGAAATGATGCAATATTGTTTCCTGATTGCATCATCCCTATACATTCCTATGGGCTCCTATGTATTCCTATGGGAGTTTTTCAGCTGACCTGTGGGTGACCCCAGGAGCTGTCAATCAAAGTTCCTTACTAGAAGTGGAATTTACCATTGCATCACAGGGAATGTAATTATTACATCATAGGTAATGGACCCCATCTTCCTTAGAGATGGAATCTTCCACAGGAAATGGAACTTTCCATTACACTACCCTATATCTGCCATTACTGGATTTTCTAATTTAAACTATTATTAATTTCTATTTAATTAAAGCTTTAATTTTAAAACTAATTACTGTTTTAGGTATTCCAAAGGGCCCTGATACTATCACCACTCTTTTTTATCCCCAATTACACAAATTATAATTTCTCTGAATTTAAACCCCCTTCCAAGGGTTTTTTTTTTTTTTTTGGTAATCCTTCATTTAAGGTACTGTAAGACAATTCAAAACAGCTAAAGCAAAAACCTTTTGCTACAAGATGATATGGGGAATTAGGTGGGAATACACTAGTCACTCCTCTGCAATAGTGCTTTTACTCCTATGAATACCTATAGTTGGCAGTGCCTCCACCTGGACAGGCACTGCATACGTCTGTGCGTATACCCTGGTTGCCTCCAGGAACAAAAATATAAATAATGGCTCTTTTAGAGGCAATAAATACCCACAATAAAACCAATGCAATTTTACTTAAAAAGTTATCCTAACACAATAGATTAAGTTGTTATGTCTATAGCAGATCAGTAGGTGGCACTGAAATGGCTCAACTAATGGCTGCAGCTTTCCACAGCAAGTTGCAACATAAACCTAACCAACACCCTTGGCATTATACACCGATCTACCACATCCTCGAATGTGCACTCTCCCTTAAGTTTATGGTCCTTGCGCTGGTTTGCTCGGTGAGCAGGAGTTCAGGCCAGCACTTCGTAAGTCTGGCAAAGGCAGTCCAGGTGAAGCAAGAAGGAGTGAGGCAATTTTGTATTGTGACCATCTTATGTTAACAGTACTAGCTGGCAATAACAGTTGTTACGTTAGAGAGCAATAACCCAGAGGTAATTCACTCTTTCCTAAAATTGGCTGTAAGCCAAATTCAGATCTGCTGCACAGCGGACAGTCTCCAGCTTCTGCTCTCAATGCCTAGCTGTGGAGGAATCCATAAACTAGGGCATAGCACTAACAAGCTGTCAGCTGGAGTGTAGTCTTAACCCTGGTTATGGTTATGTATCTTCAACCCTGGCAATTCAACACCAGGACTCTGTCACAGGGTCTCTTGGGCCAGACCCAAAGGGGAGCTGCAGTTCTCTGTTCCACTTCCCTGACCACAAAATTGAGGCCGTCAATCCCCTGCATTATTCTATGACCCAGGAAGCTCAGTCCAGGCCCAAAGGGCAGCCAGCAGTGCATCCTGGGACTCTCAGTCTTTCAAAGCAAGCAGATACTATGTAGAGATCTGTCTAATCAGGACACCTCTGAAAGGATTCAGAGGCTCCTCAAATAGGTGTGTCTACATTACTATTAGCATAGTTTGCTTCGAAACAGATGGATACAGTACCCCTTTGAAAAATCTGGACCCTATCTGTTTTTCTTCTCTCTTCTACTAATCAGACCAATGCTTGGAAACTGAGAGCAGGTCTACACTTAAAACGCTGCAGCTGTGGTGCTCTAGACCTTTAGTGAAGATGCAACTATGCTGACAGGAGAGCTTCTCCTGCTGGCATAGTTAATCCACCTTTGTGAGAGGCGGTAGCTTTGTTGATGGGAGAAGCCCTCTCTACACTAGGGGTTAGGTTGGTATAACTGGATCGCTCAGGAGTGTGGATTTTTCACACCTCTGAATGACATAGTTATGCTGATGAAAGTTTATAGTGTAGACTTGGCCTGAGATTAAATATGTAGGCATTTGTATAAGGGAAAGAGTAGAATGATGCTATGTTTCCCCATTATTTCTTCCCCAGCAGCTCTTTGGCCACACACACCCTTTCTGGAAATCAAGAGGAGCATTGGCATAGGATACACTATACTGGCCCTATCTCGCTTTGAGATTCCCCATCCACCTACACCCTGAGAATCCCCAGGTAGCTGGTTATGCTAACTAAAAGCAAGTGAAGTCGGGACCAGAATATTATCTCATGGGTAAAATCTTCAGCTGATAATCTTAGTTGCCACCTTAGTAAAGTGCTTTGAGAGCTACTGATGAAAAGTGCTAGATGACAGATAGGTATTTATTAATTCTTATTATTATTAACTGTAAAAAAATTGTCAAGAGCTAGGTAACTATCTATATTATAAGGGACTTAAAAAGTCAGAATGATAATCCCATACAAAAATTATGTTAGAGGAACATAAATACAGTAAAGTTAAGCATTCATAAGATACAGAAATGCCCATTTTAAAGTTCTATACTGAAGGGAAGTTGTCGCTCCAGGTTCAGGTGAGAGCGTTGATATTCCACCAGGGGAAACTTGTACTGCTGTTGTCCATACTTTGTCTGTTCTGTGAATAGAGGACTTCATTCTCCAGAGCTGTCAATCTAATGAGCAGTATAAAATAAAATATATATAATAAACTCTCTTTATAATATTACTATGTGTCTGATATCCTGATATGAAAAGCTTACTCCAGCCTTTGGATAAAAATGCAAATATAGCCCATTTACTTCCATTTGTTCCGTGGCATGCAGGAGGTGCTGGGGGGAGGGGGAGAAGTGGGGGCAGGAAGAGGTGGGAGAAGGGGCAGGGGCAGGGTGGGGGTGGAAAGAGACAGGGTGGGGGCTTGGAGGAAGGGGTGAATGGGGACAGGGCCTAGGGTGGAGTGGGGGGTCAAGTACCCCCCCGGATCTGAGTAAGTCAACGCCTATGATGCAGAGCACCCATCCTGACTCCTCTTCCTATCTCTGATACCCTGACTCACCATGTTCCTCTGACTTCCCATACTCCCCATGCAGAGCACCCATCTCAACATCCCTGAACACCCCAACTTCTCCCCGTTGTATTAATTTTGATGGAATAATGGGTCCCAAAGAGTCAGAGGTGTTAACATGACCCTGAAATGTCCAACATTAAATAATTTTAAACAAGAATTGGGGTTTGGTGTACAAATACCTAAGACTGTTTAGTAACATGACAAACACTGTATTACAAATCCTTTTATTACAGATACATAAAAGACAGAAACACAGTTTAAGCATTTCAAATATAAAGTATTAAGTAAGGCTTTCATTTTAACAAAAACATTCCTTTTTCCCTTTCTTCCCTTTAGCTGAAGAGATTCTTTAGAAAGAACCCCTCCTTGTTTAACAGTCTCTTACATGGTATTAAATATGGCAATAACTGTTCTTTTGGGGAAGAGAGAAGCTATTTAGTTTCAGCTCATCCAGTTCCAGTTGTGATTGTTTGTCTTGTTGAAGTTCAATCCCATTTCCTAAAAGACAAAACAAAACAAACACATACACAGGGAGAAAGAAAAGAATAGCAAAGATAGAAAATGCAACTTGTCTCTGATGTTGACTTGCAATCCCATTGCTGAAAAACACAGGCCCAGTACACATTCTTATCAGCCACTCTGAGACCTGGCAAATTTGTACCAGCACCAGACTGTTTAGGGCATTGCTTTTAGCTGCCTCTCTGATCATATGCTCAGAGCAGTCTTGCAAAATATACGGTCTTGACTTGCTAAGCCAGACTCTTTATTAAATAAAAGGCAAAAGGAGAGAAATAGAAATTAAAAGAAATAAGGCAGGGAAGGAAAAGGACAGAGAGAGAGAGAGAGTGTGTGTGTGTGTGTGAGAGAGAGTCTCACATCTTAGGTGGTGTTTAGGATCAGCTGGAATCAGTGGAGGTTGCAATGTCATCTGAGTCCCTCTTTCTCAGGTCATTTCTTGGGTTCAGGGTGACAAAGGCCGAATCATGTTCTAGTGGATCCCAGTGTCCCAGCTAGGGTTACCAGGCATCTGGTTTTTGACTGGAATACCTGGTCGAAAAGGGACCCTGGTGGCTCCAGTGAGCACTGCTGACTGGGCTGGTAAAAGTCCAGTCGGCAGCGCAACGGGGCTAAGGCAGGCTCTCTGCCTGCCATGGCTCTGCGTGGCTCCGGGAAGCAGCAGCATGACCCCCCTCCAGCTCCTAGGTGTAGGGGCATCCAAATCCCTGCCCCAGCCTGGAGCCTCCTCCTGCACTCGTGCCCCAACCCCAGAGCCTGTACCCCCAGCCTGTAGCCCCCTCCTACGCCCCAAACCCCTCATCCCCAGCCCCACCCCAGAGCCCACACCCCCAGCCAGAGTCCTCACCCCCTACTGCATCCCAACCCACTGCCTCAGCCTGGAGCCCCCTCCTGCACCCTGAACTCCTCATTTGTGGCCCCACCCCAGAGCCTGCACCCGCAGCTGGAGTCCTCGCCCCCTATCACATCCCAACCCACTGCCTCAGTCTGGAGCCCCCTCCTGCACCCTGAACTCCTCATTTGTGGTCGCAACCCAGAGCCCGACCCGCAGCTGGATCCCTCACCCCCTCCCACACCCCAATCCCCTGAGCCAGCCCAGTGAAAATAGGCAAGTGAGTGAGGGTGGGGAAGAGCAAGCGACAGAGGGAGTGGGGATGAAGTGAGAGTGGGGTGGGGCCTCGGAGAAGGGGCGGGGCAGGTGCAGAGCCTCGGCGTAGGGGGTGGGGCAAGGATGTTCGGTTTTGTGTGAGTAGAAAGTTGGCAACCCTAGTCCCAGGAGATGGTGGGGGTGGCAGCCAGAAGGTGGAGCTTGCTCCTTCCCCTTCTTTCAGTCAGCCTTTGTCCCCCTTCTCTTCATCTTCCAAAATCTCTTTTTTGAGGGCCCCACAAGGAAGTGTTGGATGGAATAGTCCATCCTTTCATTATTTTGTTCACAAATTAGGCCTAATTTCCACACTAAGTTTGGGTCACTGCTTTCTAGTTGTGACATTCTATACCTTGGGGGAGTGCCCTATAACCCCGATATTCCACATTTACATATAATTGTGATATTGCATATAAAGCATGTCATGTGAGGTATAATGGGAAAGGTTATGATCTGCTGAAAGCCTTGTTCCATCAAAATATGTGTATCATTAATGCATATAAAATTATCAGAATTGTGTTGTATGGTTTTCACTAAAATATGCTATGGGTTTGGGAAGTGCCCAGATATTAGCTTTTCAGAGACAATGATAAGGGAAGAGGTAACCAATGCCCAGGTGGGTGCTGAACAGACATCACCAGCCATTGTCCAGCAGAGGAGTTACAATTCAATGACTCACTCACAGGAGACACACCGGGGTATCGCTTCACCTTGTGACTCAGCAGTGCCCACCAGACATGCCTGGACTTGTGTTCGTCAAGCACATGGACTAAGGGTATAAATCAGAACACAGTGGCCCCATGCTTGGCCTTTTTCTGCCGCCACCTATGCTGCAAACAACAAGGACACTCAGAAGACTGAAGACTCCAACAGAGGAGACTGGCCCAGATTTCAAGGTTGAAACATGGGTACTATGAACTGCAATATCCAGTGGAGAGAGAAAAACTGATTAATCTAGATGTTGCCCAGTCTAATAGGGTTGAGAGTTTAGACTGCATGTTTATATATTCTTTTCTTTTGGTAACCACTCTGACTTTTTGCTTACCTATAATCACTTAAAATCTACCTTTTGTAATCAATAAACTTGTTTTACTGTTTATTTTTACCAGTGACTTTGCCTGAAGTGCTTGGTAAATCTGCTCAGGTTTACAAAGGCTGGTGTATATTCACTTTCCATTGATGAAATGGTGAACCAATTAATAAACTTGCATTGCTCAAGAAAGGGTCTTGAGCAATGCAAGATGATATATTCCTAGGGTGCAATGCTGGGAGCTGGGGGGATTTGGCTGGTGCCTTTCTCTCTGATTCGTGAATGGCTCTGGGAGCATTCATGCACTCTAGCTGGTGTGGGGCTCCATATGCAGTTGTGCTGAGTGATAACAGTGGCTGTAGGGGTTTGCTGCTTGTCACTAGCAAAGCATTGTGAGAGACAGCCCAGGCTAGAGATTTAAGGGGGCACAGTGGTCCCACAGTGTTAGGCTGCACCCTGGGTATCCCGTCACACTAGTCTCAAACTTTTCTTGTTTACCAGACATGATGTTAACACACACAGTCCTTGATTTATATCAGTGGGCTTTTTTGTTTGGACTAAGTCAGTCTGTCTGCTCTTTGTACCCTTTCCCATCAACATTTGTTGTTATTGGTTGACACTTTACAGATTTTCATTCATTTCTCACTGTTGAGCTCACAATTAGGGTATATATGTAGGCCCAATTATCACAACATCCTTCTGTCCCCGATTTCCCCCACTCCCCATGCAGAGCAGCCACTGTGACTCCTGTATCTATCTATGACAATTTGACTCCCCCATTTTCCATGCAGCATGCCCATCCTGACCTTCTCGGACACCTTGACTTCCTCCTGCTCCCTCTGACTCTCCCTGCTCCCCATTCTTATTAAGTTTAGGTGCTTAGTATGTTTAGGTTTCACTCTGGACCTCTGTCCTCCCCGACCCCTCATTCAAAGTGAGCTTCTGTCACCTCAGAACTTCTTCCCCAACCTCAAATCATTGAATCAGCAGATTGTAACTTCCCCTCTGTTTTTCCTCATGTATCCTTGGGGGAAGAGGCATGAATGACATTTACCTGGTAGAGCTTCCCAGCCAAACAGCTTGGATATTTCTGTTTCTTTGCTGCCTCTGCAGTGTCACCAGTAGACTGCATCCATGTTCTGCCTAAAAAATACCTATGAAAAGTGAAATATTTTATTCAAAAATATTTCTGTCCAGAGTGGCGGGGTGTGAAAATAGTTACATCAACACTCTAGTTTCAACATCTGTCAAGAACATTCTAATTGGCAAAGGTATTGTACAATTCTGGATACTAGCAATAGATGAAAGGTTAGCGGTTGTGTATGTTATACAATAATATTGTAAAACTGAAATGTAGCATATAAAAGCTTATAATTAATTTTACAAGTTAATTTAATGCATCATGGCTTTATAATGCTAGCAGAAAAAACAGCTAATCGTGTCATAGGATATAGATTACCTCTTTGATATTAAGTGCCCATTTACACTAGAAACCTTTGCAGGTACAGTACTGTCAATTAGGGATGTAATTTTTATGGCATTTCTATACAGGCAAAAGCCCTAGGGTACGCACAATTATAGCTGTATAATAGTGCTGTTTGCTAGTATAGATTATCTCACATGGGGAACTGGTATAAACTGTACTGGCAATAGCAATCTTTTGTTGGTACAAGCTGCATCTAAACTAGAAGGGTTTGCTGCTATACCTATATCGGTATAACTATATCGGCAAACCTTCTAGTGAGACTATGCTTAAGAGTAATTCTTGTTCAATATAGACCTGATTCAAGCCCACTAAATAAGAGGAGAGATTTCCGTTGACATCAGCGGGCTTTGGATCAGTCTCTATGTGAGAACATAAGATTCTGGGTGGTGATGGTTGGAAAAGAATTTTATATCCTATTTTGTTAGCAGCTGACATTGTTTTTTAGCTGACCCGAACCATCCAAAAAATTTTCTAGCCAGTGATGATACCTGAAAATGGAGAAATATGTCAACAGAACTGACTGTTTAATGCCTGCACACTTCCTAAAAGGGATGTATTTGCTTCTTTCTCTATTACCATACTTTCTGCCACTGCCTAAATGTGATTTATTTACTGAAGAAACTGGAACGTAAATGCTTTAGTATAAATATGAAAACAACATGTTTTAAAATGTATCCAGAGAGCAAGGTTATCACTGAGTGTTTGGAACCTCTAGTATAATATATTGATAATCATATATTTCAGTAAATATAGTTATAGTTTATGGCTACAGTGTTTAGTGTATATGTATTGTAGTGAATTATTTCCTTTTACATAAGTTTTGTTATACTGCACACGTGCATTTGAAATATATATATTATGAATCTCAGAAATGCGTTAGCTGTTTAGCAGAGAATTTAGTAAAGATGTCAATAGATTTTTTAAAAATTAAGTGTCGGGCTATTTGCTAGCTCCCAGTAATAATATTGTAGGCCAAAATAATGGTGGCAGGAGTGCATCAGATTGAAGAGGAGCTATTTTTACTAGAGGTTATGCTAAACCAAAATTTCAGATCTGAACATCTCCTAACTTTGATGTGTTCAAAATTTAGATATAGAACTGAACTATTCATCTTACAACCAACTCTTATTTTTATATCCTGATGATGAATGCTTTGGATATATAGTATTCATTTGTAAGAAATCCAGAACCTTGTTGCAGTGCTTCTAATATGCGGTCAATCTAAATTCATTGGTATAGTTAGAATCTATTTAACTGAGCGTAAAACCTAGTCCATGTGTAAAAGTTTCAAAAAGCACCTAAGTAACTTAGGAGCCTAAGTCCCATGGAAGTTCACCCCTCCTATCCCATGGATAGTTTAGAGAGATGCTGTTGGAGAGTTTCCTGAAAATCAATGAGACTTACTCTTCTAAGTCATTTAGGGCCAGATCCTCAAAAGCATTTAGGCTCTTGACTCCCAGTGAAATCAATCTATTCTCATGGTAGTAGAGAGACCTGGGCCAGGGGGGAAACAGGAAGGCTCCTGCAGGGCTAGGAGGAAGCCGGGGAAATACCTGGAAGATACAGGACTGGAACAAGCTCCCGTGGCTGACCCTGATACAAGGGTGTGAGCTAGACTTCTGGGGGGAAGCCTGGGATGCAGTGCTCATTACAAAGAGCCTGAAAATTGACGGTGAAAACATTGTTGGCATCCTTTAGTCTACAAGAGACAGTGGAAATTGCAGCCTATGATGTAGATGGTTTGCAATGTCTCATGTGACTGAATAGTCCAATCCAAGATTTGCATGATCTTTGGCAATTATTGCAAATGTATGTATCTTGGTTGGGAGCTGTTTGCTTCCTATGGGCTCTTTCTCTTCAAGCTGTAGGAGCCAGCTTGTGTCATGGAATTTGATACCTCGATGGAGACAATGGCATCACTTTTTACGATCACTTGCCAAGATTTCCCATTGGTCAGGATCAATTCCAAATTCCTTCATATCTCGCTTGCTTGTGTCTTTATAGAAAAGCTTGGGACGTCTTGTTGTTCTTGTTCCCTCTGATAGCTCCCTGTGTAGCGTGTTCTTGGATATGCATCCATCTTCCAAACTACTCAGATGGCCCAACCAGTGCAGTCATCTTTGCTTGAGAAGTGCTGTCACACTTGGTAAATTTGCCTTTTGAACAACCTCTGCATTAGTAACTTTATCTTGCCATTTGATTTTGAGTACGCGGCATAAACAGCAGAGGTGGAAACTGTTTAACCTTTTCTCCTGATGAGCATAAGTTATCCATGTTTCCCAACCCATACATGAGAGTCTTGAAGGACTTGAAGATCAAGATAAAGAGGACCTTGAAATTGCTGTAAAGAGAGCACCAGGATGATGCACATAATTCCTTGTACTTGAGTAAATATATATTTGTGAGTGCAGTTACCTGAATACAGACTCATGCTCCTATTTTGGCCCTTGTCTTAATTGTTAGAAAAAAATATCCATCAGCCCTCTGGCTGTGAAAAAGCCTTTCAAGCTTGGGGTAAAAACCATCAAAATCATTCTTATATCTTTTCAGAAGTGTTCCTCTAGTGAACAGTTATCTACATGAAAGACGACAAGGGTTTGGATTATGATTTTTTCTGTATTATTGTTCCTGTTTGCTATGAGAGTTCATAAAATAACTTTGGTTTTAGCAATGAATAGGTCATTCTTTGTATTGACCATAATTGCATGTTTCAAAGAATAGGGTAGGAGAATTAAGCATACCTAATATTTAAAGACATCATAACTGTGCTCAGGAAAACTGAAGACACTCTCTAAGACATGTTCATCCTTGTGAAAATTCTACCCTTGTAGTGCTGCCAAGGCCAATGTCAGCTTGAATACTCTGCTGCATACTATAAATGTTAACTGTGCAGATTAGTATTGCCGGGGGCTATTCTAATTTGTATCTTCAACTACTAAACATGCATTTTTATGTTTTTTCCATTAAACAAAACAAAACAAAAACAGTTTAAAATTTACCTTGTCTCCCATTTCACAGCAACTCATTCTCCACCCAGTTTTCAGTTTGACCCATGAATATTTTCATGTGGTAACTGGCACCTTTAAAGGGAGTTGGGGTTAGCCCTCTGTGCTTTAATTAACTGTCTCCCATCTTGAGGGGTGGGATTAATGGGGTTATGTGTCAACACGGTGAACACCTGGGCCTCATAACAAGACTTGAGAGAGAACAGATTGGAGGGAGGAGGCTGTGATAGAAACAACAGACAGCTGGTTAGGCCTGGAGATAGGCCTATAAGAAGCAGGGCTGGGAGAAACTTCTGGGATGCCAAGGGAAAGGAGGCAGTGGGAAACCTGCTATGAGGAAAAGAGCCCCAGGGAGAAAACCTGCGGTGGCAGTACTCAGTTTCAGGAGATTAGAAGAACGTTACAGGACCTGGGAGTAGGGATGAAAAGCAGGGGACTTCATTGTAACACAACTGGAGTAGAAGAACCTTTTGTTTGGAAGTTCATTGGGATTTTCAGTTGGACATTTGTTACCCCTGAAAGAGACTGAACTTGAAATGTGACCTGGGTGGAGGACTGGGCCTCAGAAGATACAGACTGCTGCACAGCCACATCAACAGACAATAGGGAGTGCTAGAGTGGAAGAACCTAGCAACACCATGTTCATGCATGAGGCAGTGAGCTCACCCATTACAATTGGACAGTAGGAAAAATTTCCTGTCAGGGTAGGTAAGCACTGGAACAAATTGCCTAGGGAGATTGTGGAATTTCCACCATTGGAGGTTTTTAAGAACAGGTTAGACAAACACCTGCCAGGAATGGTCTAGCTATTACACAGTCCTGCCTTGAGTGCAGGGGACTGGACTAGATGACTTCTTGAAATCCCTTCCAGTCCTACACTTTTATGATTCTATGAATATGTACCAATAACTCTCAGGTTACCCTCAAACCAATTTTTCTTCATAAATAATAATTTTGCCTAATAAATGCACAGGCAATTTCCTGTATTCCCCATATAAATAACATGAAATTGGAACGTACATGGATTATAAATCACTTATTAATGTAGCTCATTGTGTAGATCTTAATGTATAGTAAAATATTAATTAATATTGAAGGTGGAACTGCTTTTCTCATTTTTGTTTTACCTGCATGAATTATATTATTAATAATGTTTAATCATCTGCACTACAATATTTCTTGTAATCCTCACCCATCTTGTTAAGAGCTATGTGTTTATCTAAGCCTTCAAAGAAAGCTTGAGAGAGAAACTGACCTGTCTGTCCGTCTCTTTCTCTCTCCTTTGTTGTAATGCCAAGTCAAAGCCTACAGGACTTGAGCCAAATTCTGTTAGGTAAGATGTTTTACTGTATCAAACTATTCCCTCATAAAGAGAAAAATTAAAACACAATCTTAGCTTGTGTGGGTTCACTATTCCAGGTTTCCTTGATGAGGTCTCGGATGGATAGTTGTCCCTATAGTGACTTGAAAAGCAAGTCCTTTGGAGGCTTGTGATACCTCCTGGAGCACCAAGAGCAGGTAAGTTAGGAATCTGTCACACTCTTTGTTCCTAGTATCTATAATTTTGTTTGTAACTTTGGTCTTTGACCTTTTCAAATGTGCCAAGAAGGCCATCTTGGTGAGGCTGAGACTACTTATGTCAAACCCGCTGGTCTGAGAACCTTCCCGCAAATAATTATGGGATATACTGTCGTAGGTTCCTGGATTTACTGCTGGGCTTGCTGATGCTGATGCTTGACTGCTGACTGTGCCTTCTCCTGGTGTTGCTGTGCTTGAAGTTGGTAACGCTGAGCTGCCCCACTGTGACTTCATCTGGTGTTGCTGTGCTTCCTGCTGCTGATGCTGGACTGCCAATTACTTTCCAAGCTGGCCCTGCCTTGCCTCTTGTTGACATTCTCGTGTGGTCTATTGTAGTTGCTGACTTCGCACGTACAGCTTAGTCAGGTCTGTTGCTGTTCCTGAGCTGTGGCACGGTGCTGCAGATCTGCTGTGCTACTGTGAATGGCTGCAGGTTTTGTACCATGATGTTTCCTCACACGACATAAAAAACTCCACAGTTGCTCAGTGATGAGAGGAAGCTCCTGTTCACAGTGCCCCTGGGAGCAATGACATTGGCCTTGAACAAAGGCAGCAGCTGGATGTGGTTTCGAAAACAGTCTATTGCCACCCCAAACTACCTTCTTCTCTTTGAACACTTGAGGCCAGTCAAAGTTACAGGGTGAGCTGTGTTTTAGATCCCTTTTAATCTCTCATGAGTAATGACTGAACTCCTCAGAGGACAGGCCTGGTTCCCTGCATCTATCTTTGGGTGGAACCACAGTGTTACCATTCCTAGACCAGATCACTGGGCTGCAGCCCCCCATGTTAACCAGCTGCATTAACCTGACAGGTCCAACTGATTTTGGCACCTAAAGTCCTTTTCCCTCAGGAGCCTGTGATAGCAGCTGATTAAAGTGACTCGAAAACAGCATGTCCAAAGCATTATTTGTTCAGCCAGTGGTACATAGCATGCAGAGTAAAGGGTAAAACCAGAGATCTATATGCATATTTTCCCTTACCTTAATCTTTCTTTGCAAGCTCAGTAAGTTTGATTCAGAAAAGTTACTACCATCTCTGGGCTGGCAGAGACAGCTTGCTTGCTATAGTTTTTGTGTCTATTTCTCAGTGTGTTTCTAATCAGCATCTCCCCCCTCGGCAGATGCAGATAACCCCCTCAATCCCCCTAAAGCATACCTAGACCATCCTTCACATCTGTTACTACCCAGCAGAGGGGTGATGCTGGTGTCAGAATGAGACACTGGTACTGGAAAAAGGGACAATGCTATTAGCCAACAGAGGATACAAACTTCCTCCCAGCCTTAGTAATAAAAGAAGGCACCTTTCTGTCCTTGCCGCAATCACTGATGCTTGAATTTGGTTCAGGCTTGGAGTGGTGATCCTAGTCTGAGTCATCAGGTGTCCATCTCCTATGGTCACCATGCTGGTAAAGGCTTCCTCTCCTGGGTCTGTGCACCCAGCCTTGGGCTAATCCCATAGCCCTGGTTTCAGGCTACCTCTGGGCCTGCTTTCTCCAGCAGCAACAAGTGCTCACTGCCCATGGACTTTCTCCTAAGTACCATCCCTGTGCCAACCAATAAGACCCACTGGCAATGATGTAGCCTACAACCAATCCATTGTTCCTACTTGTGTAGGGGTAAGCTCCCATCCTGGGGTAGCATTCTTCTCCTCCAGTGAGAAGCAGACTGGCAGCAGGAAATCAGGAGTGAGATTTCATCCCAATTCTCTAGTCAACCAGTGCTTTGGGGCATAGCCCTTTCCCACCCACTAATAAATCAAAGTTCAAAGGGGAGAAAGACTAACCCTTCCACAGTGCTGACCTGTTCATGCGGAGTAGGGGCACCCTACAGCAAAGTCAGTTGAAAAACTAGTCTATGGGATTGCATTCCTCTTCAAAAGACAAGCAAAGTTCAGGTTGTTAGAAATCTGTGACTATAATGCCCTTAGCCTAACTACAAGTCTCTCATTAAATTCAGTTATTTACCATGGGGAAAAAATTCTTGAAATTCTTTTCTCTTGTCCTTAAATTTCTTCATGTACTTCCTGCTTGACATTTTCATTTTTGTCCACAGGGATGTGTTATTTTCTCTTTTAACCATATATAGTCATCTGGATGTCATCTTTTCTCTCCACATCAGCTGACTGCCTTTTCTCTATGTGCCCACAGTTACTTCAGTGAATGCTATGCTGAATTTGTACTGGTCCTGTGAGGATTACTAGTTAGCATCACTGGTTGGGTGGGAATGGAAGGGATGTCATTACCTGGTCCATTTCTCTCTGGCAATGATGAGTTTGACTAAACCCATTTGGTTATCAGCAACTCTATGGCTGGTGTTAACAACAGTTATCAATGGTGAAGTAACCCTCTGCATCACTTCCCCGAGTTCTGGGATAGTTGGCAGATTCCAATCCAGGTGAAAGGGGCAGAAGCTTCAGTTCCTCTTCAGTTCCTCTTCAATTCTTCCTAGCTACTGTTGTCAGCTTTCTTGGCAAGGGCCTTTTAAGAGCCTGGGATTTCTTGAAGCTTCCAGAAAAAGTGCAGGAGAGTAACTGTCCCCTTTCCTCTCTCTCTTTTCTTTGTTGCATCTCCTAGTTGGAGCCTTCTGGGCTTGGGAAAAGTTCTTATAGGCAAATATCCCCATAGCATCTAATTGCTTCTTCATGCTGTGCATATATTGAAGAATAACTGAGTTTTGGTGGACTGAGTCTCCCTGATTTCCTTAATATGGTCTAGGATTCCTTGGGGTTGGCCTCCACATAGTAACATGAAGGGAAACCTGTGGAGGCCTATGGTGCCTCATATATCCAGTTGCACAGTCCTATCAGAATTTTTCAGTAGCTCTTTTAATCCAAACAACTTTTCAGTTGAAAACAAGGAAATCCTGAGTAAACTCACAATGTTTGGAAACATATGGACTTCAAGCTCATTTTTGAGAATAAAGTTCAACAAATTCCAGCATGCATTGGGATGGCTCCTTTGCTGACTGTGTTGAAATGATTTTTAGGTTTCCCCCCAAAGTTTCAGGGTAACAGTTCATAGGCCTTAAATCTGCTAATGTCTCCTTGAAGTAGGCCCCATCAGGTAATTCTAATGCTGTGACAGTGTTCAGCACTGTGGTGAGTCGGTGTGGCTCCCCTCCTGCCCAGCAGAGGGAGCACCCTTGCAGGCACCCGAGTGGGCGGAGCCACTGCCACCTGTTCCCGCCCCCCAGAAGTCAAGGGGCGGGACAGGAAGTATAAAGGCCGGCCGCCGGAGCTCACTCGGGGCCCAGCCACTGCAGGGAGCGGATGTGCCGCCGGGAGCCCGCTGAGATCCGAGACCATTGCCCTAACTGGCCGGAGCTCCCCTGAGCCCACTACGAGGAGGAGCCACCGGAGCCCCCCCGCACCCGGTATTGGGAGGAGCCACCGGAGCCTCAGTGGCCGGATTTCCCTGAGGAGCTGCCGGACCTGCCCCCAAGTCCCGGACGAGAGGAACCGATGCTGGTGGTCTGGCCCGGACCCAGCGGCACCAATGAGGTAGACCCTGAGGGGGAACCAGGAAGTAGCCTGGGGGTAGCCAACCCCGTTCAGGCTGCAGACACATGTGAGCCGATGTCAGTGTGTTTCGGTCTGGACACCCCACTGACCAACAGCGACACGAGCCGCTGCCTGGGCCCCGGGCTGGGACGCAGTGGAGTGGGTGGGCCTGCGTCCCCCCCCACCACCACCCCACTCTCAGGTGGCAGGTTTCCCCCTCACCCAACGCTCTGGCGTAGGAACCTGAGTCTACCTAACTGATTGTTTGCTCGGCCCCTGCACCAGAGGGCCTGAGCTCCCTAACTGTTTGTTTGCTCAGTCCCTGCCCCAAAGGGCCTGAGCTGTAACTGTTTGATTGCTCAGCCCCTGCCTGAGGGCCTGAGCCCAGAACTAACTGTTTGTTTGTTCAGCACCTGCCTGAGGGCCTGAGCCCAGAGCTAATTGTTTGTCTGCTCAACCCCTGCACCAGAGCACCTGAGCCCCTGAACTAACTGGTTGTTATTCCACCAGTGGTGAATCGGTGTGGCTCCCCTCCTGCCCAGGAGGGTCGAGCCCCGGCCGAACCTCTTACAAGCACCTTGCAAGATCTGGCCCTAATAAGTGAATATCAACTTTTTCCAGCTTGAAGCTTGAGCACATATTCTTTAGAGCCCTGCTTTTCACTGATATTTATACCTGACATCATCCCAGAAAAATATGCCAAAATGCACTTTCAGTAGCATTCTAAATGGTGTTGCCTCAGCCTTCTTAACTGCTTGCTCATTATCTGATTCACCATATCAGCAGCAGGGTTGTTGCTATGAATAATGAAATTATATGAGTTATATAAAAGAAGTCCTCTCTCTAAGAATCACATAGCCAATTTGAAAAAGGGGGAAGGCATTGTTTAACTACAATCAAGCAAAGAAGATGTTGCTAGAGAACAGTAAATATTAATTCTTGCCTGAGGATAGCACTCAGTATGATTGCACAACATTCTGAAAAATATGCACTTCCACCAAAAAAATACTGTCTGAGCAAACAGAAATATCTAAGTTTTCGTAGGGCTTTTCAATCAGAAGGTTATGATTGCAGGTGGGTGGCCAGAAGACAGGGATTTTAGTTGCTGCATCTGATTTCTTCTTCGCATGGCATTAAAGGGCAGCTAAGGTACAAAAATGTTCTGTAGTTCACCAGTCCATGGATTTGTAACTTCACTGAAATCATCCATATGAAGCCACATGTTAATAACAACAAAATAACAGCATTTGGATCATCAGCACTTTTTAGCAAATGAAATTAATTGGTAGCTTATCACAGTGGAATGTGATTGCATCTGACATGTCATGCTTGCCTGGTAGAATAAAGCATTTCTGAGTCACAGATGGATGTAATTTCTGTCTTCAGTTTGCTATATGCTTTGTTGTCCTTCATTTCATCCTTTTGCAGCAGTGTAGATTAAGGGCCTGATTCTCTTCTCACTTATATTAGCGAAGCATCATTTTACAGCTGATGTGAGCACAGAGTCAAGTCCTGTGTTGAAACTTTTCAGGAAATGTATTTTTCCCATGAAAATTTTTGCTGAAATTATTTTTTTCTTCATTTTCATTAATTTTTCTTCAAAATTCTTTGGACTTATTGTGGTGTGACACTCCATATTCTTTGTTGAAATATGCTTATGATATGGATATGGCATAACTGAAATATATTTTATGCAAGATCGATCTTATAAGGTATCATTGGAAAGGTTTTACTTTACTGAATGTGATTATCCGATTTATATATGTGTATCATTTCTGTATCTGGAGTTAGGAATATTGACTATGTAACAAGTACACCTGTTGTTATACTTGGAGATGCCCACCAGACAATAAGCAATCAGCCATAATGGGCCATTAGGAAAAAGACAATGAGTCTTCGGAAGATGTGGATTCCCCAACTCCTGGGAGTTCCTTCCTGTGGACATTGCAAATAAATCTGGTTTCATGGTTGTTTTGATACTGCAAGGTCAGGTGATAATGTCACCTGGTAAAAAGTGCCACCTTGGACGCTTCTGGTACTTTTCCACTGGAAACAAAGGTTTCCCACCTTATGTAAATTCTATTTAAGGTTGGGGAGTAAGGAAAACAGAATTCTTCTCCATTGCCTATGCAAGAAAGACTGCTGAAAGTACCTGAAGAAAAAAAGGAACTAACCTGAGGGGAAAGGCAGGGGTGAATCCAGTCTGTAAGAAGAAATAACTGGAACTCTAAGCTACAGAAACTCAGCAACTTGCCTAAAACAACATTTAGGGTGAGAAATTATTTATTGAAACCAGCCTCTTTAAGATCTTAAGCTTAGTTTGCATGTTTTGTTTTATTTGTTTGGTAATCTGCTTTGTTCTGTTTGCTATCCCTTATAATCACTTAAAATCAGCCTTTTTTAGTTAATAAACTTGTTTTTGTTCATTATTAAACCCAGTTCATGCAATTTCTAATGGGGTGGAGGAGAAGAAGTTGTACATATCTTCCTCCACATTGAGGGAGGGGGCGAATTTATGAACTTACGTTGTATAGATTTCTCTACAGTGCAAGCCAATATTATTTTGGGTGTACTTTCCAGAGGGGAGCTGCACTTGAGTGCTGGACAATTTCCTAGCTGAGTCTTCTCATAGAGAGCTGTTTGCAGACTGTGATTCTACAGCTGGTGCATCCCTACCTGTGTGCGTGTGCTAACAGAGGCCAGAGAGCCTAATTCAGCAAAACAGGGAGAGGGAACCCAGGTTAATGGAGCAGGCAGGCTCAGTGAAATCCCAGTACATCAGGTGGCATTCCAAAAAGGGGGTCTAACCTGTCACTTATATCAAACTGAAAATCTGATTTTTTTTTACTTTTTTTCCCTCAAGTTTCCATTTAATTGAGAAGTTATTTCCCATTGAAAAATGACTTGGATGAAAAATTTTGACCAGCTCTACCTTATGTTCCTAAGCATTAATGATTGAGGATAATTTCTAAAGTCATTATAAACTGGTGTAGTGAGTCAGCAAAATAAAGCAGTAATCACCAAGGACTTTACAGCAGGAGCAAGCCTTTATTCATCTTAAATCAAAATAATTTACCATAGGTGAAACAAACATAACAAAAATCCTCCCCATCACGGTGTTTGCCCTTCCCTCCCAATTTGGATATTGAGCCCTGTCTTCGCACAGGTGTTCTCTGCATTTAGATTTAGTAGCATCCTTTACTTAAAGGGTTTGTGCAGGGGAAGAAGGCAAGGAAGCTAGAACTCACCTGTTTACCAGGATTCTAGTACTGAACCTGCACCCTCTCACAGTCAGGAGGCAAAAAATGCACACCTTGCAAAGTACTAAAGCTCACTGCCCTGTGCACTGCAATGCAGATAAATACATGGATTTCTAAAAAGTTATAATAAAATAAAAATGAACACACATTGGTAAGCTAATGTTAATGTTCAGCCTAGCTAACAGGGTCAGGAACTTGGGCTGGCATAGTATCTGATCACCTGTGGAAGCAGTTTGTCAATCCACCCACCTCCCTCTTGTGTATGATAGAAAAGGGACAGCGAGATGTGTATGCTTCAAAAACAGTTAACAAAGATTTATTAAAGAAATTGACAATAGCAGGGATAGGGGAATGTTAACTAGAATAAACAACCCAATACAAATGCAAGTGTGGCTGCCCCCAATTGGACGTGAAGCCCAGAGACCCGTACAACCCTTAACCTTGGCTATATTCAGACTAAACAAAAGGAAAACACAAACTACCCCAATACTGTGCTGAGTCAGAGGAGACAACTTCAGGTAAGACAAAACAGCTGATGGTGGTGTATCTTGTTGTAACTTGAAAGCGAGGGATCCAAATCCCGGACCTCAAACAAAGCTTTGCAGCCTGACTTGGGCTACGGGAAGGAGGAGCACAGGACCATCAGCGAAGATCTACTGGAACCAGGATTGAAGATAAAGATGTCTCTGGAATCAGGCTATAGGTATAGGGTGACCAGATATCCTAATTTTATAGGGACAGTCCCGATTTTTGGGTCTTTTTCTTATATAGGCTCTTATTACCCCCTGTCCTGATTTTTCACATTTGCTGTCTGGTCACCCTATAACAGGTAGGTGTTATAGTTCGTGAGTGATGTCTTCTTGGCCAATGGTGTAGGTCCGGAGTCATTGAGGAGATCCTCGACATCCACGCAAATCAATGTGATACCTGGCTACCGTTCTGATGGACAGCAAGAATGCTCAGGTGCACAGCCCTTTTTATAGGCTCAGTGGCGTGAACCTCGTGGTCTGAACTGGTTCTAACTGCCCCCTAAGAGTCCGTTGCTCTTTTCCTACCACTAGGTTGAAAAGTGCGATAGTTCTGACAAGAAGGAGCAACGACATGGAGTCCGAGTTGTTATTATGGCACGACACCATCTTGACTCATGGACTCCATTGATTTCTGTTCCATAATTAACTCATTTTATACTAATCATTACAGCAAACACATTAATTAAAACAAACACTAACATTAACATAATTAAACATACATTTAGGGGAAACTTCCCAACAGGAACTAACATGATGTGTACTGTGCCATAAGTGTATTTATGCACTACATTCTTCCTTTTTCATTGCTAAATTTCCCCCATCTAGTCATTCATCCATTCAGGTTCTTATACTGGCATCCACCATAGCATCCTATATCCTGTCTGTCATATTCATGTTACAGAGTAAAGCATTTGTCAGAATTTATACTCTGTGTAAAGCACCATGCACACCTATGGCACTACATACAAATATTTTTGGAATAATTTAGAGTTAATAATGTGTCCATTATCATTAAACAACCAAGCAAATATATGCTACTACTCACACGTGGAAGGGGTGCCCCATAAACTGCTACAAAAATAATTTTTTGTTCTCCTTCAAATCCTCCCTCCCCTTAAAACTGTCCTTTGCTATGAGCCCTACAAAAATAACTGACCACAATTAGGCAGCTAGTGTATTGAGACCGCTGGCTGTCATGTTGAATACGATTGTCTTATGGTTTCCTTGTACTCCATCAGTCTGTATTAATCTCTTGTCTCTTGTCTTATACTTAGATTGTAAGTTTTTGGGGTCAGGGAGTGTTCTTTCCATTTTGTGTTTGTTCAGTACCAAGCACGCTGGGATCCAGGACCACCACTAGGACTCCTAGGTACTACAGTAATACAAGTTGTAGTACAAATACAATAGCTATATCAGATAACATGGTCTTGAGCAAAGGTAATCACAGTGGGCCAGATTCCAATACCCTTATTCATGTTGAATCATACTTTACACCACAGATAATCCCAATGATTTAAGAAGGACTGTTTGAGAGGTAAGATTCTTCAATGCCATTGTCACTTAAGTCTATGGTAAAAGTGGAAATGGTCAGGTCACCTGATTTACACACTAAGCTGTGTTTTAGATAAAAAGTAGAAACAGACATTAGAACAATCACACATCCAATTTTATTTTATTAATGTACCTAAAGTGCTATAATTGCTGTTAGGATGGAGACTTGCTTTAAACTTAACTAAAGAAAAAGGTTGAGGTGAGAAACAGACAAGTAAATAGACTGGTGTGACATTTCCTTGAAGATGAAGAGTATACACTTGAACTTTATATCCAAGGAAGAACATAAGATAGTGCAAGTATTGAATGCATTAATCACTCTTAAAAATCTTCCTTATTGCTACAAATAAGACCTGAGATTACAATAACTAAACCACTATGTATTTCCCTATTTATTTTGTTTTCGCTGTGCATTTGACAGCACTTAATGTATATCAATTTAACTGGTCCCCCTGCCATATTTGCAAGGGGAAATCTGACTAACTGAAAAGACCTTTATAAACAAATAGGAGAGCAGAAAAACTTTTATAAATATTTGAAATTCATATTTTTAAAAAAATTAAGAATTCAGAGCATTCTGTTCATGGGTACTCTATCAGAAAGAGATTTTTTTTAGATTGGTTAATTAAAAAACATATTGGCATTGTCCATTTTAGGTGAAATAGTAGTGGCTGGACACCCAGAAGCTCATATGACAGAGAGATGAAGATACAGGAGTAAACAAAGAAGTGTCCTGAAAAAGTGTGTCACCTTATGAGATTAATTAACACTGATGTAAACAAGAGAGTTCACTATCTTCTCTGTAATCTTACAGTCACTGGCTCCAGTATTTTCACTAATTCTGTACAATGAGCAATTTCAACACATTTCCAGCACAAGTACTTTTTTTTTTGCAATACTTAATGTGTGTGGCAAGAAAGAAAACGATTGTTTTATTTAGAGAAAGCTTTAGATGACAATCAGAACTGCTGTGTCAACACAGGAACACAGCTCATTAAAATGTTCATTTACCAAATTCCTTGACATTGTCAAAATCTCCATAATCATGCAGACAAATTCTTTAAATGTTGCTTCTTGATTAATTTGCTTAACCAACTGATTTTCCTATTCATCCATGATTTTGGCTGATACAAGCACTTAGCTTCTCATTAAGGGTCTGATCTAAAGCCCATTGAAGTCAATGGAAAAAACTCCCATGGACTTGAACGGGCTTTGGATCAGGCCCTAATTGTAATCAGAATAACACATATTTGTCTAGGACTTCATCATCTGCTTTCCCTTGTTTTTTTATGGGCAGTTCTTTACTGGCATTGGTTTTATGACTGATGGGTTTTTACAGGATGGGTTTTTACATGAAAATCTAAGTTTTTCTTGAATACAAATGTTTAAATAATAGAACGTTAATAATGCCTACTTACACAGCACGTTACATCTTCAAAGGACTTGGGCCAGATCCACAAAAGGCTTAGGTACCTAAGTCAAACATTTAGGCACCAGGATCCTCAAAACTCCTGCTCAGTTGTCACTCACAAATCACCAGGCACCTGAGTCTCTGACAGTGAGCATGCACACAGCTGCCTAAGTCTAGACACCCCATATGACTATGTACCCTTTCCCTAAACCCCCGTGGGGTCTTCAGACAAAATAATCCCAGGTGGGTCCCAATCCAATATGCATTTTCAGAGATACCTGAACCTGCATAGAGAGGAGGCAACAACAGCTGTCTCCCTTAGAAACTATAGCCCAGTGGGTAGATACTCACTCTGGATGTAGGAGGATTCAATCCCCCTTCAGCCTGATGGGGGGGGGGCAGAGAAAGGGACTTGAACTTGGATTTCTCTTCTGCTCCAAGGCCAATAGGGACAGCCAATCTCTGTCAGCTGCTTTTCTCCTGCACTGGTGACAGGGCCTGCTGTATGTTTTCACCCTGTTTCCATTGTCCCAGAAAGTGGTAAGGAAGATACATCAGGACATGGTGAGGATGATTCTCATCAATCCAGCTTGGCCATGCCAGCAATGGTGTACTGATCTCCTCCAGCTATCCAGCAGAGTTTCATGCATCTTCCTCCACTACCAGGTTTGTTATCTCAGAAGGAAAGGAGGATTCCTCATCCAGACCCATAGTCCTTCCCTCTGACAGCTTGGGTGATCGTACTTTGACTCTGTCTAATCTTGAATAGACTTATTTGTTGGCTCTTTGCAATCTGCTGCTTAATGCCAGTAAGAAGTCAACCAGACAGTGTTATAAGTCAAAATGGACCAGATTTGTGACTGGGAAGGTGGTTCTCCTGCTTCAACATCCATACCCTGTGTTTTAGAATATTTGATGGTGTGACGGGGTGTACCTACCCCGCCCCAGCCCCAAAAGGGTTAACTCTGCTTTGCAGGCTGAAGAAGCCCCACCCCTCCGACCCTGCTGGGCACGCTCAGCCTGGAGGCAGCATATAAAAGGTAGCAGCGCAGCTCATTCTGGAGAGGCTGCAGATAGGGCATGACATAGGCTGCAAGTGCCCTGGAGGGAGTTGCTACAAACCACGACTATGGCTCACAGAGTTCCTGACTGGAGACTCCAAGCTGCCTGATGAGCCCAGAGAAAGGATGGCACCGGTGGGACCCTGGATATTTGAGGACCCCAGAGACCCAGGGAGTTTTGATGAGGGAGAAAGGGTAAGAAGCAGCCCAGGAGACTCAAACTCTTTGCTGGTGAGTGAACCGGGGGGACCAGTCAGTGTGTTTTGGGAGAATCCCCGCTGACTCGGTGGTGAGCACCCCCACCACTAGGGCCCTGGCCTGGGGCTTGAAGCAGCAGGGAGGGCCCAACCCCCCTTACCCGGGCACCACATCCCCCTGAGTGGCACCCCACTCCCCCAACGAGCCAACTGGCCAGGCAATCTCACAGAGGTGGGCTACTTCACTGGCTCTGGCCATTGGGCCATGCTGTCCTGATGGGAAGGGCTGCTCACTGACTCTATGAACTAAGTAATACTACCCCATGTTACAGTAAGGGCCATTGACGTAGGACCTACCCAGCTGCAGAATCACCTCCTCCCTTCCATTGAACCCTATGTGACCTGACACCACGTGCTGGGGTGTACCTACGCCATGACAGATGATTTTAAAGTCTGAAGGCTTATCGAATTCATCAGTGAGGGTTCATTTGGCAGCCATTTCTGCTTATCATACTCTAGTTGATGGTAGATCACCTAATACCATTAAGAAGTTTTTGAAGGGTTTATCTAATGTGTTTCCTCCTTTGAGAGATCTTGTCCCTCCTTGGGATCCCAGTTTGGTTCTTGCCATACTGATGAAGCCATCCTTGAATCTTTTTCTGAGTGTTCTTTACATTCTTTGTCTATTAAAATAGCTTTTATTGTTGCTATAACAGCTGCCAGAAAGCTGAGTGAGCTAAATGCTCTTATGGCTGATCCACCGTTCACTGTTTTTTATAAAGATAAGGTGGTTCTTCAGCCTGACCCCAGATTTTTGCCTAAGGTAGTTTCTGATTTTCATATCAATTAGTCCATTAATTTCCCATTTTCCCCCCAAACCACTTTCTAATACGGGTGAGTCAGCTTTGAAAACTTTGGATGCCAGGAGGATCCTTGCTTATTATATAGACAAAACTACAATTTTTCATAAATCATCCATATTGTTTTGTATGCTAAAAATCACATGGGATATATGGTTTCTTCCCAGAAAATTTCTAGATGGAACAAACCATGTATTATTGAGTGTAATGTATTCCTTGGCAGAGTCTCCTAAACCTGGGACAACATGTTCACATTCTACTTGAGCCACTGTAACCTCTTCTGCTTGCCTTAAGTCCCAACTGTGGAGATTTTCAGAGCTCTACCTAGAGTTTTGTTCACACTTTCACTAAGTATTATGCTTTGGACTTGGCCTCTAGGGCGCATGCTGGATTTGGTCGAGTGAAACTGCAGTCTCTGTTCAGTTAGGATGCTGTCCCTGCCACCACGTTATTTTCAATACTGCTTATCAGTCTATCCTACAGGTGGGAATATGCAGAGCCACTCAAAGGAGAAATGAAGGTTACTTACTAGTTCTTCTAGATGCCTCTGAATATTCGTACTCCCACCCACATTCCCTTAACTGCCTAAATAGCTTTACAAATCTGGAACTTAGTGCCTAATTTAGGCACCCATGTTAAAAAATTTTTAGCCTGTGACTTGCCCACAGCTGAGCTCAAGTCAATGGTAGAGCTGTGATTTGAGCTCTGAGTTACCTAGGTTCCAGTTATGTGTTCTACATACTGGACAGCATTGCCTTGCTGTTAAAAATAGGTGTGTGTCAAATTGAGGTCCCATGTTAGTTTCTTGCATTTACATTTATGTTTCTAGTCTAAAATTTAGCACTAGTTTATTTGGGAGCCAGGAGGCAGCTACCAAAATATTGTGTTCAGTTTGTCATTAAATTATCTTTCTGCTGGAGCTTCATTAATATT
The DNA here is from genome assembly GCF_011386835.1 of Chrysemys picta bellii. Classification (NCBI taxonomy): domain Eukaryota; kingdom Metazoa; phylum Chordata; order Testudines; family Emydidae; genus Chrysemys; species Chrysemys picta. The sequence goes on from NC_088793.1 coordinate 27,005,970, forward strand.
AATTCACTTCAATCTAGTCAGACAAATATTAATTGGGAGTGGTTGATTGGACACAGTACTTGGGAACTTTCTGCACATGTTATAGCTAATATATTTGCAAACTATCTTGAAAGAGGCCTGGTTGGTTGACTCATTATTAGATCACCTATCATCCCATAAGATCCCAAACAATTTTACAGACTTACACTGATATACAAACTATATATGTATCAGTTCAGCATCACTGAAAGGCAGATATTTGTGGGGTGAAACGGAGAAACACTATACAGCCATTTAGAAAAGCAAATGAATAATATATCAAGGAGTTTGAGCCAGGAGTTTAGCTAGGCAGAATTTACCAAGTGCCAAATTAGTATTTAGCTAGGACACTTCAGTAAAATCCTTACTGTTCAAAATGTACTATTTCATCATTAATGACTACAAGTTCCTTGAACCCTAGCTTTACATCTCATCAAAAAGGTAGCACCTCCAACAGCAGAAAGCCCTCAAACCCCATACCTGGGTATTGGCTAGTTCAATAGTCTTCCACCCAAGAATTAACGTGGCCCAACCTAGAAATCTCACAGAACCACAGCAAAATGTGGCACAGCTGCATCCCCTAGTTCCATGTAAACTAAAATGGAATAAACTCAAGACACTTAAGCTTTCTATTTATTAGCAATCAGAGTGAACCAGCACAGCATAATTTGTATTGTTTATCTTTAGTCAGAGCTAGCCTGGCTACAGGACCCTCCCTGATTTAAAGGACCAGGAAATGTCAGATAACCTCTGCTTTTCCTAAGAGCCCATCCCTTCTAACAGTGTGGGTACGTCTACACTACCCACCGGATCGGCAGGTAGTGATCTATCTGTCGGGGATCGATTTATTGTGTCTAGTGTAGACGTGATAAAATCGATCCCTGAGCCCTCCTCCATCGACTCCGGTACTCCATTGCCACGAGAGGCACAAGCGGAGTCGACGGGGGAGCGGCAGCAGTCGACTCAGCTCCGTGCGCACGCCGCAGTAAGTAGACCTAAATATGTCAACTTCAGCTATGCTATTCTCATAGCTGAAGTTGCGTATCTTAGGTCAATCCCCACTTCCCCCAGTGTAGACCAGAGCTGTGACCTAACAGATGGTGTGCTGGAGTAAGACTCAGGAGATCAAGATTCTGTTCCTGGCTTTTCCACTGGCCTGAGAGTGACCTTGTGCAAGTCACTTCATCTCTGTGGGCCTCAGTTTTCCCATCTGTAAAATGAGGATAATGATACTGCCTTCCTTTGTACTGTGCTTTGAGGTCTACTGGTGAAAAATTCTTTATAAGAGCAAGGTATTAATAATGTGTTTGTACAATTGGGCTCCAATCCTGATTGGACAGTTTGAGTGGTACTGCAATACACATAATAAAATAATGATTTTAAGAACTAGGTATCTATCCCTTTCCCCTGTGTAAATGTGAATAATATGACTGAAGTTCATATGCATACCCTACTTGCATGAGTGAGATACTATTCTATTTGAGTAAGGGTGGCAGAGATTTTGCAATTACTGCAGATCTGGGCAAATGAGATAGAAAATAATGTATTTTGTCTGGACTGCTAGAAATGCAAATTAAAATAAATCTATATATCTACATTACTAAATCTAAAAGAAAGATTACATTAGACTGGATAGATCAGATTCAGCCTCATATATTAATAGATCAGATGATTCAATACCTTTCCCAGGACCCAAATACGTTTAAGGATAAATAGTCTCTCATGCCAGGCTTTATGAACGAATGAAACTGTTCTTATCCTCTCTAACACAGAAGCAAACCACTCTAAAGCCTTCCAAGATCTACTTCTATTTTATTGCACAGATGAAGTGCCAAAGTATGTTACTTTGATGCAAGTTAAATGAACGTAAAACAAATATCGAATTTTTACATAGCCCTATAAAATACAGCATTTCCACCATGTAAAGGAATTTAATTAGCCTTTTAAAATCGTTGGGTATCATTACCTTTTGAACATGTAAAATATTCCAGTGTAGCAGTTACAAATAGGTTACAATAAGCTGGTATGAGCCATCTCACAGAATTCACGAAGGAAATCACTAAAGCTAACCCAATTGATCAAAAGTGCTGATGATATTAAAATTCTGAATAGCAACACAAATATTAAAAATGCAGTCTCTCATCACTAGACACAGCCTATTATGGAATTATAATATATTAAGAACCTGCTTAACATGAAGCTAGGTGAGAATGGTACTGAAAACTGAAGCACATGCTATAAATTTGGTTGAGAGAAAAATGAGGGGGAAAAACTAATGATCTTATATTAGTGTTCACAATAAGTGTGTGTTTCTTGAATTCCATATACTAAGAAGTGTTATGCCAAATACTATACATATGGATGATATTTCTATAATTTATACAGGATAGTAAAAAAACATACAAAACCCCTTCAGTTAAAATCATTATACTCCACTGACTGTCTGCAATTCAAATGAACTGGGGACACAAGTTTAAGCAGAGTGAAAAAAATAGAAGAAAGTGAAAAAACTGGCACAAAAGAGTAATTTATGTTGATGTTTGAATGCAGATATTTTTCAGAAAGTAATCGCACAAGCTAAAGCTATCCCCAGAGTCTATGCAAATTTTAACTTGCACAAACAGCATTAAAACAGCCAATAGCCATAAGCTATTACTAGCCTTGTCATCGTTACAGAAACAATTGTGACATAAGAACTGTTCTTTAACAGGTGTTAGGCACCAATAGGATATTCTTCTACTTCAGGTATGTATGACTTCTTGTTACTATTTTTTCATCTTCAATAAATGTTTAGTGTGGCTATTCAGAAGTAAAATCACACTCTACAATTATGTTCTTGTGTCTATCCTACATTATAGTTATCTCAAAGAAAAGAAAGAAAAGGAACTTGTACTAAACTCATATCTGGTTTCTTAATCTATCTTTAAACATTTCAGTGCCAAGGGACACCTGCTAGAGCTTAGTGAAATTCAGCACCAGTCTATTCAGTTTCATCAATTTATTACGTCTTGGTGATTTAGACATACTCTGTTGCCTATAAGGTATTATAATGGTACTCTCTCTGTACTTACCGTTATGACTAATTTCTGTTAGAAGCCTGTTTTTATCCTTGCCATTATAAATCTGGCCAAAATTCAACTGATACAACTGATATCTCATGTGTGTGATCTTCTGGAAGAAGAAAAGCTTTGTGGAAAGTTGAGGGGTAAGTACATAAGGCGTTCAAAAGGTATGACATTTGGAATAAATCAGAGGATTTAACTTTAGAAAAATCATTCTGATGTGTTTTTGATGATCATCTCTCAAAAGCAGCTTGGTCTAGAGCAGTAGTGGGCAACCTGCGGCCCGTCAGGGTAATCCACTGGCGGGTCGCCAGACAATTTGTTTTCATTTTCACAGCCGCCCGCAGCTTCCAGTGGCCGTGGTTCACCGTTCCCAGCCAATGGGAGCTGCAGGAAGTGCCGTAGGGGGGTGGTAGAGTAGCTTGGGAGTCTTAGAGCTCTGACAATGGACTCAAACATTGTAGTTCAAAAGACTTAAATATTGAAAAGTCTGGAAGTAATACTAGACTTAAAATCAGGCCCTTTCTTCTGACCACCATTCCCCATTTAGTCTTCCACTATCACTGACAGATCCCCACTGTCCCGGGAAAATCTCTATATTCCTGCACATGAACTGGGAGTTCTACGGGAGACCTGACCTTCCCACAACCTATGGCAAAACCAGTCACCACAGCATCTCACATTTACTCTTATAATCCAGAACACTGTACTTGTATCCAGTAAGTTTGGGATACCCAAGTCTGTTCATCCTTCCAGTACTGATCAAGTCACTGGTGGAGAAAATAAGAATGGCCATACTGGGTCATACCAAAGGTCCATCTAGCCCAGTATCCTGTCTTCTGATAGTGGCCAATGCCAGGTCCCCCAGAGGGAATGAACAGAACAGGAAATCATCAAGTGATCCATCCTCTGTTGCCCATTCCCAGCTTCTGGCAAACAGAGGCTAGGGATATCATCCCTGCCCATCCTTGCTAATAGCCATTGATGGACTCCATGAATGTATCTAGTTCTTTTTGAACCCTGTTATAGTATCAGCCTTCACAACATCCTCTGGCAAGGAGTTCCACAGGTTGACTGTGCGTTGTGTGAAAAAATGTTTCCTTTTGTTTGTTTTAAACCTGCTGCCTATGAATTTCTTTTGGTGGCCCCTAGTTCTTGTGTTATGAGAAGGAATAAATAACACTCCTTGGTTACTTTCTCCATACCAGTCATGATTTTACAGACTTCTATCATATCCCCCCTTAGTCGTCTCTTTCCCAAGCTGAAAAGTCCCAGTCTTATTAATCTCTCCTCATATGGCAGCTGTTCCATACCCCTAATAATTTTTGTTGCCCTTTTCTGAACCTTTTCTTTTTTGAGATAGGGCGACAACATCTGCATGCAATATTCAAGATGTGGGTGTACCATGGATTTATATAGCGGCAATATATTATCTGTCTTATTATCTATCCCTTTCTTTGATTCCCAACATTGTTTGCTTTTTTGACTGCCACTGCACATTGAGTGGATGTTTTCAGAGAACTATCCACAAAGACTCCAAGATCTCTTTCTTGAGTGGTAACAGCTAATTTAGACCCCATCATTTTATATGTATAGTTGGGATTATGTTTTCCAATGTTTTCCAATGTGCATTACTTTGCATTTATCAACATTGAATTTCATCTGCCATTTTGTTTCCTGGTCACCCAGTTTTGAGAGATCCTTTTGTAGATCTTTGCAGTCTACCTGGGTCTTAACTATCTTGAGTAGTTTTGTATCATCTGCAAATTTTGCTACCTCACTGTTTACCCCTTTTTCCAGATCATTTATGAATATGTTGAATAGGACTGGGACCAATACAGACTCCTGGGGGACACCACTATTTACTTTTCTCCATTCTGAAAACTGACCATTTATTCCTACCCTTTGTTTTCTATCTTTTAACCAGTTACCAATCCATGAGAGAACCTTCCCTGTTATCCCATGATTGCTTACTTTGCTTAAGAGCTTGTGGTGAGGGATCTTGTCAAAGGCTTTCTGAAAATCTCAATACACTATATCCACTGGATCCCCCTTGTCCACATGCTTGTTGACCCCGTCAAATAATTGTAGTAGATTGTTGAGGCATGATTTCCCTTTACAAAAACCATGTTGACTATTCCCCAACAAATTATGTTCATCTATGTGTCTGAAAATTTTCTTTACTATAGTTTCAACCAGTTTGCCGGTACTGAAGTCAGACTTAACGGCCAGTAATTTCCAGGATCACCTCTGGAGCCCATTTTAAAAATTGGCGTCACATTATCTATCCTCCAGTCATTGGTTACAGAAGCTGATTTAAATGATAAATTACAGATTACAGTTAGTGGTCCTGCAATTTCACATTTGAGTTCCTTGAGAACTCTTGGGTGAATACCATCTGGTCCTGGTGACTTATTACTGTTTAATTTATGAATTTGTCCCAAAACCTCCTCTAATGACACCTCAATCTGGGACAGTCCCTCAGATTTGTCACCTAAAAAGAATGGCTCAGGTTTAGGAATCTCCCTCACGTCCTCAACCATGAAGACCAGTGCAAAGAATTAATTTAGTTTCTCCGCAATGGCCTCATCGCTGAGTGCGCCTTTAGCATCTCGATCATCCAGTGGGCCCAGTGGTTGTTTAGCAGGCTTCCTGCTTCTGATGTACTTAATTTTTTTTGCTATTGCTTTTTGAGTCTTTAGCTAGCTGTTCTTCAAATTCTTTTTTGGTCTTCCTGTATTGTATTTTTACACTTCATTTGCCAGTGTTTACGCTCGTTTCTATTTTCCTCAATAGGATTAACTTCCACTTTTTGAAGGATACCTTTTTGCCTCTCACTGCTTCTTTTACTTTCTTGTTACTTATGTTTTAGAAACAAGACAGACACAGTCATTTGTTATTTATCTGCTTTTCCATAGCAGTTGTCATTCTAGTAGCTGAACATCTCACATACATTCATGAATTTAGCCTCGCAACATCCTTGTGATATAGGAAAGATTATCCTAATTTTACAGATGAAGAAGGAGGCACAAGAAGATTAAGGTCCTGATTCAGCAAAAACACTTAAGGATATGCTTAGCTTGGTGCACGTGAGTGGTTCCAAACCACACGAGTAGTCCTCTTTAGGTCAGCACATGCTTAAGTGCTTTGATGGATCAGCAGCTAAGGCCCAGACACTCAAAGATATTTAGGTGCCTAACTCCCATTGAAACCAATGGGAGTGAGCTGTCTAAATACCTTTGAAGATCTGGGGCTAACTGACTTGCTAAAAGTCTCCAAGAGCCAGGGCCCGAATCTAAATGTACTGAGACTCAATGCATTGCCACAGTCATAAATTCAACCTTCATTTCTCCTCTTTCTTCCCTCTACTCCCTTACTCTCCCTGCTAGATGACTCACAACAGCAGAGAATGTAGTAATATCAAGAGATTAGGATCACACCCATTCCATTCAGGTATCTGCTTGCATTATGCAACATCCTGTGTTCTAGTCACTGGTGAAGAGTGAGTTTTATAACTGCATAAAATAAAGTGGCAATTATTAAAAGTGCATAGTGGGGACTCACAAGACATATGGGACCTGATTCTGATCTCTCACCTGTGTAAATAAGGAGAAACTCAATTAAAATCAATGGAACTGAATGAAAGTAAGCATGAGGAGAATCATTCCATAGATAGTTTTTTTTTTTTTTTTAAAGAGCTCTTTTGCCCATACATGAAATAAGACCTTAAAAAAACTGTCCTTGTTTTATTAAGTGATGGTTTCTGTAATTTCATAGGTTGAGAAGTATTTCTCACTGCAAATTGATTTTGTAATTAAAATTCTCATTAATGTGGGCATTTTGGTGCCTGCTGTTGCCAAGAGCTAAATTTCTGAAAGGTGATATCATGTGTGAAACCAGCAACATTGTACTAAAGTTGACGATCTCAAACCACACTATATCCTGTTTGCATACAGATTTCAAAAATCAGAAAAGAGTCTTGTTCACTAACTATTTTGTATAACTATTTTGGTAAAATTATTGTATTGATGCATTTACTATGTCTGGCAATAGACCTTTATATTGCTGTAAATAAGGCATTTATAATATGGACACCATCAGCAAAAGACCCAGAAATATCTTTCAAATAACAATATTCAATTATTTTATAATTGATAGATTGACTGGCTGCCAGGGATGTTACTAATGTCATTGGACTTGATCCTCCTCTTATACCAATTTTACGCTAGTGTTACTCCATTCACCTTGATGGGGTTTCAGTCGTAGGCTACTGTCAGTCACCAACTAGCCCCTGCTCCATGGGGCAGACTGCAGTATAAGCCACTCATCACAGGCAAGGTTGGGTTTGGACCTGCTGCCTCTGCCTAGCCTTGGGCTGCCCCCTGCAACCACAGTACCTGTTTGGCCTTCTACTAGGCTTCAGTCTGGGGGTTTCCAGGCCAGAGCTCCCCAGCTCCCTTGGTCTTCCCCCAGCTTCCTTGGCCTTCCCCCAGCCCTGCTCCACTCCAGGTACCTTCTCTAGCTCCCTGCAGCCAGGCCTGTCTCCCTCACAGCTAGAGGAGAGACTCTGCTCAGCTTCTGGCTGCCCTGGCCTTCTTAGAAGGCCCAGCTGCCCTGATTGGGGCATGACCCAGGTGTAGCTCCTTCCCCAATCAGCTTGGGCTTTTTCTTCTAGCCCCTAGCCCTCTCCCAGGGCTGGCTTCTACCCTGTCAGGGCTGGAGCGGGTAACCACCCCGCTACAATCACACTATGAGAGGGATACCCTAGGTTGGTGGGGCACAGGGCTCAGCGGTCCCAGAATCCAAGTTGTACCGAGGAACCCTGTCACATTGTCAATTGCCACTTCTCCAGCACTTGCAATTGGCACTCCACATTCTTTGAAGCATATTGGCAGAGTGGAGAGCAGAGCACTAAATCCAGCCATTGAAGAAGTGGACCTGATAAGGGAGGAGCTGAGACATACTCCATTCAGGTGAGATGGGGTGGGAAGGTGCTGAAGGAAGTTCCTAGCTCTGCTGGAAAGCAAAGCTCTCATGTCAAGAAGAAGGGCGGATAGAATTCTTAATAGGAGATAAAGGATTGGTCTAAAGTCCATTAAAACCAGCTGAAGGGCTTAGGATGGGGGCCATTAAGAGGACAGGAAGGATAATACTTCATATCCGAGAACCCATTAAGGGTAGCAGTGGCCCATGATCCAAGAAGCTATCTTCTCCTTGTGATATAAGGGGAATAACAGTTGGAACTCCTTTGGGCTTTTAGGAAGGGAAAACTGAAACTAGCACTGGCTTCCCTACTTGCTGATATCAGGAGAGAGCTGAAGTTTTTCCTTTTGTGAGGGAAGACTTGTAGTAATGAAGTATGAAAATCTATGCATTAGAATAAAATTGACTCAGCTAAGAAAAGCTTGCTACCTGGAATACGTCAATTTCCTATGAGTACTTAGAATAGTTGAACTTAATTTTATAATGATAGAGAATGTTATCTTGCCACTTGGGATCTGTTTTAACTGTCTGATATGGAAAATATCAATATTCATTTTGAGATTAAAGTGGACTGTGAAGGATTAACAGTTTTCAAGTGTACTCCTTTCTTCATGGTAGAAAAACTACATTTCCACTGAACTTTATTAAGCCTTAAACTTTAGCCATTGAATGTTATTAAGCCTAAATTCAATATTCTGATCTCCCTCCCTCCCTCCTTACAACAGATAGTGTTTTGTGCATCAAAACTTATTTAAAACCCCTCAAAACATATTCCTTATACCAATGCTAAACATTCCAACCAGATATAATTTGCGTATGACAATCAGGCCATGATAACCGAATACTTTAAAATTCTAAATAAATTATAATCAAATCAGAGATGTGGGGAAGCTATTTAAAATACGTTTCTTCTAATAAATAATTGAATCATAGAAAAGTAGAGCTGGAAGGGACATGATGAGGTCATCTAGTTCATACCCCCCTTGCTGAGGCAGGATTAATTATATCTAGATCATCCTTGACAGGAGTTTATCTAACCTGTTCTTAGAAAGCTCCAGTGATAGGGATTCCACAGCCTCCCTAGGTGAAATGTGTCAGTATTGATCATAAGCATAACACCTGACTATTTTGTAAGCAATGTTTGAGGGAAATAATTTCCTTGGATACTTGAAAGACAAACATAAACAAAGTGTAGTAGAACTTGGACCTTTTATTCATTTGAGCCTTTCAATACATATATGAAATACATATTGTGATAGTTTAATTTAATTTTAGGTCTCTTGTGAAGTCTGATGATATTAATCATGTGGTATAAATTAGTGGGGAAAGTAAGTGAAACAAAGATTGATCTGCATTCAAGAGATATCTATGTATGAGGTAAGTTCTGCTCTCCACTGAACTGGTGTAAATCAGTAATAATTCAAGTACACTTGTGCAATGGAAAGCAGAATTTGGATTTGTAATTGTTGCTGTGGAAAGAGGATAAAAGGTGCTGTGAAATGGAGAAAGAAAAACTATGAATGGACTGGATGGACTTTGTTCCTAATTATTTTATGCTCTAAAAGGTCAAATCCCACCCTAATTTACTACTCACACGCAGTCTGAGAGAGCTGTGTACATGTAGCAGATAGCAAAAAGGAGCCTTTGTTGTCTAAATTCATCTCATGTATTGAATGAGATAATTTTGCCGATTTGGTTGCTAAATAGAGATTGCATTGAAAATCCTACAGTGTTTTACTTAAGAACAATATAGTTTATTCTGAGAATAAATTATGCAAGGAATATTATACCACTACTGAGAGATCCAGGAAATAAAAAACTGTTTGTCTTTGGAATCAGCAATCTTCCATACTGGTCACATGACTTTTAATGTAAAGCTTCAGAGGTATATGCCTGCGTCAGCTTTTATGTAAATAGTTCAGCAGTCATTACATTTTACCAGATTACTCCCATTATTTGTCCTAGCAATTACTGTATTTTCTGGCGTATAAGACTACTTTTTAACCCAGGAAAATCTTCTCAAAAGTCGGGGGTCGTCTTATACGCCGGGTGTCGTCTTATAGGGCGGGTGCTGAAACTTCCGAGCCAGACTGGAGAATCTGCGGTCGCCGCATATGGTGGGGGGAGCTCAAAAACGGCCGCGGCCGCATCCCCGCCCGATGACGAGGTGAGGGGGCGCCTCACCGGGAAGGTGTAAGTGAAGGGCGGAGCAAGCTGCAGGCGTCCGGGACGCCCGGGGTATGGAAAAAAGAGAGAGAGCGGCACTGTGCCCAGAAAAACACGCCTCTTTCACCCGTCTGGCCCGCCCTTGTATCCTATTACCGTACCTCCTTCTCTGCCTCTCAGATCTCGCTCCTGAGGACTGCAGTGAAGCGGCGCAGGCGCGCATGTGCGAGATCTGAGAGGCAGAGAAGGAGGTAATAGGATACAAGGGCAGGCCAGACGGGTGAAAGAGGCGTGTTTGCGCTACCGCTCTGATAGTCTTGGAGACAGGGAGGGCTGGGCAGGCAGGGAGAGCTGACCAATCCAAGCAGGCTTTGTATACAACAACCAGCCAATCGCCGGTAAGGTACATCGCTTGCCGTGATTGGCTGGTTGTTGTATACTGGGTACCACATACAGTACAGCACCAGTATCTGTACCTGTTCATACAGTATAGCACCAGTACATACAGTATACAAATGTCCAACAGTCAAAACCCCATCATGGCTCCACCAGCAAGAAGAAAGAAATATGAAGCCAGTTTCAAACTTAAAGTTGTAAACTTTGCCATGGAACATAATAACTACGCTGCTGCAAGACAATATGGAGTAACAGAAAAGATGGTTCGGGACTGGAAAGCAAATGAAAAAGCATTAAAGAGTATGCCAAGGGGTAAGTGTGCATTAAGAAGAGGCACTCCACATTGGCCAGAACTCGAAAAACATGTAGCAGACATGGTGAATGAGCATCGCCAAAACGGTTATGTAGTGACACGAAATAAAATACATTTGTTTGCACTTCAGTGGGCCAAATCTAACCCAGATCACAGCAACAGATTTAAGGCCACTGTATCCTGGTGTACTAGATTCATGGGAAGGCATAATATGGTACTGAGGCAAAAGATGAAAATTGCCCCCAAATTACCTGCAGATCTTGATAGCAAAGTAAATAGTTTCCATCGATACGTAATACAACAGCGCACTAAACATGGCTATGCGTTAAGTAGTATTGGAAATATGGATGAAACTCCAATGAATTTTGATATGGTTGGAAATAACTGTCCATCAAAAAGGTGAAAAAACAATTTTAATTAAAACAACAGGACATGAGAAGTCCAGTTTTACAGTGGTACTAGGATGCACAGCTGATGGCGCCAAACTGAGACCAATGATTATTTTTAAAAGAAAAACAATGCCGAAATTCAAGTTCCCTGTTGGTTGTTTTGTACATGTGAATGAAAAAGGCTGGATGCATGAAGAAGGGGTAAAGCTATGGCTTGATAATGTATGGAGCAGGCGACCAGGTGGACTTATTCAAAAATGTAGTCTACTGGTGTGGGATATGTTCAGGGCTCATTTAACTCCCAGCACCAAGCAAATGCTTGCAAGACTAAACACAGATGCGGCAGTTATTCCTGCAGGATTGACATCATTGGTACAGCCACTGGATGTGTGCCTAAACAAGCCATTTAAAGATCGCATTCAAGAACAGTGGAATGAATGGATGGTTAGCGGCGAAAAGTCATTCACAAAAGGAGGAAACATGCGTGCTCCACAGTTGGATGTTTTGTGCAAGTTTGTCATAAAAGCCTGGAATGATATTGATGCAGAAACAGTAATCAAGTCTTTCAAGAAGTGTGGCATATCAAATTCATTAGATGGTATGGAGGACGACTACTTGTGGCAAGATGAAGAGGAAGCCGAAGCTGAGACCACACCATCTGATACAGAATTCGATCCATACAATGACTGCCTTACAAATGTATCACAAGATGTCATTGATGTACTTATGATATCAGATGATGAACAGGAGGATTTTGAAGGCTTTTAAAGGGAAACTGTCACGCCAGCAAAACCTGTAAAAATACCGTAGCTTGCAGTTATGATGGGCGTTGCTAACTCGCCAGGGACTTGCCCGGCACTTGCTCTCTCTCTCTTGTTTGTTATCTTCCTCCTATCATCATCAGTTCCAGTTTGGTTGACAGCTTAGAAAACAAACAGCATGGCAGCTCCCATGGGTTTATTGTCTTATCCTTCCTTTCAGCTTTAGAGTGAATTAGGAAAAGTTTAATCCACTTGCACTGTTTTATGTTTACATGTTTGATGACAAACAGCCTTATGTTTATAAGTGACAGTTTTCCTGCTAAGTACCTGCATGTCATAAGCATTTGAATTAAAATTACCATATTGAAATCAAATCTGATGTTTTTTTAATTTTTTTTGGTGTGCGTTGGAAGAGAGGTAGTCTTATACGGCGAGTATATCCCAAACTCTATATTTTAACTGGAAAAGTTGGGGGTCGTCTTATACGCCCAGTCGTCTTATACGCCGGAAAATACAGTAGTTGATTTGTATTTCTTTTAGCTGTGCCTCTCTCACACTTGTCAGCATAGTTCCTACTGAGGCACTGTAAATGACTCGAGAGGGTATTGCTCACCCAGTTCCATAGGAGTGAGTAAGTTCAAGAACTAAAATAGGTGAAGTCAAATCTCACAGATTTAACCCCTATGTGAATACCAAGAAATTAGCCAGCCACAACACCGACCAGTCTCCCAGTGCACATATATTGCAGATGACACTAAACTGGGGAGAGGTAGATATGCTGGCGGGTAGGGATAGGGTCCAGAGTAACCTAGACAAATTGGAGGATTGGGCCAAAAGAAATCTGATGAGGTTCAACAAGGACAAGTGCAGAGTCCTGCACTTAGGACAGAAAAATCCCATGCACCGCTACAGGTTGGGGACTGAATGGCTAGGCAGCAGTTCTGCAGAAAAGGCCCTGGAGATTACAGTGGATGAGAAGCTGGATATGAGACAGCAGTGTGTCCTTGTTGCCAAGAAGGGCAATGGCATGTATTAGTAGGAGCATTGCCAACAGATCGAGGGAAGGGATTATTCCCCTCTATTTGGCACTGGTGAGATCACACCTGGAGTATTGTAACCAGTTTTGGTCCCCACACTACCGAAGGGATGTAGACAAATTGGAGAGTGTCCAGCAGAGGGCAATGAAAATTATTAGGGGGCTGGGGCACATGACTTACGAGGAGAGGCTGAGGGAACTGGGATTATTTAATCTGCAGAAGAGAGGAGCGAGGGGGGATTTGATAGCAGCCTTCAGATAACTGAAGCAGGGTTCCAAAGAGGATGGAGCTAGGCTGTTCTTAGTGGTGGCAGATGAAAGAGCAAGAAGCAATGGTCTCAAGTTGCAGTGGGGGAAGTCTAGGTTGGATATTAGGAAACACTATTTCACTAAGAGTGTGGTGAAGCACTGGAATGGGTTACTTAGGGAGGTGGTGGAATTTCTATACTTAGAGGTTTTTAAGGCCCGGCTTGACATAGCCCTGGCTGGGCTGATTTCGTTGGTGTTGGTGTTGAGTAGGGGATTGGACTAGATGACCTCCTGGGGTTTCTTCCAACCCTAAAATTCTATGATATATTATCAATTACTAATTATTTGTATGTGTTGAGCAGCAGTAGTATGCTAGGTGCACTAAAACAGACATGATCCATGACTCAAGGATCATATAATATGAAATGCTGATAAGATCAGAGATGGTCCAGAGGGTGGTGCTATGTTAGAATGGGGTTTAATTTATTTTTTCATATAATTTTATGAATGGGTCAGGTAATGGGATTATATTAACATGAATTACTGTCTATGAGCCTTGCAAAAGACCTTTTTGACAGGTTTTGAAAGAAGAGAGGTGGGAGCTTGACACATTCTTAGAGAGAACAGAAGTACTTGTGGCACCTTAGAGACTAACAAATTTATTAGAGCATAAGCTTTCGTGGGCTACTGCCCACTTCTTTGGATGCATATAGAGTGGAACATATATTGAGGGGATATATACACACACATACAGAGAGCATGAACAGGTGGGAGTTGTCTTACCAACTCTTAGAGGCCAATTAAGTATGAGAAATTTTTTTTGAAGTGCCGCATGGCCCCACAGTATGCCAACATTTTTATGGCTGACTTAGAACAATGCTTCCTTAGCTCTCGTCCCCTAACACCCCTACTCTAATTGCACTACATTGATGACATCTTCATCATCTGGACCCATGGAAAAGAAGCTCTTGAGGAATTCCACCATGATTTCAATAATTTCCATCCCACCATCAACCTCAGCCTAGATCAATCCACACAAGCGGTCCATTTCCTGGACACTACTGTGCTAATAAGCGATGGTCACATAAATACCACCCTATACCGGAAACCTACTGACCGCTACACTTACCTACATGCCTCCAGCTTCCATCCAGGACACACCACACGATCCATTGTCTACAGCCAAGCTCTTAGATATAACAGCATTTGCTCCAATCCCTCAGATAGAGACAAGCACCTACAAGATCTCTATCAAGCATTCTTAAAACTACAATACCCACCTGCTGAAGTGAAAAAACAGATTGACAGAGCCAGACGAGTACCCAGAAGTCACCTCCTACAAGACAGGCCCAACAAAGAAAATAACAGAATACCACTAGCTGTCACCTTCAGCCCCCAACTAAAACCTCTCCAGTGCATCATCAGAGATCTACAACCTATCCAGAAAGATGATCCTTTACTCTCACAGATCTTGGGAGACAGACCTGTCCTCGCTTATAGACAACCCCCCAACCTAAAGCAAATACTCACCAGCAACCACACATCACTGAACAAAAACACTGACCCAGGAACCTATCCTTGTAACAAAGCCCAATGCCAACTCTGTCCACATATCTATTCAAGTGACATCATCATAGGACCTAATCACATCAGCCATACCATCAGGGGCTCGTTCACCTGCACATCTACCAATGTGATATATGCCATCATGTGCCAGCAATGCCCCTCTGCCATGTACATTGGCCAAACCGGACAGTCTCTCCGCAAAAGAATTAATGGACACAAATCTGATATCAGGAATCATAATACTCAAAAACCAGAGGGAGAACACTTTAACCTGTCTGGCCATTCAATGACAGACCTGCGGGTGGCTAACTTACAACAGAAGTCTTCAAAAACAGACTCCAACAAGAGACTGCTGAGCTGGAATTGATATGCAAACTAGATACAATCAACTCAGGATTGAATAAGGACTGGGAATGGCTGAGCCATTACAAACATT
Source organism: Chrysemys picta bellii (assembly GCF_011386835.1). Lineage (NCBI taxonomy): Eukaryota > Metazoa > Chordata > Testudines > Emydidae > Chrysemys > Chrysemys picta. The sequence continues at coordinate 27,021,345 of NC_088793.1, forward strand.
GAATCTATCTCCCCTTGTAAGTATTCTCACACTTCTTATCAAACTGTCTGTACTGGGCTAGCTTGATTATCCCTTCAAAAAAAATTTTTTTCCTCTTACTTAATTGGCCTCTCAGAGTTGGTAAGACAACTCCCACCTGTTCATGCTCTCTGTATGTGTGTGTATATATATCCCCTCAATATATGTTCCACTCTATATGCATCCGAAGAAGTGGGCAGTAACCCACGAAAGCTTATGCTCTAATAAATTTGTTGGTCTCTAAGGTGCCACAAGTACTCCTGTTCTTTTTTGCGGATACAGACTAACACGGCTGCTACTCTGAAACCTGTCTTAGGGTACATCTACACTACAGGGGGGAGTCGATTTAAGATACGCAAATTCAGCTACGTGAATAGCGTAGCTGAATTCGGCGTATCGCAGCCGACTTACCCTGTTGTGAGGACGGCGGCAAAATCGACTTCTGCGGCTTCCCGCCGGCGGCTCTTACTACCACCTCCCCTGGTGGAGTAAGAGCGCCGATTCGGGGATCGATTGTCGCGTCCCGACGGGACGCGATAAATCGATCCCCGAGAGGTCGATTTCTACCTGCCGATTCAGGCGGGTAGTATAGACCAGGCCTTAGAGAGGTTTAGGCACAGGGCATACTATGGAAGAAAGTAGGAAAACAACAGGGGAACACTGATATAAAAAAGGAGCAGAGAGATTGGCATCATCTGCAGAGAGGAGGAGGTATAATAATAGAGTGTAAATGTAGCAGAGAACAATGTTGTGCAGTGCCTGGAAGGTAAGGACAAGAATCTTAACTCTGATTCAGATAGTAAAGGAGCACTAGTTGGATGGATTTGATCAAGAGAGGGACATGGTCTGAGTAGTGATTAAGGAAAAAATATTATGGTGTTGAGAAAGGAAGAAGAATGCTACAGATGGAAAGGGAAAGAGGAAGAACCACTGGAAGTGAAACAGAAGAAGCAGTTGGAAAGCCAAGAGGAGAATATTCAGAAATCACAGTTACCAAAGCTATGAGAAGGGGAAGTTTAGGGGGAGGCAGAGAGAGGATATTGACTTAATCAGGAAGAGGCTTTCAGACATTGGTAAGTTACGTTTTGGTGAAGGAAAGATACCAGAATCTAGACTGAAGGAAATCTTGAAGGAGCCAAGGAGAAGGAAAATGGCAGACACGGGCATGGGATTTAAAGTTGGGGCATACTAGATCATGCTTGAATGCCGAGTGGAAAGAATGATTAATTCTCTAGTCATGAAATTTGTTCCTTCACATACTTTCATGTAGATTCCCTAAGGTGCAGTAATTAAAACCCTATGGTTTTGCACATTCCCTTTAATGACAATACATAAACTTTTATCTTGAATTCAGTCCCATACAATATCAGATAGAATAAGAATTTCCACAAAAGGCAGATTAGTGACTAGATCATTAATCATTCCTGCTCGAGTGTGCTTTGCAATTTTCTTAGTCCTGAATGCTGGGGTTGCAGTGCACAAGCTCCACTGCATCACAATCCTCGTTTATTCTCCTAAAATAAATTCCTGCTATTGTAGAATAAAATCTACTCTGGAGACAAGCCACCAAAGAACACAACATGGGGAGCAGTCCTTCTGTGGAAGGCGTCTGGTGCTAGAGTATGCCATTCAGAAAGAAGGACATTGTCTGAATTTTTTGACCGTATTTTTTGACCCAGCCTCCACTAGCTTTGATTCCCAGGGGTATGGAGCAGCACTGTCTGTCCTCTGTGAAAGATAAATACCCCTGCTTGTGCAACTGCCCCTACAGGTGCAAGAGGGTGCAAATCCCATCTCCTTGAGTCTGTGCATTGAACAAATCCTATTTTTTTTCACTAATCAGAGAGATCATATGCATGCATGCATAACATTATTGCTGATTCATGCAAGTGTCCATCATCTTTCATAGATTCATAGATTCTAGGACTGGAAGGGACCTCGAGAGGTCATCGAGTCCAGTCCCCTGCCCGCATGGCAGGACCAAATACTGTCTAGACCATCCCTGATAGACATTTATCTATCAGGGATGGTATAGATTTGCATGGGGAAACATTATAGAACTGGCTATCTTTGATAGTGTACAGTATTTTGTATTTTGCCATCAGGTAATTTGTGAGAACAGTAAATTCTAGAAAAGTATATTGAGTATTTTTTTTACCTTTTAATGTCCACATAGAAACAATTTTAGTATTCAGTAGCAAGAATAAAAAAAAGAGATTTGTATGATGAGGCACATCAGCCCGACATTCCGAGTAGTATGCAGTACTATTTACAACAACATTTTAAACCCAATAGTGTTTTTTTATTAACAGATATTGATGCATATAAAGAAAACTAACTGCATTTTTAAATATCATCTTGTGCTTAGCTGGCTGGTTCTTACTCACATGCTCAGGGTCTAAGTGCCATATCTGGGGCTGGGAAGGAATTTTCCTGCAGGTCAGATTGGGGATTTTTGTCTTCTTCTGCAGCCTGGCATGCAGGGATTATCTGGGTAGATCTCATTTGATGAATTCCCTGCCATTCCAGGGGCCTCAGGCATTGGTGAACTTCAGTACTTCTTATTCTCTACCTGAGTCACATAAGAGTTTAGTCTGCTGTGGGCTGTAATGCGCTGGTGTGATTTCAGTTGTTGGGTTGAGTGTGAGGGTGGTGGTGTCCAGTGAAATATAGGAGGTCAGACTACATGACCTAGTGGTCTCTTATGGCCTTAAACTCTATGACTATCTTACCAGTTGTTGCATCAAGTTTAAATTAACTGAGTTACTAAGCAATGACTATTAAAGATCAATATTATGCTGAATGGCATATCAGACAAATATAAAGACAGCCCTTGCCCCAAATAGCTTATGATAGAGGGCACCAATCCAACACCCTCTGAAGTAAAAAGAAATGACTCCCATTGATTTAAGTAGGAATTGAATCAGACTCTGAGAAAGAGACAAAGATAAGACAAGACATATTAGGAGACCCAGAGGAGAGTGTAAGCTTAGTTCCTAATCCTGCAATGAATGCTGCATAGACAACAGTTTGGCCACAGAAACATTACTATGGGGTCAGGAGCACATAGGATTTTGTTTTGGATTGTTTTCCTGATCTCGCTCTCTTCTCCTGTTAATCTAATGATGAAATGGAAAAACACATTTGATGTAGGCCATTCTTTGTGGCCCTCACCAGGTGAGCTGTCAGTGTACTCTTTTAAACCTTTTCCATTTTATAAAAAGTTTAAAAATTACATTGCTTACCTCTTTCAGAAGACAATTCTTAAGCGATCAATGACACACTTGGCAGAACTTAAATTGCTACCCAATTCTATATAAGTGCTTTCTAATATATACTGTGGCTGCCAAACAAAACCTGGCAGCCTTTCTTTCCAGATTCTCGGTAATACCCCTTTCATAACTGCCTATTGCTGTGTCTCCAATACTTGTTTTCTGTTATCCCAAGAATATTAGTGTCATAGGCTATGCTTCTGTTGAAAAAAAATTATCTAAAGAAAATACAAAAATAAGCAAAACTATGTATCCTAATGTTCATGAAATCACTCACTAGTGGTCTGAAACAGGACTTGGGATGGGAGGAGATAATTTCTCTTTTTATAAATGAAGGGTCACATTCATCAGTTACCAGTATTTGGGACTGGAAATCCCACAATGTCTCCTGTACAGAGAATCCCTGGAATCGTGCCCTTTGGGGATATCATTTGCATATCCTCATTGCCACGCCCCCAGCCTCCATCATCAGATCTCCTGAAAACTACTTATATGGCCTCATAACCATATTGTCTGAGCATCATTCAAGAGATCAGTGAAGGCCATGGCTAGTTGAGACTTTGCTTCTGCACTGGTTCTCTGCCCCCTTGATCACTGTCCCAGCCCAGTGCCAGCAATGCTTTGCTGCAGTTGCATTGCCAGGGACTTCTCTGACAGCCAGTGCCATGTAACTCCATCCTACAGGGGAATCCCATGCCAGGGAAGGAAGAAGCTTCCAACACTATTATTTTAGGAAAGTAGTAATGGTATGATTAGTGGGGAGGGGTGATATATAGATAGCCCCCATCCTAACCCCTTCCCTACTTGTGTATACAGCTCCCCCGGAACCTCCGTGGAGGAGTTTCTGCAGGCCCTAGAGAAAGAGGAAGAATACTACAGTTGCCACTACCCCTCCTATTGGCCCACAGCAAGCATCCACTGAAGTTTTATCTCTTCCACCTCCAGAGGCCAAGCAGAGGATATGAAAAAAGTGATTAGTTTAATGCACACATAGGTGTGACTGAAGGGAAGAATTCCCCTTATTAGAGATTTTCTGTTTGAGCCCTGCTCCCAAGAGTATTCTTCAAATGTAATCTGCCATTATTGTGAAATGCATAGGAAACAATACATCTATACCCCGATATAACGCTGTCCTCGGGAGCCAAAAAATCGGACTGCTTTATAGGTGAAACCGCATTATAGCAAACTTGTTTTGATCCCCCGGAGTGCTGCTTTACCGCGTTATATCCAAATTTGTGTTATATCAGGTCACGTTATATCGGGGTAGAAGTGTATATAGTCTTGATGAAGGTCCCTTGTTAAGGACCAGACAGTGGGCTGTCTTGCCTTAATGGTCAGGTTGGGAGACTGGCCTAGAGGTTGGAGCAGGGTGACCAGGCCTAGTGGACAGAACCCAAACCAGGAGATGAGTTACCAGGGCCAGGGAGTGAGCTGGAGTCAAGACCCAGAGAACAGGACCCAAGGGTCAGAGCCATGCTCAGAAGCCAGATACCAATTCCAGGGAGCAAGCCAGGAGTCAGGAGCCAGGAGTCACAGCCAGAATATCAACCAGAGCAGAAGCAGGAGCTAGGAGTGGAAGCCAGGAGCCAAGTCACTGCCACAGTATCAGCTGGAGCAGGGGTAGTGGCCAGAGCAAGGAAAGAGCTGTGTGACAGGAACAGGACCAGAAACACAGCTGCAAGCATGGAATACTCTTGAGTAGCCCAATACCCATTGCTGCTGCAGGGTTTAAGAATACACCTGCTGGAGTCTTCAGCCAATCAGGGGTCCTTAGCTGAATCAGCTGAGGGCAATAAACTCTGTCTGGGCTCAGCTGGGATCCCTGACACCCTATCTTAACAGAGTGTTTTTAAAATGTATTCACTGTCTTGATATCTGAATTGACAATTCCATACTTGCAGCCCGTAGGTTAATGAATTGTATATGGCCATTGGAAGGCAATATGTCATGCTATATACACCGGAAATCCTTTTTCCAATTAGACTGCTTTTCTGTTTTTTCCCCCCAGACAGAAATATTTGTCTAGAGGATGCCTTAAATGCCCTTTTCCTTTCCTGAACAAAAAAGCTTTACTTCTGAGTAACTGGCCACTACCATGCCCATTTCTCAATTTTATATTTGCACTTGGGCCAGATCTAAAGCCCATTGAAGTCTTTTGGTTCAGGTCTTTTTTGTACATCAGAAGGTTCACCTTTCAGCAAACTTTCTCATTCTTCTAGAAAAGCAATGGGAATAAAGGAACTTTGGTGCCGATCCATAAAGGTACTTAAAAGCCCAAACCCCAACTAAGGTGCTGGGGTTCAGGAGATGGACCCTGACTTTGGCAGAAAGGGTGATGTTAATTAAAACATTCCTGTTACCTCTTTGCATTTATGTGACATATGCATATCTTCCTTCAGGAAAATTGTTGGTCAGATGGACAGGGGTATTTTTTTCAGATGGTCTGGGGCAATAAATGTAACCTAGTGAAGGGAAGTATAGTCTACCTGCCGGTTAAAGAAGGGGGTTTGGGGATAGTATGCCCTGAAGCTTTCTTGATGGGGCTGTTTTTATTTTTTAATTTTCATAGCATTCATGTAGCAGGGGATGGCCACTTATTTTCCACTATTACTGGGAAATGCCACAGGGGAAGAAATAGGGCAACTGGTGGGAAAAAGGGGATGCAGCCCCTAAAAAGGTATTTTTCCTGCAACAGCCCAGCAGGTTCCCTCTTAGATACAAATTGCTTTAAGATGCATTTTCTATTGACAAGTAGGCAAAGGCATTCCATGATGGTGACTCAGTTTAGGAGAGTGCAATATCAGTGGTGCTTTAGAAATATTTTTTGAGAACACCAATTAGCAGCACTGAATTGTCCAGAAGATTTTTCCCTGTGGGGCATTGTCTGTTTAAAATAATAGACTTTTCTTCAAGTACAGGGATATACGGTGGTGGGTGTTTCATGGTAAATTGTATGTCAGAGTTAACCTACAAGGGAAGCACATAGTAGATATAGGCGGCCCCCGGGAAGCCTACTCTGAAGTAGAGGAGACAATGGAAAACTGTTTTATATTCTACTCCTTTGACATCTCCATTTGGGATTTTTTGGCCTTAAAACTGAGAGTCCCACTGTTGTGTAGCCAAACTTGTGGACAATTTGCTTTTGGACATTTTCAGATGTCAAAGGATTCAGCATTTATCTCAATCAGGAAGATCAGACATTTGCCACACACTTTCTTTTGAGACTGGCTGCTGTTAACATAATGGTTTTATACAACCTATGGCAGAGTCAACATTCAACCTATTTTCAGGTACGGAATGACTCACCTGAAACTTTAGTTCACACTATTTGTGCAGTTATTTGGCTGTTAGCAATGGTGGAGAAGAAAACAAATGAGTTTGTCAGAATGGTGACCAGCATGGGGGCCAATGATACTGGATTGACTGTCTAGTTTGCAGGGAAAAGTGTCCGAGGCGTGGAGGGTTTGGATGATTTCTTTTTGTATCTGTGATTTGTCCTCGTTGTGATTGTCAATGTTGGTCTATGTTTTGAAGTTTTTATGAAAGTAAACATGAACAGAGAGCAAGAGTGAGAATGACTCTGTAGTCCGGCGATTAGGGCACCTACCTGGGAGGGAGGAGACCGAAGGTCCACTCCCTCTGTGCCAAGCAGTCTTTAGCCAGTGGAACAGCTTCAACAAGAGAGATTGAGAGAACCCTTACATTGGAAAATCACATAGCTCAGCGGTTAGAGAACTCTCCTGAAAGATGAGAGAAGGCACCTGGTCAAATCCTTTGTCTTCATTAGGCAGAGAAGGGGGAGTTGAACCTGAGTCTCCCATATCCCAGGTGAGTTTGCTAACTGATGGGTGGCATCACCACCTCCTCCCTGGCCTGTTTTGTCTAGAATGAAGAAGGTGCCTGACTTATTCCCACAAGAAACTACTTAGATGCCTAAGCTGCCGGGAGATGGGCTCCCAATTATGGATTGATATGCAGCCCAGACTTAGGTGCCTACACTGGTGAGAGGGGCAGAGCTTAGGACACACCTCTGTCATTGGAATGGGAGGGCTAGCTTAGGCAACTCCCCACTGAGTGTGGCAGCTCCCCACTGAGTGTGCTGGCTTTTGTGGCTTGCATTCTAAGGTGCCTCTCTCTCCCCATTTATTGTACATGAAGCCTATGAAGCCTAACTCAGGCTTTATGGATCACAGTGTTCCTGTGATTTTCTAGGTGCCTAAAAGTTAGGCACAGATGCGCTCAGCGTTGTAATGCTTCAGTCCCTTTGTGGATCCAGGCCTTAGTGACACAATGTGAAGGTGCTCCAGCATTTACGACATAAAAAGAAAGAGGAAGCAAAGGGAAAGAAGGCTACTATAAAGTATGGTTGTGTCCTCTGCTCTTCCTACTGATGCAAGCTGGAGAGGGCTTGGGTTATTGCCCAGTAGTTTGAGTTGATTTGTTCTGACTCAGAGTTTTTTGGAGATAAAAGCAAACCCAGAGGAAAGGCTGTGAAGTGATCGGTATCTAGGACTTTATTTTTCTTCTCCGACTGGTGAGTCTGCCCACTGGTTCAAGACTTTCACTGTACTTCAATTTATCTTAAAAAATAAAGGCTTTGCAGAAGCATTAGTGTTCAACATTTTCTCTTCAGAACTATTGTTGGTTGTAGAATACACAGATGATTTATTATTAGTCATTTATTAAATCCCTCATTAATGGGATAATTGACCTCTGATATTAAAAAGAAGACAAATGGCATAGAGAACTGTCAATTATTTATTTATTCAACTAAATACCAATACTCCATAGCAGTGGCTCTGACATTGCCTATATGGGCTTGATGAGATGATTAACTCATAACAATTGCTCCCCCAATTCTGTTCCTAAATGACCATTATAAAATTATTGGTCAGGTGCACTTTATCTTCATAATGTGAAAACTGATACCAGAATAAGGACAGTTGGTACATTGTTATTCAGTTTATACATATGGATCACTTGTATTGTGTCTGTGCCATGAAGTAGGTAAATAAGTCTATATACATTAGTCAGTTATTCATCTACTCTTATAACGTCTTTATTTGCACAAGTATAGAATAATTTTTACTGAGGATGCTTTATGAACATATGTATAAAATAGAAAGTTACTAAGGCCCCAATCCTGAAGTATTAATACAGGCAAAATCCCAGTGACTTCAATGGGAATTTTGCCTGCCAAATGACTGCTGGAATTGGCCATTCAGTATTTGTCTGTCTTCAGTTAAAAAAACATATAACATTCTTTACTTTATTGCAGACTGTGTACTGTACATACTTCAAAAAACCCATTTACAAATCCCTGTTACCGCACATCATATTTTAAGACTGTAGATGCAAAACATTTTGGTGGAGTCACTAACAAAGATGTGTTTTTATTGGCTGGTTGACACTATTGTTTGTTAATTATATGTAAAAATCACATGCATGTGAAGAGCAGTATAACAGGGGACTGGACTAGATGACCTGTTGAGGTCTCTTGTAGGCCTATAATTCTATGAGCAGGCTAGGAATTTATCTGCCACTCATAATTTTTTGTACACTTCGTATTCATGAAACAGGAGTTCCCAAACAGTGGGCCTCAGTCCAAAGGTGGGCTGCAACACAGTTCCAGGTGATCTGCTGGTGCAACTGCATTCTCCAGTCAAGCTTTTAGTAAATCTTTAACTCCATGTGACTCATGTAATCTAAATAAAAGCTACATAAATGTAATGTTTTGAGCTGTATATGTTGGACAGAGAATAGAAAAAAAACTTTCTTTATTTTAAAAAACTAGCGCCAATATGTCAAGTTTAATTTTCGGGAGTACAACCGTGGGTTTCACTGCTAGGTAACCTAGCAACAGGCACACAGCCTGCCATTTACAACTGTAAAAATAGCAAGCAGTATTTCAATCTGACATGGATCGGTTTATTTTTCAAAAATGAGAAGGGTGCACTGGTGGAGAAGATAATGAAAGTCCTGAACCATCTAGAGCTACACAAAATGAGCCAGCCAAAAAAATAAAGAAAATGGTAAGAATATATGATGACACATACTTGAAGTTTGGATTCTCCTTTAGCTGATTGGATGAGTACCCGTTGCCTCTGTGTGTTATAATATAACCATTATTTTATATTTTTATTTACAATATTAGATTTTTTTCTAATTAGTAGACAGTAGAGCTAGGTCTTTACTTACACAGCACAGAAATTCAGAGTTTACACTAAAAAAATTGAAAACACAATATAGTATTCAAAGTTGGACAACTATTTTGTGTTAAAATCAACAAATAATAACACAATGTGTTTTAACAATTTTGTTAACGTTGTGTTACTTATTGTTCAGTTTTATACAAAATTTTGTTTTTCTTGTTTGAACATTGCATTTTGCTCTCAATATTTTTTTAAAGTGTAGTTTTACTAAAACTGTTTAGTTTCAAAGATCTTGAAGCATTTCCTTGAGTGCATATTGCTAGGAATTTCTATAATTACAAGTGTATATATTAAAATGAAAAGGAAACATGTACATTGTTTATAATGTTATAATTTATATGTATGTAATAATTACAATTAATAATTTTCCTCAAGAAGTGGGCCGCAGTGCTTTTTGCAGCTGCACAGCTGGGCCTCAGGGAAAAAGTTTGGGAACCCTTGTCTTAAAACAAACAAACATGATTAGTTACCTGTACAGTAACTGTTGTTCTTTGAGATGGGTTGTGCACATATACATTCCACTTCAGGTATATTTGTGCCCAATGCACTTGAATTGGAGACTTTTGCCAGCAGTACCATCAGGTGGCACATGCACCCATGCTGTTCTTGTGGGCCTGGCTGAGGGCAAAAAGGGGTGTGTTCTCTGCCATCCTCTCCATTCCTTTGCAGCACTGTCTGTCTAATGTCCAAAGTAGTGGGGAATGTGGGAGGGTGGTGGAATATATCTGTGCACAACACATCTCAAAGAACAGTTGCTGTACAAATAAGTAACCGTTTTTCGGCTTCGGGTGATTGTGCACATATACATTCCACTGCAGGTGACTCATCAGCAGTTCTCTTACAGGTGGAGAGACTTTGGATCATCTGAAAAGAGTGTAATACTGACTTGTCAAAGTTGGCATTGCCATGAGAAGCCTGAGTGATGGCATCATGTTTGAAAAAGTTATATACAGACAACCATGTTACTTCTCTGCAGAGATCAGCTATCAAGGTATTGCTCAGAAAGGCCAATGAGGTGGCCTGATCTCTGGTGGAGTGAGCTGTTGGTGAGAGACTTTAGCCAGACCATAGCAGAGCTTAATAAAGAGAGAAATCCCATGTGAGAGTCACTGAGCTAACATTGATTGGCTTTTAATTCTCCCAGTGTAGGCTACACAAAACCTGGGAGAGGCTCAAAGACCTAGTGTGGTCGAGCTAGAACACCAACGTTCTATGAATGCCCAAAGTTTGAAGCCTTTTTTCAGCTTTAGAAGAATGGGGTTTTGGATGGTGGTGAGTGACAGCATGGGCTAGCTGCCCCGACTATGTACCCGCTGGGTGTGGGTGGGTTTGTACTTAGGGGGCTAGCCCATGTCACTGCTTGCCACTGTCCATGCTACTGCAGCTACACTTCCATTTTTAGCACACTAGCTCTATGACTGCTAGAGTGAGTATATCTACTAGACCTGTGAATCACAATCTCATTTTCAAGTGTAGACATAGCCTTACTGAGTATTGCAGTGTTAGCACCAGCCCTTCTAATGACATCTAGTAATTCCACTGCACCATAAAAGTAGAGGCTGGCTCCAGTCCTAATCTATCAACCTAATAATGCACATCATAGATTCCAAGACCAGAAGAGACTGTTGTGATCATCTAGTCTGACCTCTTGTATAACACAGGTCATGGAGCTTCCCCAGAATATTTGTTGAAGCCTATCTTTTAGAAAAACATCCACTCTTGATTTAAAAATTTGCCAGTGATTGAGAATCCACCACAACCCTGGGTAAATCGTTACAATGGTTAATTACCCTCACTTAAAAAATTAATGCCTTATTTCCAGTCTGAATTTGTCTTGCCTCTGGACTGAGTTATACCTTTCTCTGCCAGATTAAGAGTCCATTATCAAATATTTGTTCTGCATGTAGGTATTTATAGACTGCAATAAAGTCACCCCTTAACCTTCTTTTTTTTCAAGATAAATTGATTGAGCTTTTTGAGTTTATCACTATAAAGCATGTTTTCTAATTCTTTCATCATTCTTGTGGTTCTTCCTTGAACCCATTCCAATTTATCAACATCCTTCTTGAATTATGGGCACCAGAACTGGACACACTATTCCAGCAGTGGTCACACCAGTACCAAAAAATAACCTCTCTTCTCATACTCAAGATTTCCCCATTTGTGTGTCCCAGGACTGCATTAGCCTTTTTGGCCACAGGGTCACACTGGGAGCTCATGTTCAGCTTGTTATCCACCACAGCCCCAAATCTTTTTCAGAGTCACTGCTTCTCAGGATAGAGGGGGCATCCTGCAAGTATTCCTACATTCTTTAGTCCCATATGTATACATATACATTTGGCCATATTAAAATGTGTATTGTTTGCTTGCATCCAGGTTATCAAGCAATCCAGATCACTCTGTATCAGTGACCTGTCCTCTTCATTATTTACCACTCCCTCATCTTTTATGTCATCCACAAACTTTGTCAGTTTTGATTTTACATTTTTTTCCAGGTCATTGATAAAAATATTAAATAGTGTTGGGCAGAGAACCGCTGTCTGCAGAACCCCACTAGAAACACACCTGCTCGATTATGATTCCCCATTTACAATTACATTTTGAGACCTATCAGACAGCTTTTAATCCATATAATGTGTGCCATGTTAATTTTATATATTAGTTTTTTAATCAAAATGTCATATGTTCCCAAGTCAAATGCCTTACAGAAGTCTAAATATATTACATCAACACTATTATCTTTATCAACCAAACTCGTCATCTCATCAAAAAAAGATATCAAGTTAGTTTGACAGAATATATATTCCATAAACCCATGTTGATTGGCATTAATTCCATTACACTCCTTTAGTTCTTCATTAATCGAGTCCTGTATCAGCCACTCCATTATCTTGCCCAGGATCAATGGCAGACTTACAGACCTATAATTGCCTAGCGCATTCTGTTTACCCTTTATTAATATTGGCACAACATTAGCTTTCTTCTGGAACTTCCCCAGTATTCCAAGACTTATCAAAGTTGTTTTAGTTAAGAAGTGGTTTTCTTTCTGGAACCTTAATCTGTGATCAGAGTGTCTCAGCCTTTAGCTTGCACTTAACCCAGAAATGTGGTGCTGTTCATTCTAGTGCTTAAAAAGAAACAAATTGGGTGTTTATTCTTCCTTCCTTTGATCCCTATTGTAAACACAAAAAAGGACATGCAATTACTGTCTTGTAGCATAAAATGGTTTCAAGTACTTGTGCAGCTGTAAATCAGGAAAGGCACAGAGAATGAGAGAGGCTCTGAGTATACTTAGCTATTGAACCATCTGTGTCCACACTGTCAGAAGACAGAAAGTTTCCAGTTTAGTTTTATTTTGTTGGTCTGCGGTTTTGTAAAGGGCATCAAAATTACTGACTTACAAGAGTTGTAAAAGAGCTTTGCTTACATCTCTAACTATCTAAAGCACAAGTACTGAATAAGGGACCATTCAAGGTAGAGTGGCCAATTAACATGTCTGTAGTCATAGGACAAAAAGAAGGGGTTAGTGGGTTACAGATTAGTGTAATAACCCATAAATCCAGTGTCTCTGTTCAGTCCATGATTTTTGGTATCTAGCAGAGTAATGAATTTCAGCTCCCAGGCTCATCTTTTGAAAGTGTTGTGAAAGTTTCCTTTGAGAATGAGGACTGATAGCTCAGATATAATGTGTGGATGGGTTTTTAAGGAATCCTTAAAAGCATTAACCAATGAAGAACCTGATGAAAATCTGGATCTGGATTCTGAACACACCATAAATTCTGGGGTGTTCAGTTCTAATGTTTTCAGTTTCGGAGGTGAAGTCAGCAGCAAAATTTGAACCAGATGTAAATTCGTATTCTTACCCTAACATGGTAAAGTTCATGGATACTTGGATCTTGAGTTTTGACTGAAGTCATCTCTAAAGCCTACATAGCAGACTGTGGCAGCTCTATAACCAGTTAGGGATTCTTCAATCTGCTATATTGGCTTTTGACACTACTAATACAACGGACCACAAGAAAGTCCCGCGAGAAAACTCTCTGCAGCCATTGTGTTCACAGTTATTTAAAAGCTAACCTGGAAAATCCTTAGTTAATAGAACTACTTCAGAGATAGCCATGTAGCTACCACATATTGTCAGTCTAATATGTCCAAATGAAACTTTAATTGGCACATAATTAACATGCATGGTTGACAGCCACTTTCCTAAACTAAATAATTAACTGTTAAGCAGAAAATTTAGTGCTTGTGAAAGGTGTAAGATTGATAGAGAGAATGAAATCTGCTATTCATCCATAGAACATGGCCAACGGCAGCTCAGACTTGTCCGTATACAGTATTGTCTGAAAAGGTGCCTCAACCCTGACCTGGAAGCACCAACAGGCCTATTAAAGCCTCACTTCTTCAGAGGCATAGAGTGAAAGTTACAGATGCAGGCATTATATACTGACACATGGAGAGAAGGGAGTTACTTCGCAAGTGGAGAACCAGTGTTGACAGGGCCAATTCAAGGGTCTTTTGCGGAGGGACTGTCCAGTTTGGCCAATGTACATGGCAGAGGGGCATTGCTGACACATGATGGCATATATAACATTAGTAGATGTAGATTTACATCTACTAATGTTATATATGCCATCATGTGCCAGCAACGTACATTGGCCAAACCGGACAGTCCCTCCGCAAAAGAATAAATGGACACAAATCAGACATCAGGAATGGTAACATACAAAAGCCAAAAGAAGAACAGGAGTACTTGTGGCACCTTAGAGACAAACAAATTTATTAGAGCATAAGCTTTCGTGGACTACAGCCCACTTCTTCGGATGTAGTCCACGAAAGCTTATGCTCTAATAAATTTGTTAGTCTCTAAGGTGCCACAAGTACTCCTGTTCTTCTTTTTGCGGATACAGACTAACACGGCTGCTACTCTGAAACCTGTCATTATACAAAAGCCAGTAAGTGAACACTTCAATCTCCCTGGTCATTCTATTACAGATTTAAAAGTCACTATCATTGAACAAAAAAACTTCAGAAACAGACTTCAAAGAGAAACAGCAGAACTAAAATTCATTTGCAAATTTAACACCATTAATCTGGGCTTGAATAGGGACTGGGAGAGGCTGGCTCATTACAGAAGCAGCTTTTCCTCTCCTGGAATTGACTCCTCCTCATCTATTATTGGGAGTGGACTACATCCACCCTGATTGAATTGGCCCTGTCAACACTGGTTCTCCACTTGCAAAGTAACTCCCTTCTCTCCATGTGTCAATATATAATGCCTGCATCTGTAACTTTCACTCTATGCATCTGAAGAAGTGAGGTTTTTACCCACGAAAGCTTATGCCCAAATAAATCTGTTAGACAACAAGGAGTCTGGTGGCACCTTAAAGACTATGTTAGACAGTTAGAGATTTTCAGAAGTGCTCAGCGTTGGTTTGATCTGCTCCCATTCCACTCAATGAGAGTTGTAGCATTGACTTCAGTGGGAGCAGTGTTTTGCCAGCTCTCGGTGGTTTTTGAAAATCGTACCCATAGAAAGGACTGAGCAGCCTGATATCTCATTCTACTGTGTCAGCTTTACTCTTTGCTTATCAAACTGGGACTCATCTAAGTATTCATTTCTGAATAGCCTGTATTAGGTTTATAATTTTCTCAAGCCCTAAATCCAGTCTACGGGACAATTGCCATCTTGGCCAACACATAAGGGATTGAACCTCCAGAGCTAAAAGCATGAGGCTCTACAACTTGAGCTAAAGAGCCAGGGCTCTGTAGCAGATGCTCGTCTTCCTTGGATCAGGCCCAGAGGGGAACGCATATCACATACTGACAGTGAAGAGATAGTGGGCAGAGAACTGAGCCATTACTAATAAACTAGTCAGATAGGAGCAATATAAGCACAAACAGTTCAGTGCACCCACGATAGCAAAGCTAGATTGGTTTAGAAATGTTCCATTTTTGCCTCTGAAAACAGTTCTAAAGAGCTGTTGTTGCAATGACCTCTGAGTATCTATCCCACAATTCCCACCACAGCTCCTAGCAGCGGGTGCATAATCTCTACTGAACATTGTGTATATCTGCACCTCCTCACACTTTCTATTTCTCAGTTAATTACACAGGCTACTTCAAATTGTTCTGTCCTGCATGAGGGCAGTGCCCTTGTATTGTGTGGGGAGGGCTCTGCCCTTTCACTTGTAGGAGGCTTGGAGAGTCCCCTGATCCCTTGTCAGACTGACTAGAGGCTGGAGACCCCGAGTTTACTATGAAAGGTACCATTATCATTGGGGTGCTATGGGAAAAGAACTATTGTCCTTCTTGATGGCCATTGTTCAAACTTTTGCCTTCCTTGGAAATTGTTCTCATCTCCCTTTGAACAACAGCCTCGCAGTTTGAGAATCCAGCTTTTACTATTATGTTTACAGCAAAACCTGTCTTTAACAACGACCAAAAATTGATTGCCAGTCGAGGTGGTCAAAAACCTTATGAATGCTTGAATGCAATTGCTTTAGACTGGGGTTTGGGCATCGTAACATTCAATTAACTAGAAAAACAAGTATAAAAAAATGAGAAGGAGTAATTCAAAACCAGAATACAGACGCATCTATCTTTTCAATGCTAATTTCTTTCATTCTGTTGTGGAGAATTTCCACAGCATCTGACCTTTTTCAGATTTGTATACACCTGCATACGCATATGCTTTATACCAGCATAGTTATGTTGGTGAAGGGTGTGACAAAGCCATCCCTCCCAGTGACATATCTATGCTGACAAATCCCCAGTGTGGATGAATCTATGTGCTGTGTCTACATTAGAGGGGCTGTGTAATGTCAGACAAAATGTTGCTCAACATTTAGGCACTGCAAAAACAAGAATTTACAAAACCTAACACCAATAGGAATGCTTACAGGATTTTTTTTCTAAATTAGAGTGGGAACAGTTTTTAACAAAAGTTTTCCCTTGCAGTGTTCCCAACTCAAACACTGCAGCTTCGTGCTAGGGCATGAGATCCCTAGATGGCCTAGAGACCAGCTGGATGTAAACACACACTCTCTCTCTCTCTCTCTTGCTCTCTCATCTAAAAAGCTTATGCTCACCTCCCAAAGAGTGAAGTCGAAGGAAGTTGGGGCCTGGTGTTTTTAACAGCAAGCCCTTGCTTGCAGAATTTGCAGCAGCTAGAAGTTTGCCTAGGTCCAAGCCTGGCCACTTTCAGAATATTTGTCCAGGCATTTCTATAAATTCCAGCTTAGTTGCCTTATCTTCTTGACCTTTTTTCAAGTACTATTTGTCTTAAAAAGTCTTAAAAGCTTGTCATGTTGAGGAGAGTTGAAGGGAATTAGCTCCCTATTTATATATATAGAGAGATTATTTTGCCTCAGTCTAAGCCATGTACAGTGCATCCTGATACAACATTGATGAGTGACGTACAAATGCCCACATGTCAAAGGGGGTTTTGAATCCAAGGCCGGCAGTATGGCCAAATGGTGAGATTCCAGACTGTGCTGTCTAGTGGTGGGAATCAGTGGTTGCTTTGCCTAGCAGCAGGATTCAGCAACTGTGTCACCCCATGGTGAGAGTCGGTGGCTGAGGGTAGTAGAACCCAGGCCCTTCCTGCTCCACCAGGTTCCAACCCAGGGCCCAAAGAAATAATAATTCAAATTGCAGAGCCTAGAAGACAAGTGCCCCTACAGCTGCTCCCAGAGCCACTTCCTACCCTGGCTTTGGCTCCTCTGCTGGGGCCACCAATCTCTCTTTGGGTCCCCTTAGAGCTCTTTTGGGCCACCCTCCAGAGAGTCTCTCCCTGCCTGTGGCGGATGAGCATCTTTGGCCTCCGTGGTTGAACTGGCTTGAATGTAGAGCCTGGTCCTGGCCTCTGTGAACCTCAGCAGCTCCTCAGCAGAAGGCTGTAGCACCCAACCATTCTTCTGCTTGGTCAGCCCAGACCTAGCTGAGCTGTTCCCTTTTGAACTCACTCTTCACTGGGAGCATGCCCAGCAGTGGCAAGAGAGCATGGCTTCCTGTGTCCAGAGTAATTCCATAACCCCCACCTCACCAGTGTGGGGTTGGTACACCCTGTCACACTACATTACATAAATAATAATTCTAAATGTGAAATGGACCAGAGACAAGAGTAAGTTTTCATTTTCCACACTGAGAGAAATGAAAAAGTAAGCCAACAGAAAAAATAGTAAAAATAAAATTAGATTTTGTTTTAAATATTTCCATTTTAATTAGAGATGGACAAAAGTGAGAAACTTGAGTCCGAATGCCTTTGAATTCCAGGGAAAACTTCAGATTTAAATCCCTGGATCCAAATTCACCCCTATAGTATTGCTTCCAGGTCAGTTCAAAATGGAAAGGGTCCTGTTTTCCAATTTTGGTTTGGACAAAACTGGAATCTCATAAGAGTAGCATATCTCATGAGAGTTCAACCATTTACTGCTTAAACCTCATGTGAATAACTCACCATTTTTTAATGCCAAGTCTTACCCTAACTCTGATCTGACCTTGTTCTTAAATCCTAGATTCTCTCGACCAAGATTCACATACTACCTCTTTGGCCCATCCAGGTATTAATTAATACTATAAAATATTTTTAGTAGGATAGCTAATTTTTTTTCTAAACCTGACACTTTAATAGGCCTTAAAATAATGAAATATTTTAAAATGGAAAGCTCTTGGGTGAGATTTTGTCTATTAAATTAATGCTGGACAAAAAGGCACTGCCACTTTACATAATATTTCTAAAGGGATGAGTAAGACTGCCAACAATCAGAAGGCAGAATCAAGGATGGTATTCATCTCCTTATCTGAGAAAGAAAATTAACATTGATCTTGCAAATAAATAAATGAATCAATCAATCACCATATAAGAAGGTTTCAGGCAGATATGACACCAGAGAAAGCAATTTGATGATGAGCTGTTCTGAAATACCAAAGCAGACATTCCAGACTTAATTTTTACAACAGTGTACCTGAGACATAATTATATGTACAAAACCAGAAAAAGAATATAACAAAGAAACCAAGAAAGTGGAATTAAACAAGGCAATTTTAGTACAGAATCCTCCTGTTCAAAACAACCCTACAATACAATACAATATAGAATCAAATTGATAATTATAGGGCAAATTGAAATATCATTTGAGATTGATGTCAAACTTTTTTACTCCGGTCACTTTGATTAGTCTGAAACTCATACTGTAAGTACAACTTCACTGTAACTATACAGCATAGGGCGCTCATTCAGCCAGTTGCCCTGCATCAAGGATTTAATTAGTCTGATGAGGTTTACAAACCCCAGACTAAGGCGAAGGCAGGGGAAAGGCTGGAGCAGTGCTGGGCCTGGAAAGCTCTGCCCCTCAGCATTGCCAAGCATGCTCCTGGTGAAAGGAGCAGTATAAAGAAAGCTTCAGCAGCCCAGGCAGCAGAGAGGAGAGATGTCATTTTTCTGCAACACTAGAGGAAGAAGCACTTACTAAGGAGGTCTGTCAGTGAGTCTTTTTTTGAGAACTGTATGTGAGGGGACCAAAGGGCTGCCTGCATCTAGGGTTGCCAGGTGTTCGGTTTTTGACTGGAACACCTGATCGAAAACAGACCCTGGCAGGTCCAGTCAGCACCACTGACCAGGCCATTAAAAGTCCGGTTGGTGGTGCAGTGGGGCTAAGGGAACCACAGCCAATGGGAGCTGTGGGGATGGCGCCTGCAATGGGGCAGCGTGCAGAGCCCCCTGGCTGTGCCTCCGAGTAGGAGAGGAGGGGGGACATGCCGCTGCTTCCAGGAGCTGCCTGAGGTAAGCGCTGCCTGGAGCCTGCACCCTTGACCCCCTCCTGTGCCCCAACCCCTTGCCCCAGCCTGGAGCCCCCTCCTGCACCCGGAACCCCTCATTTCTGGACCCAGCCCTGGAACCTGCAACCCCCAGCCCACAGCCTGTACCCCCTCCAACACCCCAACTCCCTTCCTCAGCCTGGAGCCCCCTCCCATACTCCGAATCCCTCGGCTCCACCCCCCAGCCTGGAGCCCCCTCGTGCACCCCAAACCCCTCATCTCCGGCACCCCCCCAGAGCCCGCACCCCCAGCCGGAGCCCTCATCCCCTCCTGCATCCCAATCCCCTGAACCAATCCAGTGACAATGAGCAAGTGAGTGATGGGGGGGGGGTGGAGTGAGCAGGGCTGGGGCCTTGGAGAAGGGGCATGGCCTCAGATGAGGGGCGGGGCAAGAGTGTTCAGTTTTGTGTGAGTAGAAAGTTGACAGCCCTACCTGCATCAGCCCTGAGACTCTGTGGTTTGGAGCAAAGGACTATGATTAAATGGCAGCCCCAAACTGAGGCATTGGTGTGGTAGGAAGTGTCCCAGGGAAGGTGAGCAGGAGGTGGGCCGAGCATAGACCATCCTGGTGCAATCGCACTGTCAGGGCCTTGGACCAGAATCCAATGGATCATCAGGTCCTAGTCCCCCTTCCCACCACAGATTCCCCTATGCCTACGGGGGCAGGTTTATGGGGTTACTGACAAGGAAGATGAACCCCATTTAAGGAGATCTGGACACTCTGAACTAAAAGAGAGACTGAAGCAGCAGGCCCTGACCAAGAGGACAGCTGACTACACAGACAACCCTGACACAATTAGTAAATTGATTAAAAAATGGAACTTGTCTATTTAAAAAAATATTTTCTGTCTAATTGTAATTAGTATTGAATCTGTATGATTAAGGGATAAAATCAACTCGCATACTATGAGGCCTAGGTTTTCCAACCCTCCAGGAATTAAAGATTAATTTTAAAATGTACGTCATGTGATGAAACTTCCAGGAATATGTCTAACCAAAATTGACAGCCCTAAAGAGGCCAGTAGTTTCTTATATTTTACATTACTGTATGTTGAGGCATCCATGATACTTACATACAATATAATTAGTTGTCCAGAAAATTATGCTAACAGTAGCTATCCTTTGACACTTGTAAAATGTTCCTGTGTTGACCTGAATTAATGGGCTAGTTTATTATGGCTCACCACTGATCTGATCAGAAGATATTTTAGGTTCTTGTCCCAATTCAGGCTAGAGGGATAGAGAACACAGAGAGTTCAATATTGTGAGAGGACTTTCAGGGTCTATGGCAAAGACAGTTATACTGAGGACAACACTAACTTGTTAAGATCTTTATTAAAATGAACGAAAGAAGAATAAATGTTACAACACAAAAGTCACAAAGAAGTAATACAATTCTTTGACCCCTGGTGGTAACATTTCTATTCTATTCTATTAAGCTAGAATACTCACACCCTCACACCCTTTCCTAAAGACCTGGTAGTAGGAGACAGAGGACCAGCCTTGTCTCTGGCATGCCCGAGGAACTGATGGTTCAGGCTTCCCAAATTGTTAGGGATTAGGTTAAAGTGTTGAGTAGCTAGGCTGTATTGCAAAGCTGAACTGATAGCTTGATAGAAGATAAGAAAAAGTGATGACTTTGCATGGTTGTTTGCCCTCTTATAGGGTTCCAGTACTGCCCACTCCTGGAATCTAGGCCCAACCTACCATGCCCAAATCTTATTTCCTCACCCACATAAATCTTCAGGTACACTTACTCTATAGGTTAACATATTACGGCATATATTCATATGTATTAGTATTGATTATCTCATTCCCAAAACCGTTACCCTTGGCCTAACTCATGACTTCCATGTTCTGCGGTGTGCCCTGCACTTACTAGTCTGCTCCAGACCTAAGGTAAACAGCTTCAGTTCTTTGTTTGGTTCCCCATTCAGTTCCCCAAAGTTAAGTAGGGGTGACCGGTAGGCCATTTATCTATGCCAAAGGTTACAAACACTTATACTAACTTTCTCTAGCTAAGCATACAGGATACAAGCCTGTAGGTTACCTGCATTACAGCTAACTATTATGAATAACCATGAATAACTCCTATGAATACTATAAGCTGGAATTCAACATAACCAAACCCCCAAAATACTATGATTCACTAATAATAGGATATGATAACAAAATAATATGAATCAAACCAATAAAGAAAACATATTATGCAATACAGCAAGCTAGCAAACTGACCTTATGGGCTATACCTGAAACTGAGATTACCGCTTAGTGTCACAAAAGACTTTAGGAAGCGTAGAACCTTCTTTTAGCATGTTCTGCTACAATTCATCAACACACAGTATCATCATATGATTATAGTACATTTACTCTGGTTAGCATTTATGACAGAGCTGTCTGAACCTTTAAAATGGTAATATCAATACTGAAAACTCATGACAACTGTATCAACTGCTAATATTCTACTACCGCTTTTTAATGATATGTTGGCTCATTCTGAGTACAGTCATGATTTTTTTTAAGTACGTGCAGGATATTATGGAGAGCCAGTACCCACCCTATTGTTATGGTGCAACTAGATTTCATCATAAGGCCCTAATCCTTTAAATATTTGTGCATGTTCTTACTTTTACTTTATGAATAGTCCCTTCCAAGTCTCTGTTTTCATTCTTCACAGTATTAATGTACCAAAGTACGGAGTTTACTAGGACATTTCCTATGTGTAAAATGAGTAATGCACAGAGGGATTTATGCTGTATCACAAGATGGTGTTACCCTTGAATGGCCGAAATACAAGTTGCAGTTAGACGTTTAATATTCTTGTTTTTAAAAAATCATGAAGCTCATATTTCCAAAAGAGAATTTGGCTGCTTCTTTTTTTGTGAGAGGAATTGCTTATATGGGAATACAGACACTACATAAAATGTCAAGTTTCATGCTCTGTGGGCTTTCATCTTGATAGGCTTTAACGTAACTTTTCTCTATCAACATGAAGATTCCAGAAGATAAACTGTTTGACCTGTAGTTCAGCCCCACAATAGAAATTACTGTCATTTCCTTGTTTCTGAGTTGGAACTGGAGGTGATGAAACTGATAACTGATCATAAGTTTGAATTTTTAATTTTGCTTGTGAGAGAATGTTGAATGTTACTTTTTTCAATCAGCTCTTTCTATAGAAGTTTTATGTTGAACTTTCCATAAACTGGTGACCTAACATTATTTTCCTTTCACCCAGAGAAGATAATGCCACTTTCCTCAAAAGTGGTCTTGTGTGTCAGGATTGTTGATATTTTGGGAGGTCACAGATGTCTGTCTGTCATGCAAAACAATGTATTTTAAATTGCTGATTTAAATGGTGTGACATCCTGGCACCCCTATATTCACCACTGTCATATAATTATGATATGTTTAGTACAAAGTATGCCTTGTGAGGTATCGTTCTAAAAATCTTGATCTGTTAGACATTAATATCTGGTTGGATTGTATGTGCTATCGTATGTGAAGTTATGAAGTTTGGCTATGTATGGGACTATAAGGTGGATAGAAAACTGGCTAGATCATCAGGCTCAATGGATAGTGATCAATGTCTCCATGTCTAGTTGGCAGCCATATCAAGCGGAGTGCCCCAAGGCTCAGTCCTGGGGCTGGTTTTGTTCAATATCTTCATTAATGATCTGGAGGATGGCATGGACTGCACCCTAAGTAAGTTTGCAGATGACACTAAACTGTGAGGAGTGGAGGGTAGGGATAGGATACAGAGGGACCTAGACAAATTAGAGGATTGGGCCAAAAGAAATCTGATGAGGTTCAACAAGGACAAGTGCAGAGTCCTGCACTTAGGATGGAAGAATCCCATGCACTGTTACAGACTAGGGACCGAATGACTAGGCAGCAGTTCTGCACAAAAAGACATAGGGGTTACAGTGGATGTGAAGCTGGATATGAGTCAACAGTGTGCCCTTGTTGCCAAGAAGGCTAACAGCATTTTGGGCTGTATAAGAAGGGGCATTGCTAGCAGATCTAGAGACGTGATCATTCCCTCTATTTGACACTGGTGAGGCCTCATCTGGAATACTGTGTCCAGTTTTGGGCCCCACACTACAAGAAGGATGTGGAAAAATTGGAAAGAGTCCAGCAGAGGGCAACAAAAATGATTAGGGGGCTGGAGCACATGACTTATGAGGAGAGGCTGAGGGAACTGGGATTGTTTAGTCTGCAGAAGAGAAGAATGAGGGGGGATTTGATAGCTGCTTTCAACTACCTGAAAAGGGATTCCAAAAAGGATGGCTCTAGACTGTTCTCAGTGGTAGCAGATGACAGAACGAGGAGTAATGGTCTCAAGTTGCAGTGGGGGAGGTTTAGGTTGGATATTAGGAAAAACTATTTCACTAGGAGGGTGGTGAAGCACTGGAAGGGGTTACCTAAGTAGGTGGTAGAATCTTCTTCCTTAGAGGTTTGTAAGGTCAGACTTGACAAAGCCCTGGCTGGGATGATTTAGTTGGGGATTGGTCCTGCTTTGAGCAGGGGATTGGACTAGATGACCTCCCGAGGTCCCTTCCAACCTTGATATTCTATGGGCTACTGAAACATGTTGTGAGGTTGAGAACACCCACACCTTTCAGGAGAAGCCTTTCAGGTACAACAATAGATAAGCCAAAGAATGTTAATGGCTTATTGAGGAAATGCACACAAGCACAAGGTTTACCCCAGGAACTGTGTACAATAACCTCTCAGAGATAGCACTACTCAATGGGAACTGCTTGACCCAGGTCATAGCAAAAGAGCTTTCCAGCAAGTTGGAAGAAGATATAAAAGGGGGAAATAACATCATTACTGTACCTCACTCTTCCTACAACAACACACCTGAAAGTATCGGAGGAAAAAGATTGAACTGGGGGAAGTGCTTGTCCCAGGCAAAAGGGATTTCTAGCATGTGTATGGAAACTTGGTGAACTGTATGTATCATCATTCAGGGTGAAAGATTACTGATTCAGATCCTATCTAGTTTTGTAGGCTCAGTTTGCGATTTTGTTTGATTTCGTATGGTAATCTACTTTGATCTGTTTGCTATCACTTATAATCATTTAAAAGATATCTTTCTGTAGTTAATAAATCTATTTTACATTTTACCTAAACACTGTGTGTTGTTTGAAATGCAAACGGGATAAAACTCAGCTCATGATCAAGAGGTGGTTCACGTCCACTTTCCTTTGTAGAAGTTATGGACTGGGCAATAAATTCATACTGGTCGGGTTTTGACCAGGGCAGGATGATACAGCTCTGGGGTCTTAGGCTGAGGAGCTAGGAGTATTTTGGCTGTAGCCTCTCTATTGTGGGTTCATGAGTGGCTGGCCTGAACATTCATGAACACAGCTGCATGTGGTCCCTGCCTGTGGATGTTGGTGTGAGTATAAGCTTGGAGGGCTTTGCAGCTTGTCACAATGTCACAAGTGCAAGAGGGAACCCAGATTGGTGACACAGAGGGCTCAGCTGTACCTCCGTTTCAGGTGGCACCCCGGGGGGGGGGACCTGTCACAAACGAGACTAGCCAAAATTGAAACTAGCTAAAGATGACCTAATTCAAATCTGAGTTGACCAAGCTGCATGGCTCCAGGGCAGGCCTCACATCTGATTTGAGAAGACCTTGGAGGGAGGTGCTCTAAGGAGAAGTAAGCAAAGCTGCAAACCAAAAGTATCAAGGGTAAGGCTGAGAAGCATAATCCAGGGCTTAAATTCAGCCAGAGCTGCCTGGAGTGGAGCTCTGGTAAATATTTTCAAATATAGCATGCTGCGGGAGGAGGGGGAATGCATGGGGGACTCTGGGAAATACTCTATGATAATTTAAGTCCTGGCATCATCCATAGGGTCAACAAGTCACCTTACAGAACAGGGCAAGAGAAGAATTTATGACATCCATAAACAGGCTGGTCAAAGGCTGGTGAAGTCTCCTTCCACCTGAAGAAGATCCACTAGTAAGAAGTCCTGTGCCAGCAGAACATCACCATGTGATTCCTTGCCTGCAATTCTAGCCCCTATTCTTCAAGAGACTACACAAGCTGAAGAGTTTGCAACCCCCTGTTATCTTAAGTATTCTATTCCCCCCCCCCTTTTTTCTGCTTTTATTAGCTGGGAAACTTCTCAGCTTTTTCATATTCCTTAATTTTTATGGTGTGAAAGTGTGGCTGTGTGCATGAGCCTAGGAAGTCCACACAGGGAAGGCAACAGAAAGAAAACTTCCCCTGGTTTAAACAGTGCTAGATATTGTATAAAAAAATTACACATTAGACTGTTCGAATGTATTCTGTGTTCTATGTTTAAGAGGCTTGAAATTGTCACCTGTAACTTCTGGTAAATAGTTGTCAAACTTCTGCTTATCAAGAGTGTTTTGTTAAAGTCTGGAGGGATGGGGGAAGTTCTGTGGCCTGCGATGTGCAGGAGGCCAGACTAAGTGATCATGATGGTCCCTTCTCACCTTGAAGTCTATGAGTCTATGGGTATTTATATTAAGTCTGAGGGAGGAGGAAAGGGTTAGAATTCTATCTTATGTGGTAGCTAAGAAAGAAGATTTACAATTGGCTCTGAGGTTGTGGTTTAGACATTAAATAATTTGGTTTCAATAAACCAATGGGCAGCTTGAAATCATAGAGTCGACTGACTTTTGGTTATAAATCCAAAGTAAAGAATTTTACCAAAGGACAGTCACCATCTTAGACTTTCTTCAAATATATAAGGATGATTATTTTTGGTAATAATTTGATGATTTAACTAATTTGTTTTAATTCCAATCAAATATTGAGATGAATTTGTTTGGTTGATTTGATCTTGACATGATTTTGATTTCATAGTTGAAGTAATGCTCCATTTTTAGGTTAATTTAATATTATTAATGGTAGCTCAGTTTTGGTGATATGTTTTCTTGATTTTATTTGTGTTTAAATGTTTTGATAAAATTGATGTTGGGACACAATTCTTTCAACAAGTAAAGTAGGTTCAGACCATTCAAGGATCTCTGTGGATACCAACTGGTCAACCGAGAATCCTGACCACTTCCCTCTAATTAGTCTTTGGTTCTCACATGCTGAAGCCACAGCATCTCCTATGTCCTGAACTATTGAGATTTAGCAAGTCTACATCTTTACTACTGGCCTCCAAAAAGTCATGAGTCTGGATTAAAAATCATGAGATCAGCGCACTCCCGCTTCCCCCCCCCCCAAATAAAAATAACCCAGTACACTTTGAATTATTTTCATTTACTTTCTGGTTTTTGACCCTTTAGATTGTACTAAAATCACATTTTCAAGCCTTTCTCTCTGATTAGAAAGGCTAGTACCTTACTTTTTCTTTTTAAAATGAAATCTGAGATTTGCATGTACTCATGACTCCAGAAGCTATAGCTGGTCAGAAAAACATGAAGTATGTCAAAACTCCTGATACCGTTGTGAGAATTGGTGATGCTGCTACATTAATGGTACTTTTCCAATCCATACCTCCCAAGTGTTCTATTCTCATACCCCCATCCTGTCCTCCTCTTCCATGACCGATAACAAGGTAGCCTGAATGCTGCTTTCTCGAGCCTTCTTAGCAGCTGGTAGTACAACAGCTACTACCCTGACTAGCACTGGCAACTAAAAGCACATATCTCTACAACTTGAGTTAAAGAGCCAGACTTTCTAGTAAAGTACAGTAACAGACTTTCCACCTCTGTAAATTGGGCCCTGAGACGAACACAAAGCATGATTAAAGGGTCAGAGTCATAGTGTTTAAGGCCAGAAGGGACCACCAGATCATCAAGTCTGACCTCCTATTCATCACAGGCCACCAACAACAGCACCCTCACACTCAACCCAACAACTGAAATTAGACCAAAGTATTACAGCCCACAAGAGACTAGACTATTATGTGCTGCTGGCAGAGAATAGGAGAGACCGAGGTGCACCAGAACCCAAGACCCCTGCAATGGCAGGGAAATGATTAAGTGAGGTATACCCAGATAATCCTGGCAAGTGACCAACACCCACATGCTGCAGAGGAAGGTGTTCGCACCCCAAGGTCACTGCCAATCGGACCTGGGGAGAATTTCTTCCTGACCCTACATATGGTGTTTAGTTAGACCCTGAGCATGTGAGCAAGAACCTGAGACAACAGTATGACTCTGGTAATGGTGTGTACAGTTCATCTAAGCTTCCCCCAGAAAGAAAGAGAGAGAGAGAGACCTGCTATGCTGCCTATAGAAAACCCATCTCCAGCTAGCAGGATGAGAGAGCAGCCGTGAAATGTGCAAAGCAGAATTACAAAACCAGAATGTGATTGTGGCACAAACCCTGTAGCTCCTAGAATGACGAAAGTTTGCACTTAAAATGAAAAAAAAATAAGAATAATCTAAATCATAAATATGCCTGTGTGTATTTTATGACATGGTTTTTACTATATGAAACTATGTAATCCCAAGTGTCTAAATCTTTGACTCTCATTGATGAAGGCTAAGAAAAATGTGAAGAATTGAATTGCAATAGAAATGCTAACAGTGAATTTATTGTTTATGATTTTGCCTTTCATTGTTATATTGCACTATGGCAGTTTATAGTTTATGGACAAATACCTCCCAAGAAATTTCCGAGGGCAGTTGAAACAGTTTAATGCTCAGGAAACAATGATTTATCTGCAGTGAAAATGTGATGTCCACATCATATCCCTCATCTCAGGGGCTTTGGCTCTCCTGGTCTCTCATTCGGAGGATCTGAGCACCATGTTGCTATGTCAGGAAACTGATAAGTCTGACCAAAATGGTGATGGGCATGGCAACCCATACCCTGTATAATTATACCTGTATAATTCTTAGTGGATTATACAGGGATATTTTCTGTATACCGTTTAATATTTAAATGTAATTTGCATGAATTAGATTGATAGCAAGTCAAGCGGTTAGCTTTAGAATGAGAACATTGTGCCTACCCTTATTAGTAAAGGTTGACACCGTGACGTAACCAGGGCTGCCTGTGTAATGAGATTATGTGGGCACACAAATGGCCACATAATTTACTTTGCTGAAAAGATTTCGCAGAAATCTGTTTGTGCCTCACAAATCTATCAGAAAGCCCAAACAAAACCTAGACCGTTTCCTGTATAGTTCAGTTCCTGAGCTTGGACAATTATTTCATTTTGCCTTCCTTCCCCATGTCTGTGTGGGTCTGTTTCTGTGATTTCTCCATAGTAGGGTATTCAGCAGGTTTCCTGCTCCAGTGCTGCTGCCCTTGACGGAACAGAGATAAAGCCAGACAGAGGCAGATCCTTCCTCATTCAGAACAACAATAGGGGAATATAGGGGCTGGAACTAGGGGTTCTGGGGGTTACATCCCCTGGCTTGACGTGGTTTCCATCCTCTACAGGGTTTGCAGTGTGGTTCAATGGCTCTCAGCACCTCCACAATAGAAATTGTTCCAGCACCCCTGTAAGGGGAAGTAATCTACTGCGCCATACCTTGCCCCAGAGGAATGGGGGCAAAGGAGCTTTAATTAAGGAAGGGAGAGCTACAGGAACTGGCTGCTATCTGTGGCTCCACTCCTGTACAGCTCCAGCAAGCCACCCTTTACTTTCATAAGGCAGTTTCCCTGTTGCTTCTGCCACTGAACACTGAGCTTTGATGTTACCCAAAGCAGTCATGTGGCTATCATACAGAGCTCCTAATTTACACTTGCTGAGCTCCCAAACCTTTCAGTTGAACTTATATATAACACACACACCCACACCCCCCTAGTGTGTAATGTCCTCTTAACCTCGGAATCACATTTTCTGATTTTTACTTGAATGTAATATGCATTCGTGATATACTTCTGTGCTGTAATGCACTTTTAGAATAATTTCAGTAAAAGGAAAGGTTGTAGAATGACTCCATGATCAGTTAACATTGCTTCATCATCCCCAGTTTGCTGCATAATTCACTGTGGCACCACCATAACAAAGGAGACCTTGCTGCATAATATAATTTAATGTGCTGCATCTTACAAGGAGCCCAGCTAGTAGAATACTGGACGTTTATAAAAGCTTATACAATCTTGGAAGCTTATGCATAATGTTGCTGTGAACACTAATAAAAAAGGGCACCTTCTGAATATTGCAAATCTGGTTTAAAAAAGAGAGAAAACAGCATTAGAGAGCTGTGTTTACATGACACCACAGGAGCTGGGTTCTCTTGGTTTTTTATTTTTTACACCGGGGGAACTCCTTTCCACAAGGGTAAGTCTCTGCTGACTATTAGCCAGGATGGGCAGGGATGGCATCCCTAGCCTGTTTCCCAGAAGCTGGGAATGGGCGACAGGGGATGGATCACTTGGTGATTACCTGTTCCATTCATTCCCTCTGGGGCACCTGGCATTGGCCACTGTCAGAAGACAGGAGACTGGGCTAGATGGACCTTTGGTCTGACCCAGTATGGCCGTTCTTATGTTCTTATGTATTTGTGTCCCCAGAATGCAGTGCAAATCATCATCTGGTTCTGGGCTTTCACCATGAGTAAGAGAGAAGTTAAATTAGGGTAATATCTGCAGAATCTGATGCAATTTATCCTAGTTTCTAAAAAGGAGCAAAGCAGAAACCTGCAACATGATGATAAAAATTAACCTGAAGAATCTAAATTCAGCTCAAGCTTCAAGATTCCAGAGTGGCTGTGTGGTATCAGTATTAACACTGGAGCTGAGCTGGCTGCAGGAAAATACAAACTTACCAGCTCAGTGGGCTCCCTTAAATGTGAACACAATTCTCAGGATGCCAAAGGTCACAAAATACAGCGGTTGTTTTGTAGGCATGGTAGCCCAGCAGTCTCACATTAGTCCAGCTCTCTTGCATAGTCTAAGCAAAAATGTATCAATTACTTATAGTCATTTAATGTTAAGTGCTGATCTTAACTTCTCTCCCCACAAAATATTCAGACTTTTGTTAGTCGGCACCTGTGTCAGATGTGGTATACAGACCCCATGCTGACCAAGAAGGGGGTAATGAGAGCCTGTGGTATCTGTCAGCCCTGACTCCATTACACTTGTGAGTGATGTCAAGCCTGGAGGGAGGAATTAAAAGTGGGAGAAGCCCACCTCAGTAGTGGTTGACTGGCTGAGGGAGTAGATCTCTTGGACTGGTTCCTTGAAAGAAGGACTTCCTAGGGCTAGGGGGTATCCAAAAACTGCTAGATGCCAGTGCTTCTCTGGGGACAAGGAGCCTGGTGTGGGACTTTTACATTTGCTTTGTTTTCTCTGGCTAAGGTATTTGCTTTTTAAACCTGTGAGACTGAGTTTGTTGCTCTGCTTGGGCCCTGATTAAGGATGGCATATGACCATCGTAGCCAATGGCTACTGGCAAGAAATGTGTGTTTATTTGACCCTACTGGAGCCCATGTTGTAATTTGTTATAGGACCTGAAATGACCTGGTCACACTAAGACATAGATTAGTCATATGTTGACTGAGACTTTCTGGTATGAGTGATGAACTCATAGTGTTAACTTCTGTCCCTCTGCAACAACACTAAAGACAACCGAGAAGCATGACATGTCAGCCAGGATATAATTTAATCTACCGTTGTTCTGACTTGCATCTTTTAAGCACTGAATGACCTGGAAGGAGGAATGACCTGAATTGTAAGTCTCTTTCTTCCTTCCTTGTGATGGGCTGTTTCATTTTCAGGTGCAGTGTAATCTGACTAAAAAGTAAAGGCCTGATTTACACTTACAGTAAGGTTTTTTGCAGGGCCAGAGTGTAAAGGGGCCTTAGAGTAGGTATAACTTACCAGCCCACCAGAGCAGTGTAAAAGCCTTTGTGTAACTGAGAATTCATCCTTAGATATGTAAGTGGCACTGTTGGGTTCATATTACTTTCTTTCAAATGTGATCTGATTGCAATAGAAAAAACTATGGTTTTGCTAACTGCCAGCAATGCAAACTTAATCTGGGATCTGACTGTCAGGTTGTGTTCTTGCTGGGTTGTGTGCTGTCAATAATGGTAATGAAAATTCTGCAAATAGCTCTTTGCATTATTTCCTCATCCTCCTATAAGTTTCTGAGCAGTTCCTCTGTGCTGTTTACTTAGGGTTACCATATTTGAACATTGAAAAAAGAGGACACTCCATGGGGCCCCGGCCCCGCCCCAACTCCGCCCCTTCCCCTCCCCCGGTCCCACCCCTTTCCCCACCCCCGGCCCCGCCCAACTCCGCCCCTTCCCTGTCCCCATTCCAACCCCTTCCCCAAAGTCTCCGCCCCCTCCCCTGAGCACCCCACATTCCCCCTCCTCCCTCCCAGCCACACGAAACAGCTGCACCAATTCTAAAGTCAGGCACTCCACTAGTATAGACTCCCATGACTTTAATGAAGCTGCTCAGTGGAGGATCTGCCCCGGCGCTCAGTTTTTGGGAGCGGTCAGGACACGCAGCTCACACTGTTCTGTTTCCCAGCTCCCCAGATGCCTTGGAGCACCCAGTTCTCCTCCCTGCCCGGTAAAATCCCGGACATTTTGAGCTATTTAATTCTTTAATTCTAAAACGTAATTCTTTATATGTAGTGAACTTTGTATTTTCGTTTTGGCATTGTGTTTGCTCCTAGGATCAGGGGCAGCCAGGGTCTCCACGTGCTGGGCCCGCCACAAGCCAAGCTCAGAGGCTCCCATTGGCTGGGAAAAGCTCCAATGGGAGCTGTCGGAGCCAGCCCCTGCAAGCCCTGCCCCCGCAGCTCTGATTGGGCAGGTATTTCGCAGTGATCCACCACACTGCTGTGTCTCATCACAAATGGGGAGCTGAGTGCCATACAGCACACCCCAGCCCCAGGAGCTCTGATCCACTTGCAGGCAAGGCAGCCCGATGCCCATCGCAGCCAGAGCTCTGATCCCTCTGCACACTCCTGCCTTTTTCACACTGCCCTCCCCTCCTCCCCCACCACAGTCAGTGCTTTTTGGCGACTCCCCGGAGCAGCTCCCCCAGCGCTGCCCCCCACCTGTGCAATCAGCGGCGCATGGTACTCCCAGCTTTGCTGGCATCCCTGGCTTACCTTAGAGCAGGCTCTGGCGACTGCTGCTGCTCCCTGACTCTTCGGCTCTGTTTAAGAGCCAAGCTGCCCTAGTGCTACCGGCTTCAGGCACTTCTCCTACCTGGGCTCTAGCTGAGCTGCTCCTCCCAGCTGGACACGTCCCTTCCCCGGCTCCAACTGAGCTGCTCGGCTCCGCCCCCCTCAGACTTACAGAGCAGAGCTGCAGGAGCCAGCGTTACTGGCTTCAGGCAGCACCCCCCCTGCCTCGGGACCTTGCACCGTGGGAGCAGCTCAGCTGGAGGGCCGGGTAGGAGAAGTGCCTGGCTGGGGGCTCGGGGTCCGGAGGCAGGGGGGGTGCTGCCTGAAGCCAGTAGCGCTTGCTCGGGCAGCTTGGCTCTGTAAATCTGAGAGAGGAGGAGTGGAGCAGAGCCACAGGGGGAGAGGAAGTGCCGGCCATTTTCCCGGACATGTGTGGCTTTTCAGCAATTCCCCCCGGACGGGGGTTTGATTGCTGAAAAGCCGGACATGTCTGGGAAAAAGAGGACGTATGGTAACCCTAGTTTACTGCACGATACTCCTAACCAATCTCAAAAGCAGGCAGGACATGCTTGAGCTCTCTGCCATAAGACTAAGGACACCCCCAGGTCCTTAGGATTTTGCTTCTTGGTGAAGATATTACAGTGAATCTGGGGAAATAAACAGTTGTAAAAGGAAATATGCCAGCATCTTAGTAGGTGGTATCTAGAGTAATTAACATGGAACAACTTCCAATGTAATACATTTTATTAAACTTGGGTTAGACAATGTACAAAAGGTTTTAAAAACTCAAAGCCAACTGTTGAGCTCTGAGGTCACATTCACATTTTGAAAAGTCACATTCAAATTAAAATACAATGTTTGTGACCATGCATAATAGTTTGTAAATCTAATACACACAATCTCATGGTCAGAAGGATATTTCTGTAACTCCAGAGACAGTTTGTGCAGAAAGGGCAGCTGAAAAAAAATGACATTTTAAAAGCATCTGACAATTTTATCCTATCTCTCCTACACATGGTCTACTATCATTACAAGTTTTCCTGCGATAATAACTTGAACCCACTGAACCTTTCCTCCCAGCTACATTCAGCACCAATATATTGCCTGTTGCCAGATTCTAACCTCACTAACATCACTTTGACACAGTGTAACTTTTGACTATAAATGGCGCTACTCCTGCTTTACACTGAAGTAATTAGGAGGTGAATCAGGCACCTATATTCCTGGTTTTAAAACCTCTATTTTAGTTCAAAAGCAGTTTGTTCCAGGGCTTCAAGTGTAGATTGCCTGTCTGTTTTTTAATGTATAAAGTGAGAAATAGGTTGAGCTAAGGATCATGCTTGATGTACCCTCCTCAGGAGGAGGCATTAAATCCCTGCTTTGAGAGTGGAGGAAGGGCTAGATCAGGGTTTCTCAATCTGGGGGTCGGGACCCCTCAGGGGGTCACGAGGTCAGTACATGGGGGGTCGTGAGCTGTGAACCTCCACCCCAAGCCCCACTTGCCTCCAGCATTTATAAGGGTGTTAAATATATTTAAAAGTGTGTTTAATTTATTAGGGAGGTCACACTCAGAGGCTTGTGATATGAAAGGGGTCACCATTAAAAAAGTTTGAGACCCACTGGGCTAGAGGGAGGGAGAGACAGATTTAGGGCTGTTTCCTGTCCTATACAAGAGCCGGTATTGGCAGAGAGATTTCTGTGGGAGGGTTCTGAAGGCTGAGTAAATGTAGCTTGGGCTGAGACTAGCCTCCAGAATACCACCACTCTCCTACCCATTCATGGATATCTTGAGAGTCACAAGAGCCTCGGCTAGTTCGCTATGGGTACATCTACATTGCAGCCAGGGGTATGGATGGCGGCTCATGTACATGTACTCTATCTAGCTGTACTCTATCTAGCAGTGAGAAACAGTTTCATTCTCCATAGTCTTGGCCTTTAAACCTATGAAAGGGCAAGTGGCATCCAGGAGAGGGCTCCCTCCAAATCTAAAATGATAGGGAGAAGAACTTATCAGGGGAGTGAGTGAGCAATGAATGTGGTACAGAATTTAGCTAGTACTCATGCTACCATTTCTTCATAATTGGCCAAACTGGACAGTGTCTATGAAAAAGAATAAATGGACACAAATCTGACATCAGGAATTATAATATTCAAAAACAGTAGGAGAACACTTCAATCTCCCTGGACACTCAATAACAGACTTAAAAGTGGTAATTCTTCAACAAAAAAACTTCAAAAACAGACTCCAATGAGAAACCGCAGAACTGGAATTAATTTGAAAACTGGACACCACCAAATTAGGCCTGAATAAAGACTAGGAGTGGATGGGTCACTACAACAACTAATTCCCCCCTGCTGATACGCACACCTTCTTGTCAACTGTTTGAAATGGGCCACCTTGTTTACATTGGTCTGATTAGCACTACAAAAGTGATTTCCACCCCTTCTTGTCAACTGTTGAGAATAGCCCACTTCCACCTTAATTGAATTAGCTCATTAGCACTGACCCCCGCACTTGGTAAGGCAACTCCCATCTTTTCATGTGCTGTGTATTTATACCTCCTTACTGTATGTTCCACTCCATCTGATGAAGTGGCTTTTAGCCAACAAAAGCTTATGCCCAAATACATTTTTTAGTCTCTAAGGTGCCACAAGGACTCCTTGTTATTATTGCTGATACAGACTAACACGGCTACCACTCTGAAACCTGCCAGCTGGTAATGTTTCTCTGGTGGCATGTTCACCAGCTGAGGCTAGCAGGAGTTCAGTGTAGCATATAGACATGTTGACTTTATGCCAGCTAAGAGCTCTGTGCTGGGGGCAATTCTCAGCTGGAGTGAAGGGGGAATTTCCAGCAGTTTTCATGCCTGTACACTATTATATCCGTGCAAAGGAGCCAGATTGTCAGATAGAAGCTAGTCCAATGAAAATCTTGAGGGGGACTTAAAGTCCTCTGCAGTTTTACAGATAGACTTTATTAACATCCCACTGCAGAAATGAGTATCCAGGACTGCTTTTTGTATTTTTAAAATTCTGCCTGAATTGGGCCAGTAAAGAACTGCAGGCTTGTACTCTGGGTACATACATCACCTTACTGACTAAGCTGCTACTTATACCTATGCTAGGGGAGCTATGCATATATGTACACTACATGCTGTCAAAAGAATTCTGTAGTGTAGACGCACCCCTAGTGCAATAAAGGTGAGAGATACAGGAGTGCAGCCAAGAAGCTTGTCTTTATTTCCTGGTAACAGTCACATGACATGGGTGGGGTTATAAAAGGCTGTTAGTACTATCACATGACTTAATTTGCTATTCTTGCACACAGTGATTAGAGATTTCACATATTGCCATTTTCCTTTTAGAGGAAGATAATGGCCAGACTTTGCTACACTTATGTTAATTATAGCTTACTCTGCAAGTGGTTCCGCTGAAATCCATGACACTACTGGCAGAGTAAACTACTATTCAACAGGAGTGTGGAGAGGCGAAGTTGGGTGTCGGGATGAGCAAAAGCTGTTTTAGGTATGGTGGTAGGCAGAGGTTGCAGAATTGCGATACACCTTGCTTCTCTAACGAAAATAAGTATTGAGTACTTTCTATTTTTTGAGTGAGCACTTGTGCCAGGGTAGAGATGTTTGAAAGTGAGCAAAACACTGCTTCTCAATTAGAGATGGTCAAATATGTCCCTTTTTCCAATTAAAAAATTAATTAAAACTTCAACCAGCTGTGTTCTTAACCTGGGGATTATAAAGTCACAAGTATCTTGCCTTTCCCATGTTGCTAAATATGAGGAGGTCCTGGCTGGATGGAAGGGGGATCAAAACAGGATTACCAGTTTGGAGGTATCACTTATCAACAGCTTAGACTAGTCGTAATCAATGCTCTTGTTTTGTTCAGCCTCACCTTCATAAAGCTATAGGGTACATGTTACGGAATATCCCACAAACAGCTGAGCAGTGTAGAAATTGGAGTATGGCAGGTAGAAGAATAAAATATATTGAGTAACATCTGCATAGCTATGAAGATTATGCCTCTCTAGGGCTGAGCCAAACATTATTAAAACAAACAACAACCCCCACCCCGAAAGTGGGGACACCCCCCAGAAAGAAGCACCAGCTGATTTTAGTCTTTTTGGGTGAGTATATCATTGAACAGCATGTAAAATTGGATTTAAACCACAACAAAGCTCTAGATGGCACCTTTAGCAACACACTGCCTTCTAACACATTGTTGGAGCGAAATGAAGTGTACCAGCTACTGAATTTACTAGCCCACTTCCCTAGTGATCTCCAGTCCAAGTGTTTGGCCATACTTGAGCCTACTTAGTTTATCAATGACAGTTTGCTTGTAGTCTGTTGTAGGTACTTCTATTACCTTAGTATCTGAGTGTCTCTCAATCTTTATTGTATTTACTCTCTCAACATGCTTATGATGTAGGGAAGCACTACTATCCCCATTTTACAGGTATGGAGCTTAAGCACAGAGAGGCTAAGTGACTTACCCAAGGTCGTATAAGACGTTTGTAGAGGAACAGGGACTTGAACCCAGCTCTCCCAAATCCTAGTGCCTTAACCACTGGAAATATATCTTGCTGAGTATAGAAACTTGTTAAGAAGCCATGATCAGTCATTATTTTCCTATCTAGTTGATGGTTAAGAAAACATAATTAAATCAGGATTTCTGTTCCTCTCTAGATAGTAGGGATATAGAGCAAATAATCGGGTACAATTTCTGGGGTAGCATGTGATAAAGAAGTTTTCTTAAAACAGAGGAGATGAAACATTGTGCGTTGAGCTGCTCACACCAACAGCTGTTCTTATAGATAAAACAGGAAGAAAAGTAACTTATACAATGTTTTCACTTACCTCTAAAACATAGAGGGTTAGATTATGATACCTTTAAATCATGTTGAATAGTACTTTAGTACACTAGTGAGGTTGTTGAAATCAGTGGGACTTCTTGTGCAGTAAGGTACTACTCAGTGTGAGCAAGCAGGTCTAGCCCAAAGTGACTAAAAGCTGCAAAGTAAACATATAGCATTGTCTTGCAATTCTAGAAGCCAGGAACTTCTGAGCTGTAATTCTGGTTCTGCCTTGACATCTAGCCTTGCACAAGTTATTTTGGTCAAAACTTTGTTTCCAGTAGTGAGGCACTTAAATACAAGCTGAAGTCAATGAGTGCTGTGGATGGCCAGAGTTTCTGAAAATGAGACCATATATTTAGATGCCTAAAGTATGGATTTGACTGTAGGTGGGTAACTTTACATGTTCAAGCTTCAAAATTTTGGCCTAAACCTCTGTTAATTCTGTGTCCCTGTTCCCATGGGAATAATGGTACTTCACATGAGTGTTTCTGAAGATTACTTAATGTCTGTTCAACCCTTTGAAGATGTACAGCACTGCATTGCTAAATAAAATTTGTAAGTGTTTATGGAAATCTCCTGTAACAAAAAACCCTCTTCTATTAGGCAGTAATTCATTAGAGCTGCTCTATATAGGAATATATTTAATAGCTATTAAGTGTATCCTCTAATCATAATGAGAATAATGCTTAACACTATTTTCTCCAAAGTGCTGTACAAACATTAATTAATAACAGTCCAAAGGAAAAACCAGATAAGAGTCAATAGATGGCACTGAGAATTTCTGCTATATTTATCCTTTTGGCTATCTTTGTCTAAAGGTAATTGTAATGGAATTCCATTATTTAAAAGTCAGAATGTTAAAATCCTAAAGAAATTAAGAGCTTCCCATAAACATCCTGCCTGTGAATGGCTAGGGAAATTGCATTTTCTATAAATGAGTTTGAGGGATGGAAAAGAGACATAAGGGAAGATTGTTGTTTTAAGAGGCAAAGCACATCTCCACTTCAAAAATATTCCTCTGCAGCGAGTCCAGGAGTAGTCTGTTCAATCTCACCAAAATATATAGTGTTGTATACCATACTTGTGAGTTTACAGCACTCTCAACCTACACTGTTAGCTCAGTTATGTATTAGATTATGCCAATAACAACTGGGCTTGTTATTGATTTATATTCAAATGAATAAATACCCCAGTACTGGGAAGAACTCACTCCCATGATATTATTGTGGAATTAACAGCTCCCTACTGCTCAACTCTGAGCAACAGATGGAAAACCTTGTAGGGTGATCTATTGCTGATTTATTTAGGGCCAGAATCTTCCAGGTATTTAAATGGGTGTACAAAGCCGGGGCAGGATGGTTCATGATAAATATTAAAGAATACTTGGATAAGTGAGATGTTTTTAAATCGGTAGGGACTGATGAAATCACCCTAGGGTACATAAAGAACTAGCTGAAGCAATAGCTAACAGGTCCCAGATTATTTTTGAAAAGGGGAACAGAAAATCTGGGGAATTATAGTCCAGTCACCTTAATTTTGATACCTGAGGAGATACAGAAACAAATTATTAAATCAATTTGTAATTCTCTGCAATAGGGGTAGGCAACCTTTCACAAGTGGTGTACCGAGTCTTCATTTATTCACTTTAATTTAAGGTTTCGCGTGCCAGTAATACATGTTAACGTTTTTTAGAAGGTGTCTCTCTAAGTCTATATTATATAACTAAACTATTGTTGTATGTAAAGTAAACAAGGTTTTCAAAATGTTTAAGAAGCTTCATTTAAAATTAAATTAAAATGCTGATCTTACGCCGCCAGCCTGCTCAGCACGCTGCCAGCCTGGGGTTCTGTTCACCTAGGCCTGCAGCGGGCTGAGCAGGGCCTGTGGCCGGGATGCCGGCTGGCAAGGGACCGGCAGCCGAGACCCCAGACCTGGGGGGGGGGGTTAGGGGTCAGGGCAGAGGGTGCAGGGCAGAAGGCTGGGTGTGTGGGGGGGGTGTTCAGAGGTCATGGCAGAGGGCAGTGGGGATGTGGGGGGTTCAGGGGTCAGGGCAGAAGGCTGGTGGGTGTGGGGTTGCAGGGCAGAAGGCTGGGTGTTGGGGGAGACTCAAGGTCAGGGCAGAGGGCTGGGGTGTGTGTGGAGGTGCAGGGCAGAAGGCTGGATGTTGGGGGTGACTCAAGGTCAGGGCAGAGGGCTGGGGGATGTGTGGGTGCAGGGCAGAAGGCTGGGTGTGGGGGGGTTCAGGGCGGAGGGCTGGGTGTGTGTGGAGGTGCAGGGCAGAAGGCTGGGTGTTGGAGGTGACTCAAGGTCAGGGCAGAGGGCTGGGGGGGCGGTGCAGGGCAGAAGGCTGGGTGTTGGAGGTGACTCAAGGTCAGGGCAGAGGGCTGGGGTGTGTGTGGGGGTGCAAGGCAGAAGGCTGGGTGTTGGGGGGAGATCAAGGCAGAGGGCTGGGGTGTGTGTGGACTCTCCCCCTCCACCGCTCTCCTCTGCGGAGGCAGGAGGCAGAAGCTTGGTCCTGCGGCAGCCAAGCTTCCCTCCTCCCCCGCTTCTTCCCCCAGCGTGGCGCTTTCCGGCCCCTCCGCCCCTCCTCCTCCTCTCACCGGGCAGGCAGCGTGCCACTCAAAATCGGCTTGCGTGCTGTAGGTTGCCGACCCCTGCTCTACAAGATAATAGAATAATAAGTAATAGCCAACATGAATTTGTGAAACAAATCCTGCCAAACCGGCCTAGTGTATAGCGGAGAAGCTATAGACATGACATCTGGATTTTAGTAAGGCTTTTGACATGGTTCCATGTGACAGTCTCATAAACTAGAGAAATGTAGTGATTTCGTATAGACTACAAGGGAGGTGCAAAAGTGGTTGAAAGGCCATACTGAAAAAGTAGCTATCAAACTGGTTGCTGAAAAAGTTGATGTCAAACTGGGAGAACATATCTAGTGGTCATGCAGGAGCTTGTCCTGGGTTCAGTACTATTCAACACTTTTGATAATGGAATGGAGAGTACCCACAAAATTGTGCATTACACCAACCTGGGAGGGGTTGAATTCAAAACTGGATTAAAATTCAAAAACACCTTGGCAAATTGTAAAATTGATCTGAAATCAACAAGATGAAATTCAGTAAAGACAAGTGCGAAGTACTACACAAAGGTGAATAACTTCCTAGGCAGGAGTACTGTGGCAAAGGATCTGGGGATTATAGTGGATCACAAACTGAATATGAGTCATCAATGTGATGCAGTTGCAAAAAAG
Organism: Chrysemys picta bellii; assembly: GCF_011386835.1. NCBI lineage: Eukaryota > Metazoa > Chordata > Testudines > Emydidae > Chrysemys > Chrysemys picta. The sequence continues at coordinate 27,061,830 of NC_088793.1, forward strand.
GCATATCATTCTGGGGTATATTAACAGGAGCAATATGTATAAGATATGGCAGGTAATTGTTCCTTTCTGCTTGGCACTGGTGAGGCCTCAGGTGGAATACTGTGTCCAGTTCTGGGTGTCTTACTTTAGGAAAGTTGTGGGAATATTGGAAAGAGTCCATAAGAGAGCAACAAAAAAGAATATACGTCAGGTTTTCTAAATCTTTTGAGGAAAGGTTAAAAAAATGGCTTAATTTCTTCTAGAGCAGGGGTCAGCACATCCCTCGCCCGCGCTGCTTCCCACCGCCCCCATTGGCCCAGGACAGCGAACCGCGGCCAGTGGGGGCCATGATTGGCCGAACCTGCCATGTCAGCAGGTAAATAAACTGGCCTGGCCAGCCAGGGTGCTTACCCTGGCGAACCGCATGCCAAACGTTGCCGACCCCTGTTCTAGAGAATGGGTGGAGGATGGAAAACCTGATAACAGTCTTTAAATATGTTAAGGGCTCTTACTAAAAGAGGATAGTGATCAATTGTTCTCCATGTTTACTAGAGATGGAACAAGATGTAATGGGCTTAATCTGCAGCAAGGGAGATTAATGTTAGATATTAGAAAAAGCTTTTTAGCTAGATGGATAGTGAAGCACTGGAATAGGCTTCCAAGGCAGGCTGTGGACTCCCCATCAATGGAGGCTTTTAATAACAGGTTAGACAAACACATGTCAGGGATGGTCTAGGGATACTTTGTCCTGGTTTAGCACAGGGGGATGGATTAGATGACCTCTTGAGCTCCCTTCCAGCCCTACATTTTTATGATTCTATATCAAGGCCAGGAAGAAACTGCAGTCCTTGCAGTCAAGAAAACAAGGACTGCTCTCTGACTACTGCCCCACAGCACATGATGGCCCATATGAAGTAAGGAGGGGTGGAGAATACATGGACCCATGGCTGTATGCTGGTCCATGTGAGACTGTGATGTATGTAACATCTTGGAGCATAAAGCATTCCGCACATGGGTGAGGAGCAGGCAGGAGTTGGGTCCCCTCCCCACCTGTGCAGGAGGGATGTGGACAGGAAGCTGTACCCCACAGTGGCACATTAGCAAATGCATGGTGTCTAGGTACCAAGGAAGTCCTGCTCCCTCTGGGACTTTCCCCTTACTATGAGCTGTACCTAAATGGCACAATCTAGCCCTTAATTCTTTGTCTATGGCACTTTGCAAACTCCTGAAGCCTCAGACTTGCTGTTTGAAATCATACAGCGACTGCGTAGCACAGAAGTACAAGTATCATGTAGCTGGTGGTGATTTCATGTGGCATTTGCAGTCAGAAGACACAGAATAAAAGCAACACCAGCTGCAGGGCTGTAAAATGACAAATATGAGGCAACAGCTTTATTGTGCTCCACTGCTTGTATGGCTCGTGTACGGTAGCACAGAGTTTTTCATTTGATCAGATTCTATGCAGTCTGACTTGTGATTGTTATGGAGATGCTGGCGGTCACTCCATAATTAAGGTTGAGTTGTTTTGCACCTAAAGCAGGAATTCAGCCTGTCTTGGATGGAGACTACTATGCATCATCCCTTAACTTGCAGTACTTGTTCTTTTTGCACACAATGGTTTTTCTGAGACTCTACATGTAAATCTGCTAATTAGTTCATGAGTTTAATAACAGCCCCTTTAAAACAAAAGCTCTCATGGACAGGACTCCTTTGTCCTAAATGATTTTAATAATCAGATCATATCAGATTTCCAGATTTGAAGAAACTGGGTTCCAATTAAGATTAGTTATTTAAGGGCATATCTAATAGTTCAGGTTATAGACTTATAGACAAAGCCAGGCCAATAGCTTATGTCAGTCTTAAGTGTGCCATTGTGATAGCAATTCAACCAATCATCACCCCTTGTCACCAGCGAATTTGTATGCTGCAGTTCTGTTTGAAAGTATCAGGGACATAAGGTGGACTGTACAACTTTGGATCAGCTGAGGATCTGGCCCAATATTATTCTAACACCTTTAGCTTGTTCCCACAGCTCAGATACTATCACAGCTATGAAATAGCTGAGAGTCTGGAAGAGCAGTCGGGCTTGGCAAGCTATCCCACTGAAGGTGATCAGTAAGGAAAGCAGATGCATCCTTTCTACAAGAGATCCTGAGAGTGAAGGATGGAACTCTCCAGGGGGGGGAGGGAGGAGATGTTGCAAGGTCTAGAAGGGTGGTGTTTACTGTTCCTCTTAACACGGACTGACACTTGTGTCTTCTCCAAGTACTGACCTTACTTGCTGCCAACTAACCCTTGCTGCTAATAGCAGTGTATGTGCCATCACCTTCCAGCAAATCACATCCCCCTGGTGCATGTGATGACATGTTAGCTAGACACATCATGCCATCAACTTATAATCAGAAATCCCCAATCCAGAGTTCTGATTATAGACTGAGGTCATTGCTATATATTTTTCCAGCCAGTCACTTGTCAGTTTATATGTAAACCTTCTGTTTCTACTCAGTTGTTGTGGTTGAAGTAACAGGAACTGCTTCTGATAGTTGTCATGCAAACAGTCCCACTGAAATCAGTGGGGCTACTCAGAGGGCACAATCCAAAAGCCCATTGGAATCAATGAGAGGACTTTTGACTTCAGTGGGCCCTGGATCAAGCCCATAATATTGTATTATTCTGTGTGAGCAAGTATATTGTGTGTGGCTCATAGTATTTAAGAGTTCAAATGTAACTTAGAAACAACAACACTCTTAATAATAATAATTCACATCCATTAAATTTAAATTATAATTGACATTTAAGTGCACTAGGAATTTACAACTGATATTTAATTTCATGGGCAAGATGGACAAACATAATTCTACCTTGACAGACACTCCACCCACCAAAGTTCTTGACAAGTTATATGCATTACATCTCATAAGTAGCTCATGTCCTATGGACAGAACATTGCTACTAGCTGTGGGTAGAAGCAGTTGCCCTTTAAAAAGGGATGTGGTTTAGAGTGAGGTGTTTCATATACAAACTTATTCATGCAAATATCACTTCTGCCTCCTACTCCAGTATTAAAAAGGTACTAATTCTTATGCCTCCTCATTGGAATATTTAATGTTTTAATAACTCTGTTCCAAACTTTCTAGCAATGTCTAATGACAGTGGTGAAATAGTTGGATGATCGTAATAGGTAATAGCACAATGTGCCCCATTAATATAGCATTCCCTCCAAGAAAGTACAATAAGTCATATTCATCATAGCATAAAAAGAGACTTTACATTTGCTCAGTGCTTTCTTGTAAGAAAACAGAACCAAACAAAACAAAATAGAGAGGACTAATGGAAAGATGACAGTACATAGCGCATCAGACAGGGAAATACCATACAGAGTCACTGTGTTGCCCTCATATAGTAAGGATATTAAGCTAGACATTTGTATCACCAGCATTGCAGACTTTTGCTTACAAATGAATACCTTGGTATGGCCCCAAAACTCTAGTGAGTATGTTTCCCAGATCCAAAGAAGAGCTCTGTGTCAGCTCAAACTTCTCTCTCCAACAGGTGCTGGTTCAGTAAGAGATATTACCTCACTCACCTTCTCTCTCTCATATCCTGGGATCAAGATGGCTACTACAGCAACATTGCATATAGTTATCTAGTTTTAGTACTATACAAACATCCAGTAACTGTCCTGTGTGTGGGTTATACATTCCTGTAGTGAGGTGGATTGGCAGCCCACAGACCCGGAGGGGGAGTGGCCCCTCACTGAACCCTGGTGGGCAGAGCCACGCCACGCTCAACCCTCCCACCGGAAGTCAGTGGGCAGGACAGGAAGTACAAAAGGCAGGCTGGAGAACTCAGTTGGGGCCCAGTTGCTGGAGAAGACAGACACTTCCTGTGAGTTCCTGAGCTGGGAGGCTGCCGCAGACCCCGAGGGAGCCAAGGAGACAAGAGAAGAAGATCATCAGAGTGTGGAGATAGATGGGAAGGATTGGAAAGCAAGAGTGACAGATCAGAAGGACTTGAGAGAAGGAGTGTAAATCTGATTTTTGCTTATTTTATAATACTGCTTGTGTGTATGCCTGTCAATAAAATCAGATGCCTGCTGCTGAGAACTGCCCCCACCCCCTCCTGTGAGCAGCTGGTCACTGCTTGCAGAATGGTAATTATTAACTGTAATTACTATAATTATGAACTGTTTAATGCTATATTGTACTGCTGTTTTATGCATAGGCTACTTGTATGTTACATTGTCATGAGTCTAAGGCAGTGGTTCCCAAACTGGGGTTCGTGAACCCCTGGGGGTTCGCAAAATGTTACAGGGGGTTCTCAGGGGAAAAATTCTCTAATGGCAGACAGAGCCGTCCCTAGGGATCCTGGGCAGCATGGGGCCAGCAGGCCGGAGCCCCTGGACTTCCAAGAGCTAAGCAGATCAAAGCAAACATAGCTATCACACTGAGGAGATTTAAACTTCAAGACTCCTAATAAGAAATGGAACGGGAGGTGGATATTTTTTGCTGTTTTCAAAATTAAATAGGCAGCTAGTCTTGTTTTTATAATTATTATGAACAAGTTTAAGCTCTGTCTTAACGGGCATTGTTTGCCTGGTCTGTTCAAGACCTGAATGCTTGTGTAGGAGGAACTCTAAGTTGGCTTCTTAAATTCCTTCCTGCTGTTTCACATCTGATACTCCTTGATGAAACATAGGAGCCTTGTCTTATAACAGGCTTATTCAAAGTGATACAAGCTACGAAAGTGAGATCTTGAAGAGTGTTGCCATTTTCATAATGTAATAAAAATACTGTAATGATAACTAATTAATAATAAATAGTATGTAATAAGCATGTCATAAAAACAAATTTTATATTTCCAAGATCACTGCTTTTATAGTTTATGCTCAGGTAAAGGAGAAAATCCCTGGAAATATTCATTTTTAGGAGGGGGTTCGCGAGACTTGACATTTTAGTGAAAGGTGTTCACAGATTGTTAAAGTTTGGGAACCAGTGGTCGAAGGTTATTGTATTAGAAGCCTTATACATCTGTATGAAAGGTTCAGAGTATACGGATATTGCAACATTGTATTCGTCTTAACAGTTTGTGTAGTCTCTGGTACTATTTAAATGCAAGACCTTTAAAAGTAATCCCATTGTGCCTTATTGCCTACTATACATTGTAATTTCTTTCTTTTCATTTTCTTACTTTACTAGATATACTGTAACCACCTAACTTTTTCTCTTAATAAATAAGACTTTGTTTTTCGAAGAATTACTGCTTGTATCCATGTCCTTTCAGGGTTAGCAGGATTAGCTTGCTCCGGGGAGTTTTCCCACGGGTCAGAGACAAACTTCCTCGCAATTCCCTTAGGGTGGGTACTACCTCTATTTCCATTTGGACAAAACAAATTAATGAATCAATTTGGAATTATAGGCAGACCAATATTGAAGTGCCTTATGTCCAAATGTTGGGGTAACAAACAGGCATCCCTTCTGGGGTGGGCTTGAAGGTACTATTATAAACCTAAGGCTTTGAAAGCATAATTTTAAGGCCTACAGAGAGGGTATAGCACTCCCTATTGGATAAAAGGAGACTAGACAAGCAATAATCCCCCCCCCTCCTTTTTCCTTTCTCTATTCTTTCTTATTACCAATTTCTTCTGAGTCAGGAAAAAGGTAAGTTACATCAAAGGTAAAAACATAAACGGTAGGTAATGTAAATAAAATATTTTGTTAATAAGATTTCAAAAGTAATTGCTATACAGTTGATAATCCTGAGACTATGGTGAACCTAATTGCTTTCCTGTTCTGAGGGGCAGGAAGGTAGAATTGGTTTGTGCTTTCCTATTCTGAGGGATTTGGAAGTAAAAACAGTAAACATGGTCTATTGGGATCAGATATTTGCAGTGGCCTTACTGACGTATCAGTATTTTTATTACAAGGCGACTGTAGATAGTGAAGATGCTCAACAACTAGGATCAATAGTTCAAAATGACCACGAAAGGGAAACTGAGGTGTGATAATTCAGAAATGATGTTGAAAAACAGCTTGGAGAATTTTGTAAAGAAAATTGGAGGGGGTTTTTGGAAAGAAGATGGTTTTTATTTGGCCCAGTGCCTATCAACAATTATGCAAACAATGGGAACAATGGATCCAACCGAAGAAGAGAGGCTTGTTCAAGGGAACCAAACAAAAAGAAAAAGTAGTGTGTTGCCTTGAAAGGACTCCTGCTTACATCCATAACTCTAGATATAGAAATGAATAAAGCATTAAAGGAACTAAGAAGAAAAGAAAAAGCCAATCGAACAGTGGAGGCTGATACATTGAGAGTCACTCTTATGACTCAATCACTTCAGATTGCTGAGTCATAAAAGGAACGAAGTTCCTCCCACTCCTCTTTTATTTGATTAACAGTAGAATTTGAAGAATGGAAACAGAAGGCAATTGATAGAGAAGCTGCAGTGAAATTGATCATCTCAGATGCAAAAAAGGAAAGAAAACTAAATCATGAAGCATGTAGAAGGAAAATTCCCACATTAGAGGAAGAATTGAAAAGCAACAAGGGAGCCATAGAAGCAATAAAATCCCTACATGATGAAGAGGAGGAATCCGATGAAGACATGGGTCTTCCTTGTTGTAATGAGTATCCCAGAGAATCTATTCCAGAATTTTACAACTCATCAAGAGAAGAGCTGGAAGACTGTTGAAGGCCACCTCCCATAGCTCCAATTACCTCCACAGTAATAGAAACTACTGCACAAGGAAACAGAGGAGGTACAGAAGAGAGGGTAGAGGAAAGACCCTATACCCTTGAGCCAATTAGAGTTCTAGGAAAATCCATGGGTCCTTTGAACAAGAACACAGTGATTGGATGGTTAGCTAAGACAACAGGGATACCTGGATTGACGGGAAGTGCTCTCTCTGCATTAATAAAAGAGTGCATGAATTCAGATGAATTTGCTAGACTTCCTTATGACAACCAGGGAGGAGGAGAAGGATTTAATAGGAAGCTAAATTTTGACGTTTTCCTTTCCTGGAGACATTCCAGGGGTAATGTCACAACCCAATGGCCTCCTTCCCCTGGGAAGGTAGATCAGCACTGTATATTAATGCTTTTGCAAGCATCATAAAGCATTTTGGGGAGGGTTAAAGGTGTGCGAGTGGAAATTTCCTTTGTAGGTACGAGAAGGGGGGCGGAGAAAGAAGAAGAAGAAAAGAGCAGAGAACGAGATAACTCAACACTGCAGCTAGCAAGCTCAGTCCGAAGATAAGACTCTGGCCCCTGCCCAAGGACACTGCTCACAGCTGAGACTTGGCTAACAGCCGAGAAAGACAAGGGGCTTGAATGTGCCCGAGTGGCTGTGAGAGAGAAATCCAGCTGCACAGACCTGCAAAACAGCAAGGCCAACGGGAAGGAAAACAAAGTCTAGGGGCTGCAGAGATGGAAAACAGATGACAGTGAAAGGGGGAGCCAAGTCTCATGTCCCTGGAACCGGGGTGTTTTGGGAACGTTGAAGAGACCACAGAAAGCTGGTTTATACTGGCACAAAGAGCACCAGGAGTAGAGTTCCCTGAATGAAAACCCCCACCAAGGAGCCCAGGACTTAAAACCCTCCTGAGAGCTGAAGCAACTCGGAGAGCACAGCGGATACTTGGACGGCCTAGGCCCAGGACAGCACTCCCATCCACCTTTCTCCCCCCCCCCCACTTCTGACATTACACCCAGACTTGGCCAGTCTGTGTCGTTCATGTGTGAGTATGAAAGTGGGTTAAGGCTTGGGGCATTAATGCTTTCTTTCTTCCCCTGAGTGACGTGGGAGCGTTCCCAGCACTCTCTGCTGTTTTATTATTTTATCAATAAAGCTTTAAAATTTAGACACTTGGTGTGCCTCGTCATCTCCTCCACAAAAAAGATATTGTGGCCTCAGCCTGATCAACTGTGGCCCCAGGCAGATTGGTAAAGAAAATCTGTCTCAGTATGGTTACATCAGGAGAAGCAAACACCAAAGGAAAGATCTGAACCATATATAGTTAGGAAGAAATTATTGTACAAACATGTGGGAATCATTCCACTGGGTTATCAACTAATATATGATTCCCTACAGTTTAAAAGAGCATTAATGCTCGGCTTTGATCCAACCATCAGAATGGCAATGGTCTCTGATGATCCAGTGCAAACCCCTGTGCATATTATAGAAGATACAGTAAAAAGACTGTATGAGATACAGAGGGAGACCATGCCACCTTCAAAACAACCTCAGAAAGGAAAACTTTAAAAAGTATCTGTAAGAACTCTCTAATAATGGTTCCAAAGGACAAGGAAATCATCAGAACCAATCAAATAAAGAAGGGTTAAAGAAGAGGATAGGAAAGGTGAGCCAGGAAGAAATTAGTTATGGAGAAGATTGCTGCAGTATGAACCTTACAAACGAATTGATGGGTTACCTACAGAAGAGCTACTTTGAAGATTGGCGGACCTTGAGAAGAGCGTGTCTACAGCTCCATCACACCCTAGAAATCAGGTATAGGGAGGCCAAGTTGCCCCCATCTCCCCAATATTGACAAAAGAAGATCAAATTAATTTAGTGGCACATTTACAAACAGATGACTGGGGATGACCAACTGTATGTGTGTGTAATAGGGGAGCATTTGGGCAAAACATGTTAGACACAGGTGTCTCATTTTTTGTAGTTAATACAAAGAATAGGGATTTATTCAGACCTCCTGTGATAGTCAGAAAACTGCAGAGATTTAATGAAGCAATGAGTAGAGTGCCATTTAGTGCCCCAATTCATTTTCAATTAGGGAGAAAACAAGGTAAAGAACAGTTTGGTATGATGAATTTAGATGGTGATAAAATAAATGGTATTGATGTGTTAGGTAAACTTGAGTTGACAGTAGCTTTGGTAAATAAGGTATTATGGGAAATACCTTCTAATAGGATCAGAACAGAAGATCAACCAATTGCTATTGAGGCAGGATATAGGTTAGCTGCTATCAAGGCTGCTGAAGAGATAAAATGATCTGATTGGCTGACAGAAGTTCTGGAAATAGCACAAAAGTATAAGGAAATCTGGACAACTAATAAGGCAGAATGGGAAAAAATAGAAGCAGAAGTCCTAATACTGGACCAGATCCCCCACCTCAAAGACAGTATAAGTACCCTAAGGAAGCAGAACCCAGTTTAATTAAAACTGTCAAGGGCTTTTGGATCAAGGAGTAATTGTGGAGCAACAAAGAACAGCATTATTTGTAATTTGGCCAGTTTTGAAGGCAGATGGTAAAACGTGGAGATTAACCATCGATCTGAGGCCACTGAAGAAGGTAACTCCAATGACTGCTCCTGTAGTAGCAAAGTATCCTGAGGTGATCGCTTTCATTATGGGAGGAGCACGATGGTTCACTGTCCTGGATTTAGCCAATGCAGTCTTCTCAATCCCTGTGCACCCCGACTCTTTGTACAAATTTGCCTTTACCTTCTAGGGAAGACAATTCTGTTCCTTATGGTCTCATAATTTGAGAACAACGTGAATGTCCCTTGCCAGAGCTTCCCCCTGAAGGATCTATATTTTTTTCCCCCAAGGTGGAGCAATGAGGCAATGCTGAGCAAAATCATGGATAATGTAGATGCAATTTGGTTTGTGGATGTGTAGCGGGGCGGCCTGGCTTCCAGGTGCCCCAGGAAGCGATGAGCCAGAAAAGCCGCCAGAGTGGGCGGAGCCACCGCGGCCTGTCCCCGCCCCCCGGAAGTCAAGGGGCGGGACAGGAAGTATAAAGGCCAGGCCCCAGCGCTCAGTAGCTGGCCGGCAGCGGGAGAGGACAGACGCTGGTGCCCGAGCTCCCACGGACCTGAGCCTGCCGAGAGCCCGGTATCCTGAGGAGGACTGGCCGAGCCTGCCGAGAGCCCGGTATCCTGAGGAGCGGTCTGAGCTTCCCCCCGCCGAGGGCCCAGAGGGAGCGACAGACCTACCTGGTGCTTGGGGCCCGGAGGAGCCTATGATCTGCGACCCAGCAGACGGAACTCAGGAGGAGCAGGTACCCATGGAGGAGGAGATGGGAAGTGGCCCGGGGATAGCAGACCCCGAACCCATGTCAGTGTGTTGCGGTCAGGATCCCCACTGACTGCGCGGCAGACGGACTGCTGCGGATAGTGCCCCGGGCTGGAACACAGTGGAGTGGGTGGGCCTGTGTTTCCCCCCTGCCACCCCACGCCGGGTGGCAGTCTCTCCTCCTCCTCCTTGTCCAAGGGGCCTGGGCCCCTGACAGACTATCTGTTGGCTGCCCCGCCCTGACCTAGGGCCTGGGCTAACCCAAACTGACCCAGCCCCTGCTACAAGGCCTGGGCCACTGACTGACTATTGGTGTGCTGCCCCGCCCTGACCTAGGGCCTGGGCTAACCCAAACTGACCCAGCCCCTGCTACAAGGCCTGGGCCACTGACTGACTATTGGTGTGCTGCCCCGCCCTGACCCAGGGCCGGAGCTGTTAATTGTGTGCTCAGTCCCTGCATAAGGGCCTGAGCTCTGAACTGCTAATTGTGTGCTCAGTCCCTGCATAAGGGCCTGAGCCCTGAACTGCTAATTGTGTGCTCAGTCCCTGCATAGGGGCCTGAGCCCTGAACTGTTAATTGTGTGCTCAGTCCCTGCATAGGGGCCTGAGCCCTGAACTGTCAATTGTGTGCTTAGCCCCTACCCAAAGGTCGGGGCCCTAACTGTTATTCGCTTTGTAGCGGGGCGGCCTGACTTTCAGGCGCCCCAGGAAGGGACGAGCCCCACCCCGGACCTACTACACGTGGCGAGCCAGCCAGGAGTTCCGCCCAGGATGTGGGCGCGAATCCTCGACTCCGGGGAGAGAGGGGCCGGGGGAGAAAGATCCCCCTCCCGAGAAATGGATCTGTCCCAGCTCTTGGCCCTGGTGACAGAAACCCAGGAGCGGCAGCAGGCGGCCCAGCTGCAACAGCAAAGGGAGCAGCAGGCCGCCCAGCTGCAACAGCAGCAGCAGCTCATGGAGCAGCTTGGAACTCAGCGGAACCAGCTCGTACAAGACCTGGTCACCCAGCAGCAGGAGTTCCAGCGGGAATGTCTCCAACAACTCGCAGCGACGCTGGCCCGACCCGGAGAGGCACAGCCTGGAGGCACAGCCGGGACTACGCGGCCCAGCCCCCCGATCCGGCTGACGAAAATGGTACCCGGTGATGACCCCGAAGCCTTTCTCGTCACATTCGAGCGGGTGGCCGTCGTCGCCGGTTGGGCCCCGGAGCTATGGGCTTCCATATTAGCCCCATACCTGACTGGGACGGCGCAGATGGTCTACCGAGGCCTGTCGGTGGAAGCCGCCCAAGACTACAGCCAAGTAAAGGCTGCCATTCTCGATGCCCTGGATGTGAGCCCCGAGACTTTCCGCCAGCGGTTTAGGAGTCTGACCTACCCCCGAGAAGAAAGGAACACCCGCTCGAGCGGATTCACGGATTTCTTCCCGGGGAGCCGAGGGTTGGACTCGGGCCTCGGTAGCACCCGGGCGACCCGCTCGGACCCCGACCCCCATAGGGCAAAAAGACCACCGAGGTCCGCCGGGACCCCCCCCGGCGTCTGGCCCCGGACGGGGTGGGCCACCCTGGGGCCCTGTTTCTCCTGCGGGGAGTACGGCCATCTCCAGCGGGATTGCCCAGGGCTGGAGTGTACCTTTGGCCAGGTCTGGGCAGGGGAGGCTCGGGCCCGTCCTTCCCAGGCGGCTAAGATCACCGTGCCGGTGGTCCTTGAAGGATACCCGACGGTGGCCCTCCTCGACTCGGGCTGCGGACAGACGCTAGTCCGCCAACGCTTCGGTCCCCCGGCTGACGCCCGATTGGGTGAAATTCGCCTGCAGTGCATCCATGGAGACGTACGGCCCTACCTGAGTACCCGGGCCCAGCTGACGATCGAGGGGGTCACCCGATCAATGGTGGTGGGACTGGCCCCACGACTGGCATACCCCGTGATCCTGGGCCGAGACTGGCCGGAGTTTCCAGCAATCCTCCGCCGGCACGCAGGAGACGACCCGCGGGCCACGCCCGCCCTAGAAGGGGAGACCCCCGAGAGTGAAGGAGAGGAGAGGGAAACCCCCGAGCCAACCAGCTCGGCCGGAGAACCAGAGGATGCTTCCCGAGGAGCGGTGACGGATTCCTCGGCCACCATGGACTTCTGCCGGGACCAACGGGCCGACCCCACACTTCAGCGAGTATACGAACAATTGGCCATGGCGAATGGGACTGTCCTCGACCCCGGTCGAGCGGCCCAGTGGCCACACTTCGAGTTGCGGCAAGACCGCCTATATCGGGTCGAGCGGGACCCCCACACGGGGGAGACCCGAACCCAACTCCTCGTTCCCCGGCGTCATCGACAGTCCGTTATGAAGTTGGCCCACGACGTCCCCGCGGCTGGGCACCTCGGTCACGAGAAAACCCTGGCCCGGATTTTGGGACCCTTCTTCTGGCCAGGGGTGTACCAGGAGGTGAAGAATTACTGTAATTCCTGCCCGCGCTGCCAGTTGGCTGCCCCGGCCCGGACTCCCAAGGCCCCGTTGATCCCGATGCCCCTGATTGAGCACCCTTCGAGCGCGTGGCCATGGACCTGGAGGGGCCCCTTCCCAAAAGCAGTGCAGGGTTTCAATACATCTTGGTGATGTTAGACTATGCTACCCGGTTCCCCGAGGCAATTCCCCTCCGGAACATTACAGCCCGCACCATCGCTGATGAGCTAGTGAAGATTTTTGCCCGTGTCGGCCTACCCCGCGAGATCCTCACGGATCAAGGGACAAACTTTACGTCGCGGTTGCTCCGCCAGGTATGTGAGCTTCTGGGGGTCAAGCAACTGCGAACGTCAGTCTATCATCCCCAGACGGACGGGCTGGTCGAGAGGTTTAACCGGACCTTAAAAGACATGCTCCGTAAGTTCCCCCCGGAGGACCTTCGCCGATGGGACCAACTACTCCCACCCTTGCTCCTAGCGGTCCGAGAGGTCCCCCAGTCGTCGACGAAATTCTCGCCGTTTGAGCTGCTCTACGGCCGTCGACCGCGAGGTCTATTGGACCTAGTGAGGGAAACTTGGGAGCAAACCCCCTCACCGGCCCAGGGCCTCTTAAAGTACGTGATCCAGCTCCAGGAGCGTCTTAAGCAAGCTGGAGACCGGGCCCAAGAGAATTTGAAAGCCGCCCAGGAGACGCAAGCCCAGGCCTACAACCGCGACACCCAAGCACGGGACTTCTTACCCGGAGACCGGGTATTACTCCTTCTCCCCTCCACTGAGTCGAAGGTTCTGGCTCGCTGGCAAGGACCATATGAGGTGGTCCGGAAAGTGGGCCCGGTTACATATGAGATCGACCAGCCCGACCGGAAGAAGCGGATCCAGCAGTACCACATCAACCTGCTCAAGCCCTGGCGGGAACGGGAAGGGCTTTTGATTAACCCCTACCCACCAGAGCCCGAGCTAGGGCCCCAGGTAGCCCATACCCGGGACCCTGAGGAACCCCAACTTGGGGAGACCCTGACGGAGGAACAACTCAAGCAAACCCGGTGCCTCCTACGAGCATTCCGTCACACCTTCACTGCCCAACCAGGAGCCACCTCCCTGGTGTACCATAGGATCCAAACTGAGCCGGGGGTGGTGATTCGCGGCGCGACCAGACCCTTGCCTTATCACCGGAGAGGCGCCGTGGATGAGGAAGTACGGGCGATGCTGGACCTGGGCGTGATTGAACCATCGCACAGCGAGTGGCGAAGCCCCATCGTGTTGGTACCCAAGCCCGACGGCTCCCAACAGTTCTGCATCGACTTTAGACGTGTGAACGCCATCTCCAAGTTCGATGCCTACCCCATGCCCCAGATAGACGAGCTGTTGGCTCGGTTAGGAGGAGCTCGTTACATCACAACCCTGGACCTCAGCAAGGGGTATTGGCAAATCCCCCTGGATCCCACTTCAAGGGAGAAAACTGCGTTCGCCACCCCTACGGGCCTATACCAGTTTACTCGAATGCCCTTCGGCCTCCACGGAGCCCCGGCCACGTTTCAGCGCCTGATGGACCACCTCCTCCAACCCCACCAAGACTACGCGGCGGCCTATTTGGACGACGTAGTCATTTACAGCCCACAGTGGGAAAACCATCTGGAACAGGTCGCCGCCGTCCTGAGGTCCTTGCGGGCCGCCGGGTTAACGGCCAACCTGAAGAAGTGTTGCATCGGCCGACAAGAAACCAAGTATCTGGGGTACGCTATCGGGCACGGCCAGGTGAAACCGCTGGTGGACAAGGTGCAGGCCATTGCGACCTGCCCCCCGCCCACCACGAAACGGCAAGTACGCCAGTTTCTGGGGCTAGCGGGGTATTATCGATGCTTCATTCCCCACTTTGCAGCGATCGCAGCCCCCTTGACGGGACTCTTAACGAAGGAAAGCCCCCGGCAAGTGGTCTGGACCCGTGAGTGTGACGAAGCCTTTCAAGCCCTCAAGACAAGCCTGTGTCAAGAGCCAGTCTTATATAGCCCCGATTTCAAGCAGGCCTTCATCCTGCAAACCGACGCTTCGGAGGTGGGTCTCGGGGCAGTCCTCTCCCAAGAGGTTGGCGGCGAAGAGCACCCGGTCCTTTACATCAGTCGGAAGCTCTTCCCCCGAGAAAAGAACTATGCCGTGGTGGAAAAGGAAGCCCTAGCTGCGAAGTGGGCTTGTGACGCCCTGCGGTACTATCTCCTGGGAGCCCCTTTCATCTTGGTCACCGACCACTCTGCTCTCCAGTGGTTGGCCCGCATGAAGGACCATAATATGCGGCTGCAGCGGTGGTACTTAGCGCTGCAACCTTATGCCTTCACCGTTCGCCATCGGGCTGGGAGAGACCACGCAAACGCCGACTTCCTTTCCCGCCTAGGAGGTATGGAAGGGTCTGGCCCCGGTACCCGGGAGCCAGCCTTGAGGGGGGGGGCCGTGTAGCGGGGCGGCCTGGCTTCCAGGCGCCCCAGGAAGCGATGAGCCAGAAAAGCCGCCAGAGTGGGCGGAGCCACCGCGGCCTGTCCCCGCCCCCCGGAAGTCAAGGGGCGGGACAGGAAGTATAAAGGCCAGGCCCCAGCGCTCAGTAGCTGGCCGGCAGCGGGAGAGGACAGACGCTGGTGCCCGAGCTCCCACGGACCTGAGCCTGCCGAGAGCCCGGTATCCTGAGGAGGACTGGCCGAGCCTGCCGAGAGCCCGGTATCCTGAGGAGCGGTCTGAGCTTCCCCCCGCCGAGGGCCCAGAGGGAGCGACAGACCTACCTGGTGCTTGGGGCCCGGAGGAGCCTATGATCTGCGACCCAGCAGACGGAACTCAGGAGGAGCAGGTACCCATGGAGGAGGAGATGGGAAGTGGCCCGGGGATAGCAGACCCCGAACCCATGTCAGTGTGTTGCGGTCAGGATCCCCACTGACTGCGCGGCAGACGGACTGCTGCGGATAGTGCCCCGGGCTGGAACACAGTGGAGTGGGTGGGCCTGTGTTCCCCCCTGCCACCCCACGCCGGGTGGCAGTCTCTCCTCCTCCTCCTTGTCCAAGGGGCCTGGGCCCCTGACAGACTATCTGTTGGCTGCCCCGCCCTGACCTAGGGCCTGGGCTAACCCAAACTGACCCAGCCCCTGCTACAAGGCCTGGGCCACTGACTGACTATTGGTGTGCTGCCCCGCCCTGACCCAGGGCCGGAGCTGTTAATTGTGTGCTCAGTCCCTGCATAAGGGCCTGAGCCCTGAACTGCTAATTGTGTGCTCAGTCCCTGCATAGGGGCCTGAGCCCTGAACTGTTAATTGTGTGCTCAGTCCCTGCATAGGGGCCTGAGCCCTGAACTGTCAATTGTGTGCTTAGCCCCTACCCAAAGGTCGGGGCCCTAACTGTTATTCGCTTTGTAGCGGGGCGGCCTGACTTTCAGGAGCCCCAGGAAGGGACGAGCCCCACCCCGGACCTACTACACGATGGTTCAAGTTTTTATGAAGAAGGCAATGCACACACAGGATATGCAGCTGTAAAGATATCCAATGAAAAAGCGGTCAAAGGAGTATGTTTACCTCATTCGGCACAGGCTGCTGAAATTGTAGCTGTGACTGGAGCATTGGAAAATATGCCCACAGATGAAACTGTGGCTATTTTCACAGATTCTGAATGGGTCTTAAGGGCTATTGTAGATTGGATGCCTCAATGGCAAAAGAGGGGCAGGTAAATACTTTGCTCAGGCCGAAAAGTGGATATACTTGTGGGAATTGGCACAGCAAAGGACACAACCAGTATTAATAGGAAAAAGTAAAAGTCCATAAGAAAAATGTTGGAGGGGCTCAGTGGAATAAGTAGACAGATGAACAAGCTAAAGAAGGAGCCAAGGAGCGGATAGGATGGCAGCCACAATCCCAATCGACCCCAGTAGCTAAGATAGACAAAGGATAGAGCAAATTGATAGAGCAGCTTTACAAAGAAAAGACCCTGTGGTACTAAAACTGGTGTCAAAAGAAAGACACCAAGGATGGAAAAATTTGGCAACATGAAACAGGATCAGTATTAGCAACCAAAACAGAAGAGGATACGTCTGTATGGATAGTTCCAAAATAAGTTAGAACTGAAATGATCTCACTGGTACATGATGGACATATGGGCATAGATAAAACCCTTGATAAACTGCAAATGGCAGGTTGGTGGTCAAATATGAGGGCAGATGTAGAACAATATGTAAACAATTGTTTACCCTGTGCAGCAAATAATGCAGATACTAAAAGGACCATTAGGACATCAGAGAAGAGAGGGTCCATGGGATAGGTTGTAAATTTTTTGGGGGTAGAGGAAAGCAGGGGGGGGTCCACTGGCAAAAACTGCAAAAGGAAACCAGTATTGTTTGGTAATAGTGGATCCTTTTACTAAATGGGTGGAGGCTATCCCCACAAGAAGAGTGTTAACCACAGCTAGACTTCTGGTGGATCAAGTTATTAGGAGATAGGGTATCCCTAAAGAAAGAGATTCAGATCAGGGACCTCACGTTATAGGAGAAATTACAAAAGGATTGTGCCAGGCTTTAAACCTTTAAACAAAGGTTGCATATAGCTGGACATCCTCAGAGTTCAGGATAGGTAGAAAGGACCAATAGAACAATGGTTCTCAAACTTTTGTATTGGTGACTGTAAGCAGGTGTGACTCACCCCTGCGGTGCCTCCTGCTGGTCTCCCAGGGAATTAGCTCTCCAGCCTCTGGAGCGCCCTCTGCAGACCGGTGATCCACCTGTCCTCTTCTTCTGGAAGAAGAGATGGAAAACAGACAAGACAGTGGGGCTCCCGTGTCCCTCGCTCTGAGTGCTGCCCCCTGGCAGTATCCGCACGCTAGGTCTCCCCTCCCAGGGGAACCCCCACCCACTATCTCCACCTTGCCTCACCACTAGGCCACTGCCAGTCACCAACTAGCCCCCGCTCCCTGGGGCAGACTGCAGTATAGGCTACTCATCAGTGGCAAGGAGGGTTTGGACCTGCTGCCTTGGCTGCCCTCTGCAACCCCCAGTACCTATTGGCCTTCCACTAGGGGCTATCCAGGCTGGAGCGCCCCTGCTCCACTCAGGTACGCGATCCCTAGCTTGCTGCAGCCAGGCCCTTCTCTCTCTGCACTCAGAGAGAGGCTGCTGGCTGCCCTGGCTTTTATAGGGCCAGCTGAGTCTGTTTGGGGCATGGCCCCAGCTGCAGCCACTTCCCCCAATCAGCTCAGCCTAAAAGCTGCTTTCTCCAGCCACAGCCCCCTCTGGACTGGAGCGGGGTCACCACCCCGCTACAGTGACCCTTTTCAAACAGCAAGCCTATGAGTGCGTCTCCCCCCCTCCAAATTAAAAACCACATTTCTTTAATATTTAATACTATAAATTCTGGAGGCAAAATGGGATTTGGGGTGGAGGCTGACAGCTCATGACCCCCCAAGTATTAACCTTGTGACCCCCTGAGGGGTCACAACCCCCAGTTTGAGAACCCCTGCAATAGAACAATAAAAAATGCTCTAAGGAAAGTGGTAAATCAACAGGGTAAAGATTGGGATCAAAACTACTACTAATATTGATGGCTATTAGAGGAACTATAGATTTCAGAGTAGCAGCCGTGTTAGTCTGTATCTGCAAAAAGAACAGGAGTACTTGTGGCACCTTAGAGACTAACACATTTATTAGAGCATAAGCTTTCGTGGACTACAGCCCACTAGTATCCCAGGACGTAACTCCATTTAAAGCCATGACAGTGAGAGATATGAGGTGGCCTGAACAATGGTTGGTAATTGGTACACCCACAGATGGATTACAACCTAGGGTGTTAAAAGACCAATGGATGCAGAAATTAATAGAATCTATTGCTGAAATGCATAAACAGGTAGCAACAACACTTAAAGCAAATGGATAGGAAAATGGGACCAATCTTGCACCCTCAGGAATGGCAAATTGGTGATATGGTCATATGCAAAAACATAAAAGAAAAAGATCATATCTTAAGCTCCATTTGGGAAGGACCAATTAGAATAGTCAATAAAGCAAGTCCTACAGTGTATTAATTGGATATCCGACAATGAAAAGGAAAGTGTGAAAATGGTTTCACTCACAGTTAAAATGGTGGAAGGGAAAACCAAATAGTTACATTTTCTGACCCTATAATAAGAAAGATATTGTAAGATAGGGGGAAAAATGCAGAAAGAAAGAGTATTGAATGAGATGTGGGATGAGGAAGATTGGTATCCACCTTCAGCTTCTCTACCTGGACAGAGCAAGAGTTAGAGGAGTTCCTGGAAAATGTGCCTGTTCTTGAACCAACTAGTCAGAATTCAAGGGTGGACCAATCATCCAAAACGGAAGCTGTAGTTTATCAAATGGAAGGACAACCCCTTCAAGTCATATCTCCTTTATATAGAGATCAGTGTGAGAGACCAGTGACTACAATGTACATAAAAAGGGGAAAATATATCAAGCAGGCTATCTAGACACAGGATCTTCCTATTCCATTTTAAACAATATATATAACCCCTCAAGACTCCAACCCTATTTTCCCTCAGATATAGCTGAAGTATGAGGAGTATTGGGAATAAAAAGTGAAATTGCTGTAACAATCCTATTGAATGTCAAGATAGGGAACAAGGAAATACACAATATACATTTTGGAGTTATGGAGTTGGGACAGAATGGACTTGGAATAATAGGGATACATTAAGGATGTCCAATAGATTTAGACAGAAATATCCTGTGGGCAAAGTAAAGAGAATATTGTTAATAAAATATATGTACATACGAGCAGGAGCAGCACCAGGGTTTTTGGTGCCCTAGGTGGGGGTCCTTCCGCGCTCCCGGTCGTCGTTGCCAATTCTGCGGTGAGGGGGGGTCCTTCCGTGCTCCCGGTCTTTGGGGCACTTCGGCGGCGGGTCCCAGAACGAGTGAAGAACCCGCCACAGAATTGCCGCTGAAGACCCAGAGTGCGGAAGGATCCCCCGCCGTCGAGAGCGGCAAAATGCCCCCCGCCTCAAATTCTGGCACCCTAGGCGACCACGTAGGTCACCTAAATGGAAGCGCCGGTCCTGCATACGAGTAAAGAAGTGATTGGTCTTTATTATTTTTATTTGATAGAGAAAGAAAAAGGGAAAAATAGAATAGATAAATAAATGGTAGCTTAGTTTGAGGAAATCCCGAAAATGGAGGAAGATGAGTGTAGCAGGGTGCTGGTGCAAAAGCACCTAATTAGTCCCTGCCCAGTCAGCTCCGATCAGGGGAAACAGACTGAGGCTGATGGAAAAGGCCTGATGCTGGCCTGAGGATTGGCAACACCTGCTGGCCTGACAAGCCAAGGGCCGTAAAGGCTGGGAGGGAGCCAGGAGGCAGCCAGGGAGAAGTCAGTCAGGGAGGGAACTGGAGGCCTCCTAGCTGAAGGATGACTCTGCCTGAAAAGGGGGTGACTAATCCTATCATGCTTGTATATAGATATACACTGATGGTGGGTTAACTGTAAGTAAATAAAGACACGGGTGTTGCACAACCCTGAAGCCTCTCTGAGCCTTATGAGGAGCAGCAAGCGGGCCGCAGGAAGAGGGGCAGGTTGAGAACCCTGTTACAGTGAGATAGGAGATTTAATGGATGATGAAGAAATCAGAGATTTATTAAATGTAGATTTGCCAATAGATGAAGACTAGATGCAGCAGTGGATGAAAGAGATACAGATGAAGAAAGTGGGATTGAAGAAGAAGAAAAAAGAGCTCTAATTGTGTCCCAGATATATTTAGATCAGTACATGAGACCCATGGTTCCAATCCAAATTATTGAGGCAGAAATTGAAACACTCTGCTATAGGGATACTGGGTCATTAGTTTCGATAATAAATACAGCAGTAGATGTGGATATTACATGATATATGTCAGGAGACACATACACACTTATGGGACTATTGAGAGAACAAGTATCAGGGGGTAGCCGGGTTAGTCTGTATCAATTCCAGCTCAGCAGTCTCTCGTTGGAGTCTGTTTTTGAAGTTTTTCTGTTGTAAGATAGCCACCCGCAGGTCTGTCTGGCCATTCAATGACAGACCTGCGGGTGGCTATCTTACAACAGAAAAACTTCAAAAACAGACTCCAACGAGAGACTGCTGAGCTGGAATTGATATGCAAATTAGATACAATCAACTCAGGATTGAATAAGTACTGGGAATGGCTGAGCCATTACAAACATTGAATCTATCTCCCCTTGTAAATATTCTCACACTTCTTATCAAACTGTCTGTACTGGGCTAGCTTGATTATCACTTCAAAAGTTTTTTTCTCTTACTTAATTGGCCTCTCAGAGTTGGTAAGACAACTCCCACCTGTTCTCTGTATGTGTGTATATATATATCCTCAATATATGTTCCACTCTATATGCATCCGAAGAAGTGGGCTGTAGCCCATAAAAGCTTATGCTCTAATAAATTTGTTAGTCTCTAAGGTGCCACAAGTACTCCTATTTTTTAATTCTCTCCAGAAATGGAGATTCCACAATCTCCCTAGGCAGTTTATTCCAGTGTTTAACCACCCTGACAGTTAGGAACTTTTTCCTAATGTCCAACCTAAACCAGATGTCCCAATTTTATCGGGACTGTCCTGATATTTCCTTGTTTGTCCCGCGTCCCGACCGATGTGTGGTCGGGACACTTGACAAATAAGGAAATGCTCCGGAACCTGGAGCCCAAAAGTGCTCGCGCCCCCATTTCCCGCCCCAACTCCGCCCCCTACTCCCCCCATTGGCTCCCTCCCCGAATCCCCACCTCTTCCCCAGGCTCACCATTCCTCCCCCCTCCACAAGCGCTGGAGGGAGGCCCAGGAGACACAGGGGAAGCACGGGGCTGGGGTGAGTAAGAGTCCGGCCTGGCCCCGAGCAGGCAGGACTCAGTCGGGCGGTAGGGAGAGTAGGGGGGCGGCCCGCGGGGCCAGGCAGCGGCTGTTCTCCCCTCCTGGGCAGCGGGACTCGGGAACAGCCGTTGCTACAGCTCCCACTGCCACAGGGGGAGGAAGCGGCCGATGGCCAAGCTCGGCGGCTGCGGCTCTGGCTCTGGCGCCCGGGCCGGAATCCCCCGAGCCTGTTCCCCTGCGGGACCTGAGTGGGACAAGGGGGGGCTGGGGCCTGCTGCCCCCACTCCAGGGCCGCCCTGGGATAGCACCAGCTGGGCAGCAGCCCAGACATGACTGGCCAGGGGCTGGGCGCAGTGTGCGCACTGCTGGGTCCCCGCAGCATGCCCAGGCTTGGGGGGTTCGGGCCTGGGTGCCAGAGACGCAGCTGCAGCCGCCGAGCTTGGCCATCGGCCGCTTCCTCCCCCCGCAGCAATGGGAGCTGCAGCAGCGGCTGCTCCTGAGTCCCACTGCCCAGGGTGGGAAGAACAGCCACTGCCTGGCCCCGCGGGCAGCCCCCCTACTTTCCCTACCGCCTGACTGAGTCCTGCCTGCTCGGGGCCAGGCCGGACTCTCACTCACCTTGTCCCCGCGCTTCCCCTGCGTCTCCCGGGCCTCCCTCCAGCGCTTGTGGAGGAAGGGTGTTTTTTTGTTTATTTGTTTTGGCCCCGCCCCCCCGCGTCACGCCACCTCCCCCCACACGTCCCGATATTTGACTTGGATGATCTGGTCACCCTACCTAAACCTCCCTTGCTGCAATTTAAGCCCATTGCTTCTTGTTCTATCCTTAGAGGCTAAGATGAACAAGTTTTCTCCCTCCTCCTTATGACACCCTTTTAGATACCTGAAAAATGCTATCATGTCCCCTCTGTCTTCTCTTTTCCAAACTAAACAAACCCAATTCTTTCAGCCTTCCTTCATAGGTCATGTTCTCAAGACCTTTAATCATTCTTGTTGCTCTTCTCTGGACCCTCTCCAATTTCTCCACATCTTTATTGAAATGTGGTGTCCAGAACTGGAGACAATACTCCAGTTGAGGCCTAACCAGCGCAGAGTAGAGCGGAAGAATGACTTCTCATGTCTTGCTCACAACACACCTGTTAATGCATTCCAGAATCATGTTTGCTTTTTTTGCAACAGCATCACACTGTTGACTCATATTTAGCTTGTGGTCCACTATAACCCCTAGATCCCTTTCTGCCATACTCCTTCCTAGACAGTCTCTTCCCATTCTGTATGTGTGAAACTGATTTTTCCTTCCTAAGTGGAGCACTTTGCATTTGTCTTTGTTAAACTTCATCCTGTTTACCTCAGACCATTTCTCCATTTGTCCAGATCATTTTGAATTATGACCCTATCCTCCAAAGCAGTTGCAATCCCTCCCAGTTTGGCATCATCTGCAAACTTAATAAGTGTACTTTCTATGCCAATATCTAAGTCATTGATGAAGATATTGAACAGAGCTGGTTCCAAAACAGACAGATATTGAGTATAGTTATAAGAGTAGTTATATGTATAGAGTATAATTTAAATTTAGCAATAATAATATGAGAAGTATCATAAGATTAACAATACTAATAGTAAATATAAGAATAAGTTGAACTAACAGTAAGACAATAAGTTAGTGATAGTAGAGTGATAACTCTTTTGTTCTAAAATAAATAGGGAAAAGGAAGAGTAGTGATTCAGAAAAACAGAGAGAATATCAGAAAAAGAATAAGACAGGAGAGAATGGCAGGTGAATGGTTCGAATCTACCAGATTTAAATTAATAGGATATGTTGTATGTAATGGACATGAATGAGGAGGAATTACATGAGGTACTCAATGACATAGAGGAAACAGCTGAGGATGAGGAAGAAGTAGCTCTCCCTCTAATGATAACACAATTGATATTAGAGCCTCAAGGAAGACTTTTGGTCCCGATAGTCCAGAATGACCCAGGGGTTAGAGTAGGGATACTCTGCCATATAGACACAGGGTTGTCAATGTCTATACTGAATCTAGACATCAATATAGATCTTGGGGGCCCTACCATGATGGTAAACGGGGTAGGGGGACAAATCCCCATCCATATCAGCCTGGCCATGTCTATTAGCATAGGCAATCAGTTGATTCCAACTTGATTTGGCCTAATGCCCAGGGGCGTGGGAGGCTATGGATTCATCGGGGTAGATATTAGAATCTTAAATTGTCTCATAGATCTGAATCACTGAGCCTATTGGACTGCAATATAATTCCATTGAATGTTTTATTAAAATCTAAATGTTATTATAAAATAAGTTGTTAAAAAGTAAAGTAATATAGTTATGTTCAATTAGTGTAGGGAGATAAAATAAGATATGAATTGAATTTTGTTTTATATTTCATGAATAGAAAAATTTTATAATTGTTAAAATAAGATGAATTTGTTTAAAGGTTTTTACCAAAAGTTTATATATAGTTTGTTTATAGCTAAAATAAAAATCAAGCTTGTTTTGAAAAGGAAAGAGTCTTTCATTTTCTTTATCTTTCAGAAGGGGAAGCCAAATGATAGGGGATGTGATTCTATTCATCTTAGCTCTTCTGGGTATTTGTATCTACAGAATTCTACTATGGTGGTGTGAATTCGGACATAACACCAATGATCCAATGGACCAAGTTTCATCCAATAATAAGGTTTTGGCTAATAGTATAGAGCAGGGGTTCCCAAACTTGGTTTGCAGCTTGTTCAGGGTAAGCCCCTGGCGGGCTGAGATACGCTTTGTTTACCTGAGCATCCGCAGGTACGGCCACTCGTAGCTCTCAGTGGCCAATGGGAGCTGTGGGAATTGGCGTGGGCCAGGAAAAATAAAAAAGCATCTCGCGGCCCACCAGGGGCTTACCCTGAACAAGCCACAAACCAAGTTTGGGAACCCTGGTACAGAGGAATGTGTTTTCACAATTCTGAAATTAAGAAATACAGTAATAAAAGTAGTAATGGGACCTGTTTGAATTATAGAGTTTATGGCACAAAATTATATGGGTAAGGTATTCATCACAGATGATGCCCACACATTTAATATCTTATTCAGAGATCAAGGAAAGGGAGTATTGATGTGGTGAAGTTCTGACAAGAAATCACTACAGTCTTCAAATTGTACATGGAAATTGGATGAAGAAATAGGAACCATATGTGGTAGAGTAGTTAGGGTCAAACCATGGCAGTGTGCATTACTAGAAGGATTAAAAATAATTGCATGCTCACCAAATCTATTCGTTAGTGTGGATCAGAGGGTGGATTCAGGTATAGAAACCACAATTAAACCCCAGAAGATGCTTATGAAAAGAACAATGCAGCAAACACAGAAACAACAATACAGTGGATCAAACCTAATACAGTAACTATTGTCAACAGTATTCAGGGGTGTGAGTTCACAATTCAGAAGAATGATAGGAAAAAGCAATTACCATTATCAGAGGTCCTATAAAAGCCTATAAAAGAGCAAAGTGTAGAAGATAGGAGGTGTAGGTTTGTTACAACCTATTAGGATGCTCATAAGTATTCTATTGTGTATGACTCTCAAAGGCGAGGACACTTAATGACCCATCCGGATTATCAGACCTCACCAAAGCCATCTAACTGATTGGGACACTACTGATAATATGGGTAAAATATACAGGAAAGTAGTAAGAGCAGGGCAATGGCAATGTGCCATAATAGAGGGTCTGAATGTAATGGCAGGATCAGATAATTTGATCACATATCCAAATAAGAATTCTTCTTGTGCTGTCATGGCATGGTGCGTCCCTACATGGAGTAAGGAGAGTTCAAAAACAATCTCATACAATGGTATCATAGTTGTGTTAATTTGACAGAAACTCCATTTCAAATTATAGACCCACAAGGAGGGGTCAGTAGAATAGATGTTCAGTGTGAATTACGAGTTGAAATATATATACAATTCAGATGAAATTACAGATGCCATGGTATGCACATATGATAGAAGGTGAAATGTGAAAAAGGAAATTAAGAAAAAGGAGAATTAATGGTCCTCACTTTGATTATTCTTTCTCTTTTACAAGGATATCTAAACTGGAGTCAATGGGTATTGGTCCCTATGTTGTGAAAGGGGATATTAAGAAACAATTGGTAATAAATCCCACTTATTCCTTAAAGTAATGATAGACTTGGAGCATATGAATATTTCATGCCAAAATCCACAATGTAAAAAGTACAATAACCCATTATTTGAGGGATGGAAAAGGTGGATGGAAACTCAATTTCAGTTGAAAACCTCAACCAATAGAATGAGAAGAGATTTAATGGGTACAGTATTGGGAGGAACAGGTACAGGCTTAGGTATGTTAAACAGCATAGATATTGAGGTATTAGCCAATAAGTTGAATTCAGTAGGACAACATTTGGGAGCAATCTCAAAACCTTTAATGACATCTTTGAATGATATGAGTGTTAGTCATCATTTTATAATGAATTTGCTTCCCAGCTGGGAAAAAATTACAAAGAAAATATCATTTGACTATTCTAAAGACAGTAGAGGTATTGTAAGACAATATATCCTTAGCTTTAGCATGTATCCAGGCACAAACTTGGACCAATGATCGGTAAAGGATATTATAAGAGATGGAATGAGTGATATTTTTCCTCTTAAAATTAGTATTATGTGGAAACATACCTCAGAAGCTGATGTGATTCAACCTCATGACATATGTTTAAATGAAGAAAGAGGAAAATGCAATTATTAATTAGATCATTTTCCATTTAACAGTTCAATTGTTGTATAGGGTGGAAAAATGTGTATGTATTAGAAGTTGGTGCACACTATTTGAAGTAAATTACATATACAATGTAACCCATAATCCTTATGAAAACATGTTTGTGTAACATTACCTCAGTGATTGGTTGCAATTCAAAGTTTATGATACCTGAAATTAAGAATGAAGAAATTAAAGATCAATACCAGATATATGAAAGAATTAACCCGATCCCTTAGTATTACACATATGTTTAGTTAGGTAATTGAGTCATCCTGAATTGCAAAAACAATTACAAAAGGCTCAGGAAACTGCACAAAGGGTTATGATTACTGTCCACCATTCCATTAAGAAATTTGAACAAATAATTGCGCGTATGAGAAGTGATACCAAATATAGATGGTGGGAGGTGTTTTTAGGATGGTCTCCCACAGTAACGGAAGTCTTTAATGTAGTTTTACATCCCACTGTAATCATCTTAGTATTCCACGTTTTAATGGTAATTGTGCTGCTTGTCCTGGTATACTGGATTAAGCAAAAGTTCAAAGAACTAAAGTACATGAAGATCCCTCACCTGAAAAGAAATTATTATAATACACACGAGGGTGACCATAGTGAGAATAGAAGGTGATGAGAGACTGTGCCAGTATGAAGACATGATGACTCAGTTCCCAGCGAAAGAAAGCCCTGAGTCAACTCTGGACAAGACCCCACACTCATTGAACTCACTAGATTGTGAAGTGTTGGATAGATAAACTAGTTTATTGTTCCAGCAAGGAGGGGAGTGTTACCAGAGGTTTTCTTTTATTTTCACTTACTTGACTTCTGTGTAATGACTGGCAGTACCCAGGACAGAAGTATATGAATGCATCTGCTTGCAAGAAAAAACCTCAGAGGAGTTTAAATTGCCAAAACATTCATTTCCCGCAATCAGCTTAACAAAGGTAGTGTTAGCATCAGAGTATTTTGGCTTGCTAAAACTGTAGTTAGTTTCAGGCTAGATACTTTAGGTAAATTATAATTAATGATAGCTTGTAGTTAAAAATCCAACATGGCCACTGCTATTATTTTCTATTAAGAATTCCCAATATGGAGGACACAGGCTAAATTAACCAACAGTAAGTCAGAAACCAGGGTCAAACAAAGTTCAGGAGAATGACTCAAAACACCTGCAGGGAGGGGACAGAAGGAGGAGTAGCTATGATGAAAGGGCAAAGCTGATTGGCTGAATGAGTTGCCACCCATGCAGGGAGCAGGCAGCTTGAAAGGTCAACCAATCAGAAAAGGTCAGAAAACTGAATATAAGGAGACAGTTGGCCAGTCAGAAGGTGTGTGTGGCAGGAAAAGGAGAAGAGAGAAGAAGCAGCAGAAGATGATCAGAGTGTGGAGATAAATGGGAACGATTGGAAAGCAAGAGAGTGACAGATCAAAAGGACCTAAGACAAGTCAGAGGGAATTGAGAGAAGCAGTGCAAGTCTGATTTTTGCTTATTTTATAACGCTGCTTGTGTGTATGCTTGTCAATAAAGCCGGATACCTGCTGCTGAGTGAGAATTGCCTCACCCCATCCTGTGAGCAGCTGGCCACTGCTTACAGAATTGTAATTGTTAATTGTGTAATGTTTGTTTAATGCTATATTGTAGCACTGTTTTATTCATACACATGGGGTTCTTGTATGTTACATTGTCCTGGTTATTGTATTAGAGGCCTTATGCATATGTATGAAATTGCAACATTGTATTTTTTTTTTTTTTTAACGGTTTGTGTAGTCTCTGGTACCATTTAAATGCAAGACCTTTAAAAGTAATCCAATTGTGCTTTATTGCATATGATACATTGTAATTTCTTTCTTTTCCTTTTCTTACTTTACTAGATATATTGTAACCACCTAACTTTCTCTTAATAAATAAGACTTTGTTTTTGAAGCATTACTGCTTGTGTGCCTATTCTTCATCGGAGGACTGTATCCATGTCCTTTTAAGGGTTAGCAGGATTAACCTGCTCTGGGAAGCAGTGGCCAGCACGTCCCTGTGGCCTGTGCCACTTCCCACAGCTCCCATTGCCTGGGAACGACAAACTGCAGCCACTGGGAGCTGCGGGCAGCTGTCTGTGGACGGTCAATGTAAATAAACTGTCTCGCGGCCTGACAGTGGATTACCCTGACAGGCTGCAGGTTACCCATCGCTGGTTTAGAACTATTAGGTTATTCAGCTTTCTCCTCAGAGGTTGGGTCCTGATCCTGTATTAGGATCTGGAAGCCTGACTTCCAGTGGACTCTGCATGGGTACATGCTAGCAAATATTAATACAGGGTCTTGGTTTGGAATTAATTAGGCAGTATATCTAGTACAGGGGTAGGCAACCTGCGGCACACGTGCCAAAGGTATCACGCAAGCTGATTTTCAGTGGCACTCACACTGCCTGGGTCTTGGCCATCAATCCGGGGGGCTCTGCATTTTAATTTAATTTGAAATGGAGCCTCTTAAACATTTTAAAAACCTTATTTACTTTACATACAAGAATAGTTTAGTTATATATTATCAATTTATAGAAAGACCTTCTAAAAACGTTCAAATGTATTACTGGCACGCAAAACCTTAAATTAGGGTGAATAAATGAAGACTCAGCAGACCACTTCTGAAAGGTTGCCGACCCCTGATCTAGTGTATACTATATTTCTGAGGGGGTGGGGGGGGGAGAATATTCGTGAAAATGTATACATGAATCCATTAGAATACTGATGATGATAAATAGAATTCTAACTTCCTGCTGTATAAATCACTGCTAAATGATTGATGCTTTCTCAGCACTTGTATTTTCCATAGCACCCTGAAGGCAGAGCAGCATTTGGTTATGTAAGTGATATCTCCAGGGAATTAATAATGGGAGTGGTTAGGATTAAGGGTCTTTCATCTCTCCTAACCTTGCACTTAATCCCAAGATTTCACCTCAGGCTTGTTTAGTATTACTTAGTCAAGAGACCAGCACAGTTCCTTTAGAACTAGTCACATCTCTTGGGCAAATATGTAACAAAGCATTTTGCTAATTCAGCATATTATTTATTAGAGAAATCAGGGAGTGAAAATCAATTAATAAACTAATTAAAATTCATATCTACTTAAGCTTTATAAAAACTGCATAGTTAAAACATGTCTGTGACTAGGCAACTAAGTGGAAGCCTCTGATTATTTAATACACATGGTAATGCGTACTATTTACCCCCAAAATCTGACCAGGATAACTGCAGTATCACACAATTTATATTTAACTCAGTTTTGCATAAAAGCATCACACAATCTCAAACAGTTACAATGTGGATCACATGTGTCACTCTCCAGGACCAGGTACGTGGGGTGGAAACCCCTATTACTAGTGACTGCTACTATATAGAATAGAAAAATACTATTCATAGGTTCTTATACAGGCCCCATCACTGCAGTATCTGAGCACCTTCTGGTAGTGCATTAAGTGACATGACTAACACCTGTCAGTTGTCACTGGTTAATGCTGCCTCCCAGCAGAGGCTTTTGTATTTAAAATAGAAAGTCTGTGACTCCTTTTCTGAGGCCACCTGTCAGTAATTTAGAAGGCAGTTGTGTGTATTTCTGCTTAGGACACAATGGCCTTATGCCCTTAAATGAAAGTTACCAGCACCCCCCAGTGATAAAATACCTGGAAAAGTCAGCCAGGAAGAAGACAGGGGGGAAAAAGGCAGCCAGCTGAGGAGAACTGACTCAGGCCAATAGCTACAGATGCACCCAATAGAGCCCTCTCAGTATTTTGATTTACCCTCTGTAGACTAGCAGGTCACATGGTCTGTCAACAGGTGCTGTTGTGATCCTCCTCCACACATAGTCAGTACATGATGCATAGGGTCAAACTTGCCCCACTCCTGGGATATAGCTTTATTAACAAGTTCAGCTAAGCCTTCTCAAGCATGAAGCCCTTAGGCATAAACCTAACTTCCTCTGCCCTGAGGGCCATTTCTTATATCCATAGTGGAGTTAGCTAGCTACACCTGAGAGAGTGAGTCGGCAGGGCCCCATTAGCATCTCCCTGCAAGGTTCCAAAACCTTCTAGGAGTTGGGTTTTCAAAAAGAAGAGCCTTGCTTTGAAGTCTTATTGCTCTTTCCTTGGTAGTTAATGAACACAGGCTTTCTTTCCCTTTGTTGTAAAACTGTACTGCTTTGCTTCCATTCCAGTTTTTCTGTTTTGACAGTCTCCAAAGTAAAGTAAGAAGAAACTGTTCAAATGTGAGCCTACAGGTACATTCCAAGTGAATTAGATCCTAGTTACAAACAAGTAAACTTGCATTGCTGTTTGGATAAACTAAAAGGCCTTGTAGGTATAATTTGACCCCAAATTTTGCTCTTGTAAAAAGCTTATCTTTACTAAGATTGAAATCAAACTAAACTGATGTCCAGGCTGTACACATGGCTTTTTTTAAACTTCCAGGGAAGTAGTTTTTATAATAAACTCCCCTTCATGGTTTCCAAACCAAAGCAATGTTCTAGTGTATGGGAATCTAAATGTGACTAAAATGACTGTCAACCAAAGCAAAACTGATTAGTTTCTATAATTCCCCAAGCTGATGGAAATGTAATTAAATGCAGATCAGAGGAATAAATATCAGGCTTTATAAGAAATGTACCTTTACACCCATATCAACATCATGCATTCCAAACCTTGTTCATAACCACACAGGCTACAGAGTCAGTCCTTAGTTCATCAGTATTTACAATAGCTAAACAAAAGCTATAAAAGATTGATTAGACAAATCAATAAGGCTTTCAAGGTATTACGTGGCTATAGGCTATAACTGTAATCTCATGGCCAAAGCTTGAAAGCATCATGGTGGCATAACAGCAGTGCTTTCATGAAAACAATCTTATGGAGATTAAATTTAATTCTGTTACTGCTCAGTACAGAACAGTGATAGGTCCATTTACCAGATAAGTGAAGATTTGCATCAATTTTCCCTCCCCCAGCCCTTTTTCAACTAGTAGCAGTGAGGTGGGGGCATGACATAAAGTGCCTCGCACCCATATTCAAGCACTGCTACAGAAATGATTGTAGAAAGGTGACTGTTAGAACAAATGCAGTTGTAGTTAAGCCACTAGACGGGAACTCAGCAGATTTGGGTTCCCTGCTCATGTCTGAAATTTCTTATGTGGCTTCAGGCAAGTCACTTAATCTTTGTCTCAGTGTTCATCTGTAAAGTAGGGAAAACAATACATTATTTCATGTACTTTGTGCAGGGGATAACACAAAAGGTCTCCATGTTTGTAAAACTAAACAGACTCCTTATTAAGAACACTTTTCAGTCATTCTGCAACTGCAGCTAGCATTCTAGCCATGTGCCCACAGACTTGGTTCCTAGTGC
Organism: Chrysemys picta bellii; assembly: GCF_011386835.1. Lineage (NCBI taxonomy): Eukaryota > Metazoa > Chordata > Testudines > Emydidae > Chrysemys > Chrysemys picta. Next base: position 27,093,291 of record NC_088793.1, read on the forward strand.
TTCCTCCAAACACTTCTCTCCTGCAGCCTGTGCTCCTCCCTCCAAGTTCTTGCACCTTTTCTTTCAACAATGTTTGTCTGTGCCAACGTTTGATGATGTGGGGGCCAGAGATACATTGCCCACCCTAGGGAATAGCCTTTACCAGTGTCCCATTGCTACCTCTTAGGCCTCCCAGTCCTCTGAATATGCTGGGTTTGATACAGTCTCCCACTTCTTGCTTGAGTTACCACTGTTGTTAGGGGACTTCCTTCTACCCTGAGACTTCCTTTGTTAATTTGGGTTGTGTCCTGTTGGTCCCCTGTATTATTCATAAACCTTATTTCTTTTGAATCTCCTGAGTCAGGCCTGCTGATGGCTGATAGGCATTTGTATCCAGCAGTACCATCCAAAAGGCATAGCAATGTTTGTGAGGTCGCTGGATGACTCAATGTGCCAGAATCCATTATTTTGCCAGTGAACACTGTTGCCCTGGGTAAATCAGGTAGCATGTCCTTAGTTATTTGTAATGTATAGTGACTTCTCCTCAATGCTCTGCTCAGTGGTTTTAGGTCAATACAGATCCTCAGTTTACCTGAAGGTTTTATTGCCACTACTAGGCTGCTGATCTACTCTGTGCCAGTTTCAGTAGGTGTAGAAATGCCTCTTCTTTGCAGGATTTTCAGTGGCTCCACCTGACCTAACAGAACTCTATTTTCATAGTCTCTCATGGGCTGTGTGTGTGTGTGTGTGTTGGGGGGGAGGAGAGGGGGAAGGTCTGCTTCTAATTTCAGCTTGTCCTCTAGGCATCCATCTCCTTGAAATGTCCTCCTAATCTTTTGGAATACCAGCCATGGCCTAAGGTGACTGTTCTCCCTCTTCTCACTTTGAGGCTATTGTGATGGTGGTCTTTGTTCAGATCCATGACTTGCACTACCCTGCGGCCGAATAAGAGGTGGTACTCCTGTGTGTTAATGACTATAAACTCCAAGCAGGAGGTCCTATAGTAGAAAGTGGGGATCATGTTTGTCCCACAACTGTGACTGGTCCAGGGACCCCATAGTGACTGCTGATGTTCTCAACAGGAGACCTCAGTGTTCTGACAGCTGATTACAGTTGAATAACCATGCAGGTAGTGCCCTGTTAAATCAAGGAACAAAGCAGTTTCAGCAAAACAGGTGGTTTAATGTAATCTTTGAAATGAATACACTTATATTTCCTTTAAAACACTATTGAACTGTCTGATACCCCTTAATTTGTTTGGATTAGGATTCTGGATGCCTTCTTGGCAGTGTTTGTTGCATCCTAATGTAGCTCAGATAACCCAGATATGATGCCTTTCTCCCTTTAATCCAAATCCCTGTTAAAATGAGAAATGAGTCTGATGGGAACCTCAAATCTCAACTTCCTAAATTTCAGGGTGGATGGCTGGTTTTGAACCATTGAAACTGACCAGACAACTTTGGTTCCATGTTGATCCCAAACCAGAAGGAGCCTATCTTCCCACCTTGGTTTGGATATGGCCCAAACTGGCCAAAATTTCACAAGAATTGAACCTAGTCTGTATCTAGATCCAGACTCTCTCACTGTCACCTTGCCACATATTCAGCTATACCTTTGTAAAGAATGAGCCAGTTCAGAGGACAGATGGTTGGATACCTTTTTGTTGTTCATCTCTAAGTAAAGCTGGCAAATAACTGGCTTTTTCTTTTTCCAGTTCCTGGGCAGTTCTGGGGGAAAAAATCTGACCTGAATAGAATCATACTGATTTTTTTTTTAATTTTCAACTAATTGAAAAAGCTGACAAACTTGTTTGTTTCACTGTTCATGCATACGTGCGCATGCACACAGACTTCCTAACTGTGCTATAGTTCTGAAGAAGAAAAGCAACAGAACTGAAAAAACAAAACAAACAGTATGACATGGGCTTAAAATCTCTGTATAGATCATGCTGGGGTAGAAGGATTTTCACAATCAACTAACTTTTCATAGAATTCCTTTTCTGGAGCCATCGATATGCAAGAGACTCAGATGGGAGGGTCATCATCTGTATTGCCTTTACAAACCAAGAGCCTAATTTATCATTGTATTTCTCCAACATATGCTGGTGCAACACTGCTGTGACATTGATGTATTTCAATGGTGTTACACAGGACTGATGCAGGGTGAATCAGGCTTCTTCTGCCATTCTGACAGTACTAGTCCATATAAGACAGTGCACCTACTATGGAAAATGTGTCATTCTAGCTAGAATTAAAATCCTCTGTGGAAGAGGAAAAATACTATGGCTGATATTTATGTGCTGTAGCTGTTCTATACAGTGGGTGACCTAATACACTGGTCTCTTATGAAACAAAAGAGGCAAATGGGCTCTTTTATGGGGGTTTCTCTACTCTAGATAATAATGGGGACTTTTTAAAGGTAGTGTGGGGAGCACTCACAGAGTGAGGAAGAAGGCAATGCAAAGAATCCCAAAGGACAGATGGGAAAGCTATCTAGCTTATTCTTGTAATTAGGAAGAAGCAACCATGGGACATAACGGGATTTAGTATAGCTAGGAATTAAAGAGCTTGGAGACAAATTACCAGACAACATGTACAAACATCAACAGAAATGCTACTTTAAACAAACAATCACAAAAAATCAAATATATCAAAGCACTAGAAAAAGCAATTTTGATTGTATAATGAAGGCCCAATTCACTGAGAGTGAACTAATGTAGTTAAATGGCTGAACTCTCTCCTTCAATAGTGCACATCTGGCCCAAAGCCTGAGTAATCAGACTTAACGGGAGGCACAAAGTGGCCATTGTTTTATTTCCAGTGAAAGTGATAGAATCTGATCCAAAGTCCGGTGAAGTCAATAGAGTCTGTTTGCGGGGGTGGGAAGGAGAGAGATTCATATTGCAGCACCCCTTCCACAGCTGTTCCAGTGCATCCGCTGGAACAGTTCTTCCCCACCTTATGTGGCATGTTAGCACCAGTGGATCTCCATCAATTCAGGCCAGGATGGTGTCGCTAGCCTCTATTTGTCAGAAGCTGGGAATGGGAGACAGGGGATGGATCACTCAGTGATGACCTGTTCTGTTCATTCCCACTGGGGTACCTGGCATTGACCACTGTTGGAAGACAGGATATGGCCATTCTTATGTTCTAATGCAGATCAGGAAGGTGGTTTTTGTGTGTGCAAAATTATGCATAATGTTCTAAAAAAGCTGAATTAAACTTGCACCTGTAGACATAAACTTTTTCAGATGGACCTATCATCCTTTTGATACTGTTCTTCCCTTTCTCTTTCTCACAATTCTGATTGGTCATTGTCTCTCTGTTAACTCTCAGGAGCTCCTGAACTTCACAATTGCCATAAGCTCAAATGTATTGCACCAAATTCCTTAATTATCCTGGGTGTCAATAGCCCCCAAATTGTTGTTGTTTTAGACATTCCTGCTTGGTTTTTTGGTCATGACCAAATCACCCTTTCTTATTTACTTACAAATAACTTGATTGGCTAACGAGACGACAAAGGTTATTCAAAGGTTAACGTCACTTATGAAGTTCATCTTTGCTTTTTCTAGTACCAAAGTTGGATAAAGCCAAGTTTATGAACAGATTCCATCCACATCTATTTTGAGCCTGGTCGGGTGTTGCCTGGATGGTTTTATATACCATGGTATACCACTGTCTCGTTGGTTGTCCACAGCACCTCTCTCCATGCACACTTTCATGGAGTACAATTTTAGACGGCTGGGCTGGGGTCATTCTAGCAATGTGACCACACAACTGTAGTTGGAGCCTTTTGACGACTGTGATCACATGCTATACTTTCAGTCTTCTATGGATGTGGTAATTTCTTAGTCTATCTAACCTTGTCAGGCCCAGGGTATGGCTCATTGCAAATGTTTGAATCTTTTGCTCCAGATGCTTTATCAGTATCCAGGTTTCATAACCATAAAGTCAAGTGGGAACAATAAGCATTGTATATACTCTGATTTTAGCTGTCATGGACACAGACTGAAGGTTCCAAACACTTTTATTCAGGCATGCAAACATTCTTTTGGCAGTAGCTATCTGCTTGTCAATGTCATCTTCATAGCTCTTGCCATATGTTAACATGGAACCAAGCAGCAGAAACTGTCTACTTGTTTGTCTATACCATTGACTAGGTTAGCCTGATGTGTGTGTGTGTGTTTTGTTACCATTAGTTTGGTCTTTTATTTGTTTTTTAATCCTCATTCTCTGGCTGTTGTATACAGGTTAGTTGCTGCTTCTTGGTTGCATTTCTGCAGGCATTCCTATGATGTATATTCCTTAGGAGCAATTTAATGCCTCTTAGTTCATTTAGATATACACCCAATGCAGAATTGTTCAGTTGTTAGGCATATAGTGGTCCTTGCACTGTCTATTTACCAGATAAGTAACTATATTATGGGGGAGAAATCATAATGTCCCTGTTCTTCTGTTAACTCGGCCTGGTAAAAGGTATTGAAGGTTTCTGAGAGATTATGTGATCCCTGCCCAACTCACTGTGGAAGGGTTCCCCCCCTAACCCATCCCAAAAAGTTGTTACCTGTGTCATTCTCAGTCCCAAAACATGTGCTGAAATTATCAACAAGAGTCTTTTGTAGTAATAATAATAAAAATAATTCCAGTAATATCAGTGATGCTGAGGTACATTGTTAGCTTCATCATAGTGATACTGTCTCTTATCTTTAATAGCCATAACATGAGATGGACCAAGGAAGAACTTCCAAAAACTCCCTGTGTCCTCTGTTTTTTTCAGCTTCCTAGAGGCTGTAATCCCAGGTATCTATTTTTCTTCCCCCCTTTTCCACAAATGACATTTGTGCTGGTCATTACATTCAGGTAATGTCCCTCCCAGGCTGTCTTAGTCTGGCAGTCATTCATCTTTCTTCGGAATAGTTGTAGTGTGGCTTATACACTCGAAGCTTTTTGCCTTATGGTCCAACATGTCATTTAGTTGGACTCTACATTGTTTACTGAGAATTAATTTATCATAATAGGTTTGAACTCTGGCTTCTGAAGTATTTGCCCATGATGATCTAATTACTTTCATGAGCAAAAGTAAAGAACAATATCTTTATGCAGTACTGTATGTATGGCTTCATTTTCTTCTCTTATATGCAATTTTTTGAAGTGCTATAAACGATTATTTAGCATTAAAAATGCCTGCCATTGTTTTTAATTCCAGTGCAAATTCTAGTCACTGTGGCTTGAAAAAGCCATTTATTTTACCTAGGGGAGAAGTACTGGTTTGTGGTTAAGGCACTAGATTGGGATTCCGGAAATAGATTAAATTTCTAACCCCCCTACAGGCTTCCTGTGTGTCCTTGGATGGTCACCTCTGTTTCCCATCTGCAATATAGAGATCATAATATCTTCTTTGTGTGCCTGGCCTATTTAATTTCCAGATCTGTGTAATGCATTATTTATTCCTAATCTTCATTGATGCAGCATGACAAAAATGCGCAAATGTGTAGAACAGAATGAACAGCCCTCTTAAGAAAAGAATCAAACTGAATTTGTTTTCACTTTACAGTCTGTGCCACTCAGCTGTAAATGGAAAGGTATTGGGATCTCTGACTGTCTCCATCAGTGAGTGAGTCAGAGACAATGGTGCACAGATGAGAAAAGGCAGTTTGGTCCAGATTTTTCAAAGGCATGTAAGCATTGTCCTCAGTGTTGCAAGGCTTAATTGATTTAGGAGCCTAAATTCCATTTTAATAAGGGATTTAGGCACTGAAGAGTCAATAGAATTGAGGCTCCGAAGTGCCTAAATCCCTTTTGAAAATTAAGAAGAGCTCTGTGCAAGCTCAAAAGCTTGTCTCTCTCACCAACAGAAGTTGGTCCAACGCAAAATATTCCCTCACCCACCTTGTCCCGCTTGAAAATGATATTTAGGCTCCTAAATCATTTAAGTGTTGCAAAGCTGAGTGCAGCAAAGCTTAATGATCTGGGCCTTTGTCTTTGCAGTATTTGAATATTGTTGTGTCTTGTGGGAAGTAAATCCAGGCGCACGCAGAGGAATTGGTCCAACTCCATTATACCAACAGAGCTTCAGCACATATCCTTTTGCACACTGTTTCATATTTTTTGACTCCATGAGAGAGAGAGACTAGGAGCCAAACCCACTGGGCTACCATCTTCTAGTGTAGCACATAAATAGCTCCTTCTCTCAAAGGAAGACAGTAGAGTGGAATATAATGGTATCCTCAAACATGGTGTCAGACACTGCCTCTGTCTTCCTGCTTTCGTGTAAACTGGTGGGGCAGCTCTGCCTCCAGAGCACTGTGGAGATAAGGGGTGTGTTAAATTGAGCGCCAAGAATTTTTATTCACAAAATTACTAAAAATGTATAATGTGGACAAACAGGAAATGGCACATCAAACTAGTAATTCTCTCTCTCAATGCCAGTTCAGGAATGTGGCTTACAAAAACTGTTGTGATTCCAAAAATATTAAAACATGAGCTATCCTCCTCATTTGGGGCACAGTTGTTACATATTGTAACAGGTTTACCTTTTATACCTCCCTGCACCAAAACCCATCTGCCCTCTGTCTATTTTGATATTTTTACATTCCCATACTACTAATTAGTATATACATCCCTCGTATAGGAACTGAAATGAGTTCCATATACATGAGATGCCCATTCCCTTTTACATTTGATTACTATTTTTTTTTAAAGTTTCTTGAAGCATTGCCAGTGATACCATCTCCTTTTTGAAAGTGGAAAGTGTATTTTTTTCATTTTATTGAGTGGTTTAGTCCCTAACATTCCAGGAGCAGCAGATTGTTGCTGATTCTTTGTTACCCATTTTTCAAACTATTTGATTGTCATTACTATGTAGCACCTTCACCCTCCTCTTCTACACATAACTCCCAAATATCTATATCTATATAGACCTCTACCCCGATATAACGCGATCCGATATAACACGAATTCGGATATAACACGGTAAAGCAGTGCTCCGGGGGGGTGCGGCTGCGTGCTTTGGCGGATCAAAGCAAGTTCAATATAACGCGATTTCATCTATAACGCGGTAAGATTTTTTGGCTCCCGAGGACAGAGTTATATCGGGGTAGAGGTGTAGTATTTAGCAACTTCCCGGCATTTATATTCAATATATTAATTTACTAAACTTAAACCATTATTACGTATTTTATTCATTTTTCCATATACTTTAACATTTCTGTATTTAATATTTACAACTTTCCTAACATTAACTTCTGTGCAGAACTTATTGAAAATTACTTAAAATTTCTAATACATTTAACTTACAATTCATTCTAAAGATTTCTGCCACAAAGTAGTATTTTCCTATTGTTTGATTACATTCAAAAGTCATCCCAATTCCCCTTCCCGGATACTTAAAGTTTCTGATGAAGTTTCAGCCTGAATCTAATTGGTTCCCACTTCTTTTTGGTCTTCTGCATTTGGTTCTGGTACTGAGTTCAGGAATTTTTGTGCTTCTCCTGGCATATAAAAGATGTGAGTTTGATCTGTCTGTTATATGTTCAGGATTTCTGGGGAAATCAATGCAAATCAAAGCTGTTTGCAGACTACTGTAAATTCAGCCCCTTTCCTCTGTAAAGCTATAGAACAATTCTGATAGAAAGAGATTCTGTTACTCACCACTCTTATTTCTTTCAGCTTCCTGGCTGGGTCAAGAATCAAAACCTTGTCTCTGAAGTTGTATAGCCATATTATGACAGGACACAGTCTAGTCACATTTCTGTTGCTGGTACCCTGATCCGGTGTGCCATTTCCATCTTAATTTTATCTCACTTGGCCCACAGATTTAGGGCTTTTGGAATCCTTGTTTCAAATGTTTGTATGTGGGGATTTGCCTTTGGTCCTCTCTGGCAGCTCTACGATACTCATTTTTTCCTGTGGCTCCTATTTTCCAAATCTTCGAGTTCTTCAGTCAGTGTTCTGGCTAGAGACTCCAGGACTACATGTCTCTCCTCCTGACTCTGCCTCTTCTCCTCATTGCTGGCAATTCGAGCATCCATGTCTGGAATGGCAAATTCTAGTTCATTTGACTATTCATGGTTTCCAGTTTGCCACTTAATTTTCTTCAAACAGGTTTTCAGCACTACCATTGAATTGGCAGTAATCTATGCCACTGTTTTATTAGCCATCCCCATGGCTGCTGAGTTTTTTGCTTCCAGCTCCTTAGTTGGCATATATCCTCTTTTTCTCTTGCCCCACTCCACCCTGCTTTGCATTTTTTTGGGGGTCTAGACTTGCCAACCATTTCAAAGTGAGTGGTCAAGTGGTCATTGTATGTGATGATGGAGATCAAGCATTCTAAGTGCATTCCTCACTATCTGTCATCAAACAAAAAAGCCCATGTGGGTACAGACACTGTCAGCAAGCTCTCTGTGGAACTATAAACATGGATTGAAGAAATGATTCATCATTTCTAACAGGGAAGTATACCAGATGCAAAGTGGAGATCCCCAGGATTATTTTGGGTGCCCTGATAAGACTTTTGGGAGACTGGCAATTTATTACATCACTGCCACCATTTGGAGTTAGAAACTGTGACTTACCATGTGACACAGGGCCAGAAATGGTTACACAACTAGCAGGCTAATTGACCCAGACTCAACCATATTAGGAGATAATGTTTGTGGTTTTTGTATGTTTACATATATATTGTTCGATTACATTGTTAACCTCTAACAGTTCCTGTCTATCGCTGTATTCTGTTAATTCAGATATCAAAATAAGATAACATTTAAATGAACTGTATATATACATATCACTTTGCTGTTTTAATTTCTCTTTGAAGTATACAGCAAATCATCTGGAAATGGCGGAAGATAGGCAATTGCCTTATATTAATCCATGTAGTGAATTACTGGTGATGTTTAGGAAATAGGAGGTTACTTCAAAGACACTATTGTTCACCCAAGGACTGCATGCTGTCAAGAGGCTTCTCCGGGAATTGTATAAAGGTCTCATGGGACCTGATCCTTTCATCTCAGATCTGCTTAAACTTTATCGGAAAGTTTTAGCCCAAAGACACAGGTCTCCAGTTCCATTCTGGACCACCCTGAAATTGGATATTTGGACATTAGACTATAACCTGATGAACTGATACTGGAATGGACTCGTTTCAATTCTAAAGGTCACCATCTCTGCTATGAAACTAACCTAAGAATTTTATTCGTGTCCGTATGTATAATCTTTTAACCAATACTCTCTTTTCTTTTTTAATAAATCTTAGTTTAGTTAATAAGAACTGGCTATAAGTGGATATTTGGACAAGAACTAAAATATTCAGTGACCTGGAAGGTAATGTGTCCAATCCTTTCGGATTGGTAAAACATTTAATACGATGAACAAGATTTTCAATAATCTGCATTATATTTGACTTGTCTGTCTGGGAGGAAGCCCAAGGCTGGGTTGCTTTAACGGAACTGTGTGTTTGGCTTCAGGGTAACCAGTAAGGTATTGTAGAAGCTGTTCTGTTGCTAACTTGCCAGTTTTGGGGATAGTTTGCCCCATTCTTTGTAGTTTGCCCTAATGGAGCAATCTCAGCGTGGCCCCCTGGGTCCCCAGTCAAAACCTGTTATATTTTTACCTGCTTTAACCTCTCAATAACTTTTTTCTTAACTAATAAATCTATAGTTAGTTTACTATAGAATTGGCTGCCAGCATTGTCTTTGCTGTAAGATCTGGAGTACCAATTCATCTGGGGTAAGTGACTGGTCCTTTTGGACTTGGAGAAACCTGATGTGGTATGATTTTTGGCTTATGTGACCATTATCACTAAATCCAGTTTGCCTGCCAGGCAAGATAGGCTGGAGAGTCTAAGGAGATTGTCTGTGACTCCATGGTAAGACTGATAGTGATCCAGGAACTCACATTTGTTACTGGCTTGGTGAAATCTAATTATTAAATATACCACTAGTTTACGGTGTCTGCTCTGTCTTCTGACAGTCTGACCTGAGATTAGCACTCACTGTCTGGAGTGGCTCACAACTGTGTGACAAACATTATGAAAACTTCTGCTTTTCATCTACTGATCCTCAGTGGTATATGTGTGGATTCCCCCCCACTCCCACCCTTTTTTTTTTCCTTTTCTTTTCCTCCTACCCTAGTGCTGTCTGCTTGTGGAAGGATTGGAGTGACCATGTAACAATATATCCTCCAGGCCCACCCCGGGCCTGCCATCCCATTATCCCAGCCTCAGATGTCCCTGTGCCACACTGTATAGGTAGAGTCCTACAAATCCGAAGACATCCGCTTTATATCGGTATCCACAGATGTGGATATCCGTGGGCCATTTTTGCAGATCATGGAAATGCACATCCAAATTTTGTATCTGTGCAGGGTTCTATGTATAGGGAACCCCTGTACTAACACAAAGGACAATTTCATCTGGTTAATGACCCCATATCTTACACCCCACTTGCACATTGTAATCATATCAGTTGTGCTGCCACAAGGCCCTCCATACCACGGCTGGCTCCAGGCACCAGCCGACCAAGCATGTGCTTGGGGTGGCACCTTGTAAGGGACGGCCAATCTTCTGGTGGCGGGGCAGCGCTCAAGATTTTTTTTGTTTGTTTGTTTTGACAGGGTAGGGTGGCACTCGGGGGAGAGGGGTTTGTTTTGGCGGGACAGGACTTGTTTGGGGCAGCAAAAAAGTTGGTGCCGGCCCTGCTCCATACCTACAGAAGAGGGGTGCAGGATTGGTTCCTAAACACACAGCCCATGTGTATTGTAGCTCTAGAAACAAAGGGTAAAGCCTTGTTTGCAAATGTGATTGGCAGATTATGTTGCATGCAGAGAGGCAACATATTGAAATTAATTTGCAAAAAGTCAAGTAATTTCTTGCTCTAGTCATCTGGCACTGAGAGCTCTGTTTCTGTACCTTTCTTCAATTTGTTGAAGCATATTCTCCACAATGCAACACTATATATGCACAGCTGTGATATACAATAGTTCACAGCGAAGAGCTGTTAATTTTCTTCCTCACAGTTTTTGTGACAGTAGCAAAGAAACAGTCACTTTCCTTTAACTCTGAACAAGGAACTATACCTGAACAAGAACAGCATTATCCTTAAAGCTATGCTCTTTCTACTTCACTGCAGAAATTTTGCCTAGAATCTTCCTGAGTTTCCCTCCAGCCCAGATTCCAGCTAAAGATACATAAAGAAACACTACATGCATTTTCACAGTTTATTTATTTATAAATCCCTGGCTGTTGTTAAAAAGCCTCTTAACCCTATTAATGCTGTTTAAATTGTACTCTTTAAAACATTCTCTAATGAAATGAGAATACAAAGCACACTAAAGAAATATGTTACATCTATCATTATATTGATTTTACAGAACAAAGCAGTGGTTTAAGCAGGAATAAACAGGCCTCCTAATGCTAGAAGTTTACACAGAGATTGGCACTTGAGGATCTATATAAAGGCAAAATATTATGAGCACGAGACCTAGTAGACCAAGAAAATTTGGGGAATATGTATATATGTGCACTGAAGACATTACACAGAATTATACAAATGTAGTGCTAGAAGAGACCTAACTGGACAGTCAACAGCCCAGTCAGCGGTGCTGACAGGAGCCACCAGGATCCCTTTTCGACCGGGTGTTCCGATTGAAACTGGACTCCTGGTCACCCTACCTCCAGAGGTTGTCTAATCCTCTCCTTTGTCCTTCCTCAGCACCAGGTAAACCTAGATCATCCACGATAGGTGTTTCCCCCAACTGTTCTTTAAAGCCTCCAATTATGGGATTCCTCAACCTGCCTAAATCTCCCTTGCTGCATATCAAGCTAATTGCTTCTTGTCTTACCTCATTGGACATGGAGAAAATTTGATCACCATCCTCTTTAGAGTACTCAGTGTATTTGAGGATGGGACCTGATAAGTCTTCAGTCATCTTTTCTCAAGACTAAACATGCCCAGTTTTTTACCCTTCTGCACAGGTTTTCTAAACCTCTATCATTTTGGTTGCTCTCCTGTGGACTCTCTCCAATTGTCCATGTGTGGCTCCTACAACTGGACACTGTACTCTGCACTGGTGAGGCCTCCTGTGGCTTAGAAACAACGCTTTTGTTAATACACCTGTGACAGACTGTACCCCTGTGTTCACATTCTACACATTATTGTAATGTTTGCGTAATGTATGCCTTGTAAGGTATCATTTGAAAACTCTTAATTTGCTGGTCAATATTGTCCTGATAAAATGTGTGACAACATTATATGAGAAGTTAGGATTCTCTTGTCTGGTGTTCTTAGCACATGTTCCAAACCACACAGCCCTGCCCAAACAGAAGTTGGCAAACAGATCTGTCCTAAACAAAGAAATGTATGCTCTGTTTAATTTGTATTTAAGCAGTAAACTGAGTCAACAAGCAGGAAGGAAAGACTAGGGAAGTTCAAACAGGTGAGAAGACCAGGAGTGAATATCCTTCCACATAGACTCTCTGGATCCTGGTTTTCATCTGGAAATGTTTTTCAAGAGGGGGATTGAAACTATATTAAAAACAAATGGACAAATGGCCCAAGGCACCTCTGTGTGTCTCTCTCTTTCCCCATCACAGTCACTGCACCTGAAGACACAAAGGAAGCAGCCACTGGACTGGGGGAAGGGTCCTGATCTGAGAATTTGGTCAGTAATATGCCAGAGCATATGGTGAGAAAGTTAATTGCAAAGCAAAGATAGTTTAAGTAGATATCAGTAATAATTTTATCTTTATTTTTATTGTAATCATTTCTGATTTTTATGCTTCATTACTTATACATACTTAAAATCTATCTATGTAGTTAATAAACTTGTTTTGTTTTATCTAATTCAGTGGATTCAAGATGAAGTGTCTGGGTAACTCCATTTGGGGTAACAAGTTGAGTGCATATCATTCTCTTAAAGGAATAATGAGCTCAATATATTTGTACTGTCCAGGGGAGGGCTGGGCAGTACAAGACATATGTTTCTAAGGGGGAATCTGAGACTGGGATGTGTATTGTGGTTGGTTTTGTATGATTTGTTCTTGACAAATCCATGTGGTCTATTACTTTATTATCTTACATGTAGCATTCAGCCCTGCAAGACTTTTAAGATGGTGAGATTATTTGACAATTCACCAATCCTTCATTTTTCTCAGAGAGAAAATAAATTAAGGTAACTTCCTAATGATACCCTAAATTCACAGGTCTCAAAGCCCTTTACAAACCTTAATATCTTAAAACATACGGCCCCCCTGTCGGAGGGAAGTTAGCACATGGGGATTGTAGAATAGAAAGGGGTGTTTAAAACTGGGTGCCAAATAACTTCTATCCCAAGAGCTACTAAAAATCTGTAGTCTAGAAAAACAAGAAATAGCAGGCCAAATCTTCATATGTGTGTCTCAGTGCCAATTCAGGGATATGATTCCGACTATTGTAGTCACACGGGTCATCTTAACATGCCTTAGGGAACACCATGATTTAAAACATAATAATGCAAAATAATTACAATTGTTGACAAATTTTCCTTATTAAGGAAAACAAATGGAACATAAGAAATGAACAATAGTTACTTCAGTTACAATTTCTTGTGTGTGTCTTTGTGGAGAGCTTTCAATAGAGATCACATCTGTGAGAGTGGGCCTGCCCCGGTGGGACCATTCTTCTCTAGGTAAGATAAGACCAAAATGCATCATTCCCCAAATGAGTTTCAAGTCCTGTCTCAGTGTCAGAGATAGAGAAGACAGTTTATCAATAGGCAAAGGAATTCCAATTAAGGTCTGGTGAATCCTGTTTCGTTTAGGATGGAGCGGGCAAATTAATGAATATTAAGAATCTTATATTCAAATACAATTCCACTATTACTGTTTACCAAAGTAAGTTTATGTTGCTTTCTAGGAATACAGTCTGAATAATTGGGGGGTTAACAGGAAAAACAGTTACATTAAAAAAAGCATTTCAATATCCCATTAAACTGACTACAGGGAAAATGTAAATCTAATCCCTTGGCAGTGATTTTGCAAACTCCATTTTACCAATGATACTGAAATATCTATGATGTCACCATGTTTCAGAGGCTCTGCTGGGCTATAAGCTTTTTGATGCTGTGTTGTGGCTTCTTTGTTCTTAGCTGTCTGGCTTCTTCCTGAATTCAGAAAGATTTATACACCTCCTTTCTATAATCTCACTGAAGGTGGAATTACAGGTCTTTCAGGGGTTTGGTTGGATTCAGATATCAGCCACTGTCACCTTTAATTCCCTTAATGCCTTTGTAGGATAGTCTTCTTAGTTTATTCAGTTGATGAATATGTAATTCTCCTAATGCATATGCAGCAGGGTAGTAATTGCTTTTGTTCTTCTGGCTAGAAACATTCAGTACATCTTTAGTTGGATTTAACTTTCTCTTATTCAATCCATTTTCTGAGATTCCTTTAGTTCCATTAAGGTTAGGAATTGAGCATTCTTATTTCCTTCAGCTCTCAAACATTCCCTTTAAACTTTAAGAATTCTTAGTCTTTAACCTTAAATAGTCAAAGTTACTGTCTTTCCTTCTTACCAGTCCTTGGAGAGGTGCTTTCTGTCTTTTAGAGTTTGGTAAGGAGGTGCTTGAGCATTGCCAGATAACTAATTTCCCTACTAATATCAACATTTTATGTTCAAATGGCTTCTTACATTAGTAACCAATTATAGCATAAAGTGACCTCTTTATATTTGTACATAAGACATCTAATTGTTCATATAATAATGGTATCAGGAAGTTATTATATGAAGACTTGCATTTAGATACAAAATATTTGCAAATTTTGCAAAATATTTGCAAAAAAAAAAAAAAGCTTATATCAATTGAAGCATTTGAGCGATAAGTTTTTCACCTTTAAGTGCAAACATGAATTAGAAGTAACAAATATCTTCCATAAAACATTTCCAAACCATAAATGTTCTCTTGGAAGTGTAAAGAACAAAGACGTGAATGTTTAAAAAAAATCAGTTTCAATAGCTATATTTCTAGAATCCTTTATGTGGATTTAAACTAAATGCTTTCTGCATTGCAAAGAGGAGGGATAAAATAAAAGCCCACTTTTATTACTTATATTATAGCTCTAACACATCCCTAAAGCATTATTATTTTTTGATCCTGAGTGGAGAGCCTCCTTACTTTCTTTTACATGATATTTTACAAAATCTGTTTTCTTGAGAGAGAAATTTTCTTGATACTAGAATTCTGTCTTAGATAAAAGAATGTGGCCTGTTCTTTGAGAAGACCTTCTTATGGTGGTTTAGCTTTTTGACCAAGTGGTTCCTAGATGTACATCCTACCATTTGCAGTACATTTACAGTTTGCAACTGAAGTCGTCTATCAACTATTCTATTAAAAGCACAACTTACAATAATTAATGTTTTATATACATATTCCAAAACATAGTGTAAAAAATAAAATCGAATGTTAAATAATAAAGATGTATTCCAGATTTGGTGTAAACACACATGGATGTAATAAATATGGTTTTATTATCAAGGAGGTATAATCTTCCTTGAGTAGGGGGCCTATTGTGATGACAAAGTGGAAATTTCCTAGGAATTTCCTTAGTTTGAATATTTTGAGCAACTGAAAGAAACATATCAGCTACCATTCTCCAAGCTCCATATACATAAAAATAATTTTCTCAAATTCAGTAAAGGCAAGCCTGTAACAATTTAACATTATATGAATAAATTCACCTCTTTTTTGCGTAAATTTTGAGGACTACCCTCTACAGGAAACAGGTGCTCAGAGATGGAAAATGAGAGGAGAGTGTTTTCATCTATGGACACATGAATAATACATAGCAGAGCAGGGACCAGAACCCAGAAGTCCTGAAACCCAATCCTGTGCTATCAGCACAGGACTATCTTCCTCTTGGTCTCAGCTTAGTGAATCTTGGTAGGGGGTCTAAAATTGGAATTGTAAAATACTGCACACACAGGTTAGTCCCATTCTCTCACTCTTGAATTGATTTGAAATATTCCTTCTGACCAAAAACAAACTCAAATGCAGTAATTTGAAACTGCTTGTTGCCAAATAACTTATTTCTTCTACATGGAGATCAGCGTAGTGCTGCAAAAAAAATGTAAGTTAAAGGTCTAAGGCACATTATAAAAATGAAAAAACCAATGTGTAACAGTAGACTGAGTTGAATTTTAAATTAAATCTGGAATTTTTATCCAATATACATAATGGACTGTGCATTTGTTCCTAAATAGATTCCTTCACCATAATCAATAGAATTACACATGTATCTTAAATGAAAAGCTCCATGTCCTCTAGAGAACATTTTTTTTCTGTTCTTTTACTTTTATCAAGAATCTCCAGGATCTGCCTTGCTATGTATGAATCTCATCCATATCCTATTGAAGCTGATGAAAATGTTCCCTTTGACTTCAATGGAATTTGGATTAGGGCCTATGCGAAAGAAGAGTTTAAAAGCCAGAAGTTAGCTGTAATCCTTTGTCATCAGTCGTTGATGTGGTCTTTTGAGGGGTCTTACTGTCCCTGATCTGGCTTTCTTTGGTTAGCCCCTTGTCACGACAGTTCTTGCCCCCTGACCTCTAATTAGCCCATGTGCCCTGTTTCATCTCTTTGTCTGTGTTTCTGAAGGCAGTCTGCTACAGGGGTGTTGCCCCTTCACTGTCCCAGGCCTTTCTGCCTCCCCTTTCTTCTCCGTGCTCTCTCCTTTTATAGCAGGCCTTGTTTCCCCTATTGGTTGCAGCTGTGGGTGCCTGCCTCCATGGTTGGCCCTTGTGGCAGCTGCTTGGGGGTGTGGTCAAGCTGCTTGCCTGAAGGCAGGAGAGGCTTACCTCTGCTCAGTATGGGGTTTGTAGACCCCATTATATCCCTAAAATATGTAGAATGAAAAGTTTAAAAATACAGCATATACCCTTCTCTACTGCTTATTCTAAATGTTTCTGAATCACGTGTTCCAGCACCTTTTAGGCTGCTATCTTATTTTGCAAATAGGATTTATGTTTGTTTCAGAAAGATATAGATACATATTTTTATATATGAACTTGGCATATACATAGTATAGCTTTGGGATGAAATGTTCAGCTTTGATAATCTGAAAAAATAACATGAGGACTAATGAAGTTAAAGATAGCTTCATGTGCAGGTTGTTTATGGTAGTTTAGTCCTTTAACAAAGTTCTAGGTAATTGACAGTATGCTTTTGATAGTTTAACATTCCACTTGCATTGGATATGTATCCGATAACTTGTCCCAGTATGTTGATGTCCTAACACCACTCTGGTTAATGGTATGTAAACAGTGATGATGTAAAAGCTGTGACCTCCTACTATTTATTTAGCGATACCAAGTATAGAACAACTTTCCACAAAGTTAGATACTCCAGGTTTTAGTCAGATGACAATAGTAAAGAATGACAAAGAATCACTCTTTTTACCCATGAACAAGGAACCTATTAGAAAAGTGTAGCAATAATATCTCCAACAACATTCTCCCTCTTATTCACTGCAGGTGATTTTTCACAGGCCCCTCTTTCCTGGATTTCTGCTGTGTACAGTATTTGTTAAAAATATATAATTTTTCCCATCCTCCCACTTTTTCCCCCTACACAAAAGATTTCACAAGAATAACAAATTAGGGACCCCCAAAAGTCTCTGGCTTCAGCACTCTTCATGATCTAGTGATCTTCTGGCATCGAAGAGGGCTTTCCCTAGCTGTTTCACATAGACTTTAGAACATTCTTCTTGAAGTATCTCCCTTCTTTAAGGTTGCAATGTAAGTAATAGGGTACTATGACAATTCATCTAGGTTTGGAATGCTGCTTATTTCTTCTGCACTGAGAATTGATTTTTTTGGATTATTGGAGCACCTGAGTACAAATATACAACTGTCAATCCCTACCCCAAAGAATTTACACTAAGTATAAAATGAGACAACAGCTGGAAACAGACAGAGGGAACACAAGGCAACAATGAGATGATCCTTGTGATAAATAGTGACCACCGAGCACCACCAGCTATCTAACCATAGGTACCTTGATTGGTCTCAAACATGAACAATGTCAGTTACAGTTGATATTGTCCAATATTTTTTCTGATCCAGATTTATCAAGACTGAAACTTCAGATTTCAAATAGGGGACAAGCTTTTCACTTCATTCAGACTATTTAAATTAGAAAGCCTAAGACCAATTAGATTTGGCATCTCTTAACATCACATCCTTAAGGAGGATAACTTAGAATAAAGATATACTACTAAGGTTGGTAGTGTTGTGATCTGTTGACCAAGAAGCAGCTGTGGTAGGTTTATGTGAGTAACTGATGTGAAGGTTGCCGTTTGGCACTTTTGTTGTAGAATTCTCTGAGAAAATCAGATTGGTCTCTTGGTCAGTCTATGCCCCAATGGTCTTGCAGTTTGAACACTTAGAGTCTATTAACTCATACATTATCCCCCACAACTAAAATATAGCACTGGTAAACTGACCTACTGCTACTGACTTTTCTCATCACAGCATTCTGGAAGAAAGGTGCTTTTTAATTTTCCTGACTTGATATTCAGGTCTTAGTGATGAGTAGATTTTCTACAAATCTAGAGAGAATATGTTAGTGGCTACAATAACATGTTCCTTTTTTCACACATCTAGTGTTATTTTCCGAGATCTATTAGGGAATAATAAAGGGATGAGAACTTCTTTGACTTGTGGGACAGTAGGGCTACCATAAAATTGCCATAGGTAATCAGACATGTAGCCCTGGAGAGTTCCCCTCTTACACTGTATAGAAGTCTTGGGCTGGATGTGACCTTTGGTAAGTGACTGGCTAACCATATCTTATAAACTTGGATACAGCTAGCAGTTAGATATCACTAGTGGCTATTTTAATCAGTTCTCATTTATCTGAGGAGGCTGGCAGGCCACTCAAAACAGCCCCGCCCTTCTGGAGAATCTGGGTGATCAATAGAGTCAATCCACCCCTATGAACTCCCCAGATCATATTCTGCAATAGGTCAACAAATACAAGGGCAATATCAAGCAATATTTTGCCTAGGCCCTTAGTATTTATTATTGGCACAAGTGGCTTGTGGTCTATTATGAGCGTGCAGCACTGATTTACCCCAGCTAAGGACCTCGTCCATAAATATTTTTGTTCATTTCTAATTCTGGGCAGGGGTTTCAGCTTGTTTCTGTTGTAAAACAAAAATTATGATAAACAGGAAGGCTGGTAAGAGAGAACTTGATTTTGTGGCCAGAGTCACCTGACATGCGTCAGTTACAAAAGTCAAGTCTTGTCACCTGGCAACTGGCAGTACGATGCTAGTGTCTACCGTTACACCTATTTTTTTTCTAAACTAGTTCATCCATTTGTTTGTTACCATGGGATTCAGAGCAATGTAGATACAGTGAGATCTAGCTGATGTGCTATAGTACAAGAAACTAAATAAAAAGTATAATACTATCTTGTTGGTATTATGTAGAATTGTTCATGCATCAAATTCAGCATTATCTTTCACCTGTTATCAGTAATTTCTTTGGTTGATTTACTTTGATCTTGAATAGGGTGCTAGTATAGCAAATTGTGCTACTTGCTGTTTTCACAAGGTGTTAGCCTTCCTTAATGATTTCAGCTGATACTTACGCTTGCATGTTTTTTTACAGAAGGTGATACAAAGAATATTATAGGGAATTTACCAATAGGTGGTGCTGCTGTAACTAAATTCTGATGGGACTCGTATGCAAATTTAACTAAGGACTTCTGGGACTTCCCATTTATATATACACTTCTAAAAATAATTGTTGCTTTCATTAACATTAATATGTTTTTCTGATTTAGGATGCTGGGAGGGAGTTTCAGAAAATGAGCTGGTTAAGAAGATCACTAACTATAACCAAACAGCCTAATCTTAGGGGGATTGAGTATAGAAATAATAACTTCAAGGTGTAGTGGATTTTAACATTCTACAATGTACAATCTTTGAAAAAGGCTACAATAAATTAAAAGGACATTTGATTTTAAAATTGTGCTTTTGGCTGAAAATCCTTTATGTTAACTGTTTAAAAACAGTGTAATTTAAATAATACAGATTTCCCCCCCCCCAAGTTTGTTTGCACTGTGCATAATTTGTTTATTCAATTTCCTTTCTTACAGCAGCTGAGGACAGAAACACTTTTTTAAAATTAGAAAATGAAATGGAGAAGTATAAAAATGGGCAGGCTGACTCATACAGGTAAATGCTGGAAAACTACCTTTTAACATCCTTTGATATTCTCTAAATATCAGCTGATGGTTTCCCTCTAAAATATTCTGTACTGCAGTTCATAGAAGTTGCCTTACTGAGAAAATAAGATAATACCAAAGAGAATGATTAAGAGTGCAATTACTTTGTAACCGCAACCAAGAAAAAAAAGTCCTGAATTGGTTCCTTATGGAAAACATGCTATAGGACTGAGTAGTGATATTCCCCCCCATATAATCTTAAAACAATATATAGCATTTCACCATGGATATAATTCTCTATTATCCTTTATGATGGTATATGGGTGCTGTAGAATGGACAGTTGTCTCCTTCAATTTTGTAGGGTTTTGACTGTTTTGTAGGCACAGCCTCTGGTAAGTGGCAGCATGGAACCAAACAGTCCAGTGGGAACATTGGGAAGAATCCAGCCTCTTGTCTGCCCATACTACACTTCTTGAGATGCAGCTCACTGACCCAATGCAGCTGGCCAGCTAGTGCATAGGAAGGGCAGAATCATGGCCTTGCCTGCTCTTGGCCCTTTTGAGGGCATCATGTGGCTTTGGGGGAAGTCAGGAGGGAGCAGTCCATTTATTGGCTGAAAAACAGTGACTGCAATTCTGCCTCAGATTTAAATGGACAGTGCAAGGAGTGATGTCAATAGAACTGTATAAATTTCTATAAATGGGTGGTTGGTCCATTGGTTTAAGCTCACTTAGCTTCCATAGGATTTTTCTACGAATGTAGTTATGAAAAAAAAAAAACACTGTTTGCATTGCGCCTTGATGTTTATGGGGATGCTATACTTCACTTTCTAATAGTCACTGTACTGCCTACAGCCTCAATAAAAGTGATTTAAGACAGTCTGTGGAAAAATAATTTTACTGTAATGAAAGCTGTGACAAAGCCCACTTTTCAAAAGGAAACCAGAGAAAACATAAATATTCCTTTGTTTCACCAAATGTTTTTGCACCAACAAGCAGCAAAAGCTTGGATGTATAGTTTGAAAATTTTGGAGCAAAGAAGCCAGAGAGATTTGCTTCTGTGCATTACAAGTGCAATTGTACAATGATTCACTATCAGCCAATAAGAATATAGTAACTTGCATAATATTATAAGGAAACAGTGACTATCCCAATCCTATACAGAACCAGACAGTGAGCATGAAGACATAACTGACAAAAACCTGCACAATTATGGGTTGTTGGACAACATCCCTGACCTTTTGTCTAAGCCAACGTCACTTCAGTATAAGTTTTGATTTTTATACCTGTAGGGGAACAGAGGCACTTTTGGTAGGTCAACATAATCATAAGGTAAGCAGAGTCTGAACGAGCTCTCCCCTGTTGTCTAGTGATGAGCTGGGGGAAGAGACTTCAGGAGCAGACCACGTTGCATAGACACGCCTACTCTGCCTAGATGCACAGCAGATGGAGCTGCTTTCCCCAAACGATCAATTTTGGCTGGTTTTGGGTTACAAATCACTCTAGTATTTGAATGTAGGGTAATGAAATGTTGTTATATTTATTGTACAAGTAAGTGGCAGCTGAACTGTGCTTAGCATGCCCTGATTGAGGGGGTCACCCTAAACTGAACCTCACTTGCTAAGCAGGGGGCAGGGATGCCAAATCCCAGTGGAAAGAGTGGGCAGGGACAGCTGTTCTTACCTGGGGATGTGGACTCTGCCTAAAGAGTCCTAGGCACCATTTCACCTGCTCTTCTCTAGTATTTAATGACAGAAGGGACTAGACTCAATTGAGTCCTTGTTTTTGGTTGATGATTCCTAGAGCTGACATAGCTGCTGAGCAGGTCTAGGGGCTAAGCCTTAGACCTTATCTGGGGACAGAGAAAGACAACACAGAGATTGCACTGACTGTGAGGTTCTCCAGCACTTGCTGAAATCACTAAGTGCTTGGTTAAGTAGCAACACCTCAAAACATGACATTGCAGGAGCAGCAAGCAGCGGTGGCAGAGAAATACTGATTTCAGAGAAAGAGCAGCAACTGGAAGCCAGTTGCAGAGGTAGTAGCAGAAGCAATACTCAAGGCCCCCCACCCAACCCAGCAGCGGGAGGTGAACCCCTGTGAATGCAACTCTAAACTCTAGGTCTTCACTAACCAAGGAGAGCCAACTGTGAGTGTTGGTGCAGTGGAGGGAGAGGGGGGTGATGTGTTAAAGGGACATATATTTGTTGGACTTTCCCACTGCAAGGTGGGAAATTGAGGCAAAGGACACTGTCCAATGCACTGTGAGGTTGGGTCTGCTTATGGCAGAGGTGGGCAAACTACGGTCCGTGGGCCACATCCGGCACATGGGACCCTCCTGCCCAGCCCCTGAGCTCCTGGCCCAGGAGGCTAGCCCCCGGCCCCTCCCCCGCTGTTCCCCCTTCCCCGCAGCCTCAGCGCGCCACACTACTGGCACAATGCTCTGGGCAGCGGAGCTGCAGAGCCCGGCCTGACCCGGTGCTCTGCAGCTGCGCTGTGGCGTGGCTGGTTCCAGCTAGGTGCCACGCCTGTAGCGCCACCAGCCACCTGTGCTCCAAGCAGCACGGTAAGGGAGCAGGAGGGTTGGATAGAGGGCAGGGGAGTTAGGGGGGGTGCATAGAGGTCGGGGCGGTCAGAGGGTAGGGAACAGGGGGGTTGAATGGGGGCAGTCAGGAAGGAGGGGTGGTTGGATGGGGCAGCGGGGGGCCACCGCCCCATCCAACCACCATCCAACCAGTCAGGGGCAGGGGTTCTGGGGACAGTCAGGGGACAGGGAGATGTGGGGGGTGTGTGGATGGGGGCAGGCTATGAGGGAACAGGAGGGGTTGGATGGGGCAGGAGTCCTGTGGGGGGGCGTCAGGGGGTGAGAAGCGGGGGGGATAGGGGACAGGGGCTGGGCCCCAAATGGGAATGACTCCAGGTCATTCTCTTCTTTAAGTTTTGTGTAATGGAGATTCAGTCCTGCCTGGAATATCATGCCAGCTGGAGGCTTCTGCCTCGGGCTGCTCTCCCAGTCGGCAGCACCGCGCGGTCACACCTAACCCAGCCTACCCCTTGCTCCCAGGGCTCACAATCAGATACTTAGATCTCTACATTTTGCTGCAAATAAAAAAATAAAGCTGCCGTTTAGAACTGTCCCCCAACATACATAACTTGGGACATTTTGTATTTTACCAATGTCAACCAAAGGCCCACACACAAATGGAGATTCAGTCCTGCCTGTGCTTCTATCCTAGTGCTTATCACAGGTTCCCATTTTCAGCTATAGGCTGAGCAAGTGCAGAATGGTGGTTCACTCTACTTCGCTGTAAGCCAACCGCCCTCCCCGCCCCCCTTTGATCTCTGCTTGCAGAGGCAATAAAGTCAGTGTTGTTTCAAATTCATGCATTCTTTATTACTTCATCACACAAATGGGGGGATAACTGCCAAGGTAGCCCGGGAGGGGTGGGGGAGGAGGGAAGCAATGGGTGGGGTTGTTGTAGGGGCATCCCCTAGAATGGCATGCAGCTCATCATTTCTGCGGGATGTCTGGGGCTCTGACCCGGAGTGGCTGTTTCCCTCTCTGGTTCTTTAGTAGGTTTGCCTGATATTCTAGGCAGGACTGACTCTCCATTAGACAAAACTTAAAGAAGAGAATGACCTGGGGAGTCATTCCCATTTTTGTCCAGGCGCCCCCGACCGACCTCACCGAAGCCGGCTAGGAGCACCCATGACAGCAGCAGATGGTACAGTATGGCTGGTAACGGTCTTTGCTAACTTGCAAAGGCAAGGGGATGCTGCTGTGTAGTTCTGCAGTACTGCGTCTGTCAGCAGCATCCAGTAGACATACGGTGACAGTGAAAAAAGGCTGAACGGCTTCCGTGGTTGCCATGCTATGGCGTCTGCCCGGGCAATCCAGGGAAAAGGGCGCGAAATGATTGTCTGCCGTTGCTTTCACAGAGGGAGGATTGACTGATGACATTTACACATAACCACCTGCGACAAATTTTTGGCCCCACCAGGCATTGGGAGCTCAACCCATAATTCCAATGGGCGGGGTAGACTGCAGGAACTATGGGATACCCACAGTGCAACACTCCGGAAGTCGACGGTACTCTCAGTACATGGACGCACACCGCCGAATTAATGTGGTTAGTATGGCTGCATGCACTCAACTTCATACAATCTGTTGCCAAAAATCGAATTCTGTAAAATCGGAGTAATCCCGTAGTGTAGACGTACCCTTAGAGGCACCCGGGGTGGTGGTAAGTTTGCCCTGATTACTGAGTGGGGAGTCAAGCCATTTCTATTTTGTGTTGTAAAGAGGAATATCTAGCTCTTGAATATGGCCATTGCTCCTGCCAACTCCACCTGGCAGAAGGATTACAATAATAAAGATTCCTTTGGATATTCATTGAAATAAAGGATTTACTGGTGAAAATTACTTAGACATCATGTCTCTGCCTTCTTGCTTCTCCTCTTGATCTTTGATTTAAGTTACCTGTGCCCTCCATGTATAGTTATTGTAACACTTTTAAGTTTATTCTAACAACAGCTGCCACGGATGTAATGTAGGAAGAGACTTGACAGGACATCAAAAGATCAGGATAATGCACTTCTGGTTTTCTCACACTGTTTATTCCCTTACTCACAACAAACTGTTATCTGACAGAAATCTCCATGTTCATAACCCTCTAAAAACATTGAGTCTGATAGCTCTTAGATAAAACCAGTTAAAATGGACACTGATGCAGATGAGATACAGCAACCTTCTCTGTTTTTGGAAGGTATGCCAGACAGCAGTTGATCCAATGGAATAGTACAGAGAGATGATGGTCTGGCCATTGTTTATTGTAAAAGTTCTGATTTTGACTTGCCCATCTACTTGTTTCTGAGTACATTTCAGAGCAGTGAGGATGTGGCATCATTGATAACTAGAATATCTTGCAATTTGCAGCAACTTGTCATCCTTATTGGAGAGCTGGGACAGTTGATTTTAAGAAGTATCGTTTGAGTACTTTAATCACCCACAGAAAGCTTGTTTATTGAAGGCAGGCAGAATTGAAGTCTTTGCATCCGGGGGAGCTTAGGAACTTCTCCCACTCTATTTGTATGGCATCCCAAAGAGAGTGGGACAGGGCAGCAAAGGGAGAGGTCCATGTCTCCACTTCCCCCTTGGATGCACGGACAATGGGAGAACTGCACGGGGGAAGTAAGGTGCATTCTATAAAGATGCAGAATTTGGTTCATTGCCTCTATACGCCCAGGTGTTCAGGAAGCATTTTTGTTTCAGCTGCTCAATGTCTCCTAGCATTGGGACAGTGGGCTGCAGCTACAAGGAAAAAATCACACCCTTTATTACTACTACTATTTATATAGCTATTTAGAATGCTCAAGGAACTTTACAATATAGATAATAAGGAATTTCCTTCCCCAAAGAATTTACAGCCTGTAGATTTGAACATTAATCACTTTTAAACCAAACTATTGACAACCAGCCCTCTTTCACTTCCTTTCATTTGTTTTTAAAGTGCTTTGTAGGTAAAGATCACTATACAAATGCTAAATATTAAATAGTATTATTACTAATAATTAAGTCGTCATTACATCAGTAAATCTGAGTTTAGGATTCTTTGTTTCCCCTGCCAAAATTCTGATGATCATCGTTAATATTGTAAGATAGGAAAATGAAGGGGGAGGGCGAGAAAGAGGATGCCTGGGTCACTCTTCCATGGAGTATTTGTAAAAAGAAGCAGTAAGGAAGAAATAGGTAGCTCCATAATGCAGAGTTTGAAATCCGGAAATAGCAATTACTTTGGATTTATATTGGTAGCATTTGACTCTAACTTCATTCTGTACTTACCATCCAAGTCTCAATGGGTTTCACTTGATGGTCCAGTGCACACATTTTTATAAAAAGAGTTAGTACTTCATTTTCCAACGAAGATGTAGCAGCTTTTATTTAAATCCATTATAGCCTGGGCAGAATCTAATGAGGCTTTGATTCATCCAATACTTGTCTCTAGGCCACTGATGGTGGTGACTCCAAGGGGAACAGAGGAGATCAGGGTTGCTGTATGGATACTGAGATCCTGGCCTTCAAAAAGCCATTTGCTTTATTTTTCATTTTGGTTCCAAGGCAACTTTCTTTAAGCTGACAGCAGCACCACTTAATGCCTGGTAGCGTGGAAAAGGTGCAGTCTGTAAGGAGATCAGTGTTTAAAGGGAAGATTTACAGTCCAAGGCAGGAGCTCTGAGATTGGCATGATATGGCTGATTAGCTCTGCTCCCCCAGTTTATTTTTAGGGTGTGACTTTTTAAAAAGATCGCAATGTTGAGCTAGCTTTGCTCCCACTGAAGTCAATAAAAGTTGGATCAAGCTGAGGACTTTTGAAAATCCTCCCTTAATATATTCAGATCCAGGAGCAAATGTTTCTATTATAGTTTAATTATTTACAGATTAAGAATAAAATTAAAGTAGCCCCCAAATGAGGGGTACTCTTCCTATTTTCTTAAATGCTTGAACATAAATAGCAGCATAAATTTTGAAATGTAATTGGGGTAAGAAATTAATTGTAAAGGAAATTCATAATGCTTGCAGGTTTGACTCAGTATGTTATATATTATACATTGTACAGACAGATGGATGTTGGATTGTTGCAATCTGCATGGGCACAGATTATGACTGCACCTCAGTATGAAAAGATTCTGAGCACCTGCTGTAAGGTGTTGAGTGCACTCATCTCCCAGTGACTTCAATGGGACTTGAGCTCTTATGTTAACTGTCCTCATTAGCAAATGGGACTGCCTCCTTCCTCCCATGGAAAATTGAGGTTTGGGTGGCTAGCTCCCACCCTATATATTTCTGTTCTGAAATGCTGCTGTCATGCTGCACATGAGTTGTCATTGAGATGTCTTGTACTCCTATTTTGCTCCATAGGGTGTACTTCCTGCTTGGATTAAATATCCCATGGTGCACCATGGTCCCTCCTTCATTTGGAGAGCATTTTATCTTGGAAATTACATGGCCATAGTGCAACATGGGAGATAAAGTCTGACTGGGAAGTCAATCCCATAGATGAGAATGGGAGCATGTTGGACCTGCCAGGAGAGGCACCATGGCAACATTATGGAGTTGAAATATTTCTGTTTTCAGCCAAATTGTGTGGTGTGTTCAGTTCTTCTAAAGATTCCAAGGAAAGCAGATATTTTTGAAAAATTTTGATGGAAAAGTTTCAGCCAGCTCTAATCGGTATCTCACAGAATCAAGCCCTAAGTGCTTGAAGGATATCTTTGGAATTTTTAAATAGCCAGATAATCAATGTTAATTAATTAGTGTTGACATCTGCAATCTGGGCAAGATGGGGCTCTGCTCAGAAAAAATTTGAAAGATGACATGATACATTGAGATGAGACTTTTTGTATGGCATTTTGCGAAACATATTGCCAGGTGTTTTACAGAGTTAGACAAGTTACAGAATTAAAATAACAAATAAGGAACATGAGGGAAAGAAATGAAGACGAGAGTAAAGATATATTGTCATATGAGATTTGGAGAGAGAGAGAGAGTCAATGTGGCTGAAAAATACAGGAAGGTTTGTTCCAAATGTCAGGAGCTGCAGTGGGGAAAGACTTTGAAGAGAGAACAGTGTTGCTATTTGAATGATATATTATACTCTATAAAGTTCTGCACTCCAAGGTAATTAACAATATGCTAATACAATGGAAGTTCCAGAAATATACACCTATTAAGTGAAAAGATCTAATTTAGATTATCAATCTGATTTTTTTTGCATGTGATAGACATTCTGTAGAAAATGCACAGCTAACATGTATAATAAGTTACAAGGTTAATATCAGTCCCTGATTACCTTAAAGTGATAGAGTATTTGTTTAAACACTAATATAATATGGATGCAGAAAACACTTAGTTAACCATGCTGGATGCAAGGTTCGGTTATGAAAATTCTGTATGTGAATCATCTCTTCTGAATTATACAAGAAAGTCCATGTTACACAATTTAGGATGGGAGGCTAGTTTCTCAAAATGCAAATGGATGGTTGCGGAAAGTCTAAAATGATACATTTACTGAGATTCTGGTGGATACATTTATGTATTCTGTTTCAACTTTCTATAGTTCCAGGAAAGTCCATGAACATAACTTAATCCAAATGCTGACTCTTGAATTTGTGTATGCACAATACATCCTCACTAAAGATCTGTACATGTATCCTATCCTCCTGCAGTTTGCTTTGCAGTCATAATCTTTCTCATGGAGTCAACATTCACAGATTCTTATCATTCACAAGTCCAGAATAAAGTACTTCAGAACTGAGAGGCAGCATCAGTTCCTATCATACCAACTCCAGAAGGTTCAGGGGCTACCTCATACAGCACATTCCTACTCTTTTGAATCACTTTACCCAACTAATATTCCACATAGGTGAAGGAGAAAACCTGCACTAATGCAGCATTCAAGGACTAACCTAGATCAACATAAATGAGGAAATTAAAAAAAAGTGTCTTGGTTCAAGGGTAACTCACCCGCATGACACTTACTGGGCCAGATGCTAATTAGTTAGATAGGTGTGAATCTGATTTGACTTCACTGCAGTCAATAGACTAGTGACTACATTTTTCACAGAAGTTAGGGGTGTTAGCCCCCGGGTCCTGGTCAAATGCTAGGTTACAGGTTGTTCTTATGCCTAACTAGGGGTGGCTTCTAGAACCCTTACCTTGAAACCCAGCAGGTCCTGCAAATTACTTTTACACAGCTCCACCAAGACTGGCAGTGAAATCTCTGAAATAAACAAACTTTGAAGCAAAAAGCCCTCACAATAGAGCATAGTTTGGAGGCAGAGTCAAAACAGTTCAGTCTCATTGTCCCTGGCCTGAGAGAGGTTAGGAAGCAAATAATCCTCTTTTTACTGCTGTCTCTCTTGCTATGAGGAAAGAGGCAGATTATATGATAACCTCCTTCCCAGAACTTGTGCTGATTGGCTGAGACAGATGAATGCTGCACTCCCCTATGCTACACAGTATAAGTCTTGGTCCCAGGCCCTAAAAAACCCAGTGGCCCAGAGATTTTCCATGCACCAGTTGTTACCGGGGACCACTTCCTCTCTGTTAGAATCTGCTTGTGTTATTCCCCAGGCCTCTAGCTGCAGCAGAACTCCTGGGGTAGGTTACTCTTGCCTCTGAGAGTTCCCCCTCCAGCCTTAAAGGGACCATATACCCTATTAAAAGTATTCCAAATGCAGCTTCAGTGGTACTACTTGCAGAGTAAGGCACTGCTCCATGTGAGTAGGGAGGCAGATTCAGGCCTCAGAATTATGCTTATCATTTAAATTGGATGTAACATTCTTCACTTCTTATCCTAAACTCTTAAACAGCTGCTACCAGCTGCTTCACTGGCATGATGGATTTCCTGCATATTAGAGGCCAGAATCTACCATCCTCTCTCACACTGAGGTTATGTCTGCACTAGAAACTAAGGTTATGAGTCCCATATTCATTTACATATACTCGCCCTGGTTTGGGGAGACCTACCACAAGTATTAATAGCAGCGTAGCAGCACAGGAAAAATAGCTGAGCCCTGCAAAGTACAAACCCTCCTGAAAATGGAGTGTATGTGCTCAGCACGGCTCAGCCAGGCTTCTGCTGCTGCTGCCCACGCTACAGTGGCTATGCTGTTATTTAAACTTGCGCTAGCTCTCACCAAGCTAGCATGAGAATATGCCCACAACAAAGGGAATCACACCTCTCGCTCGTACTTAGACATAGTCACACTGAGTAGTACCTTACCTCATCCCACTGATCAAAGAGAGACGAGTTCATTGAGGTCTAGATTGTGGCTTTAGGTACACCCCTGGAAAAAAACATGTTGAACATATTGCACCATCCAAGAAGTAGTCCTGGGAAGTATTATGATTCAGACATTCCTTGGAAATGCAATTTCTCTTTAGCTTCCTCCTTGCTTTGGAGGGGTAATAATGTGCTGCCAGCCTGTAACAGCAAAAAATGATACCCTCACTCTCTGACCACCAGGGAGCAAGTAGGTGCACTTATTCCTATACATCTTCACCAGAGGTTCAGGTAGTCCATTCAGAGGTGTACATGGGGTTATTACTCCTCCTCGCTCTCATGTGGGCGTGCAGTCCTAGCGTAAGCAAGAGAGAATCTGGTCTGAAGTTGGCATATGTGTTTTGGTTTCCGTGAGTGCGACAAGAATATAAATTCAATGGTGCCATTTGGAGCTGCAGCAAAAATTCAGAGTGCTCCAAAAAGTTATAAAAAACAAAGCACTGAATATCATTTCTTTTGTCTCCTTATACTAATAAAACAAAACAAAAAAACGTACTTGAAAATCCTGTTTCCAGAGTTGCTGACCCTTCATCACTTTTCTCTTTCTTTCCCCCTCTTCAGTCTCTGCTTAAGCTTCCCTTACCCACTCAAAACAAAACATATTTAGAACAAGATTGTGGAACAGTGACATGTCATATTCAGGCTGACCTCTTCTTTCATTGGCTTCTGTGCTCATGGCCACTCTTTACGTCTAACTGAGTCAGAAGCCTTTATTTGTAATGCTTAATTGTGGCCTATTCCTGATCAGAACACTTAATTGCCATGTCTGGGCTTGTGATAAAGAGCAAGTTATGGATAGAACAGCAGCTTCCTGCAGTAGTTTCAGGGTGTCGTCCCCCGCAATCTGGTCAGTGGATCAGAGTTTGTCGTCGTCTTCTTCTGCTGCTTTGCTATTAAAGTTTGTCAGTGAGCAAGGATTAAAATTAAGACAATGAGTGTACCAGAACTTCCATCATGATGTTTGTGGTGATGTTTCTTTAAATATGTAGCAGCAGGAATGCTGTAGAAAGGTTGTGGGCAAAAGCACAGCAGTGAAAAAGAGGACCTTTCAGGATAATCTTGTTCTCTTCGTTCTAAAAGTTCTTTCATCACTTTTAGAATAAAATGACTGATTCTTGGCCACTGTCACATGACCGTGTCAGAAGTTGACTCACTTTGAACCAACATAATTAAGAGGGGGGAAAAGCCACCAAAGTTCAACCCTTCACCAGACTTTAAGACAATAGAATGGTCTATCTGTCTGGAACACATCCAAAATCCCAAAGCACCAGGAAGTTTAACACACTGGCAAAGTGAAAGTCAGCCTGTTAATTCATGCAGTTAGGAACAAGTTTGAAATCTATATGGTAAAATTCCAAGATTGTCACCTGTCTGTGTGGCACTCTGAAATCTAGTTCCAAGTAAGTGTGAAGCAATAGAAACAACTACAAGAATCCAATTGTTAAGTTCAGAGCCATTTTGACTTTACAAAATTAGACCAATGTGGTGTACAGGTACAGTAAGGCACGTATCTATGACAGGCCAAGAGTCCTAGACTATTGTGTTATCAGAGGTAATTCAACCAATCACTACCCTTCCTCTATAGGTAACTTGCATTCAGTGGTTTCATTGGTTGTATGAGGGAGATTGCACAGAGCTTGGAGAAGCTGGCCTACTTGCCATAGTTCTTCAAAACCACACACAGCCCCTCACCACAGACAGCACACACTCCTCATTTTCTCCCAAACTGCCTCTGCCCCTCCCCTATCCCACTCGCCTGAGTCATCACTTTACATGTTCCTATAGCCAACTGCCCAGGAAGTAGGGCAGCTCAGAGAGCTTCCTGCCCAGGTTGTTGACTGCCCCACACCCCAACACAACCACCATACACAATAACTTCAAATACACACAGCCATAAAACCAGCACACACATTACCCAAACACTTACATAAAGCCATAAGCTTGAGCACCAAAGCTGCTGGTCAGCACTATTTATGTATGAATCATTTGTCTTCACCAAGCGAGAACATCAGAATAAGTAGATCCTTCTTAAAAAGTCAGAGCATTTCATTTCAGAAAGGAATCTAATACAAGAATGGGCATGCTTTTATCAGAAGGTGCTGAGTGCCAGGGAAAGTGTGTGGAATCCTTTATAAGGGGCCCTGTCAAGGCTGTATCCCCACTTTGAACTTTAGGGTACAAATGTAGGGGCCTGCATGAAAACTTCTAAGCTTAACTACCAGCTTAGCTCTGGTCCCGCTGCCACCATTCCCAATGGATTCCCTCCCTGGGAAGCCTTGAGAAACCTTTCACCAATTCCCTGGTAAATACAGATCCAAACCCCTTGGATCTTAAAACAAGGAGAAATTAACCATTCCCCTCCTTCCTCCCACCAACTCCTGGTGAATACAGATCCATCCCCCTTGGATCTAAAACAAGGAAAAATCAATCAGGTTCTTAAAAAGAAGGCTTTTAATTAAAGAAAAAGGTAAAAATCATCTCTGTAAAATCAGTATGGAAATTAACCTTACAGGGTAATCAAACTTAACGAGCTCAGAGGACTCCCCTCTAGTCTTAGGTTCAAAGTACAGCAAACAAAGATAAACACTCTAGTAAAAGGTACATTTACAAGTTGAGAAAACAAAGGAAAACTAACACGCCTTGCCTGGCTATTTACTTACAAGTTTGAAATAGGAGAGACTTGTTTAGAAAGATGTGGAGAACCTGGATTGATGTCTGGTCCCTCTCAGTCCCGAGAGCGAACTCACTCCCAAACAAAGAACACAAACAAAAGCCTTCCCCCCCCCCAAGATTTGAAAGTATCTTGTCCCCTTATTGGTCCTTTGGTCAGATGCCAGCCAGGTTACCTGAACTTCTTAACCCTTTACAGGGAAAAGGATTTTGGAGTCTCTGGCCAGGAGGGATTTTATAGTACTGTACACAGGACAGCTGTTACCCTTCCCTTTATAGTTATGACACGCCCCCCAAATCACAGATAGTGTTGGACGTTCGGTTCCACACTGGCTGTGATTTGTTCCTGGAGTTCTAGGAGAAAACAGAGTTAATAAGACACATGTACCTTTAGACATACTACTGATTATATAAAAACTAACAATATGTTTTATTCCAAGAACAATTGTTAACCAGTTAACTCTGGGAAACTTTTCCGGGAGAGTGCATCAGCCACTTTGTTAGAAGCTCCCAAAATGTGTTGTATTTCAAAATCAAAATCCTGGAGAGCTAAACTCCACCAAAGAAGATTTTTGTTATTTCCCTTGGCGGTATGAAGCCACTGTAGCACAGCATGGTCTGTTTGTAGTTGGAAACGCCGTCCCCAAACATATGGGCGTAGCTTTTCCAGCGCGTACACAATGGCGTAGCATTCCTTTTAGCTGATTGACCAGTGGCTTTCCCTCTCAGACAGTTTCTTGCTGAGAAACACGACAGGATGGAATTCTTGATCCGGTCCTTCCTGCATTAAAACTGCTCCCACGCCTCGCTCGGACGCATCTGTGATTACTAGGAATGGTTTGTCAAAGTCTGGGGCCCTTAGCACTGGGTCAGACATGAGTGTTGCCTTAAGCTGGTTAAAGGCCTTTTGACACTCATCAGTCCACTGAACTGCATTTGGCTGTTTCTTTCTGGTTAGGTCTGTCAGCGGGGCGGCGATTTGGCTGTAGTGGGGTACAAATCGCCTATAATATCCAGCCAAGCCTAAGAAGGATTGCACCTGTTTTTTAGACTTTGGAACCGGCCACTTTTGGATAGCATCCACTTTGGCCTGTAGGGGATTTATAGTTCCTCGACCCACCTGGTGCCCCAGGTAAGTCACTCTGTTTTGGCCTAATTGACACTTTTTAGCCTTAACAGTTAGTCCTGCCTGCTGGATGCGCTCGAAGACTTTTTCCAGGTGCTCCAGGTGCTCTGCCCATGAATCAGAAAAAATGGCCACATCATCGAGGTAGGCAACTGCAGATTCTCCCAATCCCGCTAGGAGACCATCTACAAGTCTTTGGAAGGTGGCGGGTGCATTTTGCAACCCGAAAGGGAGTACATTGAATTCATACACCCCTGCCTGGGTGACGAAGGCTGACCTTTCCTTAGCGGGTTCATCTAGTGGTACTTGCTAGTACCCCTTGGTTAAGTCTAAAGTAGAGGTGAATTGGGCATGTCCCAATTTCTCCAATAGCTCATCTGTGCCTGGCATTGGATAGTTGTCAGGACGAGTTACAGCATTTAGCTTACGGTAGTCCACGCAAAAGTGTATTTCCCCATCTGGTTTGGGAACTAGAACCACTGGAGATGCCCATGCACTATTAGAGGGGCGGATTATACCCATCTGTAGCATGTCCTGGATCTCCCTTTGTATAGCACTTTTGGCATGAGGTGACTCCCGGTAGGGTGGGGTTCTAATTGGGTGAGCATTACCTGTGTCAATGGAGTGGTATGCCCGTTCGGTCCATCCTGGAGTGGCTAAGAAAATTGGTGCAAACCTTGTGCACAGCTCCTTGATCTGCTGTCGCTGCAGACGCCCAAGGTTTGTGAAGAGGTTCACCTCTTCTACGCCACCATCCTTTTTTCCTTCGTAGTAGACACCTTCAGGCCACTCCGCATCATCTGTTTCCTGGGCTGTAAACTGGCAAACGTTTAATTCTCTGGAATAAAAGGGCTTAAGAGAATTAACATGGTATACCTTAGGCTTTATGTTGGAGGTGGGGGAGGCTATGAGATAGTTAACAGCTCCTAGGCGCTCCTGGACTGTGAATGGTCCCTTCCCACGACGCTTCCATTTTATGGGCCTGGAGCGCCTTTAAGACCATGACTTGGTCTCCTACTTTTAAGGACCGTTCTCTGGAATGTTTATCATACCAGGCCTTTTGCTCTTCCTGAGCATTCTTTAGGTTTTCTTTAGCAAGGGCTAAAGAGTGTCGGAGGGTGCTTTGTAGGTTGCTTACAAAGTCTAGAATGTTAGTTCCTGGAGAAGGCGTAAACCCCTCCCATTGCTGCTTCACCAACTGTAATGGCCCCTTAACCTCGCGGCCATACACAAGTTCAAATGGTGAAAACCCTAAACTGGGATGTGGTACAGCCCTGTAGGCAAAAAGCAACTGCTGCAACACTAGATCCCAATCATTGGAGTGTTCATTTACGAATTTACATATCATGGCCCCCAAAGTACCATTAAACCTCTCCACCAGGCCATTGGTTTCATGGTGGTAAGGGGTGGCAACCAAGTGATTCACCCCATGAGCTTCCCACAGGTTTTCCATGGTCCCTGCCAGGAAATTAGTTCCCGAATCTGTAAGGATGTTGGAGGGCCAACCTACCCTGGCAAAAATGTCTGTTAATGCCTGGCACACACTTTTAGCCCTGGTGTTGCTTAAGGGTACTGCTTCCGGCCATCGGGTAGCAAAATCCATGAAAGTCAGTATGTACTGCTTTCCTCTGGGTGTCTTCTTTGGGAAAGGACCCAGAATATCCACAGCTACTCGCTGAAATGGGACCTCAATTATGGGTAGTGGCTGGAGAGGGGCTTTAACCTGGTCTTGGGGCTTTCCCACTCGTTGGCACACCTCACAAGACCGGACATAATTAGCAACGTCCTTGCCCATTCCCTCCCAGTGGAAGGACTTCCCCAACCGGTCTTTGGTTCTGTTCACTCCAGAATGGCCACTGGGATGATCATGGGCTAAGCTCAGGAGCTTTACCCGATACTTAGTGGGAACTACCAACTGTCTTTGAGGATGCCAGTCTTCCTGATGCCCACCAGAAAGAGTTTCCTTGTATAAAAGTCCTTGTTTTATAACAAACCTGGATCAGTTAGAAGAGCTGAGAGGCGGTGGGGTGCTCCGCACTGCCGCCCAAGCTTTCTGAAGGCTGTCATCTGCTTCCTGCTCGGCCTGGAACTGTTCCCTTGATGCTGGAGACATCAGTTCCTCCTTGGACTGGGGCTTGGTCCCTCTGGAAGCGATGCAGGTGCTGGGGCTGTTTCCATTGACTGTGATCCGCTGTCCGCTGGTGCACTATGTGGTAACTCAGGCTCTGGCTGAGCCTCTTGGGTAGGGTTATCTGCTGCTTCTGCCAGGTCAGGCTCGCTGGTGCCCTCTGGCATTGAAGTTGTAGACGGGTTTGCAAGCGCTGGACTCAGTGCTGGCAATGGTTCTGGTGCTGGTTGCGTTGCCAGTTCCGGTTCTGGGACTGGCTTTGGCTGGGTCTCTGGGATTGGATCCACTACGGCTGTTGCAGTCGTTGGCAGGGGATCCGGTTCCACCACCTTTGTTTGGGTCTCTGGTAACACAGATGGGGCCCTGGTGGACGGCTCAGGAACAGGGATGGGGGTGAAAGCTTGCTTAGCCTGGCTGCGGGTGACTATTCCCACCCTCTTGGCTAGCTTCACATGGTTGGCCAAATCTTCCCCCAGCAACATGGGAATGGGATAATTGTCATAGACTGCAAAAGTCCACATTCCTAACCAGCCCTTGTACTGGACATGCAACGTGGCTGTAGGCAAGGTTACAGACTGTGACACGAAGGGTTGAATTGTCACTGGAGCCTCCGGGTTGATGAGTTTGGGGTCCACTAGGGATTGGTGGATAGTTGACACTTGTGCCCCAGTGTCCCTCCAAGCGATAACCTTCTTTCCGCCTACTCTCAAGGTTTCCCTTCGCTCCGAGGGTATGAGAGAGGCATCTGGGTCTGGGGATCTTTGGTGTGATTGGGGTGTAATGAACTGTAATCGGTTGGGGTTCTTGGGGCAGTGAGCCTTTATATGTCCCAGTTCATTACATTTAAAACATTGCCCTGCTAAGGTATCACTGGGGCGATGTTGGTTGGTGGAGACTGGTGTGGTGGAGTGAGAAGGCGTCTGGGGTTTCCCTTGGAATGTGGGTAGGGCCTTGGGTTGTCCCCGGTGGTAAGGTTTTGTTTCGGCTTGCCCCTTCTGATATTCGCTCCAACTGCTACTAGTTTTTTTCTTTTCTGCCACCTCCACCCATTTGGCTCTAATCTCCCCCGCCTAAGTTACAGTTTTGGGCTTCCTATCTAGGATGTACCTTTCTATTTCCTCAGGAACACCCTCTAAAAACTGCTCCATTTTTACTAGGGAAACCAGATCTTCCAGAGATTTAACATTTGCTCCTGACACCCAGGCATCACAATTTTTGTCAATGTGGTAGGCATGCCGGGTAAATGACACATCGGGTTTCCACTTTAGGGCTCTGAACCGCCGACGGGCATGCTCGGGTGTTAGCCCCATTCTGAGTCTGGCCTTGTTTTTAAAAGTTAATAACCGTTCATGTGTTCCTTAGGCATTTCAGCCGCCACCTCTGCTAAGGGTCCACTGAGCTGCGGCCTCAGCTCTACCATGTACTGGTCTGCAGCGATGCTGTATCCAAGGCAGGCCCTTTCAAAATTTTCTAAGAAGGCCTCAGTATCATCGCCTGCCTTGTAGGTGGGGAATTTTCTGGGATGGGAAGTGGTACCTGGAGAGGGGTTGTTGGGATGGGCTGTTGTATCCGGCTTAGCCTTTGCTAAGTTCATGCTTCCTTTCTTTTTCTCTCTCCTCCATCTCTTTTTTTTTCAGCTCCATCTCTCTCTTGTGGGCCTCCTCTTTGGCTTTCTCTTCTCTTTCTCTCTGCTATGTCTCGAGTTTTGTTAATTGAAGCAGTCTCTGATGTTTTCTTTCATTTTCTTCTGCTTCTAGTTTGGCCAGTTCTATTTTTTTAGCTACTTCTTTGGTAGTCATTTTCCTGTTTTCTTGTGCTGGGTCACCCCCTCTGGAGTTGACTGAAACTGGGAAGCTCTCAGCTCTGGCTGCTGCTGAGTTAACAGAGACTTTCTAACTAGCTACTCCAGAGGATGTAAAAAGAAAAAAAAAAAAAAACAATTCAGCTTGTAAATTCCTTTTACCAGTCAAGTTTGTTTGCTTATTTGAACACTTCTCTTAACAAAGGACCTTGTTAAAAAAACTTAACACCTCTGCCTTCAGGCAAGGAGAGATAAGATATTCATCTATCTACCTTCAGCTCTGCTTTTCAAGCAGCTAGAAGGAAGAAAAAAAATCTCACTGGCTTTTGGGTTTAAAATGATCCCATCGCTCTGCCACCATGTCAAGGCTGTATCCCCACTTTGAACTTTAGGGTACAAATGTAGGGGCCTGCATGAAAACTTCTAAGCTTAACTACCAGCTTAGCTCTGGTCCCGCTGCCACCATTCCCAATGGATTCCCTCCCTGGGAAGCCTTGAGAAACCTTTCACCAATTCCCTGGTGAATACAGATCCAAACCCCTTGGATCTTAAAACAAGGAGAAATTAACCATTCCCCTCCTTCCTCCCACCAACTCCTGGTGAATACAGTTCCAACCCCCCTGGGATTTAAAACAAGGAGAAATTAACCATTCCCCCTCCTTCCTCCCACCAACTCCTGGTGAATACAGATCCAACCCCCTTGGATCTAAAACAAGGAAAAATCAATCAGGTTCTTAAAAAGAAGGCTTTTAATTAAAGAAAAAGGTAAAAATCATCTCTGTAAAATCAGTATGGAAATTAACCTTACAGGGTAATCAAACTTAAAGAGCTCAGAGGACTCCCCTCTAGTCTTAGGTTCAAAGTACAGCAAACAAAGATAAACACTCTAGTAAAAGGTACATTTACAAGTTGAGAAAACAAAGGAAAACTAACACGCCTTGCCTGGCTATTTACTTACAAGTTTGAAATAGGAGAGACTTGTTTAGAAAGATGTGGAGAACCTGTATTGATGTCTGGTCCCTCTCAGTCCCGAGAACGAACACACTCCCAAACAAAGAACACAAACAAAAGCCTCCCCCCCCGCCCCCCAAGATTTGAAAGTATCTTGTCCCCTTATTGGTCCTTTGGTCAGATGCCAGCCAGGTTACCTGAACTTCTTAACCCTTTACAGGGAAAAGGATTTTGGAGTCTCTGGCCAGGAGGGATTTTATAGTACTGTACACAGGACAGCTGTTACCCTTCCCTTTATAGTTATGACAGGCCCTATATGAACAAGCAAAGCATTGTGTAACA
This sequence comes from Chrysemys picta bellii, assembly GCF_011386835.1. Lineage (NCBI taxonomy): Eukaryota > Metazoa > Chordata > Testudines > Emydidae > Chrysemys > Chrysemys picta. The sequence continues at coordinate 27,132,334 of NC_088793.1, forward strand.
GCAGGCATAATGAAGAACACATCACATACACGATCACCTAGTAGCTAGGATTTTAAACAAGAAACCTTCATAATTGCCACAGTGAATGTCAGAGCTAACTGGAACAGGCTTTGTACCTGGCATGACATTCTGAGTTATAGAAAATGCAAGCCATTCAGCAAGGAAATATTGGAAATATATTAGCAAGGTGCTTGAAGTAGCAAAGATGAAATTCCCATGATAAAAAGTTAAGCACAATTAAAAATGACTCAATAGAACATACAGCTCCCTAGGCAGAAATGTGGCAGGTGTGAGAAGAGAAAACACAGGACAGATGATGTCTGCCCAGCCATTAGAAGCACATACAGGATAGACATTTGGGGGTGTATGTGTCAAATCAAAGGAATCAGGGAAACCCCAGGAATAGCGGGTGGTGTCTGTTTCCTGAGATCTGTGCTTACAAACAGTATTAACTAACAGCCTTGTGTTGTTAACCTTGACATTTGCAAAATTATTGTTAAATTTACAATTCAGAGAAAGAGGTGACCGATTTGTAAAGAAAGTTTTAAGAAAATGGCAGATCAGCAAGACTGGAACCCAAGTGACCCTAGCAGCCATGGTATTCACTATTCACTGCTGAGAAGCCCTAGACCTATGGAAAAGAAGCCTACACCTTTGTGATTTAATCATCCAGGTAAATCAGCTGGGCAAAACTCCCTCTCAGCCAGCAGTTGACCAGATCTGGGTGAATAGTGTAGTTGGTGACTCCTCTGGATATATTGGCCTGAATTCTTATTTACACTAGGAACTGCCAGAGTGTTGTAAAGAGACCTTTGGTATAAATAAGAATTTGGCCTACTGTTTGGTATTAATAAAAAAAGGGGTAAAAAACAAGGGTGATGGAGTCTACTACAGGCCACCTAACCAGGTGGAAGAGGTGGATGAGGCTTTTTTTAAACAACTAACAAAATCATCCAAAGCCCAAGATTTGGTGGTGATGGGGGACTTCAACTATCCAAATATACGTTGGGAAAATAACACAGCGGGGCACAGACTATCCAAAAAATTCTTGGACTGCATTGGAGACAACTTTTTATTTCAGAAGGTTGAAAAAGCTACTAGGGGGAAGCTGTTCTAGACTTGATTTTAACAAATAGGGAGGAACTCGTTGAGAATGTGAAAGTAGAAGGCAGCCTGGGTGAAAGTGATCATGAAATCATAGAGTTTGCAATACTAAGGAAGGGTAGAAGGGAGTATAGCAAAATAGAGACAATGGATTTCAGGAAGGTGGATTTTGGTAAGCTCAGAGAGCTGATAGGTAAGGTCCCATGGGAATCAAGACTGAGGGGAAAAACAACTGAGGAGAGTTGGCAGTTTTTCAAAGGGACACTATTAAGGGCCCAAAAGCAAGCTATTCCGCTGGGTAGGAAAGATAGAAAATGTGGCAAAAGACCACCTTGGCTTAATCACAAGATCTTGCATGATCTAAAAAATAAAAAGGAGTCATATAAAAATGGAAACTAGGAAAAATCACAAAGGATGAATATAGGCAAACAACACAGGAATGCAGGGGCAAGATTAGAAAGACAAAGGCACAAAATGAGCTCAAACTAGCTACAGGAATAAAGGGAAACAAGAAGACTTTATCAATACATTAGAAGCAAGAGGAAGACCAAGGACAGGGTAGGCCCATTGCTCAGTAAGGAAGGAGAAACAGTAACAGGAAACTTGGAAATGGCAGAGATGCTTAATGACTTCTTTGTTTCGATCTTCACGAAGAAGTCTGAAGGAATGCCTAACCTAGTGAATGCTAATGGGAAGGGGGTAGGTTTAGAAGATAAAATAAAAAAAGAACAAGTTAAAAATCACTTAGAAAAGTTAGATGCCTGCAAGTCACCAGGGCCTGATGAAATGCATCCTAGAATACTCAAGGAGCTAATAGAGGAGGTATCTGAGCCTCTAGCTATTATCTTTGGAAAATCATGGAAGACAGGAGAGATTCCAGAAGACTAGAAAAGGGCAAATATAGTGCACATCTATAAAAAGGGAAATAAAAACAACCCAGGAAACTACAGACCAGTTAGTTTAACTTCTGTGCCAGGGAAGATAATGGAGCAAGTAATTAAGGAAATCATCTGCAAACACTTGGAAGGTGATAGGGAATAGCTAGCATGGATTTGTAAAGAACAAATCATGTAAAACTAATCAGATAGCTTTCTTTGATTTGATTTGACAACGAGTCTTGTAGATAAGGGAGAAGCAGTGGATGTGGTATACCTAGATTTTAGTAAGGCATTTGATACGGTCTTGCATGATAGTCTTATCAATAAACTAGGCAAATACAACTTAGATGGGGCTACTATATGGTGGGTGCATAACTGGCTGGATAACCGTACGCAGAGAGTAGTTATTAATGGTTCCCAATCCTACTGGAAAGGTATAACAAGTGGGGTTCCGCAGGGATGTGTTTTGGGACCAGCTCTGTTCAATGTCTTCATCAACAATTTAAATATTGGCATAAAAAGTACACTTATTAAGTTTGCAGATGATACCAAACTGGGAGGGATTGCAACTGCTTTGGAGGATAGAGTCATAATTCAAAATGATCTGGACAAATTGGAGAAATGGTGTGAGGTAAACAGGATGAAGTTTAATAAAGACAAATGCAAAGTGCTCCACTTAGGAAGGAACAATCAGTTTCACACATACAGAATGGGAAGAGACTGTATAGGAAGGAGTACGGCAGAAAGGGATCTAGGGGTTATAGTGGACCACAAGCTAAATGAGTCAACAGTGTGATGCTGTTGCAAAAAAAGCAAACATGATTCTGGGATGCATTAACAGGTGTGTTGTGAGCAAGACACGAGAAGTCATTCTTCCGCTCTACTCTGCACAGGTTAGGTCTCAACTGGAGTATTGTGTCCAGTTCAGGGCACCACATTTCAAGAAAGATGTGGAGAAATTGGAGAGGGTCCAGAGAAGAGCAACTAGAATGATTAAAGGTCTAGAGAACATGACCTATGAAGGAAGGCTGAAAGGTTTGTTTAGTTTGGAAAAGAGAAGACTGAGAGGGGACATGATAACAGTTTTCAGGTATCTAAAAGGGTGTCATAAGGAGGAGGGAGAAAACTTGTTCATCTTAGCCTCTAAGGATAGAACAAGAAGCAATGGGCTTAAACTGCAGCAAGGGAGAAAAAGTTCCTAACTGTCAGGGTGGTTAAACACTGGAATAAACTGCTTAGGGAGGTTGTGGAATCTCCATCTCTGGAGATATTTAAGAGTAGGTTAGATAAATGTCAATCAGGGATGGTCTAGACAGTATTTGGTCCTGCCATGAGGGCAGGGGACTGGACTCGACGACCTCTCGAGGTCCGTTCCAGTCCTAGAATCTACGAATCTATGAATATTCATATTTAAAGCTTGTTTGTAAGTAAGGGAGAGTGTGTGGCTGCGTGGAGGGGAAAGGATCAGGAGAGGTGATGGGAAATGTGGTGACGTGTCCTGTTTCTTTAATTGTGAAGAAGGAAACCAGTTGAAGAAGAACTGTGAAAGGTTCTTGGTCCAAAGATCTATAGTGAAGCAGTGGGAGAGACAGACTAGGTATTTCCAATCTTCTAATATAGTTCCTTGTCCAGTGTTACAAGAAATCAACTCTTTTTTTTTTTTTACCTTTTTCACATGAGGGAGATATGATTATGATAGAAGCACAAGATTAGAATAATATAGTCACCTAAATTAGTATCTGAGATCATTTATCTCTGACAAGGAAACTCTTATGTGTCAAGCTTATAATTATATCCAAAGCTTAACAGAAATTGTACCTCATTTCTTTGGCACTATCGTTTGATAGTAAAAAAAGCAGAATTGCTGCTGTAGTTCCTGGATTAGTTGACTATAGTGGGATTCTTTCCATATTTATAAACAGAATGAGTTGCATGTTTTCTGATTTGTTCATTCTGGATGCAATGCAGTCAGACAGAAAACATTACCCAGTGACCCAATGTCCTGTCACCTATACAAAGGTAATTATTGGCCACTGATCCACAAAACATTGGTTATGTCAATCAAGTGCCCATCTGTTTGCTCCAGATTCACTGTGACACTGGAACCTACAGTTTTATTAAGAAAGAACAGCTTAATAAAACTGTAGGTTCCAGTGTCACAGTCACTTCTTAAAAGTCCTCTGCAAAACAGCACTGTAGAAATAACATGCAGGATCACAAGTTCAAATACGCTCCTCTGTGCCAGAAAAAACGCACTGGGGACCATGGAAGGGGTCATATTGAAAAAGACACCAAGCCAATAACAGGGAATTAATTGAAGGGGAAAATGGCCTCTTTAACAGACCTTTGGCACCCAAACAGCTTTAAAGGGCCTTTGACGTTTATCCACAGGGAAACCTTTTTATTGCTCTGGCTTATATATTTTTACATGAGTTCTCTCCTGGCAACTACCCAATGCTTTCATATTCTGCTCTTTGGACACAAGTGGGCTGGGAGCAAGGCCAGATTAAGACAATCTAGGACCCTAAATACACCATGGCATTAGGACCCCTGTGGCCCTATCTCCACACCATGGTTCTGTCCCTCACTTGGAGTGGTGGTGGCAGGGGGTAACCCTCAGGAGCAACAGGGATGGAAGCATAGGTCTCCTTTCTCTCCCCTCTGGAGAGGAAGGAGTGGCTATAGGTGGGCTCCTAATATGTACACTCCAGCAGCTGGAGTACCTACCTGGGTGAGCGGACTGGGCCAACAGCACTCTTCTGCCACATGCAGTATCATCTGTTGGGGTGGTGTAGGCAGGGACACCTAGAACTGTGGGTCTTGAGATAACACCCCATTGAGATGCATGCTGTAGTTCACATCTCTTAGAGCTTTTGTTTGAAGTGTATGAAGACGCAGGCAGACACCACTGCAGCTCTTATACTCTGTTCATGTTTTCAAGCTTCCCTTCACAACCATAAGGATTCAAAAAAGAAAATTCAGATTCAGATTCTGACATTACCTGTCTCCAGGAACTGGGGCCTTCTGCTTTAATCCTACTCTGGCTAGGCGTCTAGGATCTTATTTCACTAATCCACTGCTACAACCTTTACTTTGCATTGCTTTCCTGAACCCTCAGTGACAAAATTGCACTTCTGCTTTTTACTGCTGTTGGTACTTACAGATGCCTACACAGGAGCTAGCGCTAGAATTTCCAGCTCAGCTAGGCATACCCACAATAGCTGTGATTGAGCTAGCCTGCTAAAGGAAGCAGTGTAGTGGCAGCAGTGCAAATAGCAGAATGGGCTAGTTGCCAGGAGTAAGCTACTGTCTGAAACCTTAAGTACCTACTTGAGGTGGCTAGCCCAGGCCTCCAATCGCACCATTTTTAGTACACTATCTTGATCAGAGCTAGCACAAGTATGTTTCCTTGAGCTGGAAATGACAACTCCAGCTTCACTAGGACATGTCCTTTTAGCAAATTCTGCTGAGGGAGAGTGAGCTGCAGTCTGTTCCTTCTTGTCCATCCTCAGGAGATCTGTTTATTAAGGCCTCAATTTGGCAAGATACTTAGGCTTGTGCCTACCATGAAGCTTGTGAAGGATCCATATTCCAACCCCACTGAAGACAAATGCAATTGCATAGGCGTGACTGAGAGATTAATATGACTTGCAGAACAGAACTTTGATTATTAATATGGTGCACCAAAAATAAAAAACCCATTTGGACTCTCAGAGCACAGGTTGAGTTTGCAGGATTGGCAGTTTGTAAAAAAAAAAAAACCAAACCTACTTGTAAGCTGAGCACACTTGATATAGAAATAATTGAGAAACAATAAACATGGATTCACACATGTCCCATATATCCTTTTGGGGTCATTCTCAGAGGAGGAGAGGATAGAAGATGACAAAATAGGGGTAGGATCTGATGAGAAACAGTCAAATGAAAAAAAGTCCCATTCAATTACATCATGTAATGGCAGACAACTAAAAAGTGGCAATTTTTTTAAAGTGCTTACATACAATTGCTAGAAGTCTAAATAATAAGATGGGTGAACTTGAGTGCCTCGAACTAACTGAGGATATTGATATAATAGGCATCGCAGAAACTTGATTGTATGAGGATAATGAATGGAACACAATAATACCAGGGTACGGAATATATCAGAAGGACAGAACAGGTTGGACTTGTGGGGGAGTGGCACTATATGTGAAAGAAAGCTTAGAGTCAAATGCAATAAATATCTTAAATGAACCAAAGTGTACTGTAGAATCTCTATGGATAGTAATTCCATGCTTGAATAATAAGAACATAGCAGTATGGATATACTACTGACCACCTGACCAGGATGGTGATAGTAACTGTGAAATGCTTCAAGAGATTAGAGAGGTTATAAAAATTAAAAACTCAATACAGGGAGTCCTCGGACTTACGACACAATTCATTCCTCAGAATTTTGTAGTAAGTTGAAACATTGTAAGTCAAAGAATAAATTATATGAAGGGGGGATTGGTTCCTGAACCAAGGCTTGATACACTATTTTCACCACAATAACCCAGATTTTTGTACTAAATTAATTATAGATGACTAATGTTGCAACATCAATGTATTTACTGCATACTGTATTTTGTAAACAGAATTCAAATAAACGTATAAATTCACATATGCTGCTCAGAATGCTGGCAACACAGGCTCAGAAAGCCAGGGAGAATGGCACACATGAGAAGCCTCAGTCACTGTTCAAGCTTTCTGATTGGCTGAGCCAGGGAAAGAGATCTTGGGGTCATTATGTACAGTTCTCAGAAAACATCCACTCAATGTTCAGTGGCAATCAAAAAAGGTAAGAGAATGTTGGGAATCATTAAGAAAGGGATAGATAATAAGTGAGAAAATATCACAGCGCATTTGCTTAAGTCCATGGTATGCCCACATCTTGAATACTGTGTGCAGATATATTCACCCCATCTCAAAGAAGATATATTGGAATTGGAAAATGTACAGAAAAGGGCAAGAAAAATTATTAGGGGGATGGAATGGCTGCCATATGAGGAAAGATTAATAAAACTGACTTTTCAGCTTGGAAATGAGATGACTAAGGGGGGACATGATAGAGGTCTATAAAACCATGACTGGTGTGGAGAAAGTAAATAAGGAAGTGTTATTTACTCCTTCTCACAACACAAGAACTAGGGGTCAACAAATGAAATTAATAGGCAGCGGGTTTAAAACAAAAGGAAGTATTTCTTCACACAACGCACAGTCAACCTGTGAAACTCTTTGCCAGAGGATGTTGTGAAGGCCAAGACTATAACAAAGTTAAAAAAAGAACTAGATAAAGTCATGGAGGATAGGTCCAGGGATGGTGTCCCTAGCTCTGTTTGCCAGAAGATGGGACTGGGCAATGCAGGATGGACCACTTGATGATTACCTGCTCTGTTCATTCCCTCTGAATTACCTGGTATTGGCCACTGAGGGATGACAAGATACTGAGCTAGATGGACCTTTGATCTGACCTAGTATGGCTATTCTTATGAGTAGGTTTTTGTATATTGTTAGTGTAACATGTTTCCTTAGCAAAATACACTAGATGCACATTCAGTGCAGAACCCAAAAGGTGCCATTATGTTGGACCTATTTTTCAGCCTGACTATGCTCTCACTTACACTAGTGTGCATCTGAAGTCAATTGAATTACTCCAGATTTACTGCTGTAACTGAAAGCAGAATCTGGCCATATGCTAGATTAAACTGTAGGAACAAAGGAATAAAGAATTAATTACACAGGATCACACCAGTAGTCCATCTAGTCCATCAGCCTGTCCAATTCCAGAAGCTTCAGAACATGGTGCAAGAAACCTCACAGGGGACAAAAACCTGCCCATAGAGGAAATTTCTCCCTAGTCCCAGGCAGTTACTGTTTGGTGTTTGCATACCAAGAGCTTCGAAATCAGCAGGCAGAGGGATGATTTGGATATTCAGTGCTGGTAACAGACATGTTTTATGGTGTTGGATTGCCAGTGTAGCACCTGTCAGCTTTTTCCTTTGCGTTGCAGCATAAATGTCTAAAGATGCATCCAGCTGCATAATTTAGATCAGGACCCAGATTCTTTCTCCAGGCACCAAAAGTTCATGGGAATTTAGATCTGTGGTTTTAGTTTTAATCTATGCATGCTGTTTGGTCAGCACTGAAACATCCCAGGGTGCTTCACAAGAAAGCATAATATCATAAATGTAACATAGTGAAATACAATTCACTGTATTTACTAAAAACATAATGAAAATAGGAAAGATTTCAGTTTGATTTACAAAATGAGAGGAAGTGGATGGATGACCCTCAGGTTAATGTGATTAAAATATGAAAAATACCATTCATGTAATTGATTTTTTTCCCCATACGATTGCAGTTTAAAAGCAAAAACACTCAGGAGACCAGCAAATTCCTCAGGGAATTTTTGGGTGCAGAAACTTGAGGATGAATCCATAAGATAAGCAAGAATGAGGTTGGTGAATAATAATCTTAGAAATGTGGCTTTTTGCACTGGCTGAAGTAGAATATCCAGGAAACAAAACACCATACTCAGCCTGCAGCCATTGGTCATTATATATCCCGACAGAGCATTTTCTGTGTTTTGTTCAAATGTGCCCAGACAGAATTTATCCAGGAAGGGGGATGGGCTGAGGAGAACAGAACTACATTGGGACTATCTGTTTTTATGGTCAAGGGAAAAGACAGGAAGATTATTTAAGTGAAGGACTTATTTTTATCAAAACCAAAACCCCTACCTCAAACAGAATTTTTACCACAAAAAGGGAGAAGTGCCAGACTCCATGAAATTCAGAAGGGACTTCGCTATCGCTATTTACTGTATGCAGAAGGAGCTTAGATACTCAGTGATGGATGGCAGTATAAAACCCTAAAACGGATAGATTTTAAAATATTCTGACGTGAGTGGAAGAATGTTTTGTGTAAAGAGAAGAGAGTGTGTGTTGTTAAGATGATGATGATATAATCCTAAAGGCTAAAGAAGCCTTAATAAGAACTGTTTCAGAGTAGCAGCCGTGTTAGTCTGTATCCGCAAAAAGAAGAACAGGAGTCTCTAAGGTGCCACAAGTACTCCTGTTCTTCTTTTTAATAAGAACTGTAGTACTAGGGACTCAAATGCAGTTTGAAAGAAACAATGTGGGCTAGAGATCTACTATTGTTCAGCATTATCTATTCACTACATTAGTTCAGGAGGTCTAAGATTCAGTCTTGGTGCAAGTGGGTGCAGTTCCCTTTAAGTACAATTCTAAAACCAAAAGAACTCAGAAGGTGCCTCTGAGTTATAATTATCTACCTGTGATTGTTTTGATCTCTGTGAATCTGAAGTTGATTGAGGAATTCTGGTATTCAGAATAGTATCTACACTTTCATATTGTAATCTGAGAAATCAAGTCTCTCACACCCAGACATCTGTTTTGAGACTTGACCTTTATCTGATCGCGCAGTGCATTATGGGCATGTCTTGTCTACATTATGGTCATGATTCAGCAAAGAATTCTTCAGCACATGTTTAACTTTAAGCACCTAAGTAGTACCATTGAAGTCAATGGAGCTGCTTTCATGCTTATAATTGAACATGTGCTTAAATGCTTTGTTGGATCATGGCATAAGAGTTTGATCCATTTTGTCTGTTTTTGTCGTGAAGAATTCTTGTGAGGTGTTTTCAACTCAAGCAATTTGCAGGACTGAGTCCTCAGATTGTAAGACCCCCATGGGTAGATAATAGGTAATAAGCCAGGTCATAATAATTAACCATTAGTATTTTTCCTATATTATATAGTAGTGTTGCAGCTCCATACCGGTAGTTAAAATTGTGTTGATTTGTGCTGAAAGCAGGGATTATATCGCTGTTACTTATTAATATTACAGTATCTCCTCAAATAAAAATTCACAACACTTACTCTGAAAATACAGCATTTTACAAGGAAATCTATAATTCATTTCGGAGTAATTTTAAAATTGCTGTTTCTGGATGTTTTGTATTTCTCGAACCCTTTTTTCCTCTAGCACAGTGATTCCCATACCATGATCTATGGCCCACCAGTGATCTCTGAAGAACTAGCTGGCGGTCTTCAGCAAGTCTGCTGGCCATATGGTGCTAGTTCCATCTTCTTATTCCCACCTGCTAAACTACATTAAAAGGCAGCCTAAAATACATTGAAGTCAGAGGAACTGAACCAAGGATGAATTAATCCCTTATTAGCACTAAGTATAAAAAAACTGCATTGTCTGAGGGTAAGAGAAATCCACTCATATGAAACTATTGCTTTTATAATGAGTGCTTTGTTTTGATATACAGTGATTTTATATATCATATAAATGGATATATGGATTTTATATATAACACGCACAATTTTTGTCTTCTGCATCATAATGCATGAGTGGCTGATTTTATACACAGTAACAATGGATGTTAGATAGATAGTAACAGATAAGCTTTCATAATTTCAGATTTTTGATCTGTTGAAAAGATATTTCCTATGCTATTCATGAAGAAGCTTACAACAAGTGTCATATTCAGAGTGAGGAGATCTAGTAAAAAATAACTATTGTAGCAAGGCTTATGATAGCAAATTTTACATGCGGGCTTAAGTTTTCAAAACTGCACAAGTTTGACTGGTGGATAAAATACTGAGTGCGCGCAAATTGGGAGTACTTGTGTACATAGCTTTACACGTGTGCAAATCCCTGACTTGAATGCATTGGGAATTGTGCATTGGACACAGTTAAAAATAAAATCATGCTAAAACCCTATGGAACTTTAATGCTGTAAACTTGACTTTTGTATCTTCCTCATTGCTGAAAACACTAAGGAAAGTCATATTAATTTAAGTGACCATGGACTCACTTATGAGACAACCAATTCCTGTAATTTTAAAAATGTTCAAATCTTCCTAGAACTAAAATGGACTTTTTCTAAGGTCTTAAATGTTCTTATACATTATTTTATTGATTGGAAATACTGAAGGACTGCAAGAAAGACCATTCTTACATCTGGGACTAGAAGCGTGAGTGCTTGAAATATCTTGCAAACATCTATTTTTGTGAGACTTTGAGAATTCCGTAGTCTTCAGAGATTCGGGTTTGGTCTGGATGAGTAGACAGAGAGAAAGATGAAATGATTAGAGGTAAGCTGATATTGTACTGGCTGACAAATTGCTCCCCCAAACATTTGGGTGCTTATCTAAACTAGAATTGAATGCTAATCCCTTTGAAGTTTGTCCTTACTAAATTCAAACTTATTAAAAATGGCGGTCCAAATTCTTCCCTCAGTGATAATGACATAAATCTGGAGTAACTGCAATGATATATGTGACACAGAAGAATGAGTACACAGGCAAAGGAGGATAAGCAGGCCTTACACAACCCAAGAGAGAATTTTATGTATAACCTCCAATACAGCACAGTTTTATATGTAATATAAATCTTATTAGGCAGTTAATACCCAATCCCAAATATGGACAGGATATGTTGTAAGAACTTTCCATGGCCACTACTAGTTGATCTATTTGTATTAGAATCTAGATAGTTTGTTCAGAGAAAGGAAGTCACATGGTATGAGGCACTCTTCATCCACACAAAAAGATGGTCCATGCCCAAAGAGCTTGCAATCTAAGTTTTCATTGAAAAAGGGAGTCTAGAAAGAGAATGAATCACTTGAACTATGAAAATACAGAATAACATGACTGACTCCAGAAGTGTGTAACTGTGATGGTCTTCACTCATGGAGTGTGTTGCTTAGTAGTCAGGGCTTAGGTCCGTTGACATGCTGAGGGGGAGGAAGGGATTGGTAGGGGAGCCTGGGCCCTTCCATTCCACCAGCCTCTGGACCAGGGCCACGTGAGGTCAACCCAAGGGTCTGACACCCAGGAATGCCTTAAGGCTGCCCTCTCTGGGCCACTTCCTAGCACCCTGCTATTGTCGAAAGTTCACAGTCTATTGCAGGAAACTATGAAGGGGGTCAGCTCACCTCTTCACATCTGGATGTGGTAGCTCTCTCCCGCTTGGGGCAGCGGCTGCCTCCTCTTGTGCCTTGGCCCTCCAGCCAGGTCAGTTCCAAATCTTTCCCTTTCCAGGGTAGTCTATAAACAAAGCACAGGGAATCAACACTAATAAACTGGGTTAGTGGGTGAGGGGGGGAAATGCCTTCCTCTCTGAGTATAACAGAAACAGGTCCCCCCAATCCCCTCAGGGAGGGACCTTCAGGAGGTTGTTGAGGGAGAGATCCTGCCTTCCTCATCAGCCCTTTTCTCAGGAGCCACAAGATAAAGGTCCTTTCTCTTTCCCAGTCTGCCCACAAATGGGCTGTTCTGCTCCCTCCTTTGTTCCAGTCTCTGCATATCTTGCATGTGTGGCGGGGCAGGGATGGATGAGCCCAGGGCAGCTCCTTAACCCCTGTTGCCCAGTGTGGGCTTTGTATGCCCCATCACGGTAACTAAGAGTAGTTGTCCCAATGTGTAACAAGACAGGATTAAAGTTTCCATTGCTCAGCATACTCCTCTGCAGATTTTCTTGCTGAGAACTGATTTACTGCTTTTTATCAATGTCCAGAAGAATAATTCCATTTCATGGGTGTGAAACATCTGATAGGATTTTGACAATACCTTTGGAAATGTTAAGTGCACAATCCATTCCTAGGACTAATTTGTATTTCATGGGTTGTACAGACCATATGACACATGAGGTTGCCTGTCATATTGCCACTGCTTTTCCATGAAATTTCTATTTCTTTGATGTAGAAGTAATAGCTGCTGTATATCTGCAGCTAGATTATTCCACAGAGCAGAACCTTCATGTTGAGTCTTTCCAAGATCAAACACAAGAAGATGATTTATGGCCATGTATTTCTCAGCAAAATTGTTTGGTTTGTTGCTAATAATAAAATGACTATTGGAATATGAGGCAATAAATGTGTATTTCCTCACTACATCTTTCAATGACTAGGGCTTTTGTGATTTATGATCAGTCTACAGTGAATTTTTCTCTACCTAGTTTTACGTACTTGTTTTTCTCACTGCAAGGGGTACTTATGGACATTTTGATTCAATGATAGTGTTTATTAACAGCCATCAGTATTCACTTAAGTAATTCAAGTAAAGCTCATGATTAGGCATAATAAATATAGTGTGGAAGTGAGGGAATCATTCACATCTGAGACTATAGAAAACTCTGCAGGCTACCTGTTGCAGTTAGTCAACTTAATGGCATAGTGTTATTTCTTAGGGCTCTTCTACTTTGGCCGTGATAGAGTGTTGCAGGATGCTGTAGTGTTTAATTTCTTACAGAAACCAAGTTAAAGGTTCAATGGTTCTTCCTTCTTCACATCTTTGGAAGATTATGCAATTTACATATAGATGAATTTCAACAGGAAGTTTTCATATTGTGGAGACACAAATTAAACAGTAATCTCATAAAATTAGATAGGAAGCATGCAAATTGAGTCCAGCAATGATTTATTATGCATATTTCAAATGGAAGTATTAAGGCCTGTTTGTAAATGGTATGTATGTAAAATTGTCACTGAAGATCCATTTATTGGTACTTTCCTTAAAGCTGCTTCATGGCAAAAAGTCTCAGTCTAATCAAAGTGAATTAAAGGCATAATATGACATTTTTTAAAATGTATATTATAAAACATATCAGAGTTAACTCTTCTCAAAGGTTGCTTAACCTTGCTTCAGAGAGATGCTGATGAGCAGAATTTTCACTTCAGTAGGTTTCTAGATAGGATATCGCTACATTATCTTAATATTTCAGCCAAAAGACCAACCAAATTACTAATATAATCCACTTGACTAAAGGGGCAAGCAAGCCAGAACAACACAGGAGTTCAGCAAGGGACAGTCTAATATACCCCAATGACCAATTCATAAAACAGTTTATTTAAAATAACAAGATCTAGTTTCTAGGTTTAAAGCTTGCCTGGATTTTCCAATTTGCAGTAACTGTAAAACCAGGGAAATCTTCTTATCCTCATAACCTCCGTCAACTTGAAAAATAGCATAGGTTAAACCTTTTTTGATACCATCCTATGATTAGCCTAAATTGTGAGCTCATTACTTTTATTGTAATGACTTTTATTGTAAGAGACTTCCTCTGTCATTAAAATAAGAAATGTTTGTCACCTTGTTGTGGGGTGATTAGCCTGGCAAAATCTGCCAAATACAGTTATGACTCCCAAATGTATTGCATGCTATTAGAAACTAATATCAATAGGCGTCTATGAATAATCGGGTTGAAGGAGAACCAGAACATATTGTATGGTATTGCCACCCTTACTTCTGTACTGCTGCTGGAGGGGTGTTGCCTGCAGAGCTGGGCGCCCGCCCAACGGCCACTGCGGGGTCATTTCACTATCTGCAGGGCCGTCCCTACCCATATGCAAAGTACGCAGCTGAGTAGGGCACCAGGAAATTTGGGGCACCAAATTTCCTGGTGCCCTGCGCAGCTGCATGCTGCTCCAGCCCCTGCTCCACCTCTTCCCACCCCAGCCCCACCTCTTCCCACCCCTACTCTGCCCCAGCCCCGCCCCACTCCCCTGATGAGTGCAGCAGGGCTGGGCCTGCACTCACCAGCGGCGGGAAGTGCAGTGGCCCAGCCCCAGCTGTGCGGTCGGTGAATACTGGGGGGGGGGGTTGTTCCTCCCGACCCCAAGCCAGCCCCCTCCCCCCCTGTGGAGGCCTAGGGCCATCCTCCCCTCCCCCCATGGAGGCCTGGGGCCCTGTACAGCCCCCCAATGGAGGGGCTGCGTAGGGCCCCAGAATAGCCAGGGATGGCCCTGACTATCTGTGTCCCAAAAATTATATTCTCCATCACAGTGAATTCTTAACTAGGTGGGTTATATCAGAAATACCTCAACCTAATGGAAAAAAAAACCGCTTTCTGGAAAAGTCTACCATTTTTTCCCCCTTTGTCCTTGGTCCCAAATCTGGGAGGATTTGTATTATATTCCCCTATATTCCTTATACATGTTGAATTCACATATTGACTCTTGTCTTATACTTAGATTGAAGCTCTTCAGCTCATGTCTGTATACCATGCTTAGCACAATAGGGCCCTAATTGTTGATTGGTGCCTTTAGACATTACCACTATACAAATAAATAATATTCCAGCTCTCTTTTCCTTATGGGCATGGGACAGAATGTTTTTGTTTCTTTCAATTCAGATACAATATTTGTATGAGCACAATGACAGGGTTTTTCAGTATTTTTAAAAACAAAAATTGACAGATTAAAAATATGTATGCCAGGCCAATTTATCCAACAAGTCATCAGCTGCAATGCTCCGTGAATAGCCACTATGTTTTGTCTGTAGACCTAGAACTAAAATATCTGAGCTGCTTTCGTCCTAACAAAATTAGGAAAAGTTAGAACTCTGTGATCCCTTAAAAATATTGTGTGGCTTTGCCTAACAAAGCATATAATACAGACAAGGTCAGTTGGAAAAGTACAATTCTAAAATGTACTTCATAATTGTATAATTTATTTTATTTAGCTCTACAATGTGCTGGAAACTTAGTCTGCCTGGATCATCCACTTAAGTTAGATCACCAACTGGGCCATTAATCTTCCAATACAAATGATTTATTTTCAGCCTTTTTTGGGCTGGATGGAGGGAAGCTTTTATCAATGGAGAGGGAAATAATCCTCAGCACTTCAAATGCTTCATACGTGTAGAATATAAGCAAACATTTATTAACTGTTAGGAAATGGCAGACATTCAGTAACTCGTACAAAACATATATATGAATATTTTGTTAGCATTCTCCAAGAGTTCCATTTTCCATCTCAGCTGAATAGGATTTCTCTCTTGAGGGAAATTACAATGGTGATAGACTGGAAATCAGTAAAGTTCAAACTAGAAAAAAGATACAAAATGTTAACAGTGAGAATAACCATTGGAACAACTTCCCCAGGGATGTAGTAAATTTTCTGTCACTTGAACTCTTTAAATCAAGATGAATTGTTTTTCTAGAAAGCGTGCTATAATTTGAGTAAGAAGCTATTGAGCATGATGCAGGAATCACATAGTGGAATTCTATGTCTTCTGTGATGAAGGTTAGAATAAATGTTCAGAATAGCCCCCCAACCGTACAATTTATGAGTCTGATTCTTTTACACTAAGGTTCCTTTACATCACTGTTACAGTGCATGTATGGCTGTCTGAGTCTTTGACTCCATGTAATTCCTATTCCTCTGGTCAACACTGGCTGGCGTGTATGCAAAAAGGACGCTGGTCAGCCCACAGCAGGCAGTTCATTTCTGATCCCCACAGGGTTAATACACAACAACAATTTGTGGAGATGAGCAGTTATGACAAAGTCAGACTAACTGAAGATTGTACCAAAAGCACACAGCAATGTGTGTAGTCATTCTACTTGTGATATACACATACTCACACATGTGTATTGATATATGCACATACACACCATCAGCGTGAAGCATATGCATAGCTTGGGGGTAGGTTGTGAATAGTGACACTTGGAAATACTAGGGGCAGAGTTAAGGTTCTGGGTGGTTAACTGCTTAACATTACTGTTATATGTAATTTGTTATCTAGACTACAAGTAAAGGAGAGATTACATTTGCTATGAGGTATTTACTAAAGATGAATTTCATCTTAAAAATAGATGTAAATATAACTGATATGAAAAGTACTTCTAAAAACCAGGAAATGCAGAGGTATGATGCTGGGTCAGTACTAGATAGCTGGAATTATAGTATTTGAGATTAATTCAATCACAGAATCATAGAACTGGAAGGGACCTCAAGAGGTCATCTAGTCCAGTCCCTGCATTCAAGACAGGACTAAGTATTATCTAGTATTATCAATGATGCCTTCTGACCTCTTTGTAGTAGCTCTGCTTAAACACTTTTATAAATAACCCTTGTTGAGGCTTTAGGCAGCCCTTAGTGGTTAAGGGAAGTTACAATTAAGTGTTATACAAGCTCATTCCAGAAGACCATGTAATCACTGCTCATTTGCTCCCTGTGAAGAATCCAGGGTTTACATAAAGGGCAATGTAGGACATGGGATGAATGGCGGAAAGGTGTCTGTTTTAAGCCTGTGTCACATTTACAAAGACACAGCTTCTGCTGGAATTTTTCTGTTCAATTAAACTAAAAAGCTGTTCACTTTTTTCTGATAAAAGCATGAACAGAGGAAAAAATATTTTTTTTTGGCATAAAGTTCAAGCAGTAGATCAGGGTGGAAATTAGAAGAAGGTGTCTAACCATCAGAGGACTAAGGCTCTGAAACAGCCTGTCGATAGAAGCAGTGGAGCAAACAACCTAACTGGTTTTAAGATGGAGCTTGATAAATTTGTGAATGGGAAAATATGAAGGGGTTGCCTGTGACAGCAGGAGAGTGGGCTTGATGACCAGGAGGTCACTCCCAGTCCTATGTAAATTCTGATCAATTTAGATATTAGGCAAGACTACACCATAGACTCCATAGACTTTGGTGTTGCATCCACTAGATTTTAATTTTTCACATTATAATCTTAGCTTTTTTAGTGAACACTGAATTCGTATCTACCAATATAAAATGATGTGCACAGCTAGTCTCAGCAAATACCTGCTTGTATTACTGTCTCCTCCTCCTCTTATCATTAACCAAGATTGTGAGCACTCCGCAGTAGGGACTGCCCTTCTACTACTTGTTCGTAAAGCACCTGCTACAATGTGGCGTGATCCTACTGTAACCTACATAGAGGGGAGTAAATTTACTTACCAATTCTGTGCTACAGAATTCGTCTAGCTGACTTACAATACTGGTACAGACAAGTCATAACCTTGTGAGAGACTACAGCTAGATTCTTCTGTAGAAACCCTCTAAATAGTAAAAATAGAAATAATTGGATTTTCTCTCTCTCTCTCTCTCTCATCGCAGGCAGGCACACCCGTTTCACATTTTTTGTTATTGAATAGCACTCCAAAGATAAACTCTTACAGAACAGCAGTTGCCATATGCCCTAACTAGGCTAACATCACTAACTAGAGACTTATTTTCCTTTAAAATGAAAACTATAACAGCATCTAAACTCTAATAAATATATATTTAAACCTCACAGAATAATTACAGGGGTTAATACATCTGACAATCTGCTTTCATGTAGGCTCACCCATATTATTATATTGGCAAATAGATGAAACATTTAGTTGCATGACATAACCAGTTGTTTCAGCATGCACAATGCCAAGCACGTACACAACTTTAAATAAGAAAGGCCGACAATTACTGTTGCTGCTAGGCTCACATGGTGTCTTTGGTTCAATGGTGTAATACAATTCACAAAGACATTTGGCCTCTAGTCTGATTCCTCCTTTATGGTGTTTTACCACTTACTTCCACTAACATCTGTAAAATTATAGGAAACTGTACTGAGCTCCAACCCAGAGATTCAGTGTGGGCTCCCCCAGCAGCTCTATCTTCTCCCTGCAGGGCTGGGATGGATCTGACTGGTGATGCTCAAAGCAGCTGCCAGTTTTGTACCCCTGCAAGAACTCACTACTGATTGGTCAGGAGCTTCCAGCTTCTAACTGGGGGTGTAGGTGTGTATGTGCAAGAATGTCTGCCCTTAATGAAGACTTCCTTGCTAGCTTCAAAACAGCTACTGGTTAACAATTTCCTGCACTTCCTTGAGTCTGCGGAAATACCAACTAAGTTTGCAGTCACTAAACCTTTATACTGTCCCCTGGCCTGAGAATGTTTCCATATCACCTCAGAATAAATAGAAACAGTAGCTGTAATTATATCAAAGTTTTTGGCTGACATCCAGAAAATAAAAGAGAAAAAAGGGGAGAGGAGTTACACTATCATTATCTTTTTATTCATATTTTGGAAGTGTAACATATAAGTTCTAGAACATTTAATTTACTGTAAATAGCACAAAGTAATCACAAATTGTCTATATGCAATTGACAAGAATGAACATTCCAAATACACATATGCTTGCCAATAGATTTACATCCCTTCTGTGATGGAGCATTTCCCATAATTCCAATTCCTTGGCAAAAGGGAAAAGAAATGCTCAGACAGGCTTAACAAGAACCCTCACCAAAACTGAGAACATCCCAAGATGGTCTAATCATTGTTTCAGACATCTTTTCTTCCTCAGCAGACCATCTCCTAGAAGGCAGAGAATGAAACTGTCTTACCAAAATCTATTGTCTATGTAACTGAAGAAACGTGACTTGGAATGTGGAGGAAGCTGCTCTGGATCATTTGAAGCAAATCTGGACATGAAAGCAGAGCCAGATGTAGGAGCTTGATAGGAGTGTCTTGGGGATATCAGAGAGATCTCTAGATATAGGAGACAGCTTCTTTCTGTATAGCAAAAGAAGCTGCCCTCTGACCAAAGAGTGGTCTGAGGAGGGATTATTTTGAAGGGATATAAGCAGTTTACATTCCCTTTTATCCTCATACCTAAACTAAGAATGCCTCATGAGACTGGACAGCACAGTATGGGGAGAAGGTGACCAGCCCTCTGTGGAGAAAGAAGTGGTTCAGGACTATTTAGAAAAACTGGACGAGCACAAGTCCATGGGTGCTAAAGGAGTTAGCAGATGTGATTACAGAGCCATTGGCCTTTATCTTTGAAAACTCATGGCGATCGGGGGAGGTCCCGGATGACTGAAAAAAGGACTAATGTAGTGCCCATCTTTAAAAAAGGGAAGAAGGAGGATCCGGGGAACTACAGGCCAGTCAGCCTCACCTCAGTCCCTGAAAAAATCATGGAGCAGGTCCTCAAGGA
The DNA here is from genome assembly GCF_011386835.1 of Chrysemys picta bellii. NCBI lineage: Eukaryota > Metazoa > Chordata > Testudines > Emydidae > Chrysemys > Chrysemys picta. The sequence continues at coordinate 27,152,094 of NC_088793.1, forward strand.
ATCAGTTCTGAAGCACTTAGAGGAGAGGAAAATGATCAGGAACATGGATTCACCAAGGGCAAGTCATGCCTGACTAACCTAATTGCCTTCTATGAGGAGATAATTGGCTCTGTGGATGAGGGGAAAGCAGTGGATGTGTTATTCTTTGACTTTAGCGAAGCTTTTGATACAGTCTCCCACAGTATTCTTGCCACCAAGTTAAAGAAGCATGGGCTGGATGAATGGACTATAAGGTGGTGTAAACGTCCGGTGTGGGGGTTGGGCCCTCTCAGGGGCTGTCGGGAGCCAGGCCGCCTCACTGCACGGCCTGGATCGGTCTCTGCAAGGGGCTACCGCCTTCTGTCAGGGCTAGGCAGCAACCCTGGTCCGGGCTCCGGTTCTCACTGCCGGAGCTGGGAATTACAAAGTCAGTCAAGCCCACGCGCTAGCTCAGGGCGGGCAACACACAAGGGTTCACGGGGCTCAGAACCTTCCTGAAGGCTGAGCACTCACACAGTTAGTAGGCCCAGGCCCTTAGTCAGGGCGGGGCAACAAACAATAGTCCAGGGCTCAGGACCTTGCGTCAGGAGCTGAACACTAACAGAGTCAGTAAGCCCAGGCCCTTAGTCAGGGCGGGGCAACAAACAATAGTCCCGGGCTCAGGACCTTGCGTCAGGAGCTGAGCACTAACAGAGTCAGTAAGCCCAGGCCCTTAGTCAGGGCGGGGCAACAAACAATAGTTCAGGGCTCAGGACCTTGTATCAGGAGCTGAGCAGTAACAGAGTCAGGACGCCCCTAAGCCCTTAGTCAGGGCGGGGCAACAAACAATAGTTCAAGGGGCTCGGGTCCGTGGATCAGGAGCTGAGCACTGGCAAACTCAGGACGCCCCAAGCCCTTAGTCAGGGCGGGGCAACAAACAATAGTTCAATTGCGATGCCGGAGCGCTGGCTGGAGGGGGAAGCTGCCACCCGTAAGTGGGGTGGCAGGGGGGACACAGGCCCACCCACTCCACTGTGTCCCAGCCCGGGGCCCTAAGAGCGGCAGTCAGTCTGCCGCTGTGTCGGTGGGGTCCTGACCGCAACACACCGACATTGGCTCCTCTGCTGTAGCCAGACTGGGGTCAGCTACCCCCGGGCTACTTTCCATTTCCCCCTCCATTGGTACCTGCTCATCGCTGGGCTCGGCAGCGGGGTCCCACACCATGGGTTCCTCAGCTCTCAGAGGGTCGTCTGGGTCAGGCTGCTCCTCCGGTCTCGGGTCAGGGGGGCGCTCGGGCTCCCCCTCGAGGTACCGTGCCCGGGGCAGGCTCGGCCACTCCACTTCGGGGTACCTTGCTCGGGGAAGGCTCGGCCAATCCGCGTCGGGGTACCTGGCTCTGGGGAGGCTCGGTCCGTCCGCGTCCGGGTACCTGGCTCTGGGAAGGCTCGGTCTAGCCGGAGCTCGCACCGGCACGTCTGGCCTCTCCGGCCGCTGGGCTCCAACTGAGTGCTGGGGCCTGGCTTTTATACTTCCTGTCCCGCCCCTTGACTTCCGGGGGGCGGGAACAGGTGGCGGTGGCTCCGCCCACTTGGGTGCCAATTCAGGCTCCTCTCTTTCAGGGGCCGTCGGGGGCCAGGCCGGAGCTTTCTGTGCTCCCTTCTCCCTCCGTTCTCCCGGCCCTCTCCTGCTGCTGCTTGCTGCTCTCGCTGCTGCGTGGGTGAGTGAGGAGTGCGGTGGGGGGGGCCTTGCCGGCCTGCCCCCCCCCCCTCGCCCTCGCCTCCGGAGGGAGAAGCATCGGCCCCCCCACGCCAACACCGATACCATCTGGGGGCCCACCTGCCTGCTTGCTTGCCTGCCTGGCCGGTTGCCCGGCCGGCTGACTGCCGCTCGCTGCTGCTGCTGTTGTTCCTGTGTGGGAGCCGCTGCCTCCGTCGCGGAGAGCGAAGAGACTGCGTCCCTGGTTCGGGAGATTGTGGAGGGGGTTGTTTGAGAACTGTGTTTCGAGTGACTTTGCCATCTTTGCTCCTGGGGTGGTGGTGCCCCCGGTCGCGTTAGGAGTGTGGACGGTACTGAGCCTCTAGCTCGTAATTCCTCGGACTGGAAGCCATCGCTTGCCAGGAAGCTCCGAGGTCGACTTGGGATCCTGCTGTCCCGTCCCCCGTAGCGGACTGTTGAAGGGGGCGTGTGGGGGGGTGCGGTGCCCCCCCCCTTCATCCATCTGCTCCCCCTCTGCCACCACCCCCACCGCCGACAGCTGCCAACAACCCCTCCACCGCCCCGCGTGCCACCTGGACCTGCTTTTCGCCCCTCGGCGGGCTGTTTGCTCCCCCCGCCATTTCCATCGTCCGGGACTGTTTACTTGCAGCAGTGAACGGCAGAGCCTGCGCTTCGCGAGCGCTGTGGGTGCACCGTTTCCCCCGCCCTGGACTTCTCCTGCCCCCCAACTGCGTTTAGCTGGTGGGGTCCCCTCCCTGTAGCCCCCTCTGTATTGGTTAGCCCTACTCTACCCCCCTCCTTTTGAGCCCCTTCGGTTTATTTTTTGGTGCCCATTCCCCCCCCCCTCAGTTCCTAGCCTGCTGGCTGTGTTCCCGGCCCTGTCCTTGGGCTGCGGCTGGCTGGAGTTTTTTCCTCCTACCCCTCCTTGTCTTTGGGCTGCAGCTGGCTGGACATTCCATTCTGTTTCTGAGCCGCTGCTCCGGTGCGCCCCCCCCTTCGCCCCCCCGCGCGCGCTTGTGCCCCCGTTTTGTTGCCCCCCCCTTTGCACTGTTCACCCCCCCCCCTTTACTGTTGTTGTAGTCCCCCCCCGCCCCAGTGCAGCCGGGGGAGCCGGCTTTCTTTTTTTGGCACTTGTGCCCCACCCCTCTTTTTTTGCTCCTGTGTGCCCTCTCCATTGGCACCCTCCTCCCCAGCCTGCAGCCTAGCGGGGGGGAGTGGTTGCCTTTCCCTCATTTTGTCCTTTGCCTAGAAGGAAGGAGCGGCTGCAGGTTGTAATGGCGGGAGACTCTGCCCCCGCCCCTGCCCCTGCCCCTGCCCTATTGTCCCCGCCCACCCCAGTGGCCGGCCCCTCGGCTGGCCCTGTCCCGGATACCGCCGCTGCCACGGCTGCCCCCTCCACCGGCAGGAAGGGCCAAGGGAGGAAGAAGGGCAAGGGCCCCGCCCGTGGAGCCAGGCCTCCTGCGGGTGGGGCTGCGATCCCCACCGCGGCCCCGACACCAGCCGCGGCCCCTCCCTCTCCTGCCGTCCCTTCCACCAGCTCTGGTGGCGCTCCACCTTCAGCCCCCAGAGCATATGCCCAGGTGGCCGCCGCCTCTTTGCGTGCCGCCGCGCCGTCCGCCCCGACCGCCGCCTCTGGACCCGTCCCTGGTGACCACGGCCCCTTCCCCTCGCTGACTAGGAGGCATGGCGTCCGTTGCCATTTGGTGCCTGCCTCGCCCCACATTGAGACCTATGTGCGGGCGTTGGCGAGGGTGGTGGGGCCTACGGCCATCATGGCGGCCTCCAAAATGTATGGGAAGGCCGTGTTCTTCCTGGCGTCGGAGGCCGCCGCGCAGGAGGCGGTGGAAAGAGGCCTGGCGGTGGGGGGCGTGTTTGTCCCCTTGGAGCCCCTGGAGGACCTGGGCGTACGGGTGCTCTTGACCTCCGTCCCGCCCTACCTCCCCAACGCCGCTCTGTTGCCTGCCCTCTCCAGCCTGGGGAAGCCCATTTCCATTCTGAGCCCTCTCTCGTTGGGCTGTAAGGACCCCGCCCTCCGGCACATCCTGTCTTTCCGCCGGCAGGTCCAGCTCCAGCTGCCGCCGGCGGCGGGTGCCAGAGTGGCGCTCGAGGGGTCCTTCCTGGTGCCCTACCGGGGGGCCCATTATCGGGTCCACTATTCGACGGGGGAGGCCCGGTGCTTCCTCTGCCGGGCGCAGGGGCATGTCCGGAGGGACTGTCCCCTGGCCCGGCCTGGAGGGGCGTCCGAGACCCCCGGGGCCCGGGAGGGTGCCGGCCCTGTCATCGCCGGCAACCCTAGCGGTTCGGACACTGCTGCTGCTGCCGCCGCCCCTCCTCCTTCTGCCGCGGTTCCCGCTCTGGCCGCGGAGACGGCCGAGCGGGCGGGCCTTGCTGTCGCCGACCCTGGATCGGCGGGGCATGTGGAGGAGGGGGCGGGGCGGCTTCCGCCGGCCGCGGGGAAGGGCCCGCCCCAGGGGGAGGTTTCCCTCCCCCCTGCTGTCCCTCCGCCCCTGCCGCCCCGAGCCCCGAAGCCATCGCCCTTGCCCTCTGGCCCCGCCCCTGCTGACCGGCCCTCCACCTCCTCTTCCGCCTTGGGGGGCTGGGTGACCGTCCGGGGGAAGCGCGGCGCCCGCAGGTCGCGGGCTCTCTCCCTCCCCTCTGATGAGGAGGGAGAGCAGGCCCCCCGAAAGATGCCACGGGGGGCCGACGTTGTTAGTTCTGTTTCCGCGCCCCCGGACGGTGCCCAGCAGGAGGTGCCGGCCATGGAGACCGTGGATGCCGTGGCAGCGGCTAGGGAAACTTCTGTCCCTTTTGTTGGGCCCACGCCTGAGGAGGCTTCAGCAGCGGTTCTCCTGGCCCTTGCTCCGTCTGTGCCCCCCGCCGCCGCCGCCGATGCCGGGGCGGCCTTTGTCCCTGTGACTGGCGGGGAGGTGGCCGGGGCCGAGGGGACCGCTTTCGCCTCCATTTTCGATGAGATCGAGGCCCTGGGTCTGACCCCGGTTACCCAGGGGGAGGACGACCCTCCGCCAGCGGGCCCCGATCCGGGTGCTGGCTTAGTCCCGCCCCCTTCTCCTGCTCCCGGTTCCTTGCCCCACTCTGCCGCTCCCGACTTAGTCCTGGGAGAACCCTTAGCCCTACCTGCCAGCCCGGCCGCGACTACCATCTCGTGCACGGCCGCCGAGCCCCTCGGGGCGATGGCCGTTGCTGAGCGGCCGGTTCCTGCCCCCGATCCTGCCCCTTCCATCGTTCCTGCCCCTGAGGCTTCCCCTGTCCCTGCTGCCTCCGTCCCCTCGGATGCTGACCTTGGCCGAGGGGAGCCGCAGTCTAGCGGCTTGGCAGCGGGAGATGAGGAGCCCGTTCCCGCTCCCGTCCCTGATCCTGTCCCCTCTCCTGCCCAAGTCCCTGTTCCCGCCTCGAGCCCCGCCCCTACTCCCGCCCTTGCCCCAGATCCTGTCCCCGAGGTGTCTCTTTCTGCCACCTCTGGTGTTACTGCCGCCCCCGGGGTTGTCGCATTTCCGTTGCCTGCAGACAACCCTCAGGGGGCGGTTTTCGTGTCTCCCCTTCCTGCCACTGTGGGGGCTGTGTTGTTCCCTCAGCCGCCCTCTCCTTTGCCGGGGATGGGGACGGGCTGCTCGGCGCAGCAGCGCCGGAACTCGGCCCCTTGTATGTCCGTCACTGTGGGCTGCGAGGACCCTTCAGGGGCCCCGCCGGAGGATGGCGGCGGCTTGGCCGCTGCCTCCCCCTCCGCACTGCGGGATGAGCTGCGCCTCTTTCTATCGGATTCCCGTGGTTCCCAGGGTAAGGTGCAGCTCGCCCTTCAGCGCTGGGGGGACTTCCATCTCGTCCTCCGGGCCGTGCAGGCGCTTTTGGGGGAGGGGCGGGGGTCCGGTCGGCGGGACATCGCGGCCTATCGGCGGGCCCGCAGATTCCGCGACTCCCTTTTGACCTTCGGAGTCGAAACCGGGATCTTGCGGGGCCCGCTGGGGGCCGATGATCCCTCCGCCCGTGAGGATCTGCCCCAGCCCTCCGCATGACAGTTACCACCTTTGCATCGCTGAACACCCGGGGCTGTAGGGTGGGTCTCCGCAGGAGCCAGGTGCTCTCCTTCCTTCGGGAGGGGGGGTACTCTGTGATTTTCCTGCAGGAGACCCACACGGCTCCGGCCGTCGAGGCTAGCTGGCGGCTGGAGTGGGGAGACGGGGTTTATTTTAGCCACCTCAGCGCCCATTCGGCTGGGGTGGCCACCCTGTTCTCCCCAGGGCTGCGGCCTGAGGTGCTGGGGGTCGACGAGGTCGTGCCGGGCCGCCTGCTGCACGTCCGGGCCCGTGTGGAGGGGCTGGTTCTGAACTTGGTCAACGTCTATGCCCCGAACACAGGCCTGGAACGAGTGCCTTTCTATCAGCGGGCGGCGGCCTTCCTCGACACTCTGGACTCTCGCGAGTGCCTGGTCCTGGGCGGGGACTTTAACACCACCCTCGAGGACCGGGACCGCTCCGGGCTTGAGAATTCCCAGGCAGCCGCGGGCGTCCTCAGGGAGATCGTGGACCATCACTCCCTGGTGGACGTCTGGCGCGAACACCACCCGGACGACGACACCACCTTCACCTATGTCCGGGTGGAGGACGACCGGTCGCGCCACTCCCGGTTGGACTGGATCTATCTGTCCCGCTTTCATCTGGCGCGGGCCCATGCCTCCAGCGTCCGGCCGGCCCCGTTCTCGGATCACCATCTGGTGACCGTGACGGCTTCTCTCAGTTCCGAGCGGCCGGGGCCGGCCTATTGGCATTTTAATAATAGTTTGCTGGAGGACGTGGGCTTCGTGGCATCCTTCCGGGAGTTCTGGATGGCCTGGCGGGGGCAGCGGCGCGCCTTTCCCTCGGCGCGGCGGTGGTGGGACGTGGGGAAGGTCCGCGCGCGGCTCTTCTGCCGGAACTACGCCCGGGGCGCCAGCCGGCGGCGAGATGCGCTGATAGGGCAGTTGGAGCGGGAGGTCTTGGAGCTGGAGAGGCGTCTGGCCTCTGGCCCCGTGGATCCACCCCTCTGTGCGGCGTACCGGGAGAAGCGGGAGGAGCTCCGGGCCCTGGAAGACCACCGGGCCCGGGGCGCGTTTGTTCGATCCCGCATCCGTCTCCTTCGGGAGATGGATCGCGGCTCCCGCTTCTTCTACGCCCTGGAGAAACGGAGGGGGGCCAAAAAGCATGTCACCTGCCTCCTGGCGGAGGACGGCGTCCCCCTCACAGATCCGGAGGAGATGCGTGGCAGGGCCAGGGCCTTCTACGCCGCTCTTTTCTCCCCGGATCCGACCGACGCCGAGGCCCGCAGGGTGCTCTGGACCGGGCTCCCGACGGTCAGCGCGGGCGACCGAGACCGGCTGGAGCTGCCTCTTTCTCTGGCCGAGTTCTCGGCAGCCCTCCGGCTCATGCCCACTAACAAATCTCCGGGCATGGACGGGCTGACCGTGGAGTTCTACCGCGTGTTCTGGGATGTCCTCGGCCCAGACCTCGTCACCGTCTGGGCCGAGTCCTTGCAGGGCGGAGTCCTCCCTCTCTCGTGCAGGCGAGCCGTGCTCGCCCTGTTGCCGAAGAAGGGGGACCTCCGCGATTTACGAAATTGGCGTCCCGTCTCGCTCCTCAGCACGGACTATAAGGTCGTAGCGAAGGCCATTTCGCTGCGGCTGGGGTCCGTGCTGGCGGACGTGGTCCACCCCGACCAGACCTACACCGTCCCGGGCCGGAGCATCTTTGACAACCTGTACTTGGTCCGGGACCTGTTGGAGCTGGGACGTAGGGATGGTCTGTCGTTCGCCCTCCTGTCTCTGGACCAGGAGAAGGCGTTCGACAGGATGGACCACGGGTACCTCCTGGGCACTCTGCGGGCGTTCGGCTTCGGGCCCCAGTTTGTGGGCTTTCTCCAGGTGCTGTACGCTGAGGCGGAGTGTCTGGTCAAGCTCAACTGGACCCTGACCGAGCCGGTCAGCTTCGGGCGGGGAGTACGGCAAGGGTGCCCCCTCTCGGGCCAGCTGTACGCTCTGGCGATCGAGCCCTTCCTCTGCCTCCTCCGTCGGAGGTTGGCTGGGTTGGTGCTCCGAGAGCCGGAGCTGCGGCTGGTCCTGTCGGCGTACGCCAACGACGTGCTCCTCGTGGTCCAGGACCCAGCGGATCTGGTGCGGGTGGAGGCCTGCCAGGCCGTTTATTCGGCCGCCTCCTCCGCCCGGGTCAACTGGGTCAAGAGCTCTGGCCTGGTGGTCGGGGACGGTTGGCAGGCGGGCTCCCTCCCACCCGCGCTTCAAGCCATTCGGTGGAGCGTGGGTCCGATGCTCTATCTAGGCGTTTATCTTTCCGCCACGCATCCTTCTCCGTCGGAGAACTGGCTGGATTTGGAGGCCAGGGTGCGTGAGCGGTTGCGGAGATGGACGGGACTGCTCTGGTGTCTCTCCCTGCGGGGGAGGGCGCTGGTGCTGAACCAGCTCGTCCTGTCCATGCTCTGGCACCGGCTCAACACCCTGAGCCCGGCCCCGGAACTCCTGGCCAGGCTCCAGAGGATAGCCCTGGAGTTCTTCTGGCCTGGACTGCACTGGGTCTCTGCAGGGGTTCTGAGTCTTTCCCTGGAGGAGGGGGGACAAGGCCTGGTCTGCCTTCGTAGCCAGGTCCATGTCTTCCGCCTCCAGGCCCTGCAGAGGCTCCTTTACGGTGCGGGTAGTCCGGCATGGAGCACGTTAGCGCACGCCTTCCTCCGCCGCCTCCGAGGGCTCCGATACGACCGGCAGCTCCTTTTTCTTCACCCGAGAGGTCTTCCGCGAGACCTCTCGGAGCTGCCGGTCTTCTACCAGGACCTTCTCCGGACCTGGAAGCTTTTCTCGGCGACCAGGTCCACTGTGGCCACCGAGGGTGTGGATCTCCTTGCGGAGCCCCTGCTGCACAATCCCGATCTCCGTGTGCAGGTGGCGGAGTCACCCTCGGTGAGCCGGAGGTTGGTCCTGGCGGAAACCACCAGGGTCGGAGACCTCCTGGACTACACCAGCGGGGACTGGGTGGATCCCCGCGCGCTTGGTCGGCGCATGGGGCTCTCCACCCTCGCGACCCCTCTGCGTGTACTCCAAGAGGTGGGCGCTGCATTGTCACCTCCTGCTCTCGGCTTCCTGTGGCGGGCCCTGCGGGAGGGCGCTCCCCGCCCACCCCTCACCCCGGGCCCTCCGGACCTTTTTCTCGGGCCCTTGTTCCGTGAGCCCCCCCGGCTCCCCCGCTCCCATAATCCGAGCCGGCTGCACACTCTGCAGCCGGTCCGGTTTCGGACCGCGTCCAGAGACCACCTGTACACGCTCGTGCTCCACACGTTGCATCACCTCACCCTCGTGTCCCGCCCCGACACCAGGTGGAGGGACTATCTGCTACCTGTGGAGGGTGAGGAGCCCCGGTGGGCCAGCCTTTATTCCACCTTAGTTCCCAGGCCCGCCGGGGACATTGGTTGGCGGCTCCTTCATGGAGCCGTGAGCACGGGCGTGTACTTGGCGCGGTTCACCCCTATTCCCGAGGCCTGCCCATTCTGCGGCATCAGGAAGACCCTGGCGCACGCTTACCTTGAGTGCGCCAGGCTGCAACCCCTTTTCCGGCTCCTCCAGAACCTCTTGCTGAGGTTCTGGCTGCACTTTTCCCCACACTTGTTTATTTATGCACACCCTATCCGTGGCCCCACAAAGTCGCGGGACCTCCTCGTCAACCTCTTCCTGGCACTGGCCAAACTTACCATTTATAATACCAGGGAGAGGATGTTGGACGAGGGGGTGCTCTGCGACTGTGGGGCCTACTTCCATACCTCTTTGGTCTCACGTCTCCGGGCGGAGTTCCACTGGGCAGCGTCCGCTGGCTCCCTTGCCACCTTCGAGGAGCAGTGGGCGCTGTCTGGGGTTCTCTGCTCGGTGTCCCCATCCGGTTCCCTGATTTTGAACCTTTGACCGTCACCTCGCTCCCTGTTTTTTTATTAGTTGTCCCAAGTAATCATTTGGTACTGGGTCCAGTGGTCCCTCCCGCTAGGCTGGGGGAGGGGCCTTTAGTAGTGGGCGGGTGAGCCCGCCCACTTCCCGGTTTGCCAATACGGCCTCACTACAGGTGGATAGAAAGCTGGCTAGATTGTCGGGCTCAACGGGTAGTGATCAACGGCTCCATGTCTAGTTGGCAGCCAGTTTCAAGCGGAGTGCCCCAAGGGTCGGTCCTGGAGCCGGTTTTGTTCAATATCTTCATAATGATCTGGAGGATGGCGTGGACTGCACTCTCAGCAAGTTTGCAGATGACACTAAACTGCCCCTCCTGATTGTTCTGCAGCAGCTGTTTCATTTGGGTGCATTTTGGCAATAGGACATGGCCCATACCTTTGATTTCCCATGCCCAAATGAAGGGAATTATTTCACTGCCCAAAAGACAGAAATCCTAAGGCGCAGGCCCAAACACAACAATACTTGCAAAGGGTTCAGTGGTATTGGTGTCTTGAAAGCATCAGAGCAATAATCATTTTATAATAAATTGTCAGATCTGGAAATAAGAATTATGAATTGAAATTTAAATAGAGATTTGAATTTATTTTTCCCTATGGCACAAATGAATATTTTTCATCCTGACAAAAAGGAGAGTGGAGGAAGTTTGTGTCTGTTTGTCATTATCCAATACGAAGGAGATCGAGACCAAAAACAATTCAACTTCATGGCAAATTTACTTCCCCAGTGCTGGTAAGGTCAGCTGGGTTACAGTCTCTGTACAGTAAGTACTGTCACAGTTCAGGGTAACTGCACCTGTATTCCCCCTCCATGGTCCCTCAAGGACACCCATTTAAAGTCTGCTGGCTGCTATCACCTCTCTTGGGCAGAAACAAGTGTTCTACTTCCTTCTGACCAGGGCTTTTAAGGCTACACAGCTCCTTGCCTTACAGCGTGATATTAGGCTGACTAAAAGACCAGTGCCTTTGCTTTGCTTTTTCTCCGAGGTCTATAACCAGTGTATTGCCCACACAACTTACCACACACCTCTTTCTAAGCAAGCACACTTTTTCTTAAGGTAAACATTACAGAGAAAACATATTAAAACAATAAAAGAACCTACAGACATGCTAAAAGGCTTACCAGAGGTCAGCCCCAACTCCAACCTGGGGCTTTGAAAAAAAATCCAGAACTGGGTTTTCCCCATGTTTACAAGTTCATCCATTTTAGAGCCAGAGCCAGAAAAAAAGTCTGGGTAGATCTGCTGTTTTGTTACACTTTATTCTTTGATCTTGGTCTTCCATAACAGGTAATCAGCAGACAATAACTCTCTTCACAGGGCATAGCTTCAAAAGGCTGCGGTTTTGCATAACTGGAGTTGGGTAATTTGCATTATCTTCTCCCCACGGATTCTTCAGGAAATCCATTTAACACTGTGTGACAGATATGGCAATTTCCTGCCATATCATTGACAAATCTTATTGAATTAAGTGTAAGTATCTTTTTGGTCCATTGTACTAAATGGAAAGTTTATGTATTATTGTGGGCCGGGATTGCATGTCACCTCTATGGGAGAGAGATGCTGTAAGGGCTACATGATTTAAGAACTATATTGAACAATATGCCAGACAAGAGTGGACTTTTGGGAAAATATGTGTTAAGTGGATTTCCTGGGAAATATCTAGGTGAAAGTGAATGCAAGATTCCCGCCTTCAGTTATGCAAGCACCCAGACTTTGGAAGCTCTGCCCCAGCAAGTGGGCCTTTTGTCTGCTGATCACTTGTCACATGAGGCCAACCTTAAAGCTCCAAGACATGGAAATGGAAAGACATGGTGGTTCTAGTTCTGAATTTGAGAAAATTATGAACTTTTAACCAGGGGACAATCCAGTTGTGAGTTTTGAAGGACTGACACCTTCAGAACCCAAGGTTGGAGTTGGAATGATGTCTAGTAAGCTTTTTAGCATGTGTGTAGCTTCTTTCTTTTGTTGTGAATGTTTTTTTTCTGTAATGCTTTTTTTGTAATGCTTTCACCTTAAGAATAACTGTGCTTGCTTATATGAGCTGTGTGGTAAATTGTAACTGCTGGCAATTCCAGTGGTTCACAGCCTTTGGAGAGAAAACAAAGTGCAGATGCTGGCCTGTTTAGACAGTCTGGCTTGCTGGGGATCACAGTGTAGGCAAGGAACTGTGCAGCCTGAAAAATCTTGTCAGAAAAGAGAATGATGCAGGTCTCCCCCACAAGAGGGGTGGTGGCTGAAGAGCCAGGAGTCTAGAGTGAGTGCCCTTGCTGGTTCACAAGGGGGAAATATGGGTATAGTTGCCCTAAACATGACACTTATTGTTCCCAAAAGTCTTTACTTGTCTGGCACACTTTCACCATCACCTTTTGAACTCCCAGGTCTTGAATCTGTCACATCTTCCCTGTGGAGAGGATACATGCAAGCCTGACTGTAACAGGGCTGGACTCACCCCTGTGGCGCCTCCTGCTGGTCATCCATGGAATTAGCTCACCAGCCTCTGGAACGCCCTCTGCAGGCCGGTGATCCGCCTTGTCCTCTTCTGTACTGGCCCCCCGGGTCCCTCCCAGGACCCCAGTGCCCCTTGCTCTGGGTGCTGCCCCCTGGCAATACCCACACAGATCTGGGTCTCCCCTCCCTGGGGAACCCCCACCCTCTATCCCCACCTCACCTCAGGATAAGGCCACTGCCAGTCACCAACTAGCCCCACTCTCTGGGGCAGACTTCAGTATAGGCCACTCATCATCGGCAAGGTTGGGTTTGGACCTGCTGCCTTGGCCTAGCCCTGGGCTGCCCTCTGCAACCCCCAGTACCCCTTAGCCTTCCCCTAGGCCGCAGCCGGGGGCTTTCCAGGCTGGAGCGCCCCAGCTCCTCAGCCTTTCCCCAGCCCTGCTCCACCCAGGTACTCTTTGTCTAGCTCCCTGCAGCCAGGCCCTTCTCTAGGGTTACCATTCGTCTGGATTTACCCGGACATGTCCTCCTTTTGTGTGCTAAAAATAGCGTCCGGGGGGAATTTGTAAAGCACTCACAATGTCCGGGATTTCCCCCTCCCCCGGCAGAGCGAGCGGCTGGGAGGGCTGCAGGAAAGTCCCGGGCTGGACTCCGGAGCAGCTTCCTCCTCCCACCCCCCCCTCCCTGCATTCTGAGCCGGCCGGCAGCTCCTCCTCCTGCAGCCCGCTCCGGCAGCCCTGTGCAGGGCCAGGGACCGGGTTTTGTGTTGTGCAGGGGAGCTCAGCCATGTGTCCGGCTGGCACAGAGCCCAACACCCTGTTCTGAGCAGCAGGGTAAGGGGGGGCAGGAGAAGGGACAGGGAGGTTCTGGAGGGGGCAGTCAAGAAACGGGGGGGGGCTTTTGGAGGGGAGTGGAGAAAGTTTTGGGCAGTCAGGGTACAGGTAGGGGGTAGGGTCCTGGGGGGCAGTTGGGGGGGGGGGTCTTAGGAGGGGGCAGTTAGGGGACAAGGAACAGGGAGTCTTAGGTAGGGGGTGGGGTTCTGGAGGGCAGTTAGGAGCAGGAGTCCCAGGAGGGGGCAGTCAGGGGACAAGGAGCGGGGGGTAGGGGGCTGGGAGTTCTGGGGGGGAGCTGTCAGGGGGCAGGAGTGGGGAGAGGGATCGGAGCAGTCAGGGGACAGGGAGCAGAGGGGTTTAGATGGGTTGGGAGTTCTGAGGGGGCTGTCAGGGGGCAGGAGTGTGGAGAGGGATCGGAGCAGTCAGGGGACAGGGAGCAGAGGGGTTTAGATGGGTTGGGAGTTCTGGGGGGGGCTGTCAGGGGGTGGGGAGTGGTTGGATGGGGCGTGGGAGTCCCAGGGGTCTGTCTGGGGGTGGGGGTGTGGATAAGGGTTGGGGCAGTCAGGGGACAAGAGGCAAGGAGGCTTAGATAGGGAGTGGAGTCCCGGGGGGCAGTTAGGGGTAGGGGTCCCAGGAGGGGGCAGTCAGGGGACAAGGAACGGGGGGAGGGTTGGGGGTTCTGGGGGGGCGGGAAGTGGGAGGGGCAGGGGCGGGGCTAGGGCAGGGCTCCTCCCGTCCTCTTTTTTGCTTGTTGAAATATGGTAACCCTACCTTCTCTCTCTCTCCCAGCCTTCTTATACAGGCCAGTTGGGGCCTGATTGGGGCGTGGCCCAGCTGTGGCTACTTCGCCAATCAGCCCAGTAGCTTTTCCCTTTGCCCCAGCCCTCAGTCAGGGCTGTTTTAAACCCCTCTGCAGGAGCGGGGTAACCACCCCGCTACACTGACACACAATAATACATACATTTATTACAGTAAGATCTTTCAAGGATATTGAAGGAAATTACCATATCTGTCACATCTCCCAACTATAGAAATGGGTAGAACTAGCATGCTTGACTGGCATCCATGGGGAACCCATTGATTTATTTCCTGGAAAGGTTTATTCCCTGAATGGTGTTTCTACCATAACCTTCCATAATTTCACATTTCGACTACATATTTAGATAATAAACATTCTGCAAATAAGCCAGCACACATCATTTAAAAATCTGTTCAGAGCCATTTAACAACCATCCCATATAATTTCTCTCTTTAGAACATATGGGCTGAGCTCTCGCATGCTCCTTCTTATCTTTATTACTCCAAAACTTTTAGGTGTGAACTTGAGATGTGGTCCTCTGACTCCCATCCAGTTTTGGGGAGTGTCCCTTTGTGCCTCAGGGGGCCAGTTGCCCCAACAATGGGTTGATCTTCCCCACTTACCATGGAAATATTATAAGTAGCAGTTCTTTGGACCAAGGGGAGAAATAAGGTAGGACTGCATCCCTGTGAAGCGGCTCTCAATCATGCACCGCTTTCAACAGCATATAGTCAGGCAAGGGAGATTCTTAAAACCTCCCCATAGCCAAATTCTTTTCTGTGCCCTTTCCCCATCAGAGGTCAGGCTAGGAGACTCCTGATGATAACCTCAGCTTCTCTAGTGGGAGGGGGAGGAGTATTGATCCCTCACCCCGCTGCAGTGGCCTTTTGTTCCCCCACACAGAGTCAAGGAGAACAGAATTTCCTCTCCCACATGACTCAGGGTCTTTTACATTTTCATGGACCAACAAGCGGGCAAACTGTGAGACGATGTCCCACTCCTTCCTGACTACAGTTTCCTGTCTCATCTCCCAAGCAGCTGTCATACACTTTCATTTGGGCATTTCCCACTCTGGGGTAGATATCAAATTTTCACGGCAGATGCCTCAGTGTTCCTACTTTTGCCTGGAGACACTGCCATCACCATACTCTGAACTGTCCCTGGTTCCCTGGCAAGAGTAGCAGAGAGCTTATTCCCCTAGCCTGAGCTTCAGGACTCAGAGAATTTCCCTTTAAATCAGTAGTTCTCTTCACCCACTTCTCCTCGGGTATTTGTTTGCATATAATGGCAAGGAAACTTAATTCATCTTGGACAGTGGCAACAGGGATCAACTCCTGTCTTCTCTGTCAGATACCCCATTTACACTTCGGTTAACACAGTCCCTTGCAGAGCTGGAGCTGAGTGAAGGATCTGATTCACTTCTGAGGCGTCTGCAGCCATACTGTCATCCCTAAGAGCGGGTTGCATAGAAATTTGTGCTGGGGATATTGTGAAGCCTTTTATACCAGGAACTTTAACCCAGATTACTTACCCTGGGAGCATTTGATGGGGTTTCATTACATAGGGCTTATCTATAGTCTCAGCAGTCACAGTATCTCTCCATCCAATGAACATCTCCCCATTAACTATCATCTTCCACTCCCACTGGTGAACTGAAGGATCTGCATCCAGGAGGGTGCAGCATGACATGTGGGCAGTGGTTAGCAGTATGAATGGCTTAGCATGAACATTATACATGAGCAGCAGACTGGCTGTATGACTCCCTCCCTCCCTCTGGAGAGTCATGTACATACTTAACTCTGTGAGGTTGGGGTGCAGTTGGCACTTCCAGCACTGGACTGGGCAATCCCTGTCAAAGTGACTCCACTGGCCACATATGGCACAATGCTTTTTCCTTCCTGTCCCAGGACTTCTGAGAGGTGTTTTCCTCTCCCTCTTGTGTGAGGGGTTTGGATTGGGCCCCATCCCTGTCCTCTGATCTCATTCTCTCCCTATTAGTTTTTTTTTTAATCAAACCCAGACCAACTATACACACAATGGTCAGCCCATTACCCAGCTGTGGTTTACATCTCTGAGATTTTTGTCTGCTAACCATTATTTTAGGTTAGGTTTTAGGCAGAGTTTATAGAATTATTCTATACCCATTAATATGTAGGCCTCATCGATAGTGGTAAATCCCAAATGGTTCCCCATTTTCTTACACAACCCCTAATTTGAGTTGAAATCCTCAGCATAGGTCATGTTCCCCTTTTTTCTGAACTCCCCAAAACCACCTCTTATACACCTTGTTAATATTGCTCATAATATTTATAGTCCTTTGTCCATAATGGTGAAAATGTCCAAGGCCTTTCTCCCTGACAATAGTGGAGCCAAATATCATACCACGTACACCTGCCCTACCTTGCTCAATTCATATCCTATTTCAAAAGTATTTATAACAACCATGTCATCCCCCTCTCTAAAGTGAGGAAGTAATATGGAGTCTTTAATACCTTCTGGGACAGGTACCTGGCAATAGCCACCATTGGTGTATTATTATAAAACATTACTGGTAGTTCAATATATATATATATTTTTTTGCAAATATCAGTTATAAATACAGGTATGTTTGCCTCAATCAATTTTAATTATAAACAATGTTTGTATTGATTAAACTTTTGTTTATCCTATTGTTAATTTTAATTTGTGGTTTGTTAAGCAATGTGGTCAGTTGTTTGGCATAACCCAGGTTAAAATTCATGAGTTAATTTAAAAACAAACAAACAATATTAATGTAGTATTGATAGCTGTATTGTAGCTATAATGTTTCATAATGTAATATTATAGATTGTTTGGTTTTCTGTGCTATACATTGTTAAACCTAATCAATTTAATGCAAATATATATAAAAAATCGGGTCCTAGCTAAGTAACGTGGTGTAGGGGTAATGATTAGATTATCACCCCACCCAGGTAATAGGGTATATAATGTAGACCTGATTTGAGAGATTCACCTTGGATCAACCTGTGATTGATATGCTAGGGAGCCTGGACTTGTTGATTATAGGTTGAGTCTGCAGGAAGTGATTCAAGGTGATGATGCATGAAATTCCTTATTGAAGCTGGAAAAAAGGAACCCCTTTTGAAAATTTGGCTTTGGAGGAGTTATGATAAATAAATTGAAACATGCAGATAAAGAAGAATATGAAGCATGTATCCAAACTAAATTTGTAAGAAAAAGCCATATCACCAACGTTCAATTTAGATTGGAATTATGGAAACCAGTAGTGAATTATAATTATGATAATCCACTGTAGAATTCTATTAAATGTCCTATTGTAATGGAAATATTGTAATGTAGCTGTTAGTATTAGTCCATTAAGTTTAATTCACATACATTCCTGTTGTGTTAAATTTGTCAAATTGGCATATAGGTGAATTTAACTATTGTGAATACAGCAATGTGGCTTTTTTTCTTCAGTGCTCCTTGTGGATAGGATTAGTACTTAATCAGCTATGACTACAGAATATTGTAAAACATTTATTCTGCATATGGCAAATATGTGTTAAACACCATCACTAGCACCTACAATTTTTAGAATTGGGACAGGTGTGACATTTAATCAAAGATGGGGAAAAATTAAATTGGTATTGTCCAAAAACGCATTCAAAGACATAGGGGAGAGAGAGCCAAATGCTCAATTAAATGTAAAAAGATATCAGGGCAATCAGAAACATAGGATCTTGTAGTTAATTAGTTCATTTTAGCATTTAATGATGTTATCTATTGTTGTGGCATATATAATCAATGTGTGATGAACAGATGTAAGTTGGAGGTTTAGGTATAGATATAAGTAGGTTAGTAGTATAGGAATATAAGATCGATAAGTATTTAGGAGTAATGGGTGTGTATTAGGCAGATAAATAAACTAAAGCAGAATGCAAGGCATACAGGCTAAAGCCTTTAAGATTTCAGATTAGCCATGCTAGGCCTCAGGTTTAAGGAGTCTTGACATAAGTAGATGACCCAGGAATAAGTAAAGTTACAAGACTACTATAAAGAATGTGCCAATAGGTCATGTTCTGGGAAACATGTACCCGTCTAGATGCAAGGCACCTGATTGAACTTTCCATTGAACATCATGGAAAGTTCTGTTCTTTCCTCGGGTTATCATGGAAACAAGTGTCCGTAGATGCTAATAAGAATAAGGGGAACTAAGAGGACAACCTATGAAAAGCAGGTCACTCCAAAATTTATGGGGTGTCGAAGTACAGATAAGGAAACGGTTGGAACCCTCATACATATGGATAAGATGTGAGACATGGTCAAAACAACAGGCTAAAAAGGGTTCCCTGGTATGGATAGTGTGGGAAGACCACAGGGGAAGACTCCGTCTAGAACCACCCCTCTATTGATGGACACCTGTTGAGAGACCCACCAGTCTCTAACACTGTTGAGTATGTGAGTATGAATACTGTGTCAGCTATTGCACAAGCTCTCTCAGGTTTTGTATACTTATGTGTGATTGTAACCTTAATAATCTGCTTAGTGAAACTTACAAAACAGACAAGATTTCTTACTTGTGACTGTGTGTGTAATTGCTGGCCTCATTCCCCATGTGTTCCTAGAGCCTCCCAATCTAAAAGACTCGTGAAGGGTAACTTTTCACTCTATTGATCTGAAAACTGTAGCACCACAGGAGCTGGACTCACTCCTGAGGGTCACCTGTGGTTTAGTACAGAACTATTAATTCAATTTTAAATAGGGGCTACAATCTGTAATCCCACATCCTAATCATGATTCATGTTATTTAAAGGAAAATTGTGGTATATCAAAATCCTTCTATGTCTCATTCACGGTGGCTTACCCATGTTTGATCGAAATAAGGATGTGTTTATCTAATTGGTAGTCATTGTATAGGTCATCTGGAAGATCTATAAAGAAGGCAACTGAATGTGTTTTCTTTAGTGGTGTATTGTCCAGGTTTGGGTTTCTGGACGTATCTTAGTTTGATTTACCTCGTGTCCTCATGGCGTGGGGTGGATTGTTGTGGCTCCCCCGTCGACTTTGCTTCTGCCTTTCGCCGAGCTGGAGTTCAGCAGTCGATGGGAGAGCGATTGGAGATCGATTTATCGTGTCTACACTACACACGATAAATCGATCCCCAATAGATCGATCGCTATCTGTCGATCTGGCAGGTAGTGTAGACGTACCCATCCTTCCTGTTCTCCTAGGAAGCCAATGCACCTGCCTATTTTCCTTCAGTCTTACCTAAAAAAGTTGATTGTGACTACATACTTAACGAGTAATATGAACAAGTGAGAAGGAATGCAAGCCAAATTAGAGAACGAACAGGTTAAAGATATTTAGATACGTTAGATATATTCAAATCAGCAGGGCCTGATTAAATCCATCTTAGGGTACTTGAGAAAATAGCTGAAGGAATCTAGGAATGGTTAGTGATTATCTAGAGAACTTCTGGACAGTGGGAGTGGTCACAGAGGACTGGAAAAAGGCAAACAAGATATTTATCTTTAAAAGGGAGGAACGAAGAGAAACCAGGTTGGCTGGTCTATTATTGCCTAACTTTGATACCTGGAAAGATACTGGAACAAATTGTTTAATTTGTAAGACCTAGAAGATAATAGGGTTATAGGAGCTTACCCTGGCGGGCCACGTGCCAAAGGTTGCCAATCCCTGCTATAAGTTCTGAACACTAGTTCTTTTGACTACTTCTGCACATTGAGCAGCTGTTTTTGGAGAAATATACACTACTACTCCAAGATCTCTTTCTTGAGTGGTAACAGATAATTTAGACCGCATTATTTTATATGTATAGTTATGGTTATGTTTTCCAATGCACATTACATTGCATTTATCCACACTGAATTTCATCTGCTACTTTGTTGTCCAGTCACCAGTTTTGTGAAATCCCTTTGCATCTCTTCACAGTCCACTTGGGACTTAACAATCTGAGTAATTTTGTATTGTCTGTAATCTTTGCCACTCCACTGTTTACCCCTTTTACCAGATCATTTATGAATATATTGAAGAGCACTGGTTCCAGTACTGATCCTGGGGGAACCCTACTATTTATCCCTCTCCATTGTGAAAACGGATCATTTATTCCTAGCCTTTGTTTCCTATCTTTTAACCAGTTCCAGTCCATGAGAGGATCTTCCCTCTTATCCCACGACTGCTTAGTTTGCTTAAGAGCCTTTGGAGAGGGACCTTTTCAAAGGTTTTCTGAAAGTAGAACTACACTATATCTACTGGATCACCCTTGTCCACATGTTTGTTGACCCCCTCCAAGAATTCTAATAGGTTAGTGAGGTACAATTTCCCTTTCCCCAGCATCTCGTGTTCATCTGTGTGTCTGATAATTCTGTTTTTTCCTGTAAATTTCAATCAATTTGCCTGATACTGAAGTTAGGCTTATCAGAGCCTTTTATTAAAAAATCAGCTAACAGATTACATATAACCACAGGGCAAGGGAATGAGAAGCAACACCCCCCACAAAAAGTGAATAAGCAATGAAGTTTAAAGTGTTCAAATCTACACAGGATTCAGAATCTTTATATTAGAAACTGAGAGCAAAGCAATGCCCATGCACAAAGCTCACTAGTCTTTCAAACAGAGGCTCACTTAATGCCATGTTGAATTTGGACTCATTACCCACTGAAGTCCATTATCTGTCACCTCAAGGTGGTCCACTTTTCCTGGGGTATTACCATTCATAAGGTCCCCTCTTTCCATAAACACATTTATAGGCAGCATATGTAATTTACAAAACAGAACACAAAGATACTCCAAACAATACAACATAAAGCACTGTTCAGAAATGCACTGGGGCATAATTAGAATATAAGCAAATTATGTCTGCCAGAGCTAGCTAGCTTTTTTTCCTAGAGTGCAGAACAGAAAGCTTCTTTTCCCTTTAGCTTTCTCATTCTGGGGCTTACACATATAGAACTTCAATGCTCATTTACACGCTTTTGGTTGTCCCATGTCACCCCTTTTCCTCCTATCCTTTTCAGTGTTTGGACATTGACTTCACATTGACAACTCTTTGGGACAGGGATCTTCATATTTGCCTGTAGAGAATCTAGCCAGACTATGAGTACTATATATATAAATTATGCAAATAATATAGAAACAAACAATATGGTTACGGGCAATCAATTCACCAAGCATGTACCTGGTGAATATGCACTCACTACTACCATAACTGGGTGTATGCAAAATCCACAGTTTATGAAAATTAAGCTGCATATGTATATGTGAGCATGTGTGTGTATAAATGGATGGCTATCCTAGAACGCTATAGAAAAGCTTTACATTTTAGAGTTAAAACATCCATACACAAAATCTTTAAAATCCTAATCAAACCATTTTGAGAGAGGGAGCTTGAGCCCCACAAAAACTAGTTTCTTGGTTGCTGATGTCAGCAGAACCCCACAATGGAATGCCACCTGTGTTACACAGCCGGCTGTTATTTATTCCATATGCAAACATTGTGCCCTCGGTAGGTGGCTGCAGTAGAATTGCAGTTACCTCCACAAATGAAAGATCAACACTTCAGAATTCACTTAGCAATAACGGAGCAATTTCTTAGCCCTTCCTCACGGCATTTAAAACTGAGCTTTATTTCTCCAACCATGTTTTCTTTTTTCTCTTTCAGCAGATATTTGGGAGTAAGGTTCCTCACCAGCCTCCACCCTTTCCTTTTCTTAGAATGGTTAGTCAAGGCTAGCAACCTTAAAAAATTCCAACCCATATCATAATTATTTAGGATCTGTTCTGCAATCTGGATAAACTGGCCATGAACAAATTCAGGCTGGAAATTAAAAGAAGGCTTCTAACCATCAGAGTGGTGAGGTTCTGGAACAGCCTCCTGATAGGAGCTGTGGGGACAAACAACTTAATTAGTTTTAAAAGAGCTGGACAAATTTGTGAGTGGGATTGAGTGACAGGGTTACTTGTGATGGTAGGGGGCAGGGCTCAAGAGTGCTGATGCTCACTTCTGGTTTATATCCTATGTTCCTAAAGTTCATGCTTCAAGGTTTCAGCCACTCACCTGCACAGGTCAGGAATGATGTTCCCTCTAATTTTTTACATCCATGTGCGGAATGAATTTTGTTATGTGCACCAATATGGAGGTGATGTGTGGTGGGTGTGGGGCCAAGGGATTTGGAGTGTGGGAGGAGGCTCAGGGCTGGGGAAGAAGGTTGGAGTTCAGGAGGGGTGAAGGCTTTGGCTGGGGGTGCAGGCTGTGGCGTGGGGATGAGGGATTTGGGGTGCGGGAGGGGGCTCAGGACTAGGGCAGAGGGTTGGGGGTGTGGGGGGGTTTGGGGTGCAAACTGCCCTGGAGCTGTGTCAGGAAGAGAGGACTCCCCCCAGCCCTCTTTCGCCTCAGCAGCCCGGGGTCGGGGGAGAGTGTTTCTCCCTGCTGCAGCAGCTCTGGGGCTGGGGGAGAGGCACCTCTCTCCCCATCTGCAGCAGTTCTGGGCCTGGGGCCGGGGGAGAGGCACCTCTCCCTGTCCATGGCAGCTCTGGGGCTGGGGGAGAGGCACCTCTCCCCACCTGCATGACTCTTGATAGCCTGCTGTGCGGCCGCGCAGCTTAGCGGGAACTTAGGTCAGGAAGGAATTTTTCTCCCAGTGAGAAATCTCCTGAGAGTTTTTTTTATCTCCTTCCTCTGAAGCATCAGGAGATAGCCATGGGACGCAGGATGGGGAGGGACGGGGCTCTAAGATGGCACTGAGCATTCTCTCTCTCTCTCTCTCCCTCAGGTGCTTGGCTGTCTGTTCTTGCTCACATGCATAGGGTCTAACTGATCATCATATGTGGGGTTAGGAAGGAATTTTCCCCCAGATCAGATTGGCAGTGACCTTGGGGTGGGGAGCGCAGGTGGGTGCGAGTCACTTGCTAAGGTTATCTGGGTATATCTCACTTATTCACTTCCCCCTACTAGGCTATCGCTACACTACCACTGATGCCGGTATAATTTATGTCACTCAGGGGTGTGAAAAAGCCACCCCCGAAGCGACATAAGTTACACCAACCTTAGCGCCAGTGTGGACAGTGCTGTATCGGTGGGAGAGCTTCTCCCGCTGGCATAGCTACCGCCGCTCACAGAGACTGGAGTAGTTAAGCCGACCTCAGTGTAGACCAGCTACATTAGAAAGTGTAGCTGCAAGCTCTATAGTGTAGCTATAGCCTTATTCTCTTCCTGTGGCACAGACTAGTCTAGACTCTTGAAGGCTGTAATACATAGGTCTAATTTCAGTTGTTGGGACTATGTGCGGGTGGTGGTGGCCTGTAATACGCAGGAGGTCAGACTAGATGACCGGGTGGTCCTTTCTGGCCTCATATTCCATAGCTTTATTATGCTAATCACTGTCTCTGTCATGCCTTAGCATTGTCCTCAACTTCATTTCTTTGAGAGTAAACAAAATACTGCACTGCAGCAAAACAAATTTCAAGAGCCATGGGATTAGGGCAGAGGTCTGGATAAGAATGGCTCAGCTTTATTAGCCTCCGAGCAAAATATTAAAACTACCAAGGGACATGGAGAAGTGGCATATTTACTCCATCTCTTATTGTTTTATTTTATTCACTGAAACTCTTAAATGGAGCCCACTAGACACATTCCCTTTTATTTGAGGACTGCAGCAATGTGCGTTCTCAGAAGCATAGTGTAAAGTTGTCATTTGATATTGCTACAATCAATGCAGCATATTAAAATCATACAAATGAAAGTGGATGAATAGTAAAAAGGTAATAAATTACAGCTGCACTGTACAGCTTTTTTTTTTAAAGTTAAGAGAGTTTAATAGTTGAAAACTACACAGCGTTCTCCACTTCAGAAAGGAGAAGTTAAAATTAGATGGATGAAAGCTATCAGAGGAATCTAGAGCCAATGGTTTAGAATTCAGAGTTTATTTTTTTATAGCATTCCAAGCCAGCAAGGTAACCTTAGCATTATCATGTGGCATTTTGGTAAAATTAGAAGCACAGAACATTCCTTTACCCTTAGTATAAATTTGACTCCCCATCTCCAATGCAGACTCAGAAGGGTCCCAGACAGTGGGACTGGTGCACATCCTCTGCTCAAGAGGATAGCTTGGATGTAGGAGGGCTATTCTCCTAGCAGGGAGGTTCGATCTACAGGACTAACCCCCATGTAACCACATCCAGAGAACAGCTGGGCTGTGGCTGGAGGATTTGCTGCTATGTGCTGGGCTGAAGTATCCTCGGTAAGGCAGCTCCCTAGCTGCTCTGAAGCCTAAAGGAGAAGATTCCTTCCCCTTGCACCACAGGCTGGCGTTCACGTCAGTGTTGGGCACAGGATTTGTGCCAGAATGAATATATTCTTACAAGGTGTTCTCATAAAATGCCTGGAATGTGAAGGGCCAAATTTTGTTCTCTTACCTCTGTGTAACCCAATACAGCCTAAACCTTTATTATTATTCTTATTTCCTCCCATCCCACAGTCCTTATTTTTCAGACATTAAATAGAACAGTAGGAAAAGGCTGTTTATAGTTAGGGCCTGATCCTGAATCATTGAAGGCAATGGGGGCCCGATCCTCAGCATAGCTCAGTTGACTCCAATAAAGCTATGCCAATTCACACCAGCCGAGGATCTTCCCCTGGGAGTTCTGCCATTAGCTCTAGTGGCAGCAGGATGGAGCCTTGGTTCTTTTATTAAATGCTACCAATGCTAGGTTTTGTCATTATGTTACTTCTGAGTTTAAATGATTCTTAAAGTTGTAGTATGAAACCCTCAGGTTTCACAACACACTTGAACCATTAAATGCGTGTCTGAGATGCCACAGAGTTAGGGTAGACTGTGAAACACATTTTGAAGGTAGGAGCCACCAGAGAGTAAAGATTAGAACCTAATCCTCTGAGAGCCCCCAATTCCCAGTGAAATCAATGGGAAAACATTGCAGGAGCTGCTCCTATATCTTTCCTATTAGTGGTAGAGGGCTGTGCATTTTAAATCCTTCCTCAGATAATGCAACTTCTGCATCCGCCATGGACGTTCTGAGTTCAGAGAGGCATTGAAATCAGATGTTCGTTTTCCAAGCCTACAGGGTGAAGTTCAAAAGGGAGAGCACAATGTATAGAAATGTCTGTGTCTGGCTTATTGTTCAGGGATAATAATATATAACTGCTGTAATATAGAGAATTGTATCTGTTTATTCATGGTATCGACTGAGAATACAGGGGACATTATCGGATCATTCACCATTTTGCAGAACAATATCTCAAAGCTCATACTAGAAGGGTATGGGGGGAACTTGCTACTACTGGAGATCTCAAGGAAAGTCTGTCTGACTTCACCTCCTGGGACCTCCCAGAAAACACACTTCAGGTGTGGCAGCTCCTCCACCCTTTCATCGGGTGCTGCATGTGCTCCCCTGTGCTCTGGCTAGCTCTGATGGGTGGTGTCGAGTGGGAGAATGGCATGAATAGGCTTCCAAAGAAGGTTGTGGAATCCTTTTCACTGAAGTTTTTCAGAACAGGTTAAACAAACAGCTGATTGTCTAGATCTAGGTATATAGGTGCTGGACCAGATGACCTCTTGGGCCTAGGTCCCTCCAAGGCCTATGCTTCTATGATTATATGACTCTGTGTCCATCCCTACAGCCTGCATGAGTGGTAGCAGGTAGAAAAAGAGGCATCTTATGCTATCTTTCCCCTATGCATCCACATTGAGCTTGGCACAACTGAGCCCTTAGAGCTCAGTGTGTTTATTCCAATAGAAGTCAGATTCTCTTCAACACCGTATTTGCTCTGTTGCTGTTAACATCACCACTGTATTGTTTTGTGATGTCTCACAGGCGTCAACTGAAGAGCACAGGCATATCATATGTAGGCCATACTTACAGGATGGGGGACCCTATCCTGGGAAGCAGTGACTGAAAAAGATTTGGGGGACATGGTGGTTACTCAGCTGAACATAAACACAGTTAATGCTGTGTCCCAAAGAGAAAATGTGATCCTAAACAGGGGAATCTCAAGAAGCAGTAGAGAGGTTATTTTTCCTCTGTATTTGGAACTGGTGCAACCAATGCTGGAATAGTGGCTTCAGTTCTCATGCCCACAATTCAAGAAGGATGTTGCTAAATTGGAGAGGGTTCAGAGAAGAGCCATGAGAATGATTAAAGGGTTAGAAAACACGCCTTAAAGTGAAACGCTAAATAGAATGAGCTCTTTGAATCAAACAAAGAGAGGGTTAAGGGGTGATTTGATTGCCATCTATAAGTACCTACATGTGGAACAAATATTTGCCAATGGGCTCTTCAATCTAGCAGAGAAAAGTATAACATGATCCAAGGAAGCTGGAAAAAGCAGACTGGAAATGAGATGTACATATTTACCTATGAGAGTAATTAATTATTGGAACCATTTACAAAGGGATGTGGTAGATTCTCCACCACTGCCAATCTTTAAATCAAGATTGAATGTTTTCCTAAAGAAATATGCTCTAGGAATAATTTTGGGGAAGTTGTCTGGCCTGTGTTGTATAGGAGAGCAAACTAGATGATCACAGTTGTCCCTTCTGGCTTTGGAATCTATGACTCAAGAAGGACTATCACTCACCAGTTGTTTCTCCAAAATCATATCCCCTACACTCACGCCCCTAGTCCTACACACACCCTACTGGAGTGACAGGAGATAAACTCCATTAGCTGTTTGTGATGTTAGTGCTCATCTTACGTTATGTTCTTATGTTATCTCATTGCAGACCAGCCCCTGGAGGGTCATTTGGGTCTGATTCCCAGCAGAGTGCTGAGGCTCATAAGCTTGTCTCTCTCACCACCAGAAGTTGGTCCAATAAAAGACATAACCTCACCCTCCCTTGTCTCTCGGATATCCTGGGACCGACACAGCTACAACACTGCATACAATACCCTGATCATTTACATTTTGAACAAGAAAGAACTTAAGTGAATCTTAAGATGCAGTTTTGCATATTGTACTTGACTTGGAATTAGGATTTGTCTTAATGCTATTCCACCTATATACACTGAAACCTAAATTCTCCACAGAAGCTTACTGCACATAGAGAACATCCTTTATACAATACTTTCTTAGAAGTGGAGAGTATGTATCCGATCTTGTAGTCACCAGACACAACTGTTAAGGTTTTCATCCACTTGGGAGCCCTATTCTGCAAAGTACTGAGTATCTTCTCCTCCCATACAAGTAGCTCTTGGCAAATGACATTGACTTGGTGCGTCATGTGTAATGTTTTGCCTCCCCTGTGTAGCATGTTATGTTTTGTGCAAAGAATAAAAGGGCTAGTCTAAAAAGGTGGAATGAAATCCCGTGAGCAAGCACCTTCCCTGATCTGTGCTGAAAATGCAGTCCACCCACTATGGCTATGTCTTGCTAGTGTTACGTTGGGTGTGGGTGAAACCTCACTGAAACTGATGGGCATAACAGCCGCCCTTCATTCAGGACACATGTAAAAAGCAATTAAGCTCCTTTGTGGAATAGATAGCTGAAACAATAGGACTCATTGCCCAAACACAGGCCAGAGACAAGGCTGGAGTAGGAACTCAGCCATGTGGTCTGAGATGTTTTCCCGGGGGTTTGAATGCAAACGTGGAAGGCTGGGTAGTGTTTGATGGAACGGTCTCTGTGTGAGGGAAGAGGCAGAAACACCAACTGCAGAGTACACAGAGAGGCAGAAAGGAAGCACCCCCAGACAGCCAGAGAAGCAATTGTCATGTGATCTTGTGAAAAAGGTAAGCACTTTTGGGTAGAGAGCTGGATAGAAAGAAGCTTGGAATAATGAGCAGAGAAAGGGACTCCTGTTGCTTGATACCAGCTGTGTTCAGGGAAACAGGACTTTACATACACTCTCTGTAAATAAATAGGATTGCATCAGAGAAATAGTGACTCCTTCTTATGGGAAGAATCTACAAGACCCCAAATAATGGCCAACTGCTTGGATCAAAAGGAGTAACACTACAGAGAAAAAAGATGTATTTATAGACTTGTGTTAAGCTAAGCCATATTTCAGTCCAAGTGAAGAGAAGGCAACTGTAGTTGTAACCTGTGTTAGCTGCTCTAAGTAAGTCCTATGAGAGGATTCTAGGATTTACCTTGACCAGCAAACGCAGGTTAAAACTACAATGGTCTTGTCTTTATTAGGAGTGTAACATGGGTTCAAAATGCACCTTTTTTCCCTAGTGATGTTAAAGATTGTTTGAAGTCCAAATGGACCCCGTTCGGGTTGGCTTTATTAACAGAGAATTCAACAATAACCTAAAATTCAGCTCAAATTATATCCCTGGTTTTCTTTGTTCCTAAAGTTCTTCCTTCTGGACTATTCAACCTTCCCTCTGATGCTCTCTCCCCCAAAATAAACTCCAACATCTTCCTTGTATTCAGGTGAATCAATACATCAGCTGTTCCAGTGAGTCTGAAGAACTCACTTAACCCCTTTCTCAGCAGGAGCAAATGCCTTCAGACAGGGTTGGGCATTTCACATAAACATTGCAGCCTTTTGCAAATACCTAGTGCAAGCTGATCAGATTTAATTGAATTGTTGCCTATTCTTTATTTTTATTTTTCCAAGACATAAAGGCAACAATAATATTTGACCTAAAAATGAAACACGAAATAATGAACATACACCATTTCACCTCTCTCACTGGTGTGAATCTGCAAAAACTCCATTGAAGCCAAAACCTGTATAAAACCGGTGCTTGGGCAGAGTAAAACTCTGTATTTCTACAACTGGTGTGATTAATGGCTGCTCTGTGTCACCTTTGCACCAGCATACCTCCCTTGATCCCAGGGAATAATTATGGCACAGAAAGCTTTTTTCTCCAAGTGCAGAGCTCTGTGCACTCTCTCTCCAAAACTCCCAAACCTAGACATGATTCCAAGAGTAAGAGGGAGTTTAAGAGGTTCAGTGCTCCAGACTTTCCTTGGCTGCTTGGGCCATGGGCAACTGCACACACAACCTTCAGGGTTGCTCTGATCTGCACCAGAGGACAAACTGGCCCCAGAAACCCAAAGATCAGAGGGTGACAAATACATTTCCCCAGACTACGTGCTGAACTCTGCAACAGTGCAGATATGTATAGGAAACCAATGTTTCCAGCTGCTAGAGTGAAAAGCCCAGTAGGTAAGAGATGTGCTAATGAGATGCTTCAAGAAAAATAGCCTAAACCTCTTTGCAGACTTTTGCTTGTCATCCAAGTGGATAGTTATCATTTCAAGTTTTTCCCAGGTCACTCAGACTTCTTCTCTAATCCAGAAGCTCCTTGAGGTTTTCCATTAGCGCACAATTAGCTTTTTAGCTCCTAGTCTGCTTTTCAACAAGCATTATCACAATGTTCATTTCTGATTTTTTTCAATTCTTCTTAAGGATGAATTGTCAGGGTTTGTAACATACTTTTAAATTTGAAAATAAAGGTTATTGTTAACTTCAGAGAAAAGTAATGCTGGCTGAAAGGGGGAATATAACCTGATTTGACGAGGTGAAGGTGTGGTAAAAGCAGCAGGATCTGCAGTGACAGTTTCCTTTGCAGTTACACTCTTTTCTGCATTATGACAGCCTTCAAACTGTAGCTATTTGTAGAGAAGCAGGACAGCTGAATGTGTCATTCAGGAGAAGTTCCACCTCTAGAAGAACGAACAGTTAGAGTATTAGCTTGGGTCTCAGACCTACATTCAATTCTCTAGTCTACCACAGACCCTGGGCAAGTCACTTAGGGTCATATTTTTAAAGGTACTTAACTTCCATTGATCTCAAATGAAATCAGTTGGAATAAGATACCTAAATCAGACATGCCAAATCTGCGGGGGGGGGGGGGGGGGGGGGGGGGGGGAGGGGAATGGGAAGACAGAGATTGGGCTTGTTTTTGGCTTAATTGGCTTGTGAGTTGCTTGTTGGCTAGTTTTTGGCTTGTAGCTTGTTGACTTTTTTTTTTTTTTAATTGGCTCCCAGAAAGCAGGGGCCGGGGGGGCCAGCAGGGCCAAGAGGGGGAGAGAGTCAGGGGTGCACAGCGGGCCCATCATAGACCCAGACTGCACATCAGGGGGATCTAGTCACAGAGCATTGAGGTTCTTAGGGACTGCCTTGCTCTGTCCTTGTTTTGAAATGGGATTAGCTGGATTTTTGACTTATTGTGAAAGTGGGAGTGCTTATTTACCATGTGAAAGTTGGCAGCTGTGACCTAAATACTTTTACAAATCTGACCTATAGTCTCTTCATTCCTCATCCATGAATTGGGATTAATAGCAGTTCCCTACCTCAAAGGGTGTTGTGAGGATAAAAAAATTAAAGACTATAAGGCACTCATACAATATGGCAATATGGGCCATATACGTATCTTAGACAGATAAAAATGCTACTGAACCATTAGATTGGCATTTATTGTGTTTCAAAATGACTCATACATTTTTAGAATGATGACTTTAGAAACCTATTTAGCCCCTTATTTGTTTCATCTATTAAAATCTATATGACTTTTCCATGTAAAGAAGAAGTCAGGTAAGTGTTATTATGCACATTAACAATGAATCAGAGCGACCGAGGCAAATGCTGTCAAAAAATGTCCGCTTCACATGCTTCCGTTATTGGCTGATCAACAACTGGCAGCTACTGGGGACTGATGTTCAGAGCTGCTAAGTACATGCAGCTCTGATAGAATACATTGCAGCTGGATTTGTGGTTCAGAACATCTGAAAGTCAGTTCACAGATGTCTCAAGTTGGGCTTCTGAAATAGGAGGCACCCAAAATTATTGGCTGCTCTCTAGAACTTGGGCCTAATAAATTGCCCAAGATTACACAGAGCATGCTACTGGGAGCCAGATATAGAATCCTGTCCCATAATCCAACTGCTAGTCAACCCTATCTCTCAGTTTCTTGACTTGTAATAGGATTGTGTCATTATCAGGTGCAAGTGTCAGTCCAACTAGAGTAGAAAAAGTGTGAGAGTAATAGAGTCTCTCTAGTAAATCTTAGCTTTATCAGAAGATAGCCTTCCCAAGAGAGGAACTTTTTCTGTCTAAGTTGTACAGCACCTGCCAAAAGTGAATTAGTTCCTTACGCACAGCATGCTGGAAAACCTCAAGAGTCCAGAAAGATCTCATACAGTTACGTGCCAGACTGCTGCATGCAGGATCAATCTATCACAGGCACCCAGAGATCAGAGACTCTAGCAGAGCCCACGAGACAGGCTCCTACACTTTTTTTGGCGTGTTCAAGGCAGACTTTTACAATGCATTGTGCTGATGAAAGAGCAAAGTTTGTTTCGATGCTAGAACTGGATTTTGAAGTTAAGAATCTGAGGTTGAAAGATCCTGCAGATTTTCAAAAACACAGAGCCTCAGGCTAGCCTCAGATTTTTTGCCAAGCCTGAACTGCCATGAAATTGCTGTAGAGTGGGAAATTCAACTATTTTTCTCTCTCAAGAACTTGGCTGACATTTAAGTTTAAAGGGGAAGACTGATGTTGAAAAGTATCGGGCAAGTACAAATACAGCTAAATCCTCGTCTAAAGTGGAATCTGAAATGTCAGATTTTTAAGCATTATACTGACACGATAAATATCAAGTAGACAACTCACCTTCAAACATGTCAAATGCAGTCAATGCAGTGGGCCTTATTCTCCTCTGATATGGACAGGATTTACATTGGAGTAACTATTGACTTTATTAGAGGTGTTGCTTGTTTATACTACAATAAGTGAGAGGAGAATCAGGCTCATAATCTGTATACACAAATGCAGGATTTGATCTCAAGTCCCAGTACTCCCGTCCATAAATGGAGGGTAGTTGCTATCTGTAGATCACTGCTGAAGGAGTGTAAATAGTGGGGAGTGCTGGTTGCAGAACAAGCACCCCTATTCATCGTTCTGCAGAAGTCCATCTACAGGAGCTGTTCAGGGTTCAGTCTCTGCAGCTTGGGAAAAGGCTGGAGGGGTCAAAATTCAGGGGGCCAGCTATGTTCCTCCCACTAAACCCCTGTCAGTACTGATGTTGCTTTTCCGCATCTCTTCTAATCTATTGTTTCCCCTCTACCAAGCAGTGGCAGGTGTTCGGTGCCTTGAAAGTCAGCTTCCCACTGGCAGAGAACAGACTCATCTGCTGCTTGCACAGGTCCCTCTACACAGAAACTTGTGTAACAAGAAAGTACCACCATCAGAGAGCATGTCTCCCCTAGATTAAATATTTGTTTGCATGCTAAGAAAAAAAAGACTTGGAAGACTGTAACAGCACCAGCTGGTGACACCTACCATAACACCAACTAATCTACTGATCCATGCTTTTGTACCATATTCCATGGTGTTTGAACACCTCAGAAAAGCGATCTGTCATCCACCTGATAATGGCTAGGAAGGTGGTAAATTGTGATTACTGTTACTGATTGAATAAGAACTGGGTGTGACTAAGAACTGTACAGAGCTAGTCTATTCTATGCCATCCTATTCATTTTATCTGATCTTCTTCTTGCCATGCCCACTTGTTTGTTTCACGCACCTTTGTCTTCTCAACTCAGGCAGAAACAGTCATTCACTCTCTATTTCAACAAAGTCTAGCACAATGGAGCCTTGGCCTGGTTGAGGACTCTAGGAGCTACCACAGTATAAATTAATAATAATAATTTCCCTCTCTCCCGACATACTTTTTACTTTGTCCCAGTGCTGCACAGAATTTACCTTGGACATTGTTTGTGGCTTTGTTTGCAGTATTGACAATCCCAATCATTCAAAACTCATGAGTAGGGCTTTGTATTCGCACGGAGGTCATGGATTCCGTGACTTTCCATGACCTCCATGACTTCTGCAGTGGCCAGTGTGGCTGGCCCCAGGGACCACCCAAGCAGCTGGCTCCAGGGTCAGCTGCTCAGCTGGCCCCGAGGACAGCCACACCGACTGCTGCTGGAGCGGCTCTGCAGCCAGTTCCTGGAGCGGCCCTGGGACCAGTTGCACCGGCCACTGCTGCTCAGGTGGTCCCCGGGACCAGTTTCCTGTGGACCGCCTGAGCAGTGGCCAGTGCGGTGGGGCGGCTAGAGCAGTCCCTGGACCCCCAGCAGTGGTCCCCAGGTGGCGGGAGCAGCCACTGCTTGGCAGCCCTCCCCACCAGCAGTGGCCCCCAGTTCTAGAATCATGGGCCAGCCAATGGGAATCCATGTGCCCTGCTCTATGGCTTCCCACAGGTTTTGAGGAGCTAAACCCACCTTACAAACCCTGCCCTCCACTAGAAGCATTCGAAGATTGCAGATTTACACCAATGTAACCAGAGCTATCCTTCATAGGAGTCAAGCGAGTTAGAATATATTTACACCGGTATACCTAAGAGCATATTTTGGCTTGTATAGCTAATGCCAAGGGTAAGAATGAAGCAGACTACATAATAAAAAGTTACACAAAAAGGTGAATAAATGATGTATGTTATAAATGAGTTATTTTGTGAGAATTTACATGAACAACCACAGGGAAGGCAGAGATACAGTGGCAGTAACGGGGATTGGGCAGGGATACACTTTCACATGCTGCCATCACCAAGACAAGTAGAGAAAGGAGTAGGGTCCTATCATTCTTCTGTTGCATGCTTATCCCCTTCCCTTGAGTCTGCAGAAATCCCTCTGAGTGTGCTCTAATCGGATTGAGCCTCTCAGCTGGCCCAATGGCTGAGTATAGGATCTTTTCCGACTGAAACTCAAGGAACTATAGGAGGAAAACTAATGCTAACCCCTATGCACTGCCTGGAGCCATAATGGTAAGAGATCAGAGGAGGCCCCTAGGGATCAGGATGCCAAGCCCTAGCCTCTGCTGTGCCTCCAGACCCTGCCTGGATCTTGAGGATCTACTGGTTTTGGAGGATGGCTGAACCCACTTCTACTTCCAAGTGCAGAGGGCAAGCCATGACCCCACTGAAGAATTGGAAGGAAACTCCGTGAATGCTGAAGTTCTCTGCCAAATCCTGTTCCCTTATTCAGGAATAGGCCTTGTAGGGAGGATGATGAAACTGTATGTGAACAGCAATAGAGCAATGGCTGGAAATCCTGAAATACCTCCTACTATTTTGTTTCTTTATTTCTATGACCACAACTTGACCTAAACTGAACTAGCATGACTGCACAGCCCTATGACGATGAATCTTTAGCAGATAATTGACTGTGCATTCCTATATGAGTATGTATAGGAAAATGTATCTTGCAATTTAAAAAATAAAGACAAGTATTTCTGGCTCAAAACAAAACCGCTGAGAGAGATTCTGTTTCATGGGTTGCTAAACATTTGTTTACCGCAGCAGAAACCAGATTCAGAGCAGTCATAGATCTTCTAATTGTTCATTTCTAGGAGATCTTGAAAGCATCCTTCACATGTTATTTACCATTTATGGGAGGAAAGACAACTTTATAGTTTTAACAAACACGACTGACAAAATGGTAAATCTGATTTTATGAGATTGTCTTTGTAATTGCAGAAACAACAAGTCAGGGACAGGATTGAACAGATAAATTTAAACTAAACTACAGTAGTTTGCTATTCTTTGTCATTTCTCAGACTTTAAGAAGGAAGACAAGCTTACTGAACAGTTATCCTTAAATGTACCTTGCTTAGGGCTGAAAAGCCTGGATTAAATATGATGTGAATAAATGGCGGTTTCTCCCCTCCTCGGCTATGAGTTTGACACGATGCCTAAATGTCACATTTTGTGGGCTCCATGTAACTAATTTTGAATGGACCTAGAGTGGATTTCTCCATAAATTCATTGTGTGAAGTTGCCCTTTACAGTACTGGGTAAATTTCAGACAAAGTAACTCAGACTGCTACAGACCCTATAGTTAAACTCACTGTGCATTACAGTGGTCACTGCTCCAAACCTTTCAATGAATTCAAGGGATATGAGAGGTCCTGAAGTTCTTCTGGAGATCAGCAAATGGAACAGATTAACACTGCAGAGTCTGGCAAACCAAGACCTGTGTGAGTCAATCTTTTTATCCTCCTACAACTGGGGCAATGAATTTCAGCTACAGGGCTTATTTTGTTAATCAGCAATGAACACGGGACCGTTCACTGTGTAATGTCTATTTTCAAAGAAATAGATGGGAATGAATAGTGTAAAAAAAAAAACTTGAAAGGAACCAAACTAAATTTTAGGTTAAAAAAAGTCACATGTTGTAACAGGGTTTCATCTTTAAAGTATTTATAAATGAACTATAGATGCTTTGATGAATAGTAATTCAGTTGTTTTAGATGCTTAAAACCATGGCTTGTAACCATATACAAACATTTCCTATTGATATGCTCAGAACCCTCTATATCACATACTACTCACCTATGTAAGATGCTTCTAACATCTATTGATCCTTTATTAATCTTTTTAAACTGTTTATAAATGAAATCTAAATATGAAGTCTGACTCCCAAATTCTTATGAAATGGCATAAAATGGGTAATAGAGAATGCTCTCTACTAGAGAGAGCTGTGAGCACTTTGTGAAATTTGAAACTGAACTATGGGAATTCTGTTAAATGTTAATGTCAGAAGGGCAGCCCTACCTGGAGCATCCTCCATGGGCAGGCTGAAGCATGCCAAGTGCACCTGCTCCAGTTTCCTTCCTTCCTTCAGGCCTCCCAAAATAGTCCAAAGGATCTTCTCCAAGTATAACTACAGCCCTTGTGGGGCTCATTTATTCCCAAAGTCCTACAACCATAGTCTGGAATTTCTCCAGCATAGTCCAGACACTGCATGCAACATATAGCTCTGGCCTCCCCCCACTATGCCCTGACTCTCCATTGCAGTCATCTCCTGTTCTTGTACCAGGACACCCTGCTTTTCCTGGGGGTCCCCCCAGTCTTTCTGCTGGCAAGAGAGCATTCCTCGCTCCCCCGGGCCTATTCATGGTTCCTCTGGGTCCAGCTCTCCAGCCCTGGAGGTTTCAGCCCTTTCCCTGCTTGCAGCACTCTGCGCCATGGCTCCAGCTCTCCACCTTAGTGCCTGTTAGCTGGTTTGAGAGTTCATGGGCTCTTTCCATGTGCTTTCCCAGCTCTGCGCAGATGGCAGTTCAGCAAACCTTAATAGTACCACCCAGTGTGGTCAAGAAAGATGTGGAGAAATTGGAAAGAGTCCAGAGAAGAGCAACAAGAATGATTAAAGGTCTTGAGAACATGACCTATGAAGGAAGGCTGAAAGAATTGGGTTTGTTTAGTTTGGAAAAGAGAAGACAGAGAGGACATGATAGCAGTTTTCAGGTATCTAAAAGGGTGTCATAAGGAGGAGGGAGAAAACTTGTTCACCTTAGCGTCTAAGGATAGAACAAGAAGCAATGGGCTTAAACTGCAGCAAGGGAGGTCTAGGTTGGACATTAGGAAAAAGTTCCTAACTGTCAGGGTGGTTAAATACTGGAATAAATTGCCTAGGGAGGTTGTGGAATCTCCATCTCTGGAGATATTTAAGAGTAGGTTAGATAAATGTCTATCAGGGATGGTCTAGACGGTATTTGGTCCTGCCATGCGGGCAGGGGACTGGACTCGATGACCTCTCGAGGTCCCTTCCAGTCCTAGAATCTATGAATCTATAAGTGCTGGAGGCCAGAATGTTGTTGCCTCAGTAGCACTGTTTGGGCTGCTCGGTGCTTTTTTGTCCTTGGAATTTTAATGTTATTAGCAGATAGTGCAGCATGTTGGTTCAGCAGACTTCAAAGTTACTGATAAAGAAAGACCACAGGCACAGCTCAGTGACAAAGTCACTTAGCCAGATTTATTGCTCCCTGGACACAGTCTCAGTACCCTGTCTCTGTGGTTACAGGTGCACTGACACATAAGTGTCTAGTAGCAAGGAATGACTCAGTCAGCGGGGGGAGTTTCTGCTGTACCAGAGGCCACACAAAGAATTAAGGCAAAGTACCCTGACATTTATAGGCTAAAACAAACTAACACACACAACTTCCACACCACCTTACGTATTTCATGACATCTGTTTGTTACCTCCCCTTGTTCCTGATATCTTGGACAAAACATCTCTGGGATTCATTACTTTATCAAATCATCTTATCTTGTACTAGATTGGGGTTTACCTGTGTTAGCTGGAATATATTTATTGAACTATGTAGTGCCTACACTAACAAGAACTTTCCCAACTTCATGTATTGGACAGTGAACTTGTAAACATCTACTTTAATATATGACCTGACTTTGGTTCACAGTCTTTGGTTCAGGCCTCAGATCTTGCACCAGGCCCAGTGCTCCAGTCAGTCAGAATCTCTCTCTCAGTGCAAACAAACAACACTCTGTCCTGATCCTCCTGCCCTCTCCAGCCCTGGGTCTCTGGCTTGGGGACCCTAGCCAGCAAACCCCTCTTCCTGCTATTCTGCCTTCAGATTTCTCCCAGGCCCTAGCCATACAGTTTCCTAACCAATTCCTCCCTCTTCCAAGAGAGGCCCTGCAGAGCCCTGTTCACTGCAGCTTTCCCTAGAGACCTCCTTCACTCTCCTGACTTTTCCTGACTGACTCTCCCTCATTGAGTTTCTCTTTGGCCTCATCCCAGTCCTTTAAAGCCTCCAGGTTCTGCCCTGCCTTCATAATTGGACAAATGGGAGCATGTATCCTGGCACAGAGGCAGTGGGCCTACTTCATTTACTGGGACCACCCACCCTCTGACAGTTAACAACTCTCCCCCTCCCCCCCCCGCAATTTTTATTCTATTTTTTTCATTTACAACTTTATATTTAACATTACCAAAGCAAATGAACATCCCCAAAGCTACATACTGTCCTTCAAATCCCTCCTTAAAACTCCCCTTTGCTGTGATATCTACAAGAAACTTGACAATGGGTAAGCTGCTGGTGTACTGATACCACTAGTTATGCTGAACAATATGGTCTCATTGTTTCCTTGTGCTCCTGTCTGTTGTGTCTTATTTTATACTTAGACTGTAGGTTCTTTGTTTGGACCACATGCCTCAAACTGGGGTCCTGGTCCATGACCAGGTCTCCTACATTCTACAGTAATACAAATAGACAGACTACGGACAAATACATACAGCATTGTTGGCATTCTGAAAGCTGGAGTGGCAGAAGCTCCTTAAAGGGGGGAGAGGGCACCAGTACCCAAACTGTGGCCCCACCTCCTTCCCCCCAAGGCCCTGCTCCTGCACTGCCTCGGCCTCACCCCCAAATCCCCCCCCCTTTCCACTCTCTCCACCCTGTCACTTGCCCTTATGGCCAGTAAAAAGTGATGGAACCATGGTCCCCTGACCCCTTGCCCCCTGGGTTTGAAAGGCAATTATAGACAGATACAAAGAAATGTGCACACTCTCCCTATCTCTTGGGGATTCTGAAGTCCCAAGATGAAGTTGAATCATGGCAGTTCTGCTGCACAAGGAAAAGATTTAGGAAACTGTGACAAAGGGGGAATGTTCTTAATGTTTTCTCTGAGTGCTGTGTGGGTGCCTCAGTTTCCCCTATGCCTTTCTTGAGTGCCTAGGGGTGTGTGATTGTTGCAGAGCCCTAGGGGGCCAATGTGATGCTGTCTGCACAGAGAATGCTGACACCCTGTCTCCTGGCAACTGATGGCCTGGGCCCCTCCTCTGCAAAAGTGCCAACTGAAGGTGTTGGAGAGCAAAGAGATCAGGTGACCTCCCGGGAGAGAGACAAAGGCAAGAGGAGGGGCTGGAGAGTTTTCAGTTTGGAGCTGGCTGGGAACATGGAGGGGATCCCAGACAGGGCTCTAGCCTCTCCTAGCCCCCAAGATGGACCTGACTGAGGGGGTCCTGTTGTCTGTACCTGCAAGACTTGTCTTGAACTGTGTTCCTGTCATCTAAATAAACCTTCTGTTTTACTGGCTGGCTGAGAGTCATGGTGAATCGCAGGAAGCTGGGGGTGCAGGGCCTTGTCTCCCCCCAAACTCTGTGACAGAAGTACACAGTCTCTTTCCCCAGCAGAGCACACAGCTCAGCTTCACGTGGGATCCCAGCATGCTATCATGCAGGAGAAAGATAGGGTGAGGCAAGGAGAGGACTGAGGGTAGAGATAGTGTATCAGCCCCCCCCACAGCTCTACAGACTGTCTTTCACTACCGAGCAATGTAACCCTGACTGTGGCTCTAGGCTAGGGTTTCCCACTGCTTTGTTATGCATCGTACTACCTCCCCAAATCAAAAACATGCTTTTATTTCATGTTTGCATGTTGAATTGCTCCAGTTCAAGCATCCTGATCCAAGTAAGTGCTAGTAAACAGGGAAAAGGGAATTGCAGACATGCCACTGTACTTGCCCATGGACAACTCCTCCATGCATTTCAACAGCAGAATCCACCGAGCATAAAATGCTGTTTGGAAAACAATAAACATATTTTACAAGACACCACATTAAAACAAAACCAATATTTTCAGCACCCCTCCCACCCCCAAAAATGCTAGTTTTGTTTCCTTCCTCTCTTTATTCTTTCCCCTCCCCATTTGGTAGTCAAATGAAAAGGGGCAGGAGAAGGAAGAGAAGAATAGGAACAAGTTTTTAAATAAAGGAAAAAAAGGAATGAAACCAGAATTTCAGTTTTTTCATTCTCAGGTTGCTGGATTTTTGGTTTTGAAAAAACACAAGTTATAAACTTTTTGGAACAATGCTGTTTCTTTCTATGAAAGAGTTGTGCCCAGTATAACTAAATCTCCAGGTACTAATATAATACTAAAAAATAAATGATAATACTAAAGGTCTAACCTTAAGTCTAGCATGGAGCAAATTAGACAGTTTAGGTATAGTTAGCCTTTACTGATAGATTTATTTTCGCTCATAGAAAAAAGATCACCCTCACACAAAATAGAATACACCATTAAAATCCATCAGAACCTCTGTTCCATAAATAAGCCTCTAAGGAAGAACATTCTAGATGAACCCTTCCCTAGACAAACAGTGCACAGGTGAACTGAGTCTTCTTATTACTCCACCCCAGTTAGATGCCACAGCACTCCTTATAAAACTGGACCTTTCCTAGTCTAGGAGTTGTTATGCTGCTAAAGGGAGCTCAAGGCGGGTTGTTTCTGTTTCTGTGGGGCAAGATGCTGTTATGCTAAACATAATCTTTAAATGTTGTTTTAATATAAAATGAACAGGGATCCCTATTTGCTAATTGTTGTGCATTCCAGTGCACAGAAAGAGAAACCTAAAGTATTTATTTCTGTCAGATAAAAGTAAGCTGGGCTGTGACTGGCCTTTTGGGAGCTCACAAGGGAAGGAGAGGAAATCTTCTTATTTCCATACTTCCCTATTGTGCTAAGGCTTGGGAGCCAGCCTAAATTCTAGCAGGGAGGTCAAAGGTCACATGTTTTCTAATCATGCAACAAGCACTAATCCACTCAAATAAGGCAAGATGCAGATAGGGAGGATAACCCCTTTTTAAAAAAAACTACTATGCTATTTGCTGGGGGGAATAACAACAATATATGCATATACTACCTATTTAGAAGGAATAGCCTTACCCTATTTTCACCAGCCAATAGAGTCTGGGTAGGAAATCATGTTGGGTGCCTCATATTAAAAGGCAGTTGAACCACCTCTCTGGGATGTGAGGTCCTGGAGGCTGAGTCAGTATGAATGCTTCTCTAGACTTTTTGCACTGTCCCCCAGTGCAGGCTGTAATTTAAAAGCCACAGGGTAGCCCTTTCTGCTTTACTCTGTCTTCTTGGAGCTGTAACTGCCTCTATTACTCTGCATCTAACAGAAATAGCTTTGTGCAAATCCCCATAAAAATGTAGCAATAGGTATTTCTTGATATTAGCAGGTTTTTATACTGATTTGCTTTTTTAGAGGCCTCTAGGTTTGTTTGTGGCAGAGATTGAGGGATTTCATCCCTCAGTTACACCAGAGTAAATTTTACTTCAGTTGAGTCTTTTTTGATTTACACCTGCATAATCACAAAGAGAACGGAGTTCATGGAAACAGCCAGCTCAGAATGACAAGCAGTGGAATCTGTGATTGGTGCCATTTTGCTCCTGCTGCTTAACGAGGTCAAGTTTTTGCTTTTAAATGTGTTGAGGCTGCTCACAAAGTCCTTCTCTTGCACTGGTTCTGAGGAACAAATCGAACTGAGAAGCTTCGCAGGGTT
The DNA here is from genome assembly GCF_011386835.1 of Chrysemys picta bellii. Classification (NCBI taxonomy): domain Eukaryota; kingdom Metazoa; phylum Chordata; order Testudines; family Emydidae; genus Chrysemys; species Chrysemys picta. The sequence goes on from NC_088793.1 coordinate 27,192,898, forward strand.
TGACTCATCCTGTGAGCAATCAAAGTTTCATACTCTGGGTCTGATGAAAGGTAACCTGTGGGCGTACATGAGAGACTGCTCTGAGGCACAAGCCATAATGTACCCCTTTCAACAAGGGCTCTAATCTTGCAGCAAGGGAAAAGGCAAAAGAAAACACACTTTGTGGTTTTGGAATTTTATTAATACAATAAGGCGTTCATTAGGGCTTTTAAAACCGCAGCCTTCAAATAGGACCTCAGACGGACTGTCATGTAGCAACACCTCCTCAGAGCTAAATCCCTGCAGGGGTGCTGGGGAACCACACACTTTAGCAGCCATTGCTACACCTTTTTCTGCATCTACTCCCTGGCATTGAGTGTAGTCCAACAGTAGGTGTGGAAGAGGGAGGAGCCTCAGGTTTGGGGATGATACTGTCATGACCAGCCCTGTGACTCCCCCTTACACGCTAGATGCAAAAGGACAGAGATTTTGGCTGGTCTTTACAGACTTGCTCAGGGGAATGGAAGAAAAAGGTCCTTGCAATCTCTCTTCCACCCTGGTGCTCACACAGCTCCTGACATGATTGTAATGTTACACCATTACTTGGTCAGGGAGCCATTTTCAATGCAGTGCTCTAAAGGACAGCCAGCAGCGCAATTCCGATGCAAATCTCTGGAAACTCTTTGCTATGATTCCTCCCTTGTTCTACATCCACCCGCTCATTTACAGCCTCTTGGTTGAACTCTCTTGCTTAGAATCTCTGACATGACGAGAGCACCTAGCTATGCTTATTATTTATTATTTATTATTATGATGAAATTGGAGCCCAGCAGCTCTGTAAACCAGGCAAACTAAATGATTGCACAAGCTTTCTGTACTTTTTTTTTGTCATGGGCTTCTTCTCTTTGGGATGATCTGCCTTCAACCTTTTGAAGCTCCTTTTACCTAGAGTTATGCCAGAACTAGAACCTCATGTCTGAATCCTTAAAAACTGGGGGAGGGGGAGATCTGAACTCAGCATTACTGTTTGAATTGCTTGGTGCAAAGGAAAAATGGCATTTTCTTACTCAGCTCTGCTCCCTGTGTATATTCAGAGTTGTATCCACTTACAATGTTTTTTTAATCCTTTTTATTTTGATGTGTGCTAGACAACATTTGCTGAGTCAGAAAGAGATCCCAACTATGTAGAAAAATATCCCTGAAATATTGTTGATTTGAAGGGGTCCAGGACATCCTTAAAAACCCTTTTTTGGCAGTTTTTTCCAATTAACTAGTGAATCCCGGCAATGGAACTAAGAACATATATAAGAAGGAAAAAATTAGTGTACAATAGCTGTGCAAGATAAGGGATGAGCAGGACATGAGAGGGAAGCAGCATTACAAGCTTTGTTCAATGATCTGCTGCTGTCAATGAATGGAGGACAGAAATCCATTCACATTTTACTGCAGCTCTTGGCAGCATTCGACACAGATGATCACGAGGCATCCTGAAGGAGGTTGCAGGGGTCCAAGGCAATTTGCTGAAATATTTCACCTTCCTGGAGAGATGCCCTCCAAAAGTAATGGTGGAAAGTTGTACATCCACAACTAGACCCCTCACATGTGGAGTTATAGAAGGACCAATTCTCTTACTGGTCCTATTCAACATCTATGTGCAGTCACTGAGATTCCAGGAGTCATGGACTCAAGTGCCAACACTATGCAGATGACCCATAGTTCTGTCTTTCCATCAGGACATATGATAACACCATGATCATCAAACTGACCTAGTGCTTGGCAGAGATGAGTTCATGGATGAATAGCAGCTGGTTAAAGCCAAACCAGCTCAAGACAGAGACATATTGAGGAGTTTGCAGCCAGGTGCATTTTCCATTGGTAGATATGACCATACCTGGCAAATTCAGTCTGCAGTTTAGGTGGGCTTCTGGATCCCTTGCTGACAATCTGCTCTCACATAGCAGTGAGCATGAATAACACTTTCTACCATCTCTGATTGATGACAAGACTCTATCGCATCCTGGTGGATGATGAGCTGGCCTGAGTTATACAAACCTTCATCACCTGTACTTCATCGCCTTATCTATACTGCAGCAATTCAATATGCCTTCAGCATGAAGCCAGCGGCCATTAGGAAACTCCAACTAATTCAGAACACAGCGGAGCATCTTTTCAGCTATGCAGGCTACTGTGAGCACCTCCGACCTGCACTCCTCCCCCTTTCTATGGCTTCCCATAGAATATCAATCAAGTTCAAAGTCTTCTTCCTTATCTTCAAGGTGCTCAATGACCTTGGCTCAGGTACCTAAAAGATCATCGAAAGCTCAGGGATGAGGACTGTGATAACTCCACTCTGGCACAGCAGGGATGTTCACCCCAAGGGTAAAGCTCATTTATGCAGAAAACCGAGCTTTCTCTGGTGCTGGTCGAAAGCTGTGGGATGAACTGCTATAAGAACTAAGAACCACAGTAAACCTCACCACTTCCTATTCTAGGTGCAAGGCATGCTTCTTAGACCTTGCCTTCAAATAAATGGATTACAAATAAATTTAAAAAGAACCTCACATGCAAAACACTTTTGCATTGTCAGACTATAAATCACTTTGATGGTAAACCTGTGCCAAAACAATTTTCTATTATACTAGCCAAACCTACAGTGTGCATCCCAGTTACCTGCCAGTTCTTCCTATCTTCTGCCTGTATACTATATATTAGAAAGGGCTCCTTTATAATCTGAGTAATAGTGTTGTTGTTCAAGTGCATATCAATACCATAAAGGGCCTCTTCCAGGTATAGTATTGGAAATTTCATATGGAAATACGAGGACATAGTGCACCTGCTGTACATTTGTATCTGTGTAGACTCCGTCGTCCCTCCTACACGTTGGTCTCCTACCTTGCTGCAGAGATTCAGCACACTGTGCACACAGATACATTTTCCTGCCCTGTTCTTTGCCTAGCGTTCAGAAAGAGCCCTGAGGCACTGATTATCTCATAGAACTTAAACCATACCTGCTCTCTCCAAATTGAGCATTTCCAGGGTAATTAGAATTAAAACTATTACACACTCTGTAATGTAGTAGGTGCATAATACAGCTGGTAGATGAACACCTATATTTTTTCAGCTCTTCAGAAGATTTGTAAATCTTACAAATATGTTGCTGCTGCACCATCTTCCTTCATACTTATATCCTACTTACAACATTAATTCAGTGGCAACATTTATTTTTAACACCCGTCTTATTAATTCTGTGACAATACTAAAAAAGCACATTGGAATTAAATCATGTGCACACACATATGCATTTTGTATCATTTTGTGGGCATTTTTGTTTTATTTTTATTTGTTTTCTGCCATTTAAAAGTATTAAGGATTTAAATATTTTTCTGCTGGATGCTTCTTTTCTGCATAGAGTATTTTATATACTCTGACACACCGATGCAGATTTACTGAGGTATATCAGAATGAAATCACGTTACAGCCTTTTCCCTGAATTACTAGAATATTTTGCTGACAAGTTTGTGCTTGCATAACAGATTGGATTTCCCTTATTTCGTATTTAATATGGTTCATAGTCAAAATGTATAGTCAAAATTCAGATTTGCCATATGCTTCACTGCGTAACATGTATAAATATAGGTAAACAGCATGCCACACGCACAGATTCAATTTATTTAGAAATATCTAAATAGGGAAACCCCAGATGAATCAATAACAATATATGTACACACAGGAACTGGACACAGAATAAAGCAGTGCACTTACAAACACTTTAAGCACTGTGTGATGACTGAATACCCCAGAGAGCAATCTGGATCTTTTGGTAAACTGGGCTCATTCAAAGAAAATGTGCTTTAATATAGCCAAATGTGAGGTGTCACATCTAGAAACAAGGCATGAAGGCCACACTACACAATGGGGGACTGCATCCTGAAAAGCATGACTCTGAAAAGGATTTAGGAGTCATAGTGGACAACCAACTCAACATGAGCTCCTGGTGCGATGCTATGGCAAAAAAGGGCTAATGTAATACTTGGCTATATAAACTGGGGAGTGGTGAGCATGAGCAGGGAAGTGATTTTACCTCTTTATATGGCATTTGTAAGTCTAATATCCAGACTGATGGAATACTGTGTCCAGTTCTGGTGTCCACATTTTAAAAGGTGAAAAATTGGAGAGGTGCAATGAACAGCCACAAACATGATCTGGGAGCTTACAATGAGAGACATAGAGAGCTTAATCTGCTTAGTTTATCAAAATGAAGATTGAGAGGTGACTTGATTAGTCTATAAGTACCTTTACCCAAAGGACATACCAGGTACTACAGGGCTCTTTAATCCGGTGGAGAAAGACATAACAAGAATGAATGGTTAGAAGCTGAAGACAGACAACTTCAAATTAGAAATAAGGGACACATTTTTAACAGTGAGGACAATTCATTATTGGAACAAAGCACCAAGGGAGGTGTGGGATTCTCCATTTCTTATGTCTTCAAATCAACACTGGATGCCTTTCTGGAAGATATGCTTTAGCCAAACACAAGTTATTGGGCTCCGTACTGAGGTAGCTGAGCGAAGTTCTGTGCCCTGTGTTATACAGGATATCAGACTAGATTGTCTCATGGTCCCTGCTGGCATAAATAATGGTAAATTGACCTAACGACTACAAGTTATTAAGAATCCACCACATCCTAAATTATTCTACTTCCACTAATGCTATTATGCATGTGAGTGGTCCCATCAACTACAATGGGGCCACTTACATGTATAAAGTTAAACATATGCTTCAAAGTTTGCAGTTGCTGGGCCCAAATTTATTGTTTTTTGTTGTTGTTGTACCATATTTTAGTCACAGTTTGTTGAAAAATATGTAGAATTTTGATGAAGGAAATGTTAAAAGATTTGTCATTTTTATGTCTCAAAGACTGAATAGTCTTTTCATGCTATTCTTGCTATAGAAAATTCTTTTTTCAAAATCATAAATAGGGTATTGGAAATGGATTGGGGAAAAAGATGTTTCCTGAGAAATACAGAAGAAATAGGTGACAAAATTGTAAAGTTCCATCCTAGGTAAGCTTAAATAGGCAAAAGTATCAGGGACTATTGTAGTAAATATGTATGTGAAGAATATTTCAGGCCATAAACCCCAAAACACAAACACAAAAACTGGTTAGAAAGAAGAGGAGGGCTATACATAAATAAGGAGCAACTATTTTTAAAAGATAATTAAATGAGCAAAAAGAGAGACAATGTCAACTTGCAAACAAAACAATACTATATTCCTCAGTTATGTTTGTAATGGAAGAAGAGGGTAAAAAGTGCTTTTTATTTCTGTAACTGCTAATGCAAACATGGTGACAAGGCATAAAGATCAAATTAGTTGCAAACTCATGACTTTCTAGAGAAGGAAAGGATATAAACTGAAGGATAGAGAGATGCTGTAGAGCCCATAAACTTATAAGTGCCATCAGTATGATGGTAAGTACTCTCACCTCCTACTGACTTCAGTATGATTTGGGGTAATAGCATCTTGCAGGAGGCACTTGGTGGTTTGAGAAACTGTCTACACCACAAAAAATAGGTGGGTTTTTACATCAAGATAGCAAACTCCATGTAGAGGTCTCAATGTAAAATCCTAAAAGAGACAAGGCTCTGTTGTTTTTTCCTTGATGTAGATAGTTGAGATTAAATCTATACCACTGAGATTAAACATTAAACCACCCATACCTGGTTTACCTCAACCTGCTACACTGGGGTCAAAACTACAGTGCCTTGTCTCTGCTGAGATTTTACATGAGAAAGCTGTCTAGAGTTAGCTCACTCAATGTAAAAAAGCACCTTTTTGCAGGGAAGACAAAGCCTGAAATGGGCCCTGTAAAGGGAATCTTCTTTTCTCTTTCAGGGGAGCGCATGATGGGGAGGCATTATGTGGCGTGGAGATATTGGGAATAGTTACAAAAGGATTGGACAGGTTTATTAGTAGCCCAAATTGTGCTAGGCACAGCACAAACACATAGCAAGATATAGTCTCTGCCCCAAACAGTTTACAATCAAATAGACAGGCCGACAAAGGGTGGGAGGAGAAATAGCAGCACAGAAATGGGAAGCGGCAATAGGTCAGTGGTGGAGTCATGAACAGAGCCTACATCTCTTCTGCCTCCAGCTGAGTGCTCTATCCTTTTAGTTTTACAGTATGCACAGTACCAATGCATATCCATGAGTGGTAGTGAGTTGCCAACCTTCAGGATTGTCCTGGAGTCACCAGGAATTAAAGATTAATCTTTAATACATCCAAATAAAATTGGCAACTCTAATGAGTGGTACGAGAAATGAGGAGATACGTTTGACATTCTAACTGAGACATTTTTAATGGGGTTGCACTTTCAAACTATCTTCAAGTCTTTCAGAGCTCAGGAATTTAAGATTATGTCACCAACATAAGCTTACTCTTCATCATGAGCCTTCAAGGAGCAGTTTAAACTCACGTAAAAGAAAGACATTTTAAACAAAGTACAGAAGATTCTGTCACTGAGCAGGCAGTTAATTCAAATGGCTCAGCATGAGACAATTTCAGCTTGATTTCATTTAGAATTTATCATTTTTATGCGTGCAAGTGAGACGAACTCTAGGTTGGACTGGTGGCTCAGTCTGGGAGTCATGGACGTGAAAGTAATAGCAGAAGCATAGGCCAAGCATGAAACAATCTTTCTAAGTATTAGTGGTTTGCAATTTTCATGAGTTGATCTACCTACTTACACTGAGATACTTGCAGAGAACCACGTGACTCAACATAGGTTCAACTGACTCTTTGATACCCAACCTAATCCATCCATTTATGTATGATCCACTCCAAATCATCAGGCTGTTTTACATAGGGTGGTAAATAACGGCCCTGCATCAAGACTTGGGGCATAATGCACAATGTGTGGGGAATTTTTATTACCAAATATGATCACAGCATGCAGGTGAGAATGTGAATACAAATAACCGACAAGCTGACCGTCAGCTACTAAGTTGGTGTAAATGAATGCACTACAATGTAGATGTCAGTCTCTTCTATAGCAGCAGTCAAAGGCCAGGGCACTCTTTCACACAACGCTCAGAGCTTGTACATGTAAAGAGTCGGATTTTTAGAAGAATTCAGGACCTACAACTGGGGCCAGATTTTCATGGCAGGTGCTGGGTGCGGAGCTGAATGCTGCTCATTAAACTGCCTAATTGGGAGCTTTGAACATGAATGGCATTGACCGGCATAAAGAAAGCGTCCTGGGTCTCTCCAGCACTTCCCTCCTCCAGAGCTAACCCAGACTGACTAACCCTCAGTACTAGAGCTGAATAGATACTTCCCCAGCCACACCTCCTAGTTTCCATAGCCCTCATAACTAAATGCTTTCTTCCATAGATGGTTTTTTTCCACTTTGGATTCTCTTCCCAAACAGTCCCTGGTGCAGAGTACCTTTTTCCCCCTGAAATTTACCAGCTACTAGATCAGGGGTCGTCAACCCCTGACATGCGGCTCACCAGGATAAGCACCCTGGCGGGCCGGGCCAGTTTGTTTACCTGCCGTGTCCGCAGGTTCGGCCGATTGGAACTCCCACTAGCTGCGGTTCGCCGCTCCAGGCCAATGGGGGCTGCAAGAAGCGGCACGGGCTGAGGGATGTGCTGGCCGAGGGATGCGCTGGCCGTGGCTTCCTGCTGCCCCCGTTGGCCTGGAGTGGCGAACCGGGGCCAGTGGGAGCCACGATCGGCTGAACCTGCGGACGCGGCAGGTAAACAAACTGGCCCAGCTCGCCAGCGTGCTTATCCCGGCAAGCCGCATGTCAGAGGTTGACGACCCCTGATCTAGTAGCTGGTAAATTTCAGGGGAAAAAAGGTTATTTTGTGTCATGTGAAGGGCTGAGCACACAGTTGGTGCTTAAACAAATAAAGAACAAAAAATGCTGGCTAAAGGGGTAGGAGAGATGGCAAATGCTAGCAGAAAATGTGCACCTCCATGCAGCCTGACCACTCATATTAAAAAGGAACAATTGTGTTGTATTCAGTCTGTCAAGTAGTGAATACAAGTAAGGAAGAATTAATAAAGCTAGAAGGGTGAAATCCTGGCCCCACTGAAGTCAATGGCAAAACTTTCACAATGGGGCCAGGATCTCGTCCAAAGTATTTCAATGCAGTAGTGCTTCTGGATCTTACCGTCTAATGCCTCCTGAAAGGACAGTAAGCTACAACACACGCTTTGGCAAAGGGTTAGAGTCAAATACCAGAAGGCCAAGTGCAATAACAGTGATACACTATGTCCCCCCATGTCTCAACCCCGGGGCTTTTATTCCTTTTTCACATACTTGCAGAGGAGAAAAATCCGGACGTTCCAGTGCTGATTTTATATTTGTCTGACCGTCTTTGGTGAGAAATCATGCTGGAAATCTTGTGAGAGCAGACTTTCTTGTGAGATCTGTAATGGTTCTTGGCTTTGACCAGGTCAACATAGCTTCTCCCTTATGAACCACAATTTCCATTTGGTATCCAGGAAATGATTACATTCCCTTTTGAACTGAATACACAATGAGCTGCTCCAGACACAGATATAAAAGATGAACGACAAAATCCCATCCCTCCTGTGAACATCACTTTTGATCATTTGCAGCCTTCAGACATGCCTATCAAAGATGCATTTCCCAGCGGACAGAGGCAGCTTGTTTGCTAAATGCATTGCACTTTAACCTGAGACAGTGGCCTTTATCTGTAATTAAGATAATGTATCATTGCAGCAGCTACAGACTATTCTGAATATCAGAGCAAAGAGCACTGTTCATCCTTTAATACAGAAAGAACCTATGAGCTGGATGGTGCTGCAGCTAAGACCTCTCTGCTCTCTTTGAGTTCAGAGGGAATAAAACAGGATCAGGGCCTGAGTGGAATAGGGCTACTTTGTATTTTCAAGGTCAAATGGAAAAGCCTTATCTGCACTCAGGTTTCAGCCAACAGTGTGGCTGCACCATTGGAAACCCCTAATGTAAACACAATTTACACTGGTGCCATGCAATTTTCACTCACTGGTGCAGCTTTCATTAGATGTTTGTACCAGGGCAGGTACAGGGGTGGCAGAAATCCCTGTGGAGACAAGTTATTGTGTCCCATTGTCAGTCAAAAGGACGTTAAGAGAGCGCACATTAAGAAAAAGGATCAGCGAGTCCTGTCACAGCTTTCCTAGGAGACCCAGAGACTGCTAGGGATTTGCTTTATTAAATAAGTAGGAAGACAGCTTTCTGCAGCTCAGAGAATTAGGAAGGATAAATGGAGGCAACTCGGTTAAGCCAGAGGTGAGATCCCTCTGACATGTAGCTGCCACAGAAACAAAATTGAGGATGCAGGTAAATGTCCATGCAATGCAGAGTTGTGCAGTTTCTGCCTGTGTGTGTGTGTTTTGTGCATCCTGACAGTCAGCAGATTAGAGCAGGCAGAGATGCTGGAACTGCAGGAAAAGCAGGGACATCAACAGGAGGAGGTAAGAAAAGAGATAGCAATGACTTCTGTGTGTGTCTGTCTGTAAGCGAGTGTACAGAACACCCTTTTTAGTACCCACAAGGCAGGTTCCTATATAAACATAAGCACAGATACATTAAAAAAATATTTAGCCCCCTCTTCTCCTTGCCCCCCCAAACCCCAACAAATTTCTAACCCTGACTTTCCAGACATTAATGAAAGTTTCTTCCCATGTAAAGTACCCCAAGGGGAGTGAACAAAAGGTATCTCAGGGGGATGACATAGGAGGTGAAGTGAGAATTTGGATCTGACTCCAGGTGACTGCGTGTGATACATGGTGCAGACCCTTCAGGGTTCTTGAGGCTGAGCATCAATGTCCTAATGGGGCATCCAGGTCCATTTTCCCTAATCAAAGAGGACAGCATCACCTCGGGACAGCTGAACTCAAGAGGAAGCTCGGAGCCAGAGGAACTTTCTCACCTAGCAGAGAGGATCTGAGTCCCTTTAGAGACTGATTCACTAGAAAAGATAGCTGTGCTGCATCACTAATAGAGGTGCTGACCAAAGACTGGGCAGTAACTAGGGAAGAAAGACTGCTAGAAGGAACCTCTCTCCACTTCTGTTAGGAAGCTCAGACAATCTATTTGGAAAGTCCTGAGGAGCAAACGGTGCATGTTGCAAACTGATGTGTTGGTGGTTACTCTGCTTTCAGGAGGCACTGAGCAAGGCATCTGAATCTGGTTTCCTTTGTTCTGACAGGATTTCAAATGAAACAGTGAGGTCTCTCTGAGAAAGAAGCTATTTTCTTCCCTGTTGCCAAGGAGGTTCTGGTGGTTGGATGCCTAGAGCTGAGGCATACCCGCTCCTGGCACTAATAACGGGCTTTATAACTCGAGGCCGTGAGGAAGTGGGAGCAGGAGGAAGACGATAAAATGGATGGCTCAACAGCAGCAGCAAATGGTACAGATGATGAAAGAGCAGCAACGAGTTCAGCCAGTTGATGAGCAGCAGGAGTGAATTCAAGCTGCTGCCTGCTCTCTAACAGTTCAGGAAAGAACAGCAGGAAGGCCAGATGGCAACTTAGTGAGCTGCAGCAGGCCCAGCACTGTCAGGTCTGCAACAACATGATGCAGAGCTTGATTCCCAGGCCTGCCCAAGCAGCCTATGGGGACTGCCTGGGGCTGACGTTTCCCACTGCCAGCTCTTTGTGCCTATAAGATACCTCTTATGTAAGCCTCTCTGTCGGCAATGCAGCACAGCTACCTCTAGTCATGAATCAGTCTCATGATGAGTCAGGCTCTGATGCTCTTACTCCACCCCGGGTAGTACTTGGAATCTATGAATGAGCAGATGCTAAGGCTAGAAAGGACCACTGTGATCATCTAGCCACCGCACTTCCCCCAAAATAATTCCTAGAGCAGACCTTGTCGAAAAATATCTGATCTTGATTTAAAAATTGCTAGTGATGGAGATTGCACCACAACCCCTGGTAAGTTGTTCCAATGGTTAATTACTCCCACGGTTAAAAAATGATCCCTTACTGCCAGTCTGAATGTGTCTAGCTTTGCCTTCCAGCCTTTGGATCAGGTTAGACTTTTCTCTGATAGACTGAAGAATCCATTACAGAATATTTCCCCTCCCCCCCCCCGTATGTACTTACAGACTGTAAGCATATGAAAAACTCCTCTCTGTCCTAGACCATTAAATCCCCAGTAGCTAGGCTGATGCTGTCTCTTTAATAAGAAACTGGGGCAGCAGTGCTTCAGGACCTCTTTGGGACCCTTAAGGGTCTGTATCATGTTTTACATCACACCTACTATATTATGCTCTGGGCTTGAGAATCATTGCATATGAACGAGGTTACAACCCCCTCCCCCTTCTCAATTACCATTTTATATAAATTGTTAATAAAACTCCTTTCTAAGCCCACATCAGATGTTTTTACCCATAATTTCTAATCAAAGAGCCGGATTCTCCTCTCAGTGCCACTTATATAAATTCAGAGTAATTAGACTGATGTTAGAGGAATTACACTGGATTTTCAGTATAGTAACTGACGTCGAAACTCTAGTTTGAGCTTAGGTAGGTTACTTATATTGTGTAACAATATGGCCTAACTCAGATCTCAAGATAATAAATAAAGAAAAAAAATCTTTGTGGGGTATGGTGCACTCCACCTTCCTATGGAAGGCCAATTGCTTGGGACATTCTATATTACAACTCCAGCAATCACTGCTGGCTCACTTACTTTGTTTAAACAAGAAGTTTAAATAGGCAAAATATGCATTAGAGCAGGGGTTCTCAAACCGGGGGTCGGGACCCCTTAAGGGGTCACGAGGTTATTACATGGGTGGTCGCGAGCTGTTAGCCTCCACCCCAAATCCCGCTTTGCCTCCAGCATTTATACTGGTACTAAATATGTAAAAAAAAAGTGTTTTTAATTTGGGGGGGGGGGGGGGGGGTCACACTCAGAGGCTTGCTATGTGAAAGGGGTCACCAGTACAAAACCACTGCATTAGAGGAAAATTACTCTTTCCCATGGTTTTAAAGAGAGGGAGGGGAAAGAGAGAAATCTGATAAACAGCCAAATTGTTTGTTTCACAAGATTATTTGGTAACTCGGTTCAACAATAGCGAGATCGGGACTTTATCACCATTAATAAGATCTGAAAAACAAAGCTCAATAATACAAGGCACAGGTATTTTGCATCAAATTGAACATAAGGCAGTGCTCATAAAATGAAAGATTTTGTGTGCTAGCACAGACGTGAGCAATGAGATTGTAGGGAACAATAAAAGGAAGCATTAAAGTTCAATAAAAGCTATAAGGTACAATCATAATTCCAGGTGCAATTCTAATTTTCAGATGCAAGAGAGAATCCATTTTATACCAAGTCATTTCTACTTTATTTTATTTTCTTCATTATTTGTTTTCCATTGTACCATAGGCAGCTAAGGGCCTGATCGTGCAATTCACTGCATAGCTTTTGAAATCTTGTCAGCACTATCTGCTCTCACTAAAGTCAATGAAAGTTGATCATCCTGTGCTCCTCTCAGAAAGCTCTTAGCAGCCAGCAAGATCAGGCCTAGTCTCTTCATCTCTCACATAAAAATTGGGATGAAAAGAACTTTGTAGAAGGAGGATAATCTTGTAGTTAAAGTCACGGTATTTGAGACCCATTCCTGGCCTTCTCATAGACTTTTTATCTGTGGGCAAGTCACTTCCCCTTAGGGTTGCTAACTCTATATTCACACAAAACCGAACACCCTTGCTCCACCCCCTGCCCCACCCCTCCTCTGAGACCCCACCCCTTCTCTGAGGCCCCATCCCTGCTCACTCCATCCCCCCTCCCTCTGTTGCTCACTCTCCTCACCCTCACTCACTCGCTCAATTACACTGGGCTGGCTCAAGGGATTGATGTATGGGGATGTATGAGGGCTCTGGCTAGGCTTGGGGGCTCTGGGGTGGGGCTGGTGATGCTCCAGGTGGCATTTACCTCAAGTAGGTCCCAGAAGCAGCGTCAGGTTCCCGCTCCAGATCGTAGGCGGCGGCACGGCCAGGCAGCTCCGAGCGCTGCCCCGTCCGCAGTTGCCGCCCCCGCAACTCCCATTGGCTGTGGTTCCCGGCCAATAGGAGCTGGCGCTTGGGGCGGGGCAGCACGTGGCGCCCCTTGGCTGCCCCTACACCTAGGAGCCAGAGGGGGGACATGCTGCTGCTTCTGGGAGCTGCACGGAGCCAAGCCTGCCTTAGCCCTGCTGCACCACTGACCAGACTTCTAATGGCCCGGTCAGCAATGCTGATCGAAGTCACCAGGGTCCCTTTTCGACTGGGCATTCCAGTCAAAAACCCTACTTCCCCTTTCAGTATTTCCATTTCCCCATATACCAAACGGGAATAATACTTGTGATAATTAATACCCTAGTGTTTATAAAGCACCTGGCTGGAAGGTGCTGCAGAAGTACAGAAAACTATTATTATTAAAGGGTAAAACTTTCAATTATATTTATGGATCCTTTATAAGAACATAGAACATAACATAACATAAGAACAGCCGTACCAGGTCAGACCAAAGGTCCATCTAGCCCAGTATCCTGTCTACCGACAGTGGCCAATGCCAGGTGCCCCAGAGGGAGTGGACCTAACAGGCAATGATCAAGTGATCTCTCTCCTGCCATCCATCTCCATCCTCTGACAAACAGAGGCTCAGGACACCATTCCTTACCCATCCTGGCTAATAGCCATTAATGGACTTAACCACCATGAATTTATCCAGTTATTTCTCATGACTTTAAAGAGTTTTCCTGTCTTGCAACTTGAATTCCATTGGGTAACACAGAGATCCAAGTAAAAAGGATACTGCCTTCCTGAGGGACAGACAATGTTATGTGTTTACTAATTTATGTAGGAGACTGGTCAAACAAGCTGTATTTTCCCTTCCTCCCCAAAAAATGTATTCCTCCAGCAGTTTTGGTTATCATAAGAATGGGAACTTTCAGCCAAGGACTGCTGGATGTAGCTCCTTAGGCAGGTTCTCAATCTGCTTCTGAATTTCCCACAGGGGAAAGATTGAGGGTATGTCTACATTATGAAATTAGGTTGAATTTATAGAAGCCAGTTTTATAGAAATCAGTTTTATACAGTCGATTGTGTGTGTCCCCACATAAAATGCTCTAAGCGCATTAAGTTGGCGGACCGCGTCCACAGTACCAAGGCTAGCATAGACTTCTGGAGCATTGCACTGTGGGTAGCTATCCCACAGTTCCCGCAGTCTCCACCGCCCATTGGAATTCGGGGTTGAGATCCCAATGCCTGATGATGCAAAAACAGTGTTGCAGGGGGTTCTGGGTACATGTCGTCAGGCCCCTCTCCCTCCCCCTCTGTCAGAGCAACGGCAGACAATCGATTTGCACCTTTTTACTGGGTTACTGTGCAGACAACATACCACGGCAAGCACGGAGCCCGCTCAGCTCAGCTCACCGTTACCATATGTCATCTGGGTGCTGGCAGACATGGGGCTGCATTGCTACACAGCAGCAGCTCCTTGCCTTTTGGCAGTAGATGGTGTATTACGATTGATATCCGTCATTGTCATATTCCTCAGTGAGTTCGATCAGAGGCACCAGGGCAGACATGTTTTGTCTCCTGGAGACTCAGTCCTGCCGGCAGTCCTATTGAACCGTCTTGACGATGATGGCTAGCAGTCGTAGTGCAGCATCTTCTGCCAAGCACCCAGAAGATGTTGATGGCTATCAGTCATGCTGCACCGTCTGCTGCCAGCTTAAGATGTAAAAAAATAGATGGACCAGATTTGTTCTGTATTCATTTGCTTCACCCTCCCTCCATGAAATCAACGGCCTGCTAAACCCAGGGTTTTGAGTTAAATCTTGGGGGGGAGGGCATTCTGTGTGACAGCTGTTTGTGTTTCTCCCTGATGCACAGCCACCTTTGTTGATTTTAATTCCCTGTACCTGTAAGCCATGTCGTCACTCGCCCCTCCCTCCCTCCCTCCCTCGGTCAGACAATAGTTTTGCGCCTTTTTTCAGCCCAGACGCCATAGCACTGGGATCATGGAGCCCGATCAGATCACCGCGGCAATTATGAGCACTATGAACACCACACGCATTGTCCTGGACTATATGCAGAGCCAGAACATGCCAAAGCAAAACCAGGCGAGGAGGCGATTGCAGCGATTGCAGCGCGGCGACGAGAGTGATGAGGAAATTGACATGGACATAGACCTCTCACAAAGTACGGGCCCCAGCAATGTGCAAATCACTCAGTTACTGGGGCAGGTTCATGCTGTGGAACGCCGATTCTGGGCCCGGGAAACAAGCACAGACTGCTGGGACCGCATCGTGTTGCAGGTGTGGGACGATTCCCAGTGGCTGTGAAACTTTCGCATGCGTTAAGGGCACTTTCATGGAACTTTGTGACTTGCTTTCCCCTGCCCTGAAGTGCCAGAATACCAGGATGAGAGCAGCCCTCACAGTTGAGAAGCGAGTGGCGATAGCCTTGTGGTAGCTTGCAATGCCAGACAGCTACCAGTCAGTCGGGAATCAATTTGGAGTGGGCAAATCTGCTCTGGGGGCTACTGTGATCCAAGTAGCCAACGCAATCAAAGACCTGCTGATATCAAGGGTAGTGACTCTGGGAAACGTGCAGGTCATAGTGGATGGTTTTTCTGTAATGGGATTCCCAAACAGTGGTGGGGCGATAGACGGAACCCATATCCCTATCTTGTCACCAGAGCACCAAGCCACCGAGTACATAAACCGTAAGGGGTACTTTTCAATGCTGCTGCAAGCCCTGGTGGATCACAAGGGACGTTTCACTAACATCAATGTTGGATGGCTGGGAAAGGTACATGATGCTCGCGTTGTCAGGAACTCTGGTCTGTTTCAAAAGCTGGAGGAAGGGACTTTCTTCCCGGACCAGAAAATAACCGTTGGGGATGTTGAAATGCCTATCGTTATCCTTGGGGACCTAGCCTACCCCTTAATGCCATGGCTCATGAAGCCGTACACTGGCAGCCTGGACAGTAGTCAGGACCTGTTCAACTGTAGGCTAAGCAAGTGCCGAATACTGGTGGAATGTGCATTTGGACGTTTAAAAGCGCACTGGCACAGTTTACTGACTCGGATAGACCTCAGCGAAGCCAATATTCCAATTGTTATTGCTGCTTGCTGTGCACTCCACAATATCTGTGAGAATAAGGGGGAGACATTTATGGCGGGGTGGGAGGTTGAGGCAAATCGCCTGGCCAATGATTACGCGCAGCCAGACACCAGGGCGGTTAGAAGAGTACACCAGGGCGCGGTGCGCATCAGAGAAGCTTTGAAAACTAGTTTTGTGACTGGCCAGGCTACGGTGTGAAACCTCTGTTTGTTTCTCCTTGATGAACCCTCCGCTCCCTACCCCCGGTTCACTCTACTTCCCTGTAAACTAACCACCCTCCCCTCCCCCCTTCGAGCACCGCTTGCAGAGGCAATAAAGTCATTGTTACTTCACATTCATGCATTCTTTATTAATTCATCACACAACTAGGGGGATAACTGCAAGGTAGCCCGGGAGGGGTGGGGGAGGAGGGAAGGAAAAGGACACACTGCAGTTTAAAACTTTAAAACTTTAACACTTATTGAAGGCCAACCTTCTGATGCTTGGGCAATCATCTGGGGTGGAGTGGCTGGGTGGCTGGAAGCCCCCCCACTGCGTTCTTGGGCGTCTGGGTGAGGAGGCTATGGAACTTGGGGAGGAGGGCAGTTGGTTACACAGGGGCTGTAGCGGTGGTCTCTGCTCCTGCTGCCTTTCCTGCAGCTCAACCATACGCTGCAGCATATCAGTTTGATGCTCCAGCAGCCGGAGCATCGACTCTTGCCTTCTGTCAGCAAGCTGAAGCCACCTATCCTCTTCAGCCCGCCACTTGCTCTCTTCAGCCCGTGATTCAGCCCGCCACCTCTCCTCTCGTTCATATTGTGCTTTTTTGCACTCTGACATTGACTGCCTCCACGCATTCTGCTGTGCTCTGTCAGCGTAGGAGGACATCTGGAGCTCCGAGAACATATCATCCCGAGTCCGCTGTTTTCTCCTTCTAATCTTCACTAGCCTCTGTGAAGGAGAAGGGAGAGGTGGTTAAAAAAGACACATTTTAGAGAACAATGGGTACACTCTTTCATGTTAAATTTTTCTGTTCACATTACACAGCACATGTGCTTTCGTTACAAGGTTGCATTTTTCCTCTTATATTGAGGGCCTGCCGGTTTGGTGTGAGAGATCACTCACGCAGTGCCAGGCAACAGATTTCGGCTTGCAGGCAGCCATGGTAAGCCACAGTCTTTTGGCTTTTTTTTAACCTTCTTAACATGTGGGAATGGTTTCAAACAGTAGCGCCCTCATTTCCCATACCAAGCACCCATTGGGGTGGCCATTTAAAATGGGTTTGCAATGTAAAAGGAGGGGCTGCGGTTTCTGGGTTAACATGCAGCACAAACCCAAATACCCCCCCCCACACACACACCCAATTCTCTGGGATGATCACTTTACCCCTCCCGCCTACCGCGTTGCTAACAGCGGGGAACATTTCTGTTCAGCCAAGCAGGAACGGGAACCTCTGAATGTCCCCTTAATAAAATCACCCCATTTCAACCAGGTGACCATGAATGATATCACTCTCCTGAGGATAACAAAGAGCGATAAGGAATGGATGTTGTCTGTATGCCAGCAAACACCGGGACCATACGCTGCCATGCTTTGTTATGCAATGATTCCAGACAACGTGCTACTGGCCTGGCATGGTAAAGTGTCCTACCATGGCGGACGGGATAAGGCAGCCCTCCCCAGAAACCTTTTGCAAAGGCTTTGGGAGTACATGAAGGAGAGCTTTCTGGAGATGTCCCTGGAGGATTTCCGCTCCATCCCCATACTCGTTAACAGACTTTTCCAGTAGCTGTACTTGCCACGATTGCCAGGGCAAATTAATCATTAAACATGCTTGCTTTTAAACTATGTGTAATATTTTCAATGGTACACTAACCAGAGGTCCCTTGTGTGCCCTCAGGGTCTGGGAGCACGCCTTGGGTGAGTTCGGGGGTTACTGGTTCCAGGTCCAGGGTGATAAACATATCCTGGCTGTAGGGGAAATCGGTTTCTCTGCTTCCTTGCTGTGAGCTATCTTCATTGTCTTCATCATCATCTTCCTCGTACCCTGAACCCACTTCCCAAAGCACACGGTTGGGGTAGTGGTGGCTGCACCTCCTAGCATGGCATGCAGCTCCGCGTAGAAGCGGCATGTTTGTGGCTCTGCCCCGGACCTTCCGTTTGCCTCTCTGGCTTTGTGGTAGGCTTGCCGTAGCTCCTTAATTTTCACGCAGCACTGCTGTGCGTCCCTGTTATGGCCTCTGTCCTTCAAGGCCTTTGAGACTTTTTCTAATATTTTGCCATTTCATTTACTGCTACGGAGTTCAGCTAGCACTGATTCGTCTCCCTATATGGCGACCAGATCCCGTACCTCCCGTTCTGTCCATGCTGGAGCTCTTTTGCGATCCTGGGACTCCATCATGGTTATGTGTGCTGATGAGCTCTGCATGGTCACCTGTGCTCTCCACGCTGGGCAAACAGGAAATGAAATTCAAAAGTTCGCGGGGCTTTTCCTGTCTACCTGGTCAGTGCATCTGAGTTGAGAGTGCTGTCCAGAGCGATCACAATGAAGCACTATGGGATAGCTCCCGGAGGCCAATAATGTCGAATTCTGTCCACACTATCCCAAGTCTGACTCGCAAAGGCCGATTTTAGCGCTAATCCCCTCGTTGGAGGTGGAGTAAAGAAACCGGTTTAAAGGGCCCTTTAAGTCAAAAAAAAAAAGGGGGCCTCGTCGTGTGGACATGTCCAGGCTTAATTCGATTTAACGCTGCTAAATTTGACCTAAACTCGTAGTGTAGACCAGGCCTGAGTTTCAATCTCAAATCCTGTACAGGTTGGATTTCTGATGTCTAAGTGGTTGCACTAACAATACTATTTAGCAATTCTATAATTCCTTTCATCAGAGGAACTTCTTTTTATACAGTTCTTTATAAAGATCAACTAGTGAATCTTCACAACACTTTTCTGAAGTGGGCATAGTAGTAGTAGACCCCTTTTACAGGTGAGAAAAGTGATGCATAGACAAAGTAGGAGACTTACCCAAGGAAACAGTCAGTGGCAGTGCAGGATTTTCATTCAGAGGTCTGACTTCCAGTCCACTACCTTTAACCAATAGTCTACAGCAGTGGTTTTCAAAGCCAGTCCACTGCTTGATCAGGGAAAGCCCCTGGCGGGCGGGGCCGGTTTGTTTAGCTGCCACGTCCGCAGGTTCGGCTGATCGCGGCTCCCACTGGCCGCGGTTCGCCGCTCCAGGCCAATGGGGGCTGCAGGAAGCGGCGCGGGCCGAGGGATGTGCTGGCCGCCCTTCCCGCAGCCCCCGTTGGCCTGGAGCGGCGAACCACGGCCAGTGGGAGCCGCGATCAGCTGAACCTGCGGACACGGCAGGTAAACAAACCGGCCCAGCCCACCAGGGGCTTTCCCTGAACAAGCAACGGACCAGCTTTGAGAACCACTGGTCTACAGCATCTTTTTGCCTATTATGCACCCACACCACCTAGTGAGGGACAGAGTCTGGTACAATTGCTACAGATACTGGACTGCAAGCATTTCTTAACTGCCTTGCCTTCAGTAGATCAGCCACTAGGCCAGGGCTGGCCAACCTGAGCATGAGAAGAAGCCAGAATATACCAATGTACATTGTCAAAAAGCCATAGTAATACATCATCAGTTCCCCCCCCCCCGCCCCGCTCCCAGTGCCTCCCGCCCACTGGCAGCCCTACCAATCAGCGCCTTCCCCCTCCCTCCCTGCACCTCCCGATCAGCTGTTTCATGGCATGGAGGAAGGGATGGAGTGGGGGCAGGGCCTGTGGCAGAGCCAGAGGTTGAGCAGTGAGCACCCGCCAGCACATTGGAAAGTTGGCGCCTATAGCTCCAGCCCCGGAGTCAATGCCTATACAAGGAACCACATATTAACTTCTGAAGAGCCGCATGTGGCTCCAGAGCCACAGGTTGGCCACCCCTGCACTAGGCTGAGAAGTAATACATCACTGAACTTTACAGATTACTGAAACTTACAACTTGAAGAAACTCTTTCTACATATATTGAGCTCCCAAAATCTCTTCCATTCTCCTCATACCAGCAAAAGCGAGATCTCTTGGGAAGAGTGTTTACATCAAATCTCCAGCTTTGAAAAAAAATCAAATTTCTGATTCAAGATCAGTGGAAATGTCAAGAACAGCTGGGGAATGATTTAAATATAGTCTGTATAATATCTCATTTTCAGTTTTCTTAGCCTCCTTGTATAACTTGCCTTCAAAGGCTGTGCTGTTCTTATGTGTTATCTAAAAATACAGATGCTGTTATTGAAGTCCAAGGAAGCAGCCCTGGGTTCTGTGGCAGTGGGAGTACTCACATGCTTAGTCACAAATGTGACTAAGTGCTTTGCTGCATTGGGGTCTATATTAGGGCTTGATCCAAAGTCAATGAGAATCTTTCTGCTAACTTTAAATGAGCTTCAAATTGGGCCAGAAGAATGCTTAAAATCCAGCCTAAGACACAATAGTGCCCAAAAGATTTAACAAATTACTTTAGCAACATGCAATGTTTTGCATAAATTATAGAAAATGACAACCTGCCAATCAGCAAGTTCCCTTGGCATTCTTCAAAGACTGGCTACATACATCAGCATCTGGAAGGGAACTGAATGTCCCTGAGGAGATAGTAAGTGAATAAACAAGCCTGTTTGGACAAAAGGAGGATTGATAACTGGAGAAGAGAATGGGAAGAAATATTAAAAGAAAAATAGTTGTTTGGTTGCATAATGATTGGCTTGCAGCAGAAAAAAAATTATCTTGAACTTTAAAACAGCCACCGCCAATAATTCAGGATCAGCCCTGAGAGATAGTTGTCACCATTAGACTAGCAAATGGCAATAACAATGACATTTCCAGCTTTGTTCATCTGCTTCAGCGTGATTGAGTTTTAAATATTTCCCTGCCTAGCAGACATGAGAGCCATGGAATTTACCAATTTCCTCACACTAGCAATAGAAAAGGGAACAGGCTGAAGGAAAAAGCTCCCCTCTGCAAACAGCAGCATTAAATGGCATGAAGGACAGAGCTCATGTTAGGATGTCAGGTATCTGCTCTTGCATCCATGGAAATCAAAGGGAGTTTTGTGATTGCTGCCTACGACAGAAGGAGCAGACCCCCTCTATTCCTGGTATAGTGAAGCGTGGTTAGGTTAAATATCAGAGAGAAACCTGCCTAAGCACCAGCATTCTGGATGAGGTTTCCAAAAGGTGCATCATGTCAAGCTTTCATTTGGCAAGTGAGGCACACAGTAATTTAGAGTTATTTCCAGAAGTGGAATCACACTGAACCCGGAAACAGGGAGGCATAAATTGCTGCA
Organism: Chrysemys picta bellii; assembly: GCF_011386835.1. Lineage (NCBI taxonomy): Eukaryota > Metazoa > Chordata > Testudines > Emydidae > Chrysemys > Chrysemys picta. The sequence continues at coordinate 27,214,339 of NC_088793.1, forward strand.
TTGGCACTCTGTCCCCAGAGGAGAATTGAGGGAGAGCAGGTAATTTCCCTATACCTTATATAACCAGTTACAGCAGTGCAAAGTGGATGTAATGTGCTACCATATCAGAATGATAGCATATTACATCGCCCTTGCATTTGTCTAAACACCTGTTGCAAAGTCAGTTGCAGCCAATGGGAGTCTTTATATTGACTTCACTAACACTGATCAGGCCCTGAGGCTCCAGTTCAGCAAAATACTTAAGCATGTGCTTAATGCCCATTAAAATCAATTAAAACCAATGGGATCTAAGCAAATCCTTAAGGTTATACACATACCGAAGTGCCTTGCTGAAACAAAGCTTAAATGACTACATAGTAACTTTTCGTTTGGCCCTATACCTATATCTTCTATATTTTTCCCAGTTAAAGAAGCCGTGGGTGTTTCTGAACCATCCCAGAGCACAGTGCTAATGGGCTGGATTCAGTGTTCTATTCGGGGCCATTCTTACATCACAATGTGGCAATGAAGAGCAGAATGGGCTTTTAAAGAAAACAAAGGCTAAATTCAGCTTTGAGTAAACTCAGGAGCAGTGCCAGGGAAGTCAATGGATTTGCTTCTGTGACCAAGTGCAGAAGTTGCCCCACTATCTATCAACATTACGTTGTTTTTTTCCCCTATATGGGAAGGATGTCTTTGGATTTTGTTTAGTTGGTAATTCTGGGTTTAAGATATTAAAATTTGTTAGTGATGTTGGAAAAACAATTTAATATTTAATATTTGGTTATGTAAAGACTCCCTCTTGGGTCATTACTATTCAGTGCTAACAATGTGACATTTCTATTTTTCCTGGGCTCTGCTGAGGTGCTGATGTTTCTTATGCTTTACTTTTCTCCAGCCTTCTAGGTCAGCCAGAGTAGAGTTTAGCCATTATCTTTTGGGCTGTGGGTTTGTGCCAGGGCAGGACAACCATACCATGTCTCTTCTGCAAACACAGAACTTCTTGCTTGTAAAAACCAGCATGTACTTTACAGTGCCTCAGTCCATCCACCAATACACATCAATGTCTCCAACACCTTGCGCTGTTTTCCAGCTTTCTGGCCACTTCTTCCAAGGGGTGTGGGCTGAGGTCTCTCTACTCAGAAAATGCCTTTTGTCATGCTCTCCTAGCACACTCAGTCTCTCCCCTGCCTTCCTCCCCAGCATTTCCTTCCTGTGCCCTTTTTAAACCACTTGACTGTTAATGGGCTAATTAGCTCATTAACTTGCTGACCCCATTCTGGCCTGATAATCAGGCACACCCCAGACCAATTAGGTCTTTTCCTAGGGAAAATAATTAGTGCTAATAGTGACCGGAGTGCTGGCTCAAACTCCATCTCTCAGCTCTCTGGTATGTACCCACTTTCTAACTGAAGGGAGATTCTTCCGCCTTGCTTTCCATCCTTTACTGGAGGTTTTGTTAGGGCAATATCTTTCCTGCCCCTCAGGATGGTCATACTGAATCCTCCTATAAAGCCCATCCATTCTCCACCTGCAAAAACCAATGCATTTTTTGGGTTGAGGTTGCCCCCATAATTCTGTCTCCATTCATAAGTCCTCATACTAAGGGTAGCCTGTTGAAGTACTTTTTCCGCTCATGCTCTTTTTTTTTGGTCTCAGGGTTTGCTCTTGCCCTGTTGCCTCCTGGGTACTCTGGGTATCCATTTCACCCAGCCCTCCAAAGTATTCCAGAGATGCCTCCTCCCAATATTCTTGAGGCAAGGGCTCCAATAACTGTTCAACCCAATGGATGAGTTTATCATCTCCACCCCTTGATTGTGTATCTTTGTTTTCCTCCCCCAAAGTACTGAGGTGGACTTCTGTGTTGTCTCCTTCTTTGTGGCTTATAATATCCCATCTACATTTATTTCCTCTTTACCTTGCTCCAGGGGTTTTATTTCCACCTTCTGGGGCCCCTGTACACCCTCTCCCTTTCCTAGTGGAAAGGGAACCAAATCTGTGCCCACATCCATCATTTCCACTTAAGTTTCCTCTTGACTTCCAGGGGTACCTCTGCCATGGGGCAGAATTTCTTGGTCCAATGTACATTCAGTTGTGATCCTTTCTCCAGGAGGTATCCAGTGGGGTTTCACTAACTCAAACCTGATTAGCGAAGAGGATAAAAACATGTCCACCAGACTTCTTTGGTGCCTCCTCCCTACCATTGTTGAGATCTTGTTGGGATCCTGGAAGTCTCAGCTCAACCGCAAAACTGTGCAAACCCACAGTCCAGATATGAACAGTCTTTTTATATATGTCCTTCACAACCACATGAGACACAGTGGCCCGAGCACCTACCATAGATTGTTGGGGCTCCTGCCTCATCTTCACAGTGCTCTCTCCAGACCTTCTCCCCAGATCTAGTCCCTTAAACTGATGACTCACTCTGGGAATGTCTACCTCTGCAAATGTCTCCATAAATTTAACTGCAGTTTCCAGATTAACTGTCTGATGCTGCCTAACCCATACTCTGGTATCATCAGGGAGACACTGAAGAAACTGTTCCAGGATCAGTGTCTATAATCTCCCACACAACTAGTGTGTCTGGCCATAATCAACATGTAGCCCAGTCTGCTAGTTTCTGGGTAAAGGCATGAGGTCATAATCACCCAATCCAGCTTGCAATACTTTTCCATGGACAAGCCCAACTCTCACAGTATCTCACCTGCTTGTCATTGAGAGCCACATAGGTTGCCTGTGCTCCCCCAGTTAAATAGGGTGCTAGTTAAAGGACCCAGAGTGGTCTGTCCCAACTGAATCCTACTGCTACACTCTTGAAGGTGACTAGAAATGCATCAGGGTCATCTGCAGTGCCATTTTACAGAGTCCTATTCCCAGTGTCCAGTTTCTGCCCCTCATCACAGGATTCAACAATCTTTGTTGGAGTTGCTGTTGTAGCTGGGCTTATGCTCTCATAAACTCTTGCAGGCTCTTTTGCTGCTCTGCCTGCCAAGCAAGAAAGAACTGTTTCTCTGTGTGGTGTGATTGTTGAAAGTCTGCATGCTCCACCAGACATTGCATATTTCCCCCTTCACCTGGACTGCCAAACCTCTACCTTGGCTTCTCCATCAGATTCTCCATTCCCACAGATACAGGCAAGATGCCGGACAAGCCCCCAATTGTGATGTGGAAGAGATGAGAGTACAGTAGGCGTGCCCCAACCACAGATCGCTGAGATCTTTTTGCTTGTCAACATTGGTGTGTACTTTATTTGCAGTTGTCTGCCCCTCCACCAATACATATCAATGCCTCTACACCTTTGCACTGCTTACTGGCTTTATGGCCCATTTTCCCAGGGAGGGGTTTCTACTCAAAGAGCACCTCTTGTCAGACTTTCATACCCTACTTTCATTCTCTCCTCTCTTCCGCCCTAGTACTTCCTTTCTGTGCCCTTTTTAAACTACTTGTCTGTACTCCTGCGGGAATTCTGTGCCAAAAATTAAAAATTCTGCACATCATATTTTAAAATTCTGCATATTTTATTTGTCAAAATAACAGTATAATCACACCAGTTTAAATTGTTTTGGTAATTTTATTTCAAATCAGCAAGTATGTCTGTAACAATACAGAAAACAAAAAAGGATTCAAAAAAGGTTTTTTGATGAATAGATTCCTTACTAGGCATATTAATAAAGAACTCTGAGTAATAATTCATTTAAACTACAATACAGAACTGTATTTCCTCAGAAGCAGTGCAAAGTCTTGTGGGAGTCAGGGGTCACGGGAAGCTGAGAGAGAGGGAAGTAATTTCTGAGAAGGAGCCTGGGTGTGAACTTGGAGGGTTGTTGGGTGTGGGTGGGAAAAGTATAGAAGAGGGTTTTTTTATGTGATGGGGAGGGATTTTTAGGGAGCTTCCCCCATGAAGACCCTGGCTGACCTCTAGCCTCTCCTATTCAGTCAGACACATCTGCCTCTGTCCCCATGTGTCCCTGCACCCCCTCAGCCAGCTCCCTCCTCCCATCTGCTGTTCCAGGCCAATGGGGGCTGCAGGAAAAGGCGCAGGCCGAGGGATGTGCTGGCTGCAGTTTCTTGACGCCCCCATTGGCCTGGAGCGGTGAACCGCGGCCAGTGGGAACCATGATCGGCCGAACCTGCAGACGCGGCAGGTAAATAATCCAGCCTGGCCCGCCAGGGTGCTTACCCTGGCGAGCCGCGTGCCAAAGGTTGACGATCCCTGAGTTAAGTAGTTCTTATTAACTTTATTTCAATGGAACTACCCACCTTGATAAGGCTACTCTTGATAGGGTCCCAGAATCTGGCCTCAGTTCTTTAAAAGTTCACCCTGTATCCTCTGACTGATCCTTGGTTTGTATCTATTGCCACATCAGTATTACTAGTTCCAAACTTCCATTTCTTACTATAGGCAGACAGAACAATTCACCCTCAAATACACCCGCTCAACACCATGGAGCTTTAAAATATAACAAACAATGTATAATTAATTAATAATAAGCAATTAATACTGAAAGATTTGAATACTTTTTGCACATCATGCAATGTAATATTAGAGTTAAGAACCATAGCAATTTCATTAGCTAACACTTGCTGAGTCTATTTAAAGTGCTGAATAAACCCTATTAATAATAGTGTTGTATGAGAGTACTGCCTAGGATCCTCTGTCAAGATCAGGGCCCCATTGTGTTGATCCCTCTATAAATATATGGAAAAACTGTCTCTGTTCTAAACAATTGACATTGGAAGTTGAAGTAGATTTATTTTCCCAACCTATTCTTGGTTTTCAAATGTAGGTCTAAATTTTCAAAAGTCATTTTGGGTGCCCAACTCCTTAAAGAGACCTGATTTCCAAATTTGAGCAAGGCCTCAGAATTGAGGAACACAGAATCACTAGTCACTTTTGGAAAGGTAGGCTGTAGATATTCTTTTAAATGTCTGAACTTAGCAGGTGGTGGTTTGCTGGATGTTTCACACACTAACAATGGATACTGCAGCAAGAGCATGCCGCTTTTTGCTAAATGCATCAAGACCTGCTAAGCAGTGAAGTCAGCCATAATAGCAGCTGTGGTCCAATCCTTTCTCTTCTGCAACTGTACTTTTTTCCTTAGTCATTTGTTCCAGGCTTGTAACATCTGACAGTAAGGCTGAGATGATGAGATTTAAGTGATAGAACACACATATATGAAAAATTGGAATGGCAAGATGGTGATCATGTTTGGCGGTGTGCTGAAATGAAAAATCTCTGCCCAGAGAATAAATCATATATGCTCTCTAAATAACCTTTTTGACTACAGAGAGAAATGCATGACCAGAGAGAGAAACTGAAATGCAACAAGAAAATTTCCACTGCTGCTTTTCCATTAGAGTAACCACTTGTTAAAAACTGAAAATACCATAGCAAAAATACTAACCTGAGTGTAAGAATCTATGATGGAAACTTGGTGGTATAAACAACGGATGTTTTCCATCTATTTTCAGCCCATCTGGTTGCATTTTTATTAGAAGTTTATTGGTTTTTGCTTTGGCATTTAGATCCTACAGAGAGAGGCACCTTACGAAATTGACATAGACAGGTATTTGACAAATCTTTGAGAAAGAGGAAGAAAGCACGAATCCTAAAGAAGAACTGGTAGAAGAGGATATCATTGCCATAAGGGACCAGAGCACAGGCAGTCTTGCCTAGCAGTTGCAGCTGGCTGATGTCTGCCCAACAGGGACAGGAGTCTCTGGGCAGGAGTTAGAGGAATCACAAGGCCAGGTTCCATAAACAAGATTCAGGATCAGAGACAGACTGGAGATCAGAGGCAGTACCAGGTTAGGATTGTGAGGCAGGAGTCAGGGTTGATGTCAGGCTGGAGTTAGAGACTAGAGATCAGGAGATGAGGCAAAGTCCAGAATAGTAGCAGGCCAAAAGGTCCAATATCTCCTGCTTTTGGGTTGGGTCCAAAGCCTCCCATATTTCAATGCTCTCCAGAAGAATCTGTTCTTTACTGTCCCTGACCAAATCAATTAATGGGGCAGTATTGTATTAACTGCCATTTCTCCTTCCTGGTAAGCTTTCAATCTATTGATACGTACTGTTCACACAGCTCCCCTGCCACAGGGTTTCATTACATCATAAATGACCTCATTCACTCCATCACCTCGAAATGTCCCTCCTAACAATCTTGCATCTTGTTCTTCCTCGTGAGAATCAACAGTAGCACCAAGTCACCCATATCAAAGCTCTTTCTCCAGCATGCCTGACTCATTTCAAGGTTCTGATGCCGTAGCCACCGTAACCTTTAAATTCTCTTTAAAACGAGTGACAGTCCCCTGTCTCTTCTGTACTACCCTCCCTGAAATTAAATCTTGGAGTTTCTTTACTGGTCTCCGATAAAGGAGATCAAAGGGGGCAAACACCCTAGACTCTGGTGGAACACTTTTGTATGCAAATAACAAATAAGGGAGCAACACATCCCATTATTCTCTTGCTGGGTAACATACAGATACAGCATAGACGTCAATGTCCCATTGAACCTTCTATCAGACCATTATTTTCAGGATGACAGGGAACAGCCTTTATATGCCTCCTTCCACACAACTCTCATACGTTTTTCAAAGCTACAGATATGAAGTTTGCACCAGAGTCTGACAAGATTACCTTGGGAAAACCTATTCTACTAAAAATGGTAATTAAAGTTGTAGCCGCAGTTTCAGCTTCTATATTAGATAGAACTGTAGTTTCAGGGTACCTGGTGGCAGAATCCACATCTAATATATGGACAGCAAGGACAACTTTAAATATGGTCCTGATGAATCTTTGTAGTTAAAGTTTCTCCCTATGGTGCTTCGACATCCCCATTTCCCTGCTGATACATATTTTGAAACAGTCCCTTCTCAGTCTCAAAACCAATAGCTGATCTTAACCAAATTACCTGCAGGTAAAGCTAAACAGCGTACAGAATCCACTTGGCTCCATAGACATGATAGGACACAGTGCATGAATAAATAAAAGCAGGGTTTGAAAACTATTTAGTGCACACAAATACTCTTAAAGCACTGTCATCTGCACATCTTGGCCAAATGAGTTTTGCAGAGGTAAATACTATTGGTCATACAAACAGGTAATAAAATCTATCGCCTATGCCTGTAGGTGGCAGTGCTCCAAAAGTATAATTACAAATATATTTATGTGCCCACAAATCAAGAGCTTTGGCCCTAAAGATCTTATGGTCCTTTTCATAAAAGAAGATTTTTGCCCTGATTTCAGTGGGCAACATATCTCTCCTCCCTCAGTGTTGCAAACATGTCATTTGACTGCAGTCCTCCAACCCATAGGTGGTGGTGATTCAGTGCTCTGAAGTGTTTTGGGGACTGTGGCGGAGGTGATGACTCACCAGCGCAGCGCCTCCTGCTGGCCATCCTGGGAATTAGCTCTTCCAGCCCGGAGCACCCTCTGCCGGCCCATGTCTCACCTGCCGCTAGCCCCCATGTCCCTCCCAGACCCTGGTGCCCTTTACATCAGGGTTCTGCCCCTTAGCAGAAACCCACAACCCTTTATCCCCACCTTGCCTCAGTGGCTACTGCCAGTCACCATCTAGCTCCCGCTCACTGAGGCAGATAGCAGTCTATAAACCACTCATCCTCAGCAAGGGAGGTTGGACCAGCTACCTCTGCCTATCTCTGGGCTGTCCCTCTGCAGCCCCAGTACCTTTTGTAGGCCTTTTAGCAAGGCCTGTAGCCTGGGGTTTTACTAGGCTAGAGCTCCCCAGCTCCCTCTGCCTTCCCCAGCATTGCTCCACCTCAGGTACCCTTCTCAGCTCCCAGGCAGCCCCGTCCTTCTCTCTCTACAGCTAGAGCAAGATTGTCTTTGCCTGAGCTCCTGGCTAACAGTCCTTTTATAGGGCCAGCTGTGGCCTGATTGGGGCGTGGCCCCAACTGTGGCTGCTTCCCCCAATCAGCCTCGCTTTTCCCCACCACAGCCCTCTCCCAGGGCTATTTTAAGCTCTTCAGGGCAGGAGCGGGGTGACCACCCTGCTACAGGGACCCTTCATGAATAAAAGGACTATAAGTGTATACATTGTTTTATGAGTTCCAATTTGAAATTTAACAATGAAAAGACATTCATGTCTCTTTGCAAAATTGGTTCGTTGGTGATAAACAGGTTTTAACTAACATTTGGACCATGCACAGTTTAAAAAAAAAACAGATGGACTCAATAATTGTTACATTGCATGCATAGCTGTTTGCTGTGTAACCGAATATGTCTAACATAACAAATGTCCCCACAGGGTAAAACAAGAAGAGCAGACCAGGGGGAAAGAATGCAGAGGGTGAACTTGAATGAACCAGTTAATGCTGTTTTCAGTCCACAGCATTATTTTCCTAACCCCTGTCATCAGCAAACACATGTTAATGAAAAGAGGAGTCAACATAAATGTCATAAACCAGCTCTTAAAGGCAACTGAAAAAAATAGGACATTAATCACATTATTATACATAGGTGAGGTTAGTCACAATGTAGTGTGTTTTATAGTATACATGGTGCTGGAAGAACCTCATATTTAAGGTTGCCTGATGCTTTCCATTATAAGACCCTGTTTTCCATTACTTATAACTTTCCCAAACTTTAACTGCTTGGATTAAAATTTTTACCATTGGGTGTCTGTTGAAGCCGCTCCCCCATCCCCCAATTGCAGCTAAAACAGTTCAACAATTTCTGACTGAGATTAGAGAAAAATACATTGTTTTGCCCATAGTATAGAATTCTAGTGATCTTTTCTTTGAAAACCTCTAGTGCACATATGCTCTGGAGCAGGGACTTGAAATTTGGCAGGGGCGTAGCCTTTGTGGATGTGCCTTTCACCATCCTTGTGACGTCTGCCCAAATTTGGCCTTTGAAAATTGCACATGCTCAGCAGAGACTGCTTTGATTTTAAGCAGCTAAATTTTCTGAAGATTCCATGCACACTGGGCATGCTGAACTGAGCAGCACTTTCCTTGCAATTGCAGCACTGGGCTGCTGCAGGATGTTCAACCATAATAATGTTCTCAGTGTCATGTGTAGTATTATATAGGATTTTGTACTCACTATTTATAGGGCCATATAATTGGGATCAGCCCCCTCGACTCAACACAAGGCAGGGGTGCAAAGGTGGCTGGAAGCCATTTTTATGCCCAACTGATCCTTCTAATGCCAGCTGCTAGGCTGGTTTCCTCATAGCAGCCTCAGGGTCCAAGGTGCTTCAGCTGGTAAGGACCTGTAAGGACAGCTGGGAATGTAACATCTCCCTGCTCAGACCCTCTTTTCCAGAACACCATGCCATCCCTATGATACCTGAGAATCCCTCAATGCTAGAGGAATTCATGGGTAACTGGTTAGCTAGTTTTGAGTTTGATTTGATCTGATGGACTGGAAGAGAGGGAAGGGAATAAGGGCAGGATTAAGGAATCTCAAAATCCATTACAAAAAATAGGTATTATAACCTGTTGGAGAGGGGGTATTGATCCAAGTCCAGCAATGTCACCCAGTGGCAAGAGTCTGTGGCCATATTACCCAATGGAGAGAGTCTACAGCTGCATTGCCCAGTGGTGAGAGACTATGGGTAGGGGAACCCGGGCCTTTCCAGCTCCAACCGGTTATCACCCAGGGCCCTTGTGATTAGCAGGTCAATTATGCAGCCTGAGGGGTAGACACCACTAACCCTACTCCTTGGGTAACTTCCTACCACTGTCTCTGCCCCTCCAAAGTCACAACAGGAGTCAGTTTATGGGAGGTTCTCACTGACAGTGGTCCAGAGGCTCTTCTCCTTCAGTTGTGGCCCACTGTTCCTGGTCTCCTTGGGGGCTTTTGATGGCTTGGCAGCAGGATCTGTCCAGGCAGGTGCTAGCAGCATAGAACTGCTCCCTTGCTCTGTCCACCCTGTCTGAACTGGGTGGCTCCTTTTTGAGCTTTGCCTCCACTGTGAGCATGCCCAGCAGGTGTGGCTGGGCAGGGCCTTCTGGGCTCAGAGCTGCTCATTAATCCTTGGTTCTCTGGTGTGAGGCTTATACACCCCATCACAGAACCCCATACTGCAGTTGGGGTAGCAGAGGCATTATTACATATCCAATATATCTATACAGGAATGCCCTGCATCTGTAAAATGGGGGGATAATAATGCCCATCCTTGTGAAATTAGTGGTTCCTGTAAGCTTTCCACAATTTAGGACTGTAATTTTCATTTATATCTGAAACATTGGAAATAGGCTCCTACTGACATTGGTCCTGATCTAAGACTAATGCCATGAGAGCAGGCTCAGTTCAGTGATATGAATCCAAACTCTTTCCAGAATTTGAAGAGATTCAGAATCAAGTTTCTTGGTTTGGACCATCTTTTAATGTTAATATATTTATTATTTTTTAAATTTTATTATTAGCAGTAATAATAATTGTAATTTTTGTGATGCATTAAGATAACAGTAACGACTCTTTACCTTCTTTAATAGTAGTTCATATTAGGGAACATTTTACTAGCGATGTGCATTGTTTGCAAAGATCAGATTTTGTTTCATATTTCTGTTTGGTAATGTACTCAAATGCAGAACATATACACCGTGTTCATCCTTTCTAAGAGTGTTTCCACAGACAGAGCAAGTGTTATATAACATCTCTGCAATTTAATATAACAGCACTGCAGCTTAATGTTCCCCAGAAGGAGCTTCAACACTGCAAATTAAAAGATATTTTTTCCAAATACCCACCTATCTTCCAGACATATCAAATCAAAGTTGCTTCCTACTGGTTATGTTAAATGTAAGAAAAATTTAGGAAACGAATGAACATAAAATACTCTCTAATGATCTAGGATTGAGTGAATGGTAACATTAAGTTTCTGGAATGACAGAAAGCTGGTCTTTATGCATTTCTCTGCTTTAGGAAGCCTTTATCTGAACAGTCTCCTATTGAAAATAGTAATGTTCAAAAATAAATTCATAGCATTTGCAGAGCCATGAATAATACATTCATTTTAATCAAATATATTCCGTATAAGTATTTTATTTTATATTGCAAAAAGAGAGGAATGTAGCTGGATTCATTTTTTCCTTCATGCATTTAAATACCTACTACCTAAGGTTACTAGTACTTTCCAGCTGATGTCCAAATAAGAAATTCCAGGGGTCTAAAGTTATTAAGAACCCAACTCCCATTGACTTCCCTTCGACTCCTCCACTGAAAAATCCCAGTTGTAAGTAACTAACATTAGCAAAGAACTACCGTTTTGTGACCTGTAGAGAATAGCCTTACTTAAATGAATGCTGAATCCATTCAGATAGTAAAAATAATGCACAGTATTTCCTATTCTGACTCATGATGTGAAAGTTTGGTCACACCTGTGGTGACTCATCACAATCTAATTCACCCCCTCTCCTTCCCACTCACCACCTCTTTTAACTCTTTCTCTTTTGGCATTTAGGAGAGAGAGTCTCATTTGCCTCATAGCTATAACACGAGCAATCCTTTCCCTCCCTGCAGTTAAATACAGTACATAAACACAATAGTGAAACTTTAATAGAAGGGAAGCATCAAGGGCGCCCCCTTCTACTTCTGGGACAGCTTTCTTATTCTACAAGCTACCTTATCCAGTCCACCTGGAGAACACTCACAGCTCTCCCTTCTTCTGAGGCCCCAGAACTCCTCTCCTTGCAGACTCTAATCAGGGTATTGACCAGCAACGCCTGAAGTCTAGGCTCCCAAATTTCTCAAACTCCCAATTATCTCTAGGGTCCTTGAGACACTGTACTTTCACTGTACTTGTTATTAATGTAGTATGTTATATTCACAGCATACATACAAAAGTTAGATAAATACATAAATATTCTTACTGAAAGATTGCAACGTAAAGAAGGAGTGAGAGCAACTTCAAAAAACTCAGCGAACTGGTAGGTAAGGTCCCATGGAAAGAAACATCTAAGGAAAAATGGAGTCCAGGAGAGCTGTCAATTTCTCAAGGAGACAACATTAAAGATACAACTGCAAACTATCTCTATGAGAAGGACAGATAGGAAAAATAGTAAGGGGTCAAATGGCTCCATGAGGGGTTCTTTAATGACCTGAAAGTCAAAAAGGAATCCAACAAAAAGTGGAAACATGGATGAATTGTTAAGGAAGAGTACAAAAGAATAACACAGGTGTGTAGGGACAAAATCAGAAAGGGTAAAGCACACAGTGCAAGGGAAATAATAGGTAATAAGAAGTAGTTTTTGAACTAAATTAGGATCAAGTAAAGATGAAGGAAAATGTAAGTCCTCCACTTGGGAGGGAGGGGGGAAGAGAGCTAATAACTGATGAAATCAAGATGGCCAAGCCATTTAATGCCCAACCAAAAAGGTTAATTGTGAAAAGGTGCTCAACACAATATTAACAACAAGGGGGAAGAAACATGAACCAAAACAGGGTAAGAACGGGTTAAAGAATATTTTGATAAGCTGGATGTATTCCAGATGGCAGGGCCTGATGAAATTCATCCTAGAATACTTCAGGAAGTAACTGCAGCAATCTCTGAACTGTTAGCAATTATCTTTGAGAACTCATGCAGGACCAATGAGGTTCCAGAGGACCGGAGAAGAGCAAACAAAGGACCTATCTTTAAATAGGGAACAAAGAAGACCTGGGGAATTATAGACCAGTTGGCCTAACTTTGATACCAGGAAAGATACTTGAATGAATTATTAAACCACCAATTTGTAAGCACCTAGAAGCTTAAAGAGTTATAATTATTTGGTATCATGGATTTGTCAAGAACAGATCATGCCAAACGAACTTAATTCCCTTCTTTGACAGGGCTACTGGTCTAGTGGATAGCAGGGAAGCAGTGTATGTACTGTATCTTGATTTTAGTCAGGCTTTTGACAAGTCCCACTTGACATTCTCATAAGAAAACCAGGGAAAACCAATCTAGATGAAAGAACTATAAGCTGGGTACACGATTGGACAGGTCTGTCGCATCTTACGTGCATTTAACATGCGCGAATTCAGCTTTACAGTCGGTAAAAACAAAACAAAAAAAGAGAAAAATAACAATTTAAATACTGTTCCTGTAGTGTGGGCGATTCCACCTGCCATTACACTCAATGTAATTTTGACTATATGCGGTTTTCACTTTACAGGCTGACCGCGGAACGTAACCCCAGCGTAAGATGAGACAGGCCTGTACTCCAAGAGTACTTAATGTTTCACTGTCAAACTGGGAAAGTGTATTGAGTGGGGCCACACAGGCATCTTCAGTTTTGATACTAATCAATATTTTCAATAATGACTCGGATAATGGAGTGGAGACTATGCTTATAAAATGTGCAAATGACACCCAGTTGGAGGACAGGGTTTGGAGGACAGGATTCAAAATGACCCTGAGAAATTGGAGAATTAGTCTGAAATCAACAAGATGAAATTCAGTAAAGATAAGTGCAAAGTACATCACTGAGGAAGAAAAAAATCAAATGCACACCTACAAAATATGGAATGACTCATTACATGGTAGTATAGCTAAAGAGTTATAGTGGATCACAAATTGAACATGAGTCAGCAATGTGATGCAGTTGTGAAAAAGGCTAATATCATTCTGGAGTGTATTAACTGTCATCTGTAAGACACAGGAGGTTATTATCCTGCTATACTCCACAGTGGTGAGACCTCATCTGGAAGTACTGTGTCCAATTCTGGGTGCCATACTTTAGGAAAAATGTGGACAAATTGGAGAGAGTACAGAGGAGAGCAGCCAAAATCATGAAAGATTTAGAGAAGCTAACCAATGAGGAAAGGTAAAAAAACTGACATGTTTAGTCTTGAGAAAAGAGACTGACTGTGAGGCAAACCTGCAGGCAAGAGACCCAGGAGGGCAAGTTTGTATTCCACCCTGGTCCCACGGCCTGCTCAGGACATTCGTTGGTGGCTCCTTCACAGAGTAGTGAGCATGGGTGTGTACCTGGCATGGTTCACCAGCTCTCCTGACACCTGCCCCTTGTGTGATGAAAGGGGGACCCTGGTGCACATTTATATAGGGTGCACCAGACTGCAGCCCCTCTTCTGGCTCCTCCAAAACCTCCTCTTGACGTTCTGACTGCACTTTTCCGCACACCTCTTGATCCCTGTTCCAGTCTTGTCATTGTCCTACTCTGACCTTGCTCCAGCACTGTTACTAACCTGCTCCAACCTTGCCTCCACCTCCTGACCCCCTGGGACTCTGACCACCCGGATTTGAGCTCTGGCCTGTATCTGGATTTCAGCTACAATACTGATTTGGCTTGTTCACAGTCTGACTACCCAGCTTTGACCTCTGGCCTTCACCTGGACTCTGGGTACAGTACTGCCTTTAGCTTGTCTGTGGATGCTGATCTTGGTTCTGGTCCCGGCCTGTCCCCACATCTCAGTTTCAGTGCTACCTTCAACTCAGTCCTGACCCTATGTGACTTTAATCTGCATTCCAACCACTAGTCATAACACTTGGGAGGCAGCACCTGACACTGGGGGGGACCTGATAACATTCTTCAATATATTAAGGGCTGTTATAAAGAGGACAGTGAATGATTGTTCTCTATTTCCACTGACGGTAGGACATGAAGTAATGGACTTAATCTGTCGCAAGGGAGATTTAGGTTAGATATTACAAAAAACTTGCTAACTATAATGGTAGATAAGCAGGGAAATAGGCTTCCAAGATTGGTTGTGAAAAACTTCCAGTGATGGGGATTCAAGAACAGGTTGTATAAACACCTTTCAGGGATGGTCTACATTTATTTGATCCTTTCTCAGTGCAGGGGATCAGACTTGATACCTTCTTTGAAGTTCCTTTACAGCCCTACATTTCTGAGAGTCTATAACATTACTTAATTTCATAGAAACCATTTTGTAAGTAGTCCACTGAAAACTAGTTAAATAGCCTATCTATATAGGAGCTAGCTGCTTCTGAGCTTGAGGTATACACTAGAGTAGGAAGGGGTTTGGTATAGAATTCCTGAGGAGCCAGAAACCAGGCTTCCCGGATGCAGGATACCCAAGACTCAAACTTGGATCTAGCTCTGCATAAAAGAAACAAATGCCTGACTTGAGCATAGAAGCATAACTCAAAATGAACCTGACTCTTCCTGGAGGACTGAGATGGGAAGTCAAAAGATACCTTGACTGTCCATGAACCTGCCACAGTAACCTAATGACTAAGGGCTCAATCCAGCAAAGCATTCCAGCATGTGCTTAACTTTCAGCAAAAGAGTAGAACCATTGAAATGAATGGTTCATATTGAAGTGCAGAGATGTTATATTAAAGTGTACTAAATTAATGGGTTTACTCATTCTTTAGTACTTTGATTGATTGGGGTCTAACAGCAAAGGCTCTCCACATTTCAAACCTCATCTGGAAATATATCTTCACTCCCTAAACTTCTTATTATTTTCTTCCTCTGCTGTACCTCTGTAATTGTATTTACCTGTGTAAAGAGTTTGGGGATACAGTAACATAAGAACGGCCATACTGGGTCAGACCAAAGGTCCATCTAGCCCAGTATCCTGTCTACCGACAGTGGCCAATACCAGGTGCCCCAGAGGGAGTGAACCTAACAGGTAATGATCAAGTGATCTCTCTTGTCCTCCATCTCCACCCTCTAACAAACAGAATCTAGGGACACCATTCCTTACTCATCCTGGCTAATAGCCATTAATGGACTTAACCTCCATGAATTTATCTAGTTTTCTTTTAAACACTGTTATAGTCCTAGCCTTCACAACCTCCTCAGGTAAGGAGTTCCACAAGTTGACTGTGCACTGTGTGAAGAAGAACTTCCTTTTATTTGTTTTAAACCTGCTGCCTATTAATTTCATTTGGTGACCCCAGTTCTTGTATCATGGGAATAAGTAAATAACTTTTCCTTATCTACTTTCTCCACATCACTCATCATTTTATATACCTCTATCATATCCCCCCCTTAGTCTCCTCTTTTCCAAGCTGAAAAGTCCTAGCCTCTTTAATCTCTCCTCATATGGGACCCGTTCCAAACCTCTAATCGTTTTAGTTGCCCTTCTCTGAAACTTTTCTAGTGCCAGTATATCTTTTTTGAGATGAGGAGACCACATCTGTATGAAGTATTCAAGATGTGGGCGTACCATCAATTTATATAAGGGCAATAATATATTCTCCGTCTTATTCTCTATCCCCTTTTTAATGATTCCTAACCAGGGCCGGCTCTGGCTTTTTTGCTGCTCGAGGCAAAAAAGCCTCCGGCTGCCGCCGTGCACCCCCCCCCTGCGGCAGGGGAGGGCGCCGAGGGGCAGGGCGGCCGGAGCCCCGGCCGGGGCTCCGCTCTCCCCGGCGGCCAGAGCGCTCTCCGGCAGCCAGAGCCGGAGCACCGCACCGCGCCGCCCCCCTCCAGGTGCCGCCCCAAGCACAAGCTTGGTGGGCTGGTGCCTGGAGCCGGCCCTGTTCCTAACATCCTGTTTGCTTTTTTGACCACTTCTGCACACTGCGCGGACGTTTTCAGAGAACTATCCACGATGACTCCAAGATCTTTTTCCTGACTTGTGGTAGCTAAATTAGCCCCCATCATATTGTATGTATAGTTGGGGTTATTTTTTCCAACGTGCATTACTTTACATTTATCCACATTAAATTTCATTTGCCATTTTGTTGCCCAATCACTTAGTTTTGTGAGATCTTTCTGAAGTTCGTCACAGTCTGCTTTGGTCTTAACTATCTTGAGCAGTTTAGTATCATCTGCAAACTTTGCCACCTCACTTTTTACCCCTTTCTCCAGATCATTTATGAATTAGTTGAATAGGATGTTAGGATATAGATATTCAGGCCTGTCTGTAAAGGTCTATACTTTAAGAATTTAGGTGTATTCTTATCATTTAGCTAATTATAGAGGTATAAAAGAAAGAATCAAAATCACTGTTTGTTTGTGTAAAGGACAGTCTGAGGCTCTGTTCTTAGGCTAAGTAAGGCCTTTGGCTAAGCTGCAGAGGCAGCCATAAGCTGAGAAGTGAACGGTCACATCCTCACATTCCAAACGAGTCCCATGGAAATAAGGTGCTATTGGGCTGTTAGGAATATCAGGACAGAACTCTATTCCTAACAGCCCAACAGCACCTTATTTCCATCACCTCCAGAGAAAGGAAAGAGCCTAGAACATGTAAAAGGAAATTTAGTTTGATAGTTTTCTGTCTGGTAAGAACTTACTTATCAATAGACGCAGCTGAAAAACCCTTATGTCTGTATAGATGTAGTTGTGAAATCCTCACTTCTGTATTGTTTTGTATGTTTATTTGCATGGTCTCTGTCTGGTTCTGTAATTGTTTCTGTCTGCTGTATAATTAATTTTGCTGAGTGTAAACTAATTAAGATGGTGGAATATAATTGGTTAAATAACGATGTTACAGTATGTTAGGGTTGGTTAGTTAAATTTCAGTAAAATGATTGGTTAAGGTATACCTAGAACTCAAGTTTTACTATATAGTCTGCAGTCAATCAGGAAGTAAGTGGGGAATGGGAACAGGGAATGGGGGTGGGGAAATTGGAATCATGTTTTGCTAAGGGGGGAATGGGAACAGGGATGGCTCTGTGGTGTCACAGCTGGGAAGGGGGGCACTGAGGCAGGAAACTGGAATCATGCTTGCTGGAAGTTCACCCCAATAAACATTGAATTGTTTGTGCCTTTGGACTTCAGGTATTGTTGCTCTCTGTTCATGCGAGAAGGACCGGGGAAGTGAGAGGGTGAAGGAATAAGCCCCCTAATGTAGGATTGGTCCTAGGACTGACCCTTGGGGAACACCAGTAGTTACCCCTCTCCATTCTGAGAATTTACCATTAATTCCTACCCTTTGTTCCCTGTCTTTTAACCAGTTCTCAGTCCATGAAAGGACCTTCCCTTTTATCCCACAACAACTTAATTTACGTAAGAGCCTTTGGTGAGGGATCTTGTCAAAGGCTTTCTGGAAATCTAAGTACACTATGTCCACTGGATCCCCCTTGTCCACATGTTTGTTGACCCCTTCAAAGAACTCTCATACCCTGTTTCCCCGAAAATAAGACATCCTCCGAAAATAAGGCCTACTTACAGTTTTGCCTCTCGTTGTAATATAAGGCATCCCCCCGATAATAAGACCTCCCCGATAATAAGGCATCCACCGATAATAAGGCATTTTTCATTTCTGAAAAATAAGACATCCCCTGAAAATAAGACCTAGCGCATCTTTGGGAGCAAAAATTAATATAAGACACTGTCTTATTTTCGGGGAAACAGGGTAGATTAGTAAGACACAATTTCCCTTTACAGAAACCATGTTGACTTTTGCCCAACAATTTATGTTCTTCCATGTGTCTGACAATTTTATTCTTTACTATTGTTTCAACTTCTTTGCCCGGTATGGACGTTAGACATACTGGTCTGTAATTGCCGGGATCACCTCTAGAGCCCTTTTTAAATCATAGATTATTAGGGTTGGAAGGGACCTCAGGAGATCATCTAGTCCAACCCCCTGCTCAAAGCAGGATCAATCCCCAACTAAATCCCCAGATGGCCCCCTCAAGGATTGAACTCATAACCCTGGGTTTAGCAGGCCAATGCTCAAACCACTGAGCTATGTACAGAAGCCAATTTAAAGGACAGGTTACAAACCATAGTTAATAGTTCCGCAACTTCACATTTGAGTTCTTTCAGAACTTTTGGGTGAATGCCATCTGGTCCCGGTGACTTGTTAATGTTAAGTTTATCAATTAATTCCAAAACCTCCTCTAGTGACACTTCAATCTGTGACAGTTCCTCAGATTTGTCACCTACAAAAGCCAGCTCAGGTTTGGGAATCTCCGTTACATCCTCAGCCGTGAAGACTGAAGCGAAGAATCGGTTTAGTTTCTCCACAATGACTTTATCATCTTTAAGTGCTCCTTTTGTATCTCGATCATCGAGGGGCTTCACTGGTTGTTTAGCAGGCTTCCTGTTTCTGATGTACTTAAAAACATTTTGTTATTACCTTTTGAGTTTTTGGCTAGCCATTCTTCAAACTCCTCTTTGGCTTTTCTTATTACATTTTTACACTTAATTTGGCAGTGTTTATGCTCCTTTCTATTTACCTCACTAGGATTTGACTTCCACTTTTTAAGGACATCTTTTTATCTCTCGCTGCTTCTTTTACATGGTTGTTAAGCCACAGTTGCTCTTTTTTAGTTTTTACTGTGTTTCTTAATATGGGGTATACATTTAAGTTGGGTCTCTATTATGGTGTCTTTGAAAAGTGTCCATGCAGCTTGCAGGGATTTCACTCTAGTCACGGTACCTTTTAATTTCTGTTTAACTAACCACCTCACTTTTGCATAGTTCCCCTTTTTGAAATTAAATGCCACAGTGTTGGGCTGTTGAGATGTTCTTCCCACCACAAGGATGTTAAACATTATTATATTATGGTCACTATTTCTAAGCGGTCCTGTTATAGTTACCTCTTGCACCAGATCCTGCGCTCCACTCAGGACTAAATCTAGAGTTGCCTCTCCCCTTGTGGGTTCCTGTACCAGCTGCTCCAAGAAGCAATCATTTAAAGTATCGAGAAATTTTGTCTTTGCATTTCATCCTGAGGTGACATGCTCCCAGTCAATATGGGGATAATTGAAATCCCACACTATTATTGAGTTCTTAATTTTGATAGCCTCTCTAATCTCCCTTAGCATTTCATCATCGCTATCACTGTCCTGGTCAGGTGGCCGATAATAGATCCATAATGTTATATTCTTATTAGAGCATGAAATTACTATCTATAGAGATTCTATGGAACATATTGATTCACTTAAGATTTTTACTTCATTTGATTCTACATTTTCTTTCACATATAGTGCCATTCCCCACCCCACCCCCTGCATGACCTGTTCTGTCCTTCTGATATATTTTGTACCCCGGATTGATTGTGTCCCATTGATTGTCCTCAGTCCACCAGGTTTCTGTGGATGTCTATTATATCAATATCCTCCTTTATCACAAGACACTCTAGTTCACCCATCTTATTATTTAGACTTCTAGCATTTGTGTATAAGCACTTTAAAAACTTGTCACTGTTTATTTGTCTGCCCTTTTCTGATGTGTCCGATTCTTTGTGAATGTTTCTCATCTGATCTGGCCCTTACATTATCCTCTTCCATCCTCTGCTCCTGACTATAACCTAGAGAATCTCTATCAATAGACTCTCCTCTAAGAGAAGTCTCTGTCCGAGCCACATGCTCCTCTGCAGCAGTCGGCTTTCCCCCATCTCCTAATTTAAAAACTGCTCTGCAACCTTTTTAAAGTTAAGTGCCAGCAGTCTGGCCAGCAATGTTGTTTTTCCACAATTTCTGCCTGTGCACATCGGTGGAAGCATTCTATGTATAGGTCCAGACTGTAAATTTGACCCTCAGGAGGAGTCCATGTGGAATTCATCTTCCTGTGTTGTTGGTGGGAGGGTATCTGTGTATCAGTGCACTGTTCAGTGTTATCTTGAAAGTATTCTTTGAGTCGGAGGCAGCAAAAATAGGCTTCCAGATCACCGCAGAACTGTATCATGTTCGTGGGGGTGCTGGGGCAAAAAGAGAGTCCCCAAGATAGGACAGACTCTTCTGCTGGGTTGAGTGTGTAGCTGGAAAAATTGACCATATTGCTGAATAAGTTAGGGGTACTCCTGTTGTGGCCCCATGTGGCAGGTAGGATTTTAGACAGCTTACTGTCCTTTTTCCTTTGTAGAGAGGTGAAGTGTGTAATGTAGATCTCCTGTCTTATTTTAGTAAAGTTCATTTGTGTGGAGGGTTGGTTATTTATGAAAGTCTCCAGGTTGGAGAGCTCGTATGTTTCTAATTATTGAATCTCCCATTACTAACACCTGCCTTTTCCTAGTAACTGGAGTTCCCTCTCCCAGAGAGGTAACCTCAGTGTGAGAGCATATGCTAACACCATCTGGAAGGAGAGTCCCAACTATGGGAAGGTTTCCCTCTGCTCCCATTAACTGCTCTGCTTCCCCGGGCCTTTCATCCTCCTCAACAGCGCAGGGGCTGTCTGACCGGAACCCGTATGTGGTCTCTGAGGGCCAGGAGCTTCTTGCACCGAATGCACACATACACCACCCGCCCACAAGGCATGTAATCATCAGGGCTGCCTAGAGGATTCAGGGGGCCTGGGGCAAAGCAATTTCTGGGGCCCCTTCCATAAAATAAAGTTGCAATACTATAGAATACTATATTCTTGTGGGGGCCCGGGGCCTGCGGAAAATTGCCACACTTGCGCCCCCCTCCCTCCCCTCTCCCCCGGGCGGCCCTGGTAATCATACATGCTGCACTCAGCACAATAAACTGGATAGCCCCCACTCTGCTGCTGGGCTTCTGCCTGCATGGTCTCCTAGTTAATGAAAGGGTTTTGTTTAAATAAAGAAGTTTTGAATGTAGTTTAGTTTATAATTTTAAAAAACAGCAAGGGGCCCTTGGCCCCCTTGTGAAACTCCCTGTTAGCAGCCCCTGGTTGCTTGCGCACTGCTTTATAAAGCCCTGGCCTGCTTGATAGCCCCACCCACTGACTAAGGCTCAGCCAATTAACAGAGGGTTCTAGCTTTCACAGCTTCCAACTGCCAGCTACAGCACACGGTCCTTCAAACAACCAAACAAATAAACAGACGGACAAACAGAAGCTCAGCACACAGCGAGTAACTCCCAAACACAAACAAACACACACTAGAGACAGTCATTTACTCCAAAGGTGTTGTATTTGCTCCTCCTTCACCCTTGCGAAACTCCCTATTAGCAGCCCCTGTTTGCAAACCTGTTTGCAGTGGATAAGAAAGAAGCTATATGAAATAAAGCTGTATTTTATTGTATTGGAATCAGTGTCCAGAATGTCTGTCCTTAATGCAGAAGAGAAGAAAATGGGCTTTTGACAGTATGTAGTAGAAGCAACTGCCATGAAATTCCATTAAGACTTTTTTCAATTTAAACTGGAGTTGAAATTGACCTTTCACCTTTCAGATAGTACCATGGTACTAATGATCCAATGCAAAAGTCTGTACAGTTAGGCTTATTCCGCAATATTCTGAGCTCAATGGGACAAATAGGCAAAAGTTTTCAACTTCAATTTTGTCTCTTCATACAACCTCACAAGGAATCATAGAAATGTAGGATTGGAAGGGACCTCAAGAGGTTATCAAGTCCAGTCCCCTGTGCTGAGGCAGGACCAAATGTACCTAAACCATCCTTGACCGATGTTTGTTCCTGATCGACGCGCACCTTAAAACCCACCCATCATGGGGATTCCACATCCTCCCTTGGAAGCCTATTCTAGGGCTTAACTACCCTTAAGATGGAAAGTTTTTCCTAATCGCTAAAATAAATGTCCCTTGATGCAGATTAAGCCCACTACTTATTGTCCTACCTTCAGTAGATATGACCATTGTCCTTGTTATGACAGCCCTTAACATATTTGAAGGCTATTATCAGGTCCCCCTCAATCTTCTTTTCTCAAGAGTAAACATGTCCAGTTTTGTTAACCTTTCCTCATAGGTCAGGTTTTTTAAACCTTTCATCATTTTTGTAGCTAACCTTTGGATTCCAATTTGTCCCCATCTTTCCTAAAGTGTGGCACACAAAATTGGACCCACTATTCCAGTTGAGGCCTCACCAGTGTTGAGTAGAGCAGGGAAATTAACTCCCATGACTTACAGATAACACTCCTGTTAATACATTCCGGAATGATATTAGCCTTTTTCGCAACTGCATCACATTGGTGACACATACTCAATTTATGATCCACTATAACCCCCAGATCCTCTTCAGCAGTACTACCACCTAGCCAGCTAGTCCCCATTTTATAGCTGTGCATTTGATTTTTCCTTCCTCAGTGAAGTACTTTGCACTTAAATCAACAAGATGAACTTCAGTAAAGATAAGACAAATTCGCCAATTTGTCAAGGTCATGTTGAATTCTAATCCTGGTCTCCAAACTAGTAGCAACCTTTTCCCAACCTGGTGTCATCTGCACATTTTATGAGCATAGTCTCCACTCAAGTCATTAATGAAAATATTGACTAGTATCCGACTAGATATGCCCTCACAGTTTGACACCAACTCAGTGATAACTGAACTTCTCAACTGGTTGTGCACCCTGTGTCATAATTCAGGGAAACTGCATCTGTATTTCCTCTTAGGGGTCCAGCAAGAGCATGCACTCTCCAGTTGTTGCCTCTCATGGATGGAGACACTTGTCTCTCTTCCTTCTGACCAGCATATTTTCAGAGTGCACAATACTCTTTCTATAGTGTGTTATTTCCCAGCAAGGCAGACTGCCTAACCAGGCCAGCATCTATGCTTTACTTTCTATTCAGAGACAAATAACAGTGTGATTTCCCCAGGTAAGCTTCCACACAACTATTTCTAAGCAAGCACATTTTATTGCTCAGTTAAAAGCAATGCAGAGAAAACATTTAAAAAGACTCTGTGGTTTCAAATTCATAACACCCCTTTGCCCAGAACAAGAAGACTCATGAGTAAGAAAATCCCTTGTTTATCCAGTTTTCTTCTTTGAAGAGATTCTGAATAACCAATCAGCAAGACAATGGGTCTCTGCTAAAAGTGCAGGTTGGTTTCAAGGTGGACAATTTGCATTCCTGTCACACCCCAGTAATCTTTTGAAGTTCCTAATATCTCATGGAGATTGCATTACTCCTGCCTTCCTCAAAAAGAAGTTTTATACAATCCCACAACAATACACAAACATTTGCATTTTCAATACAGTGGAGTTTCCCAATACTTAAATTTAATTCAATGAGTTTATCTTAATTCCATAAGGTTTGTCCATATTATTGTCATTTGTCACACCCTCCTTATTAATTTTATTTAGACCACATGTCCCTAATTTGCTTGTGAGAATTTCATGTGGTACTGTGTCAAAAGCTTTACTAAAATCAAGATATATCATGTCTACTGCTTCCCCCCACTCACTAAACCAGTAACCCTGTGAAAGAAGGAAATTAGGTTGGTTTGGCATGATTTGTTCTTGACAGTTCCATGTTGACTATTACTTATAACCCTATTATTGTAGGTGCTTACAAACTGATTGTTTAAATAATTTTTTTCCAGTATCTTTCCAGGTATTGAAGTTAGGTCAAGTGGACTATAATTCCCCATGTTCTCTTTGTTCCCCTTTTTAAAGATAGTGTAGTGAGGCCTTATTGGAAAAACCTGGGAGGTTCTAAAGGCCCATCCCCCAGCCTAGTGGGAGGGACAACTGGACCCAGGAACCAACTAATTGCGTGGGACAACTAATGAAAAAACGGAGTAGAGTGACGGTCAAAGGTTCAAAATAAGGGTGCTAGATGGGTGGTGGTCACGCCAGACATCCACCAGGGAGTGATGGTCCATGATCTCCCTGAGGACGCCCGCGGTGGCCTGGGAAGTCTCAAGTCCTGAGCGATCCCGGTCCTCGAGGGTGGTGTTGAAGTCCCCGCCTAGGACCTAGCACTTGTAAAAACGCCGGTAAAAATGCACTCGTTCTGGGCCCGTGTTCGGGGCATAAACGTTGACGAGGTATAAGAGCAGCCCCTCCACATGGGCCCGGACGTGCAGCAGGCGGCCCGGCACGACCTCAGCGACCCCCAGCAGTAGCTCGGGGGAGAACAGGGTGGCCACCACAGCCGAATGGGTGCTGAGGTGGCTGAAATAGACCCCGTCCCCCCACTCCAGCTGCCAGCTAGCCTCGATGGCTGAAGCTGTGTGGGTCTCCTGCAGGAAGATCACAGAGTACCCCCCTCCCGAAGGAAGGAGAGCACCTGACTCCTGCGGAGACCAACCCTACAGCCCTGGGTGTTTAACAATGCAAAGATGGTAACTGTCATAGCGAGGGCTTAGGTGGATCCTCACAGGCAGGGTGATCAACGGCCTCTAGCGGGCCCCACAAGAGCCAGGTCTCAACCCCAAAGGTCAGGAGGGAGTCACGGAACTTGCGGGCCCACCAGTAGGCCACAATGTCCTGCCTCCCAGTCCCTCTCCCCTCCCCAAAAGAGCCTTCACGGCCCGGAGGATACGATGGAAGTCCCCCCAGTGCTGAATGGTGAGCTGCACCTTGCCTTGTAAGCCGCGAGTGTCCATCAGGAACAGGCGCAGCTCATCCCTGAGCACAGGGGGGATGCGGCAGCCAATCCGCTGCCGTCCTTCGGTGGGGCCCCTGAGAGATCCTCGTGGCCCACGGAGACAGGCAAACATGGGGTCGAGCCCCAGCACCACTGCGCTGGGCAGCCCATCCCCATCCCCGGCAAAGGAGGGGGCGGCAGAGGGAATAGTGCAGCCCCTGCAGTAGTGGGAAAGGGAGACACGAAAACCGCCCCCTGAGGGTTGTCCATAGGTAGTGGGAACAAGGCAACCCCGGGGGCGGCAATAGAATGGGATGTGGAAGGGAGAGACAGGTGATGCGTTGGGGGCAGGGACGGGATCAGGGGTAGGGACCGAGACAGGAATCGGTACTGGGGCTGGGGCAGGAGAGGGGACAGGATCAGAGGCAGGGACTGGAATGGGAACGGGGCCAGAAGTGGACTCTTGATCCACAGCTCCTCTCAGCCAGGACCCAGGGCCAAGGGGGCAGGGGCAGCAGGGACAGGTGATACTGTGGGGCCAGGAATGGGGGAAGGGGCATGATCAGGGGCAGGAACTGGCCGCTCAGCGTCGGCCGTCACCCCAAGGGGCTCGGCGGCCTCTCACGGGGTGGTATCTGCGGCCGGGCTGATGGGCAGGGCCAGGGGCGCCCCGGGGACAAGAGCAGGGGCAGCCGGGTGGGGTGAGGGACAGGGAGCAGGAGGGGGCAGCAGAACTAAGCCACTGCCCAGATCGAGGCCCGCTGGCGGAGGGTCGTCCTCCCCCTGGGTGACTGGGGCCAGACCCACGGGCTCGATCTGATCAAAGATAGAGGTGTAATCGGTCCCCTCAGCCCCGGCAACCTCCCCGCCAGTCACAGAGGCAACAATCGCCCCGGTATCGGTGGCGGCGGGGGGCTCAGATGGTATAGGGGCCATGGGAACTCCCACCGAAGCATCCACGGGGGGGAGTAAAGGTGGAATAAAGGCTGGCCCACCGGGGCTCCTCACCCTCCACAGGTGGTAAATAGTCCCGCCATTTGGTGTCGGGGCGGGACGCGAGGGTGAGGAAATGCAGTGTGTGGAGCATGAGCGTGTACAGGTTGTCTCTGGGAGCGGTTTGGAACCGGACTAGCTGCAGGGCGTGCAGCCAGCTCGGATTACGGGAACGGGGAAACTGGGGGGGCTCGTGGAACAGGGGCCAGATAAAAAGGTCCGGAGGGTCCGGGGTGAGGGGTGGGCGGGGAGCGCCCTCTCACAGGACCTGCCGCAGGAAGATGAGAGAAGGGGGCGACAAGGCAGCGCCCACTTCCTGGAGTACACACAGGGGGGTAAGAAGGATGGAGAGCCCCATGCACCGGCCGAGTGCACGGGGATCCACCCAGTTCCCCCTGTCTTCGTCCAGGAGGTCTCCGACCCTGGTGGTTTCTGCCAGGACCAACCTCCGGCTCACCGAGGGAGACTCCGCCAGCTGCATACGTAGATCGGGGTTGTGTAGCAGGGGCTCTGCGAGCAGGTCCACGCCCTCAGTGGCCACAATGGACCTGATCGCCAAAAAAGGCTTCCAGGTTCGGAGGAGGTCCTGGTAGAAGACCGGCAGCTCAGAGAGGTCTCGCGGAAGACTTCTCGGGTGAAGAAAAAAGAGATACCGGTTGTATCGGAGCCCTCGGAGGCGGCGGAGGAAGGCGTGCACCAACGTGCTCCACGCCGGACTACCTGCACCATCAAGGAATCTCTGCAGGGCCTGGAGGCGGAAGACATGGACCTGGCTACAAAGGCAGACCAGACCCTGTCCTCCCTCCTCCAGGGGAAGACTCAGAACCCCTGCAGAGAACCAGTGCAGTCCTGGCCAGAAAAACTCCAGGGCTGTCCTCTGGAGCCTGGCCAGGATCCCCGGGGCCGGGCTCAGGGTGTTGAGCCGGTGCCAGAGCATGGACAGAACTAGCTGGTTCAGCACCAGCACCCTCCCTCGCAGGGAGAGACACCGGAGCAGTCCCGTCCATCTCCGCAGCCAGTCACCCACCCTGGCCTCCAAATCCTGCCAGTTCTCCGGCGGAGAAGGATGCGTGGTGGAAAAGTAAATGCCGAGATAGAGCAGTGGACCCGCGCGCCACTGAATGGCTTGGAGCGCGGTTAGGAGGGAGCTCACCTGCCACCCATCCCCAACCACCAGGCCATAGCTCTTGACCCAGTTGACCCAGGCGAAGGAGGCCGCCGAGTAAACGGCCTGGCAGGTCTCCACCCGCACCAGGTCGCCCCAGTCCTGGACCACAAGGAGCACATCGTCGGCGTATGCCGACAGGACCAGCCACAGCTCCAGCTCCTGAAGCAGCAACCCCATCATCCTCCGACGGAGGAGACAGAGGAAGGGCTCGATCGCCAGAGCGTAGAGCTGGCCCAAGAGGGGGCACCCCTGCCGTACTCCCTGCCCAAAGCTGACCGGCTCGGTCAGGGTCCAGTTTAGCCTGACCAGACGCTCCGCCTCAGTGTACAGCACCTGGAGAAAGCTCACGAACCAGGGCCCAAAGCCGAATGCCCGCAGAGTGCCCAGGAGATACCCGTGATCCACACTGTTGAACGCCTTCTCCTGGTCCAGAGACAGGAGGGCAAATGGCAGACTATCCCTACGCTCCAGCTCCAAGAGGTCCCGGACCAAGTACAAGTTATCAAAGATGGTCTGGCCCGGGACGGTGTAGGTCTGGTCGGGATGGACCACGTCCGCCAGCACAGACCGCAGCCGCAGCGAGATGGTCTTTGCTACGACCTTGTACTCCGTGCTGAGGAGTGAGATGGAACGCCAGTTCTGTAAGTCATGGAGGTTCCCCTTCTTTGGCAACAAGGCGAGCACGGCTCGCCTGCATGAGAGAGGGGGGACCCCGCTTGTCAAGGAATCGGCCTAGACGGTGACGAGGTCTGGGCCGAGGACGTCCCAGAACACACGGTAAAACTCCACGGTCAGCCTGTCCATGCCCAGAGACTTGTTGGCGGGCATGAGATGGAGGGCTTCTGAGAACTCAGCCAGAGAGAGAGGCAGCTCCAGCCGGTCTCGGTCGATCCAGAGCACCCTGTGGGCTTCGACATCGGTCGGATCTGGGGAGAAAAGACTGGTGTAGAAGGCCCTGGTCCTTCCACACATCTCCCCTGGATCCGTGAGGGGGGCGCCGTCCTCTGCCAGGAGGCAGGTGACATGCTTTTTGGCCCCCCTCTTTTTCTCCAGGGCATAGAAGAAGCGGGAGCCGCGATCCATCTCCCGAAGGAGACGGATGTGGGATTGAAAGAAGGCGCCCCAGGCCCAGTGATCCTCCAGGGCCTGGAGCTCCTCCCATTTCTCCCGGTATGCTGCGCAGAGGGGTGGATCCTTGGGCCCGGAGGCCAGACGCCGCTCTAGCTCTAAGACCTCCCACTCCAACTGCCCTATCACCGCATCCCTCCGCTGTCTGGAGCCCCCCAGGTGTAGTCTCGGCAGAAGAGCCGCACACGGACCTTCCCCACATCCCTCCACTGTTGTTCGGAGGGAAAGGCATGCTGCTGCCCCCGCCAGGCCAGCCAGAACTCCCGGAAGGACGCCACGAAGCTCACGTCCTCCAGCAAGCTGTTATTAAAATGCCAATAGGCCAGATGTGGATGAGGACTGGCCTGGAGTACCTGCTGCGGTTTACCCCGAAGAGCCGGAAGAGCCCTGGAGGCCGCAGGTACCAAACCCTGGGGAGGAAGGAAGTAGCCCAGGGGCAGCCCTGGAGCAGCTGGCTGCAAAGCCGGCGTGGCTCAGTAGGTGTGTTGGGGCTGGATCCCCGCTGACACAGGGACAGCCAATCCTGCCCCTGGCAGGGCCCTGGGATGGGACGTGGTGGAGTAGGGTGGGCCTGCGTCCCCCTGCCACCGCACCCTGGGTGGCTCACCCCCTACATGGTTCAAGGAGGCTCTAGCCCAGGACAGGAGCTCCCTTATCACTCACCTGGAGAGACTGTTGGTTTTCTGGCTGCCTGAACCCTACTCAGGCTAAAGCCACCCCTGTAAAGACTGTTTGCTCACTGGTTGCCTGGGTTCCCCCCAGGCAAGGGCCCGCCCTTGAAGACTGGGTGTTTGTGGGCTGCTTGGGCCCCACCCAGGCCGAAGCCACCCTAATAGACTGTGTTGAGTTGCTGACCACTTGAACTACCCCAGCCCAGGATGAAGCCTGGGAGCTGTGGTTGATCGCCCAGCCCTATTGTGGGCCCATGGCTACCCTGCAGACTCTGGTCCAGACCAGACTGGCCCAGCCGGAGTGGCCTCCCTCCGAGCGAGGGACCCTTACAGATAGGTACAATGTTTTCCCTTCTCCAATACACTGGAACCTCACCCTGTTCTCCAGGAATTCTCAGAGATAATTGCTAATTGCTTATTATTTCATCTAGTTCCATAAGTACACTAGGGTAAACTCATCAGGCCCTGCCAACTTGAATACATCTAACTTAACTAAATGTTCTTTACTCTGTTCTTTCTCTATTTTGGTTTGCATTCCTTCCCCCCTTGTTAATATTTATCATGTTGAATAATTGGTCCCAATTAACCTCTTTAGTGAAGACTGAAGCAAAATAGACATTAAACACCTCAGCCTTCTTCATGTCATCAGTTAATAGCTTTCCTTCCCTGCTAAGTAGAGGACCTACACTTTCCTTTTGTCTTTCTCTTGCTTCTAATGAAATTAAAGAACTTCTTATTGCCTTTTATGTTCCTTGCTATGTGTAACTCATTTTGTGCCTTAGCCTTTCAGATTTTTTCCTAACATGCTTGTGCTATTCTTTTGTGCCCCTTAGTAATTCAGCCATGTTTCCAGTCTTTGTAGTGTTCCTTTTTTATTTTCATGTAACTTTAGCGCCCTCGTGGCCAAGATGGAGTCTGCTCTGCAGGCAGCTCTGGCCAAGAGATGGCATGCGCAGGAATACAGCAGGAAAAATCCCTTCCACCCCAGGGACACCTGTTCCAAACCCCACAGAGTGAACATGCCCACCTAGTGGAAAAGTACAATGGATATAAGAAAGGGAAATATTTATTTACAGAGTGATGAGAGGAGAAATACAACAAGGGGAAATATAGGGGGAGTGGTAAAACAGGGTTGCATCCAAACCAAGGCCCCACAGGCCCAGTAGTAGCACAGTCTGAAAGCGCAGACACTGAGCAATGTGTCTGCACACAGAGTTCAGGAGTCCTGAGCAAAGTTCCAGTCCGGTGGTGAGCCTTGGGTGCTCCTGGTCATCTTCGACGCCAGTGAACTTTTCCCAACAAACCCCTCCAGTGCCCTCTTCTGCCGCTCTCCGCAAAGCCATACAGAGCGACCACCTCCCCACTTAACTAGCTACAGCCTCCCTCCTTGTTCCCAATGCAGAGTCACAAGCCCCAGTACTCACAGCCCCATGCAGCTCTGGGCAGCCGTGATACTGGATCCAGCTCCGGCCTGTCCTTCTGGGGCGATTCCTCCCTGGCACAGTGCTCCTCCTGGCTCCTCTCCTGGGTGTCCCCGATCAGCTGCCCTGTCCTTACCAGGCTTCAGGCAGGTTCTCTGCTGCTTTACTTTGCGAGGGCCTGCGGACTGCAGCCCTTCTCTCTCTGGAGCTCCGGAGCCATACCCTGGAGTTTCCCTTCTTTTTCTCACTGCTCCCCCTCCCCCCTTAGGAAAAAGATTTAAAGTGGCCATGTTCTCGAAACCCCAAAGGGTTAAATTCAGGTAATTAAAGTGTCCAGATGGAGCCATATTGGCCTCTTCTTCTTATTATTATTTATCCTATTATTTGGGATAGTTTAAAGTTGTGCCTTTTAATATTGTCTCCCTGAGAAAAAAACAGTTCTCCTGAACTCCTTTATCCCTTAGATTTTCTTCTTGTGGGACCTTACTTACCTGCTTTTTGTTAAAGTCTACTTTTAGAAGTCCCTTGTCCTTATTCTGCTGTTTTCCTTCTTTTTCTTAGTATAATGAAATCTATCATTTCCTGATCACTTTCACCCAAATTGCCTTCAGATTTGCAACGAGTTCCTCAGTGATAGTCAAAACCAAGTCTAAACTGGCTGTCTCCCTTGTTAATTCCTCCATTTTCTGAAACAAAAAAATGTCCCTGGTATTACAAGAACAAATTGGAAACTTTGTGTTTTGCCATCTGACTTTTCCAACAGAAGTCTGGATACTTAGAGTCCCACATTACTATCAGGTCTTGTGTTTTGGATATTTCTGTTGTTTGTTCTAGAAATGACTCATCCACCTCCTCTTCCTGATTTGGTGGCCTATAGCAGAGGTTTACTATGACATCACTCCTATTTTTTCCCTTTTTTCTTTACCTCAGTTACTTTCAACTGGTTTGCTTCTCACCTCCTTCCAGACCTTAGAACAAGTGTGTATATTCTTGATGTATAATGCAACACCTCCTCCCTTTTCCCCCCTCCATAAAAAATGCAGTTCAGAAGTCATCAAGGGTCGTCTCAGCATTAGGAACCTTGTCTACAAATTTTTCATAGCGTTTAAATCCTCATCAATATTTAAGCCTCTGCCAATCTTTGTCATGCACACATTTTATCAGTAGTGATTTTATATTTACTTCAGATCATTGATAACAACGTTGAACAGAACCAGGGCTAGTACTGATCCCCATGGAGCCACACTAGAAACACCCCCATTCAACAAAGATTCTCAATGACAACTACTTTTTGAGGTCTGTCAGTTAGCCAGATCTCAATCTATTTAGCATGTGCTTTGTTGATATGGTATTGTGCTAATGTGTTCCATGCATACAGCCTTCCAGGCACTGAAATGCCATGGTATGGTGTAAATGAGGCAGATAGGTAGATTATATAGACCTGGAAATGTTCCCTGTGCGCACACACTCGTACACTGCAGATTATACATGCTCCTGACAGGCAAACTCTGCCCAAGGGGATTAGAATAGGGAGTCTTCAAATGATGCTTTTGCATCCTATTTGTGCTGCCATTTTACTGTCCTTATGCAGTGGGCTACAATATGATTCATAAGACACATATTCAGGAGAAATATCAAAGTAAAGTCTAACTGGTAATATCTCTCAGTGAGTTCCCTGTAACCCTTCTTTGCCTTCTAAATAATACAACAGTGTTACCAAGCTATGGCATTGTTAGTTTTGTAAATTATAATAAATATGGTTTATTAAGTTTGACAGATTTGACTGCAATACACATCCTGATGGCAAATATGTTATTTACAGCAGCTATCTGTGATAATGTTTGGCTTTATTTTTGGTATACATCTTACTTTAAGCTGTCCAAGAATGTGAACTATGGCTATTAAAGAATCATTTTTGCTAAAATTAGGTTTCTTGTGCATGTCTTTAAAGTCAGTCTAGAATTTAGTTTAATTTCTAGTCATATAGAAGCAATTATGTCATCTATTTTACTAGTTTACTCTCATCTAATCATCAAGTTGACATATTTCACCCTAATTTGGTAAAATCTATCTGCTGTTTGCTTAAGGGAATATCAGCATCACATACCTAAAGACTGATGATATTGCATAACTGAAATGAGTAATCTCTGCAAGTTATCTTAAGGTCAATAGCATAAACACAGCATGTGAGGAATTGTGAGCTGTACCTACACACTAAATATATACAATATAGATGAAATTGTACTTTTTCTCTGTGGTATCACTCACATGTTTCAGAAGACTAGATGAAGCAATTTTTTTTGACTGATTTGCTTTACACAATGGCACATCCAGTCCTGCTATAAGAATAGAAGAAAACAACATAGAAGTATAGGGAAAAAATCATTGTAACAGAAGAAAACTACTTGGGGAGATGATTGTTTTTTCCCTTAAGTTCTAATTAGGCAAATAGACTGATCACAAGTAGATGTCCCATAATTTTAACTTCTTTCTCATTGTGACCCCATACAAAATGCCAATTTGGAATGTAAAGTGCTGAAGAACTATCTCTAGTGGATAGTCTACTATGCCACAAATAGAAGGAAATGCTCTATGTTATGATTTTTCATTCAAAATGATAAGAAATTTGGGACTCTGAGTGGTCGATGGAATCCAGGCGATGGAAAATTAACCTTTATTACTGCAAATAGTGATACAATTATTTTATCATGGCCAGATACTATACTGAAGTTCTAAATTCTGAGATTTTTAATTTTTTTTAAACTTCTTTTAAAATCACTGCTAATGAGTCTTGCACGTTTTTATTCAGACACTTTTATTACAAAGCAAATCCCACAGGTATATTTCAATGAGTCATATCATGTGTTCTAACAGAAAAGAATACAGAGCTATAATCTTTGGGAAGGGGGTAATGGATGGCTCAGCTGATTGGCAGTGGGATCCTGAGCTTTTCATCTAGCAGTAATTGGATTAAATATGGCCCGGGTCAATAGTTCAAAGCCAACACATGTCAGGAGTGAGTGAGAGTCGGTCAATAATTTTTAGAGGTGCTGAGCGCTTGCAGCTACTGCTTAAAAGATTGAGTGGGAATTAACCTCTTTCCCTTAGAGGCAGTCCTGCCAAAGTTCAGGACTGAGCCACTCTGGACAGGCAGTGCAAATAAAGTGGCAAAATGCTTTTGTTAGTTCTCGGAGAGGAATGGCCTGATTTTTAAGCACGTTTTCAAAATGGCAGAACACAATACTTTCCCACTAGAAGATCAGCAACAATATCTCCAGCAAGAGTAGGGTTAGATGAAATGGTGGGAGAAAACCTTGAATTCTGTCTACACTACAGTTTCCACTGTCAATGGTGGCGCTGTATTGTTGCTGCATTATGTGAGCCCAAGTATTTCTTGTGTAGACAAGGTCAGGGAGTCTAAGTTAAGTGACACTAGGCACAGTCTAGAGGGAATCTCAGTTGATGTAATGTACAGGTTGAGGGGACCAGTAGGAGATGCAGCTTGTGCCAGCTGAGACTCCCTCTAGACTCTTGCAGGCTGTAAATTTGGCCCCATATATCTATAATGGGCAGAACCAACACCTCAGCACACAATACCACCAACCCTGAGGGGCTGAAATCCAGATCTGAGTATGAACTTCCCCAGCATTTAGCGAGTTTTGGCAGTAAATTATAGCTTTGAATTGTGAATGCTGATTCAATCCTACTTCTGGGATTCAGATACAAAACCATTTTAATTTTTTGAGGCGACCTCCTCTTTTGGTCTTCATGCGGGATAAAATGTTTTATATTTGGCTGTTGAGGAAGTGGAGGAAAAACAATTTTCAAACATATCCTATTTATAGTACACATTTCAATGGAAGCACAATGTATTCATACAGCAATGTGATATCAGAATGCATGAGAATATCGGAAGGAGAAATCTAATGTGAAAGGAGTGGATGTGTGCAATAGGGAAATGAAAAAGAAATTCAACATTTTAAAACAGAGAACCTGATGAACATTAACCTTGCACTAGTCACAGGAGTTGTTTTAATTACTGATCAGTTATACTGAGAAAGAAATGGCAAAATGTACTCTAGTGCCAGGGCCGTCCTTACCCATATGCAAAGTACGCAGCTGTGTAGGGCACCAGGAAATTTGGGGCACCAAATTTCCCGGTGCCCTGCATAGCTGCATGCTGTTCCAGCCTCTGCCCCACCTCTTCCCGCCCCTGTTCTGCCTGCCCCGCCTCTTCCCGCTCCTGCTCCACCCCAGCCCTGCCCCACTCCCCTGATGAGTGCAGCAGGGTTGGGCCTGCACTCAACGGCAGCGGGAAGCGCAGCAGCCCGGCCCCAGCCGTGCCATCAGTGAGTGCTGGGGGGTGGTTCCTCCTTGTTCCCCAAGCCAGCCTCTGCGGAGGCCTGGGGCCAGCCTCCCCATCCCCCATGGGGGGGGGGAGGGGGCTGCATAGGGACCCAGAATAGCTAGGGATGGCCCTGTCTAGCATGCTCGTTAGTAAAATCTGAGCCAGCCATTTACTAATTCTCCCCTCTCACTATACACACACACACACACACACACAGAACTCTATATTAAAATGTTTTGGCTTTAGTGTCTCTCACTCCATCACCAACAGGCTAACCATAAACCATTTGGGAACACTGGGAGCTGAATCCCAGTGTTGTTGTGATTTGGCTAGTGGTCATTATCCCAGATGTGTAAGGGGAGGAATCAGTGATGCAAACCCAAAGTTGGTGATAAACATTTTAAAGGGAAACACATAATTTTTATTAAAATTTATAACAGTGATGGACCCTTACCAGTCTTCTAAAAACCAGTAAATCAGGCATTTCTCGTTAATAATCCCTCCTATAAAACTAGATTTACAATAGCAATATCAAGCAACTCTTATCTTTAATGCTCCTAATGGGCATAAATTAGGTAGTGTCCCTTCTTTCAGGCATTGTTTTTCAATGTATCTGTTTGTCAGACATTCCAGTGCTTTCAGTGCACACAGCTTGCTTAATAATTTTGTCTTAAAACAGCATTGTTGAATGAAATATTCTTACATAATCACTAGGAAGCAATGTTAATGAGGCTTAACATTCTATATTAAGACAGCGGCAGTGCAGCTAGCATTTCAGTACTGCAGTGCAGAAATCCAGCCAAAGGTGGGTAATGAATGATAATCCCTGAATAATTAATACAGAGAGCCTGATCAGCAAGAGATATAAAATTCTGCCCTACAAAGGAAGTTACTTTTTTCAGACTGGTTCTGTGATATATATGCAAAATAATAAATGGTTATAGGTTAAATTCTAGGCTGATTTATATCCCTTGTGATAATTCAGTGGGGTACCATTGAATTCTAGCCAGTGCAGAATTTATCCTATTGTCTTTAAAGTGGCATGCAAGAGGGTAGTGAAAAAATAACAAATAAATACGTTAGAAGCTTGGAGCTGATTTATGATATACCCATCTGTGTCTCCCAAATGTGTATTAAATTATGTGTTGGGTATTAATTGGGTTGAGGCAGCAGCCTATGCACTAAATTGCTGCTGTCTTGGGTACTACTAATCTGTGAGAACAATATTAGAAATGTACAACAGGTAGTTCTAATGGGAGTTGCTTTGGTGAAACATGGAAAATCTTAACCTTCTGATGTTGGGGATATAGGCCCAGATCCACAAAAGGTATTTAGGCTCCAAATATTCATTAAAATCAACCCCACTCAGTCCTAGAACCTTTTTAAAAGATAGGTACAACTTATGCTACCCTCTATTCCTCTGGTGCAGTAGATAGTTTTGATGCAGGATTGCATATTTTTGATAAAAGATTGCATATTCTGTCAGCTACTTCATTCTAAAAGTTTATCAGCCCTGTTAGATGGCTGCCATCCCATTTTGGTGACTTGTTGCTCTTAAATTTATCAGTTTATTTCAGCACCTCCTCTTCTAGCACATCACTCTCCAACAGGATATACCAATGCTAGAAGTCTAAATAATAAAATGGGTGAACTAGAGTGTCTTGTATTAAATGAAGATATTGATATAATAGGCATCACAGAAACTTGGTGGAATGAGGATAATCAATGGGATACAGTAATACCAGGGTACAAAATATATCGGAAGGAGAGAACAGGTCGTGCTGGTGGGAGAGTGGCATTATATGTGAAAGAAAGCATAGAATCAAATGCAGTAAAAATCATAAATGAATCAAACTGTGCCATAGAATCTCTATGGATAGAAATTCCATGCTCTAATAATAAGAATATAGCAGTATGGATATATTACCGACCACCTGACCAGGATGGTGATAGTGACTATGAAATGCTCAGGGAGCTTAGAGAGGCTATTAAAATAAAAAACTCAATAATAATGGGGGATTTCAATTGTCCGCATATTGACTGGGTACATGTCACCTCAGGACAGGATGCAGAGATAACGTTTCTTGACACCTTAAATGACTGCTTCATGGAGCAGCTGGTCCTGGAACCCACCAGAGGAGAGGCAATTCTTGATTTAGTCCTAAGTAGAGTACAGGATCTGGTCCAAGAGGTGAATATAGCTGGACCACTTGGTAATAGTGACCATAATATAATTAAATGTAATATCCCTGT
Organism: Chrysemys picta bellii; assembly: GCF_011386835.1. Taxonomy (NCBI): domain Eukaryota; kingdom Metazoa; phylum Chordata; order Testudines; family Emydidae; genus Chrysemys; species Chrysemys picta. The sequence goes on from NC_088793.1 coordinate 27,251,369, forward strand.
GGCAGGAAAAACACCACAGCAGCCTAACACTGTAGCATTTAATTTCAGAAAGGGGGACTACACAAAAATGAGGAGGTTAGTTAAACAGAAATTAAAGGGTACAGTGCCAGAAGTGAAATCTCTGCAAGCTGCGCAGGGCCGCCCAGAGAGTTCAGGGGGCCTGGGGCAAAGCAATTTCGGGGGCCCCTTCCATTAAAAAAAGTTGCAATATTATAGAATATTATATTCTTGTGGGGGCCCCTGCGGGGTCTGCCCCGTTCCCTCCCCCCCCCCCCCGGCGGCCCTGAAGCTGCGTGGAAACTTTTTAAAGACACCATAACAGAGGCTCAACTTAAATGTATACCCCAAATTAAAAAACATAGCAAGAGAACCAAAAAAGAGCCACCGTGGCTAAATAACAAAGTAAAAGAAGCAGTGAGAGGCAAAAAGGCATCCTTTAAAAAGTGGAAGTTAAATCCTAGTGAGGAAAATAGAAAGACCTCTGGCAAATGAAGTGTAAAAATATAATTAGGAAGGCCAAAAAAAGAATTTAAGGAACAGTTAGCCAAAGACTCAAAAAAAGAATAGCAATTTTTTTTAAGTACATCAGAAGCAGGAAGCCTGCTAAACAACCAGTGGGGCCACTGGACGATCGAGGTGCTAAAGGAGCACTCAAGGACAGTAAGGCCATTGCAGAGAAACTAAATGAATTATTTGCATCGGTCTTCACAGCTGAGGATGTGAGGGAGATTCCCAAACCTGAGCCATTCTTTTTAGGTGACAGATCTGAGGAACTGTCCCAGATTGAGGTATCATTAGAGGAGGTTTTGGAACAAATTGGTAAATTCAACAGCAATAAGTCACCAGGACCAGATGGTATTCACCCAAGAGTTCTGAAGGAACTCAAATGTGAAAATGCAGAACTACTAACTGTAGTCTGTAACCTATCATTTAAATCAGCTTCTGTACCAGATGACTGGAGGATAGCTAATGTGACGCCAATTTTTAAAAAAGGGCTCCAGAGGTGATCAGACATATAGATGAACATAATTTGTTGAGGAAGAGTCAACATGGTTTTAGTAAAGGGAAATCATGCCTTACCAATCTACTAGAATTCTTTGAGGGGGTCAACAAGCATGTGTACCAAGAGGATCCAGTGGATATAGTGTACTTAGATTTTCAGAAAGCTTTTGAAAACGTCCCTCACCAAAGACTCTTACGCAAAGTAAGCTGCCATGGATAAGTAAGGTGCTTTCATGGTTTGGTAACTGGTTAAAAGATAGGAAACAAAGGGTAGGTATAAATGGTCAGTTTTCAGAATGGAGAGGGGTAAATAGTGGCGACTCCCAAGGATCTGTATTGGGACTAGTCCTATTCAACATATTAATAGGAGATTAATAAGACTGGGACTTTTCAGCTTGGAAAAGAGATGGCTAAGGGGGGATATGATTGAGATCTATAAAATCATGAGAAAGTAGATAAGGAAGTGTTGTTTACTACTTCTCATAACACAAGAACTAGTGGTCACCAAATGAAATTAATAGGCAGCAGGTCTAAAACAAATAAAAGGAAGTATTTCTTCACACAACGCAAAGTCAACCTGTGGAACTCCTTGCCAGAAGATGTTGTGAAGGCCAAGACCATAACAGGGTTCAAAAAAGAACTAGATAAATTCATCGAGGATAGGTCCATCAATGGCTATTAGCCAGGATGGGCAGGGATGGTGTTCCCAACCTGTTTGCCAGAAGCTGGGAATGAGCGACAGGGGATGGATCAATTGATGATTACCTGTTCTGTTCATTCCCTCTGGGGCACCTGGCACTGGACACTGTCGGAAGACAGGATACTGGGCTATATGGAACTTTGGTCTGACCCAGTAGGTCCATTCTTATGTTCTTATTTCATCTTCATTACTGGAAAAGAGCAGGCCCAGTCTTCTATTAGAAAGTTAGGAACCTAAATATTGGTATGGATCTGGGCCTTAACTTCCATGGACCTACTCTTTTCCGGTTGACCCTGCTTGACTCTACCCTGCTACTCCTGCAGCAGGTCTCAGGGGTAGAAAGGAGAGTTAAAGAAGAAAGCCCAGGGCTGACTAGGAAGGAGAGCTGAGCTCAGCTGAAACAAGGATACCCAAACCAAACGAGAAGCAAAGCTCTGGAAACAACTTGCTACCTAGATGAGCCTCTTGGTGGATGGGGTCACCTGGCCTAGGGAGACTGATTTTAAGGATTGGCTACATGAAGATAATCCCAGAAAAAGAGGGTGTGGTGCTGCTTGAAACTCCTTGGATGATCCTGATTTTAGCATTTCTTTGTTTCTGGACTTTAATAACCTGGAAAGGCTGGGACTCAAGTATGCCTTAGCTGAAGGGCTAAAGCACCACTGCACTGGCACTGTGAGAGATGCCAAATAAACCATTGGAGATCCCATGACAGGTTGAGAAGTGCCCTGCTGGGCCACAAGGGAACATCTTGGAGGTAGGCCCAATGTTATTCATTTGTCTGGAATAACTTAGAGATTTGATACCTGAGAGCACAATTCTTTAGCCTTTACCGCCATTCAGCAGAAGCGACTCATTCAAGTTGCACCTCTATGAGGTTACTCATATGAATAAATACTTACACAACATGAGTAAGGGTTACAGAATCAGGCCTGAAAAACAACTTTGTTTTCTTTGCTGGACTGATCAATAGCAAGTCATATCTGCAGCTCCTGGGCCAATTGTATTTCTTTGCCATGAATATCTTTTGCAAAGATTCATCGTATTTTGTAGCAAAACTCCAGGTGTTCTGGCTCTTATCACAGAAGGATTTCCCAGAGGGTTTTAACTAACACTGTGTTGTAAATGTATGCATAATGCTTTCTAGGAGATACTTTTCCTACCTTTTCAGTTATCTCCCCTCAAACTGCTGTTTGTATTTGTATGTCTTTTATAGAACATATATACACAAACATCTAAACATATTTTAAAACAAGTGGATTTCATTCTAAATAAAGCAAAGGGGTAAAACAGAGTTTGATGTGCACATATTGCCATCGACTTAACTATATGTAGTACCTGGTCCAAAGCCCATTTAAGTCAATGTAAAGACTCCCATTGACTTCAATGGGCTTTGGACTGGGCTCATAGAAATACTATAGAAGGGGGGCATTTAAAAAAATGCATAATGTAAAGTAACTGTCATTAAAAATAGATCACATCACCGTTGTGTTCTCTGGACTTCCCACTTGTTCTACCATTTGACAAAATTATTCACCTGAGTTACCAAAATGAGGGGCTAGAAAGAAGCTGGTATTGCAAATACCCTCTCTCTCTCTCTCTCTCTCTCTGGCTATTGCTGTATTTCCTGCATTTGCAAATATATTGAAATAACTCACCTTCCCCACCTAAAGGAATTAATGCTAGTATCATAATTAACCACTCAGAAAACACACCTGAATGCAAAAGACCATTCCTTTCTTTCATGTAGCCTGTGCTATTTCTACTGCTGTAACTGTACATGTAGCATGGTACTCAGTGACTATGACATTTCAAATTGGGATCTGGGGAAATGGTTAATTATGAAAGCTGCAGGGAGAGAGAATGTAAGGTATGAGTCACAAGGAAGAAGAGTGATTTGTTGATATTTAGTGGGCAAAGGGGTAAAAGTAATTTCTTTCCAGCTTAACTTTGTTTTTAAAGGAATATCTCACAGGGGCTTCTTGAACTATGGTCAGTGGGAGGCTTTGTCCTGACTTCAGTGATTTTTACCTCAGGTTCAGACAGAAGGGTAATGCCAATGGTGAGAACCAGCCCATTCACAACGTTGAGAATCAAATGAACCACATTTTGTTAGTTGCATAGAGATTCACAGGATGTTTTTTTTAATGTGCTTAACATATTTATAATTTGTTTGTATTGACCATAATGCCTGTATTTCTTATCATTTTACACCCCATCAAATCTCAGTCACTTATCTCAAAATAACATAGGTATATCTCCATATATTATTATTATCTCATAGAGCTGGAAGGGACCCTGAAAGGTTATCAAGTCCAGCCCCCTGCCTTCACTAGCAGGACCAAGTATTGATTTTGCCCCAGATCCCTAAGTGGCCCCCTCAAGGATTGAACTCACAACCCTGGGTTTAGCAGGCCAATGCTCAAACCACTGAGCTCTCCCTCCCCCTCTGTTATTAACCACTACCTAGTCTCACACATAGTAAGCCCCACTGCAGTCACCTGTATCTTGGAGGAAGAGAACAGGGCCCCAGGTATTTTACCTCTCAGCTTTGGAGACATTTATTCAGATATACAAATTCCAATAACAGTGAGAAATATAAAGAAATATTTTCTGGTTCTCTCACCCTCTTACTTTGACAGCTTTTCCAATTAGTACTATTACTTATTTGTATTATGGTAGCATCTAGGAACCCGCAAACAAAGATCATGCTCCTATTGTGCTAGGCACTGTTCAGACATGTAACAAAGAAAATTGCATCAAAGAGCTCACAGTCTAGGGACTGTACTGGGTTTATTTGCCAAACACCAAAACGAGCTAGCTGTAAGAATAGTTACTGTTTCTGAACACACTGATGCCCAGACAATGCACATTCAGGGTCTCTCTGCTTCTATCATCCCAAATTGGTAGGAATGGGCACAGAGTGACATGTTATTTTGTGTACATCAGACATTCCTAGCACACTCTTGGAATAGTATTTACAAAGGCACATTCCTATTTGCATTTTCACTGATTAATAGCTTGGGAGGCACTAAATAATTAAATGAGACATAATCAGCCGCTATCTGCAGCATGGACACAGATGGGAAGACGATACAAAGACGTTGTACATAAGAGATATTACTGTGTATCCATGGAAACAGTGTCTCTCTCTTTGTCGGTTCAGCAAGGTTGCACATCATTAGGGTGTCTCCCACTCCTGGCAACGGCAACTTTGCAGTGTCAGTCAGTAAATCTTTGCACCCATTCTTGCTGTCAGCACAAAGTGATAGAGAGCCCAGGGAAAACGTGAGCTGCATAGGAAATGGGCTTTGATGCAACATTGCAATCATGTCTTCTTATGCAGCTGCCAATTTCAAGCCTCAGTTCAATAATGAAGAAGAAAATGGAACAGGCTAAGCTAGACTTTGTTCTGTTGGACCATTGCCTATAGGCTATAGTTAATTTTAGTGCTCACGACTGTTAAAAGGCTGAAGAATTAGATGAGACTCAGGTGGAGGGTGGGTGAGTGTTATGCAGGAATTGGATATATTGTGAAAAAGCACCTTAGCCCTACCCAGTAGCACCCAACGTATTTCGGTGAGATCTGAACCTGATGAGAGCTTCTAATTGTGTTAAACTGGGTAGTAATATGCCTGTGCATTGATAACAGGAGAAAAAAACCTTTTAACCCTTCTATGTCAGTTAATCATGTTTACCGTAATTGCCGTGCATGTTAGGAGCTCTTTTTGAACCATAAATAAGTAATTATAAGAAGTCAAAACTGAAAGGAAAAAAGGAACATGCAACTAGAATGGAAATTTAATTTAAATACACTGGGAGAAAATTATAGGCTAGGCTGTATCCTTAACTCTTTTCCTCTGTTTGACAAGTAGTTTAATTACAGCCTAATGTCCAAGGTAAGCCAATCATGGTTAATGCACAAAAGAAGTGTCTATCGGGGAAAAATGGAATTAATTTACAGATCTTGCAATGCACAAAGGAAAAAATGCAAAATTTGTTACTGCAGGTCCTTGCATTCTTAAGGATTGTGGCCTGCAATGAAGTGCAAGGCAGAAATATAATGCCAGTATCATATGTGAAAAACAGCAATTAAAATATTGTCCCACAGTTGCCAATAACTTATAAAGGGCCAAACTGTCGCCTGGGTTACATTGCTACATTGGAAAGCAAGGGCATAAAATGCCTCCTTCAGCTCCCAATGGGTTTCTTACCCTTTGCATAATATTATGGGGAAGATGTACTCTCTGGAGAGCTGCAACTTCCCCCTTTCATACACATATGGGTAGCAGTGTAGCTGCTGCTGTAGTGCAGCACACTTCCCCCTCAGAGCAAGAAGGAACTCATAAGAACGGCCACACTGGGTCAGACCAATAGTCCATCTAGCCCAGTATCCTGTCTTCCAACAATGGCCAATGCCAGGCTCTTCAGAGGGCATGAAAAGAACAGATAATTATCAAGTGATCCATCCCCCATTGCCAGCTTCTGGCAAACAAAGGCTAAGACACTTCAGAGCTTGGTTTTACATCCCTGCCCATCCTGGCGAATAGCCACTGATGGACCTATTCTCCATGAACTTATCTAGTTCTTTTTTTAACTCTGTTGTAGTCTTGACCTTCACAACATCCTCTGGCAAAGAGGTCCACAAGTTGACTGTGCATTGTGTGAAGAAATACCCAGGGGGCAAATTAGGCCCCTCAGAGTTTCAATCTGCCTCCTGACATGCTTCAGGGTCAGCACAACAAACACTGTCCTTGGCTCATGAGTCATGGCAAAGCATAAAACATAAACAAGCAACCAATGAGGCACAAATTCTGCCTCCAATGTGTGCCTGTAGCTCCTGTTGTAGACACCTGAATACAGACTTTTACTGTGAAGGTTTCAAATTCCCCAAAGCAGTGGTTCCCAAGATATGAGCCATGAGGTAAACTCTTCATGAAGATGTCTTTCACACTATGAAAACAGTTTGGATCCACTGGCCTGAGGAGATACAAATCCACATACAGGTTTCTAGCCAACCTACATTTGAATAAATCTACATTCTCTTTAGCTCATTTGTTGATACAGAAAACAAAAATTCTTCACACTTGAAAGAAAAACATCACTCATACATAAGTCTAGTTCACAAAATAAAGCTTCTGCAAAAGACAGTTCAACTAAGCTTCCTTCTGCCTGTCACTCAGGTTAAATTCCACGGGCCAAATTCTGCTCTGTTATACCTGTGTACAGCTTGGCTCTGCCCGCTTAGAAGGCCACATGATCATTACTGGTCATATTCAGGAGATGATTTAGTTGCCTAAGCATCAGAATTGAAATAGCTAGATTCTTTGGCAATTGAAGTTCAAATCGTAGATACCCCGCTTTGGTCTCCCCAGCCTAGAATTATAACTCCTCATTTACATTGGAGCTCGACGGACAAGGTTTCCCTCCTGATAGCTAACTCCACCGCGGCAAGAGTAAGTTAAAAACAGAAATAAACAAATAGGCAGGGTGTGATCAGTTGATCAAACTGTAAACAATCTAAAAGCTAATCCATTGCACAAACTTCTCTGTTTGTCTACAGCATATATTCTATGTAGAAGATCCATGTGAGGAAAAAAATTAAGACTAGTGCTGTCAGGGAAGCTTGGATCCCCCACTTTCTCAAAAATTTTGACAAAAAGAAAATTTGGGGGGCGGGATTTTGGCACTCAATTTTTGGACACTTGGGCAACACCTTTTTGACTGGCTGCCATTTTCAGTGGCCAAAAAACCAAAACATCTTCACATTTTTTTCATTGTTTGGTTGTTGAAAACTGAAAATGTTCAGATGTTTTTTTATATTATAAACCTGAACAAACTACATTAAAAAATGGGCATTTCCTATGGAATTTTCCACTTTGAGGAATAAGCCATTTTCCAGACTGCTTTTAACCAAGACACTCTGCCCCTGAAAGAAACTCATTATTCTTGAGAGGAAAGATAGGCTTGAGGTTAAGACTCATAAGAATTGGGTTCAGTGCTTGGCTGTGCTTCAACATTCCTGTGTGACCATGAGCAAGTCACTTTATCTCTCTTTGCTTCTATTCCCCATCTGGAAAGTGAAGATGACAATGCTTCCTTTGTCTTGCCTATTTAATGTAATGTCTATTTCACATAAACTCTTCAAGGCTCTGCCTTTTATTTTGTGTATATATAGCATTTACCACAATGGGATCTTGGTTGAGGCCTCCAGGTGATACTATAATGCATGTAGTAAACAAAAACCCATAACAGGGGTCATGAATGGGGCAATGTATTATCTGCCAGATCACTCTGTGTATGTCTGCAATTAGAAACCTGTGGCTGGCCTGTGCAAGCTGACTTGGGCTCGGGCTAAGGGGTTATTTCATTTCAGTGGAGACATTCGGGCATGGGCTGCAGCCCGAGTTCTGGGATCCCTGCCCCCACTTCATAGGGTCCTACAGGCAGGGCTCCAGCTCCAGCCTGATCCCAAATGCCTACACCGCAGTTAAGTGGCTCCTTAGCCCAAGTCAGCTGGTTCAGGCTAGCTGTGGGTTTTTAATTGCAGTGCAGATATACCCTCTGCCTACCTGGATGGCCCCTGATCACTGCATAGTCCCAGGCCTCTGGTGTTTACAGTAGGAGAATTTACCCTTTAATGATAGTTCTTCTCTTTTGTCCTTTTCTTGTACATAAGAAAATTGCCTGCACCATGCAGCACCAGGCAGCTAAAAATATTCACAACGTGAATGTCTAATTCCCAATGTGTATAACTTAATACATTGTATTGGTATAAATTATCTCATTCCTGCTACATTCCCTTTTCTCTTTGTTACTGACTTCCAAACCAACTTGCATTGCTGAAATAATGCATGTCACATAAGTTCTTAACATAACGGGGGGGAGGGGGGGAGTTCAACTCCATTTACCTTTAATATGATTGCAATTTTTATTTTAAAATGGTCAGTTCTCATTATATTTTTTTATATAACAGAACAGTCCAACTTGTAGAAAATAATTCCTCTATATAATCTCTCTTAAGCATATTCTTATAGCTTTGATGCTCATGGAAATCACTGTATAAAATGAAAATAGCCAACACGTACAATGTTCATAGGCATTGAGCTATTTTTGTTTCCCTTTCATTAGTTACCGCTTATCTTCGTAGCTTTAGCAACACATAACATAATATTCACTCACCAGACATAATACAATTAAACTCAGTTTAATCTCTTGCGCCGCCCCACAATTAGGACTATGGGGTTGTGAACAGCAATGTGCACCAAAGTGCTAGGCTGTAACTCCCCCATGTGGACACTGCAAGGACATACTAAAAGGTTCCTAGTTTGCATTAATGTGCCCTCTTCGAACAGGACAACGCTAATGCGAAGTTGGAACCTTTAAGGGTATGTCTGTACAGCAAAGAAAAAACAGTGGCTGGCCCGTGCCAGCTGACGTGAGTTTGTGGGGCTCTGACTGTGGGGCTGTTTCATTGCTGTGTAGACTTCCAGGCTTAGGCTAGAGTCTGGGTTTGGGACCCTCCTACCCCGCTGGATTCCAGAGCCCGGGCTTCAGCCTGAGCCCAGAAGTCTACCCGGAAGCAATGAAACAGCCCCGCAGCCTGAGTCAGCTGGCACGAGCCAGTCATGGGTTTTTCTTTGCTGTGTAGACATACCCTTAGTTCACCCCTGCACTGTCCACCTGGGGGAATTACAGTGTGTTAGAGACAAAGCCTTGCAGCAATGCCTGCCCAGTCTCTGGGTAGTCTGCGAGCACAGCTGAGCCATAGCAGGTCTGTCTGATTGATCGCTCCACTTAATTGGCCACGGAAGTCAGCAAAGCCTGCTTTTAAGTCCAACAGCAACAATTGATCTCTGGCTGCTCCATGCACATGCCACAACTGCCATCTTTTCTGATCCTGCTCTGTTCCTACCCTTGTTTCAGCCTGCATCCTGACTTGTTCCCAGCCTGGCTTCTGTCCTGCTTCAACCCTGCTCCCTTGCTTTGTTCCTGATTCCAGTTCTGATCATTGGCTTGACTCCTGGTTTCCGACCCTTGGCTCTGTTCCAGGCCTCTGACTGCCACTGCTCTGACCACTATGACTGACCACCTACTTGCTGATTTGTGACACAGTGCAGCACTTTGGTACACACTGCTATTCAAACCCTCATAACCCAAACTGTGGGGCAGTGTAGACATGCCCTTAGTTTTCTGCATAATTTAATAGAAAGCTTTCTGCTACAGATTCATTACAAGGAGTTTGATCAAACAAAATGGCTGCATCATGGGTAGAGTCCTTTCCCCAACTTAATGACTTATGGGTGATCCGTAAAGTTCAAGTATGCACTCTGTGAATAATCTTGAAAGAATTAAAACCCTTTCAAGAGTCACTCTCAGGGTATGTCTACACTACGAAATTAGGTTGAATTTATAGAAGCGGTTTTATAGAAATCGTTTTTATACAGTCGATTGTGTGTGTCCCCACATAAAGTGTTCTAATTGCATTAAGTCAGCGGACTGCGTCCAAAGTACCGAGGCTAGTGTCGACTTCCGGAGCGTTGCACTGTGGGTGGCTATCCCACAGTTCCCGCAGTCTCCGTCGCCCATTGGAATTCTGGGTTGAGATCCCAATGCCTGATGAGGCAAAAACTGTGTTGTGGGGGATTCTGGGTACATGTCATCAGCCCCCCCCCCCCCCCCATGAGAGCAACGACAGACAATCGTTTCGAGCCTTTTTTCCTGGGTTACCTGTGCAGATGACATACCATGGCAAGCATGGAGCCCGCTCAGCTCAGCTCAGCTCACCGTCACCATATGTCATCTGAGTGCCGGCAGACGTGGAACTGCATTGCTACACAGCAGCAGCTAATTGCCTTTTGGCAGTAGATGGTGCAGTATGACTGGTATCCATCATCGTCGTACTCCTCAATGAGTTCGGTCAGAGGCGCCTGGGCAGACATGTTTTATCTCCTGGAGACTCAGTCCTGCCGGCAGTCCTATTGCACCGTCTTGACGACGATGGCTAGCAATCATAATGCAGCATCTTCTGCCAAGCACCCAGAAGATGCTGATGGCTATCAGTCATGCTGCACCATATGCTGCCAGCTTAAGATGTAAAAGATAGATGGACCAGATTTGTTCTGTATTCATTTGATTCCCCCTCCCTCCGTGAAATCAACGACCTGCTAAACCCAGGGTTTTGAGTTAAATCTTGGGGGGGGGGCCATTCTTTGTGACAGTTGTTTGTGTTTCTCCCTGATGCACAGCCACCTTTGTTGATTTTACTTCCCTATAAGCCATGTCGTCACTCGCCCCATCCCTCCCTCCATCAGACAATAGTTTCGCGCCTTTTTTCAGCCCAGACACCATAGCACTGGGATCTTGGAGCCCGATCAGATCACCGCGGCAATTATGAGCACTATGAACACCACGCGCATTGTCCTGGAGTATATGCAAAGCCAGAACATGCCAAAGCAAAAGAAGGAGAGGAGACAATTGCAGCGCAGCGACAAGAGTGATGAAGAAATTGACATGGACATAGACCTCTCACAAAGTACGGGCCCCAGCAATGTGCAAATCACTCAGTTACTGGGGCAGGTTCATGCCGTGGAACGCCGATTTTGGGCCTGGGAAACAAGCACAGACTGGTGGGACCGCATCGTGTTGCAGATGTGGGACGATTCCCAGTGGCTGCGAAACTTTCGCATGCATAAGGGCACTTTCATGGAACTTTGTGACTTGCTTTCCCCTGCCCTGAAGCACCAGAATACCAGGATGAGAGCAGCCCTCACAGTTGAGAAGCGAGTGGCGATAACCCTGTGGAAGCTTGCAACGCCAGACAGCTACCGGTCAGTCGGGAATCAATTTGGAGTGGGCAAATCTACTGTGGGGGCTGCTGTGATCCAAGTAGCCAACGCAATCAAAGACCTGCTGATATCAAGGGTAGTGACTCTGGGAAACGTGCAGGTCATAGTGGGTGGCTTTGCTGCAATGGGATTCCCTAACTGTGTTGGGGCGATAGAGGGAAGCCATATCCCTACCTTGTCACCGGAACACCAAGCCACCGAGTACATATACTGAAAATGGTACTTTCCAATGCTGCTGCAAGCCCTGGTGGATCACAAGGGACGTTTCACTAACATCAACGTGGGATGGCCAGGAAAGGTACGTGATGCTCGCGTCGTCAAGAACTCTGGTCTGTTTCAAAAGCTGGAGGAAGGGAAGTTCTTTCCGGACCAGAAAATAACCGTTGGGGATGTTGAAATGCCTATAGTTATCCTTGGGGAGCCAGCCTACCCCTTAATGCCATGGCTCATGAAGCCATACACAGGTAGTCAGGACCTGTTCAGCTATAGGCTGGGCAAGTGCAGAATGGTGGTAGAATGTGCATGTGGATGTTTAAAAATGCGCTGGCACAGTTTACTGACTCGGATAGACCTCAGCGAAACCAATATTCCAATTCTTATTGCTGCTTGCTGTGCACTCCACAATATCTGTGAGAGTAAGGGGGGACATTTATGGTGGGGTGGGAGGTTGAGGCAAATCGCCTGGCCGATGATTACACGCAGCCAGACACCAGGGCGGTTAGAAGAGTACAGCAGGGCGCGGTGCGCATCAGAGAAGCTTTGAAAACGAGTTTTGTGACTGGCCAGGCTATGGCATGAAACTTCTGTTTGTTTCTCCTTGATGGAACCCCTCCCCCTCGGTTCACTCTACTTCCCTGTAGGCTAACCACCCTCCCCTCCCCCCTTCAAGGACCGCTTGCAGAAGCAGTAAAGTCATTGTTACTTCACATTCATGCATTCTTTATTAATTCATCACACAACTAGGGGGATAACTGCCAAGGTAGCCCGGGAGGGGTGGGGGAGGAGTGAAGGAAAAGGACACACTGCAGTTTAAAACTTTAAAACTTTAAAGCTTTAACTCTTATTGAAGGCCAGACTTATGATGCTTGGGCAATCATCTGGGGTGGAGTGGCTGGGTGGCCGGAGACCCCCCCACCACGTTCTTGAGCGTCAGGGTGAAGAGGCTATGGAACTTGGGGAGGAGGGCTGTTGGTTAAACAGGGGCTGTAGCGGCGGTCTCTGCTCCTGCTGCCTTTCCTAGAGCTCAACCATATGCTGGAACATATCAGTTTGATGCTCCAGCAGCTGGAGCATCAACTCTTGCCTTCTGTCAGCAAGCTGACGCCACCTATCCTCTTCAGCCCGCCGCTTGCTCTCTTCAGCCTGCGATTCAGCCCACCACATCTCCTCTCGTTCATATTGTGCTTTTCTGCACTCTGACGCACTGCCTCCACGCATTCTGCTGTGCTCTGTCAGCGTGGGAGGGCATCTGGAGCTCCAAGAACATATCATCCCAAGTCCGTCGTTTTCTCCTTCTAATCTTCACCAGCCTCTGCGAAGGAGGAACATTTGCAGCTGGTGGAGGAGAAGGGAGAGGTGGTTAAAAAAAGACACATTTTAGAGAACAATGGGTACACTCTTTCGCGTTAAATTTTGCTGTTCACATTACACAGCACATGTGCTTTCGTTACAAGCTCGCATTTTTCCTCTTATATTGAGGGCCTGCCGGTTTGGTGTGAGAGATCACTCACGCAGTGCCAGGCAACAGAATTTGGCTTGCAGGCAGGCAGGCAGCCATGGTAAGCCACAGTCTTTTGGCTTTTTTAACTTTCATAACATGTGGGAATGGTTTCAAACGCAGCGCCCTCATTTCCCATACCAAGCACCCATTGGGTTGGCCATTTAAAATGGGTTTGTAATGTAAAAGGAGGGGCTGCGGTTTCCGGGTTAACATGCAGCACAAACCCAACTAACCCTCCTCCACCCCCCGCCACACCCAATTCTCTGGGATGATCACTTTACCCCTCCCCCCTACCGCGTTGCTAACAGCGGGGAACATTTCTGTTCAGCCGAGCAGGAACGGGCACCTCTGAATGTCCCCTTAATAGAATCACCCCATTTCAACATGGTGACCATGAATGATATCACTCTCCTGAGGATAACAAAGAGAGATAAGGAATGAATGTTGTCTGCATGCCAGCAAACACCAGGACCATACACTGCCATGCTTTGTTATGCAATGATTCCAGACTACGTGCTACTGGCCTGATGTGGTAAAGTGTACTACCATGGCAGATGGGATAAGGCAGCCCTCCCCAGAAACCTTTTGCAAAGGCTTTGGGAGTACATGAAGGAGAGCTTTCTGGAGGTGTCCCTGGAGGATTTCCACTCCATCCCCATACACGTTAACAGACTTTTCCAGTAGCTGTACTGGCCGCGATTGCCAGGGCAAATTAATCATTAATCATTAAACACGCTTGCTTTTAAATCATGTGTAATATTTACAAAGGTACACTCTCCAGAGGTCCCTTGTGCGCCCTCAGGGTCTGGGAGCACACCTTGGGTGAGTTCGGGGGTTACTGGTTCCAGGTCCAGGGTGATAAACATATCCTGGCTGTTGGAGAAACCGGTTTCTCCGCTTCCTTGCTGTGATCTATCTTCATTGTCTTCATCATCATCTTCCTCGTACCCCAAACCCACTTCCCTGTTGCATGATTCTCCATTGATGGAGTCAAAGCACATGGTTGGGGTAGTGGTGGCTCCACCCCCTAACATGGCATGTAGCTCCGCGTAGAAGCGGCATGTCTGCGGCTCTGCCCCGGTCCTTCTGTTTGCCTCTCTGGCTTTGTGGTAGGCTTACCTTAGCTCCTTAATTTTTATGCTGCACTGCTGTGCGTCCCTGTTACGGCCTCTGTCCTTCATGGCCTTTGAGACTTTTTCTAATATTTTGCCATTTCATTTACTGCTATGGAGTTCAGCTAGCACTGATTTGTCTCCCCATGTGGCGAGCAGATCCCATACCTCCCGTTCGGTCCATGCTGGAGCTCTTTTGCGATCCTGGGACTCCATCATGGTTACCTGTGCTGATGAGCTCTGCATGGTCACCTGTGCTCTCCACGCTGGGCAAACAGGAAATGAAATTCAAAAGTTTGCGGGGCTTTTCCTGTCTACCTGGTCAGTGCATCTGAGTTGAGAGCGCTGTCCAGAGCGGTCACAATGGAGCACTCTGGGATAGCTCCCAAAGGCCAATACCGTCTAATTCCGTCCACACTACCCCAAATCTGACCCAGAAAGGCCGATTTCAGCGCTAATCCCCTCGTCGGAGGTGGAGTAAAGAAACAGGTTTAAAGGGCACTTTAAGTCGAAAAAAAGGGCTTCATCATGTGGCTGTGTCCAGGCTTAATTCGATTTAAGGCTGCTAAATTCAACCTAAACTCGTAGTGTAGACCAGGCCTCAGAGTGTTGACTCCGCACTTACTCTGTGTGTCTTCAGTGCCTTTGGAGGTCTATCTTGAAATTGGTCTTTTGAGTAGGAACTTAAAAATGGAGAGTCTGCCTGCTCTTTGTGGACATTAAAGATCAAACTTTCTGCATAGCCTATGAAAGATAAATATCTAACTTTAGTGTGCAATACTATGTGCATGCAACTGCAGTAATTGTACATGTAATTGACTAGTTTGAGATAGCTTTACATTTTGCACATGCAAGCATCATGGTTGTACACACAATTGCTGTTCTGTACTTGCCTGTGGAATTTAAACACTGAAATGCACATGTATGTTTGCACACACATAATTTTATGTGCAGTTCTGGATATTTTACTCTTAAAATCTCACAATGCTCTTGTAAAGGTCTTGATAGCTTCAGATAAGATTTCCCTCCCCTGCTTCTAATGTTATTATTAATTACAAGGGTGTACATGGTCCACTAATATCCTGTGTTCCACTTGACTGACAGACAGACATCCTTCTTTCCAGAAGTGCTTGCATTTCTGTACTATATCTCTTGTGAAGTGCTTTGAGATCCTTTCAGATAAGGTTGTTAATTCATACTCAGCATCCCCTCAACTGGCCAATGTGTACAGGAGTCAGGAATCCCTGGGCATATTCACCAGAAATTATGCACTGCCCCTTTTAGACTAGTTGTGCTGCTTAAGTTAATACTTGCATTTTCCAGATTGCCCTGGGAAACTCACAGGGAAATCATGGCCCTATGAGCACTAATTAAGAAAAAGGTAATCACTAACACTGGCAAGAAGCAACGTGTTCAACAGACATCATGCAGGTTCTCACTTGGTCTTAATCTATGTGCTATTAAATTGTGTGTTTACTGTGGCAGCCAAAAGTAGCTTCCTGCAACTTTTATTATTTGTATAATTTCAAGAGATTGAAACATAAACCTGCACCGAATGTATTGCTTAGGATGCGCTTAACAATTGACAGAATTTGACGTGGAGCATGGAATACTAATGATCAATACCGAAAACCATTGTTTTCAAGTAAAGTTACAACTCTGCTACAAGTCATCCAAAGCAGGTGATTCCGTCTCAAGTTGACACTTCAGACATAACCGACCTTGTTGTGATTAAGAAGGGCCTAGATAGATAAAATCCTCCTTGTATCACATATGAGCAGGCGATTGCTTGTGTGAGGAAAGTGAGCAAGGTTTGGCCCTTTAATTTCCACGCTACAAAAAGCAGTAATGATATTAGACAGGTTCTACACATTTGATTCATTAAACTGAAGGTTTCACTATTATACTAATATGCAAATCATCTTTTGAAGAGTTTGGATCTATATCTGAATGTGAACGATGATCAAGTTTTGGGTTTGCATCACCAGCATGTATAGCTAGTAACCTCTTACTGACAAGGAGTGCAGTGTGGGAACCAGAAATTCTATTCTACAGGAAATTCAACAATTTCAAAACTTTTTATTCATAATAAAGAATTTTGAAATTTTTCCTGAAATGAAATTTTATGGGAAAAAATAATGTAGGGCCAATCAAAACATTTCATTTTGATAAAATAAAACACTTCATTTCAATGTTGACTCATTTTTTAAATGTTGTATAATATAAACTTAACAAAAATACATTTTGAAATGAAAAATTAGCAGTTCATTCCAAACATGTCAAAATGAAATGGTCTGACATTATCAAAACACTTTGTTTTGGGTTATTTTTTCCAAAACAAAGTTTCATCAGAATTGACACATGCCCAGAGAAAGGCTTGATTTTGATGAAATGGCGTTTTCTGTTGGAAAAAAATTCTGTCAGTAAATCTTCAACCAGCTCTGCTAGGAATCCTGTGGAATGTGTGTGACACAGGTCCCCACTCTGCAAAGGCACTGCTTGCATGAGCTGCTATGCTAGCAAGGAGTCTTACTGCGGCATCACAGCCCTTCACTGGGGAAGTTTAAGTCTTGCTTCTCTAGCAGACTAGTTTGAGGCATGCACTATTCTGTAATTATCTGTAATTTCTTCCTGCTATGTTTATTCTTATTGGTTTCTGTGTTTGGTAAGAATGATTATAAGTATATGATAATCACACAGTGCTACATTCTGTCAGTGGCACGTAGCCCATACTAAGCAGCTGTTTGGAGCATAGGCGGCACCTGCAGAACATGCTGCAGAATGCCTCCCAGAGCAATGTGATGCCCTTGGGGCATATACATGGGATTATATGTATCTGTTACAGCGGGTGGCATATTGTCCCATCCTGACTGTGTTGCTGGCCAGCATGAAGAGACCAAACTATGTCTCCATTAGGACCTAAAGATGCAGATAGGCACCCAGTGGGATTTACAAAAGTGTCTAAGTAGGTTAGGAGCCGAATTCCCATTGAAAGTCAAAAGGAGTTAGATGCCTTACTCACTTAGGTGCCTTGGTAAATCCCACTAGGCACCTTTCTGCATCTTTAAGTGCCTAAATAGCTTTGTAAATCTGGCCCCATGTGCCCCCAGGGTGTAAGGAGAGAGAGGTTCCTGCATGCCTAGCCAGTCCTTATGCAGGTGGTGCAAAGGGGAGAAGGCACATTACTTCATCACACACAGTATAGGGACTGAGCCAAAGACGAAGTCCTTCCATTGGTTTCAATGGGCTTTGGATTATGCCCATAGAGAGGAAAGTGGGGAGTTTTAAGAAACACACTAACGTGAGATGTGACCAGACTATCAGGGATTTGAGCATTTCCTTGGGCTGGGGAAAGGGGAATGTTGTGTGTGTGTGTGTGTGTGTGTGTGTGATATCACTAATTTACTAATCATTATGTGCAAAGCACCAACAGTGTGTTCAGCCCTGTACAGAAAACAGCCAATGCCTCAAAAAGCTTCCAATCACCCTCCACGTGCACACACCTTCAGGAATTTTGGTAGTGATTTTTCAGTGAGAGAAAGTTCAATGTCTATCATCTGTCAGTCAATTACTTTCAATTGATTTCAGATGTGCTAGGACAGCAAAAAAATTTACTAGCTGCTTCAGGACACCTAAGAAAAGGCAGCTATCCTGCAAACATTGGACTGAATTATTTTCCTTACAATAAAATATATCCCATGTCCATGTAAAAAGATTCAAAGTAAGGGATGTTTACAGCCCAGCTATATACCCCTAAAATGGTTTTCAGAGACTTATAGATTTTAAGCTTAGAATGGACCATAATGATCATCTAGCCTGACCTCCTGCATAACACAGGCTAAAGAACCTCATCTAGTAAACTCTGAATCAATCTCATAACTACTCTTTGAGTTTTATAGAGTATTAATTTTAGAACGGCATCAGTCTTGATTCAAACACATCACTCAATAAGAAGAATTCTTAGTCAAATTTATGGTGCAAGCACTCATGTTACAAGTTCAAAGTGTTCTAACAGTTGATTAAAAATCACTGTTTCTGAGAATTCCTGGCTGTAAATTTACTTGCTAGACCAGGGATTGGCAACCTTTGGCACGCGGCCCAGGACGGTTTGTTTATCTGAAGTGTCTGCAGGTTTGGCCAATCACAGCTCCCATGAGCCGCAGTTCGCCATGCCAGGCCAATGGGGGCTGCGGGAAGTGGCGCAGGCCAAGGGATGTGCTGGCTGCTGCTTCCCGCAGCCCCCATTGGCCTGGAACGGTGAACCGCAGCCAATGGGAGCTGTGATCGGTCGAACCTGTGGATGCTGCAGGTAAACAGATTTCCCTGATGGGCCGCATGCCAAAGGTTGCCGATCCCTGTGCTAGACTATTGCTGGAAAACAAACACAAGAGGCATGTACACAGGGAAAGCAACTTCATAGAATCATAGAATATCAGAGTTGGAAGGGACCTCAAGAGGTCATCTAGTCCAACCCCCTGCTCAAAGCAGGACCAATTCCCAGCTAAATCATCCCAGCCAGGGCTTTGTCAAGCCGGGCCTTAAAAACCTCCAAGGAAGGAGACTCCACCACCTCCCTAGGTAACGCATTCCAGTGTTTCACCACCCTCCTAGTGAAATAGTTTTTCCTGATATCCAACCTGGACCTCCCCCACTGCAACTTGAGACCATTGCTCCTTGTTCTGTCATCTGCCACCACTGAGAACAGCCGAACTCCATCCTCTTTGGAACCCCCCTTCAGGTAGTTGAAGGCTGCTATCAAATCCCCCCTCATTCTTCTCAACTATTTATTGAAGTGCAAATATGTAGAATTTTGAGTTATTACTCTGAATGGAAATTCACCCCTGTGCTGAGGGCTAACATGAGACATAGGCTCTACTTAATCCCACTTAAACCCTCAATATAGCCCTCTGCACAAGGAAGAATTTCACAGTGAATAATGATACATGGCTTTAGAGGATCACTCTAGCTAATGGAGGTTTTACTACCAAAATGACAAACCTTTGCCCAGACTCTTTCTGATTTACCTATTACTTTTCTCACACGCCTATTATGTATTATGTTTAGAATATAGATAGTGATGCAGAGTTCTGTGCTGTATACCTGGACTTCATGGATCCTTATGCTGGTATTTGCCAATATTAACAGAACAAATAAGAACCTGCAATTAGTTAAGGTGGAGATGATCAGAGAGGGTGTAATATTGAAGATGGAAAGAGACATACATTAAAAAGAAACCAAACACAAATAGATCATGAATCCATAATTCTAATGGGGGTTTGAAGAATTTCTTGCAATCCCATTGGAAATGGATTGTCAGAGGTGATACCATCACTTTGCTTTACTGCAGTTATTTTATAAGAAGGTGGGGCCAACAGATGTGATATACTCTTCGGAGCAAACCATACTGATTTTTTGGCTGTCTGTATCTGTCAAAGGGCAGCAGTTCACATGACTAGATACCTGCATCCTATGTAGCTGTGTCCTGTAGGTATTTAATGTATGTAATCCCAATACTTCCTGTATTAGGAAGTCTGTGTTTAACATGGCTAGAGGTATCATGCCAGGGGATTGGGGGGGGGGCACTGCTTTCCAATAAGGCCATGAATTTTCAGCAAATGGTATCTCTCTTCACCTTCCTCCAGATCGCCAATCACAACAAAAGGACGAGTCTCAGGCAGGGTTAACAAATCAATGAACTATACAGTTCTCTAAAGATGCGGAACTGCTGTGGGAGCATGGATGTAGCTAGGAAACAAAGTGCTGCTGTGGGGAGATACGACACAGCAGTGACAAAGTGTGAGATGAAAAGCAGGGGGTGAAGCGCTGCTGGCAGAGAGGACTCCTAATGCTGGATGCTCATACTTGGCTGCTCATGTATGAAAAACAGGAATGGAGCTGGAACCTTAGAAAGGCTGCCGGAAATTAAACTAGGAGCAATGGAAAAGGGAGAAGAGGCTGGGCAGGAGGAACAAAATGGTCCAGGGAAACAAAGGGTGAGGGACAAGGAGTTTGGGTCTTGCATACAAGCACTCTAATCAGCTAAGGAAAACAAGCCTCCAAGCATTTTGAGATTATCTCAGGCTCTCCCCAGTCCCATCCTAGAGAGCCTATGGGATAGATTGTGGCTAGCACTTTGCAGGTGTACAGGGTGAGAGAAGGGATGCAAGGACCCCACTCCCAACAGGCAGACAGTTTAAAATCTTGACCCTTGCACTGCTTTTGCAAAAGGACCAGTGAGTCTAGCACCAACAGTGACCCTAAAATGGACGGGACCATGGCCCCAACCTATCTTCTGCAGTGGCTGGCAGAACAAGGTCAGTGGAAGCGCAAATGCATGCTGTGCCCTTTCATAGTTTGCTTCAGCTTTTGCTTTCCTTGCAGTCCCTCAGTGATCTCTGATAATCAGCTAGAATGCTTCTAGGAGGGGCCACTGGTACTGCTGCCTCTGGTATATGCCCTGTTCTTGCTGCCAGAAAGGAGCCTGGTGTTACTTGAGGAAACCTTTAAACTTCATTATATGTATATACTTAACTCCCATTCGCAACAACAAAGAATTTTGACCACAGCATCCCACATAACAATGAAAATGTAGCCCTGGCTATCATCATAACTTCAAGGTTTTCTGTTTTCTAGGGCTGAGTTCTGTGCATGAACATTTCACTTATCAATACAATTAATAGCATTAGATTTGTAAGTCAAATAACAATTCATAAATCCATATGTCGGTAAACAACTTTGTAATTCATCAAAGCAAGGGCAAATGGAAATAGCCATCCTTTGTGTTCCAGCTCAGTGCATCTTCCGCAAGGGGTGAGCCTGTCTCCTTGGGGTTCTGAGATCACACATACTGACTTGTGTTTAGAATGACACCTTTGTTCTCTGATAATATTGATGAGTGGCCTATGCAAACTGAGTCTGCCAATTGGATAAATGAAGCACCAGGGATTCTAAAAATCAATGCAGAGTGCACACTATTACTTTTGTGAATACTGCTTAATTTTTCATCTTTCTAACAAAGAAAGAGATTGTACTGAGACTGGATGCTGATGGAATGTTGACACACTATCAGCCAAAGCATCTTTTAGGTGGGTGTTGCTCTGAAATTGACTATAACTTGCATAGGGTTGAATGAGGAATGCAGGCTTTTTGTATGTCAGTGTGTCGCTCACAATTAAAATGGTCTTTCAGCCTAGTTCCTGAACTACTCCCAGCAAAAAGCATCTTCTGAGATAAGAATCAGTTCTTAACTAGCAACTGCAGTCCTTCAGAATCAGACTGTATGATAAAGACACCTGATAATAGAAATGTCCAGAACTTCAAAAGAGAAAAATGATGGCCCCCTCCTGGAGTGCTCTTGGTCTTTGAGAGTGGTAGACTCTCTGTGTTCCTCCCTCCTAATTGACTCTATAGCCCTGGGTTCTTTGTACTCTCTGGTCTGATTTCAACTTTTTCTTGATGGATTTTTTTTAACCTATACTGGAGAAGGTATTGTGCCTCAAACTAGGGGTTGCTCTATGATCTCTAGGACTGTTACAATTATACTTTACAGGAATCATGGACCAAATACTCTATTACTCTGTTGAATTCAGTGGAGTCTCAAGCAATTGTCCCCAGTGAAATGAGAGCAGAATTTACATGAGGAAATATAGTACTGGACAAAATGCCATTGCATCTTTCCTTGTTCAAATGTGAGTGATTTAGAATGTTGGTTTGTAAATTTGCCATTGTCCTGATAGTATAAAATGAGATTACATTTGTGAAACAGGAGCTTCTGGCAAACAATGCACCATCTTGCAAAAGAAGGGGGGGGAAATAGCACTCTGAATGTAACACTGCCCAAGGTGCACAAGAAAAACATAAACAATGCTCAGCATTCAGAAAATCATCTGAAAATATTCCTTCTAAAGGGGATGACTTGTCAAAATCAGTGTTGCTATGCTAAAATAAATGCTATTCCTTTTGTTCCTGTATGACTGTAAGGCATGAGAAAGAAAATGAGAAGAACATTATGGAAGAATGATGTTTTATTATTAACCCCAGTGGATCACAAATATGAACATTTTGAATCTGTAAATCAGCTGTAAATAAGTTCCCATAGCATGTTACAAACCATGAAACAAATGACATTTTACTCTAAAATGTCAGCCCAAAGGGAAAGTTCCTGGATGTGGATGCAGAGTCAAACAATCTGTGTTACTACATTGTGCTGCCACTGATATCATTTGAGCTGATTTTTTTTTCCAGTCAGGTAGGTTCTCATCTAAAAGAAAGCAGTACAGAAAATCAAAGTCACAAAGTGGAAAAAATGCTGTATTGTGACCATCATAAACATTGTTCAGCTTTTTAAAGCTATTGATTTGTGGGAAACATTTGCTTTTTAGTACTCTTCATACACTGAATCCATACAAACAGAGCTGGCTTACATAAGTATGCATCATACATTTTTACATAAGATGTCTCACACACTATGACACTGGCAGACCAGGTGCCAGCTCATACCAAGGCCCCCAGGCTTTATTGAATGCTGACAAATGCATAGCTGGAAAGCAGTCTGACTTGCCTTGTGTTAGTATCATTAAAATAGATATGAAGTTTATAAAAATGTGTTTAGTGTTTAGACTTGAAGAAATGCTTGTAGGATGCTGCATGTACTGATCTCACTTATAAAATCTGTATCCCATGGTATAGTTGTACTGAGTGTTTGCATTGCAAACTTCTGTACCCACGTAACTCACCAAACAGGAAAGAAACATTAATGAGTGTAAAGTGCTGATCCTGCACACAAGAAGGCCTATTGAAACCAATTGAGCCATCATGAAACATCAAGGGACAAAGACTTTGTTGATCACCCCCCCTTCCCATTATGAAGAAGAGACTGGCGCAAACACTTGTCCCATCTGTTTGAACTGTGGGGGAAGGGAATAAAAATCCCTGACCAGAAGGAAGTACATCCTTATGCTCCTTGTACTTCAGGGATAGGGCAAGACTTCTAAGCATAAGCAAGGGATCCCCAGCTGTTTAGCTTGGATTAGCTCTAAAGGACATATAGCGCTTGCACAATACAGCAGCTTCCATTACATTTTTGAACCCTAAGACTGTAACTTTTTTGTGTGTATATATTTACCTGCTTTAACCCTATGAATAACTAACTTCTTTTTCCTAGTTAATAAATCTTTAGATAGTTTATTATAGGATTGGCTACAAGCATTGTTTTTGCTGTGAGAGCTGAAGTACAATTAACCTGGGGTAAATGACTGGTCCTTTGGGACTGGAGTAACCTGAATATTATTGTCCCTTACACCAAAAATCCCCATCTATCAAAGGCAAACTTGCCTGGCTGGCAAGAAAGACCACAGTGTCCAAGGGGACTGTCTGTGACTCCATGTTAGGGCTGTAAAGTGTTTGAGGAGTTCACACTCGATACCTGGTTGGTGAAATCTGCCGTTGGCATAATAAAACCAGCTCAATGAGCAGTGGTAACTATGTAGGCAGGAGATCGTCTGTTGACATAGCACTATGCATGTGGCTGTCTATGCACTTATGCCGGCAAAATTATGTTGCTCAGGGGGTGTCTTCTTCACACCCTTGAGCGACAAAAGTTTGGCCAACATAAGTGCTAAGTTTGTGGCTTAATATGGCTTAAGTATAGAACACACAACCAATTTGGGGTTTGTGCCATGTTCTTAACAGTCTGCCCTGAGGTGGGCACTCATGGTTGTGAGCCACTCCAGACAGCTTGACACACTGCCCAGGTAGTTTCTCATTCTGCCCAGGTAGTTTATAAAAAGCAACAGAGGGTCCTGTGGCACCTTTGAGACTAACAGAAGTACTGGGAGCATAAGCTTTCGTGGGTAAGAACCTCACTTCTTCAGATGCAACTGCTAGCAGAGCACCTCACCCTCCCTGATTGAACTAACCTCGTTATCTCCACACTGATATATACCTGCCTCTGGAGATTTCCATTACTTGCATCTGAAGAAGTGAGGTTCTTACCCACGAAAGCTTATGCTCCCAGTACTTCTGTTAGTCTCAAAGGTGCCACAGGACCCTCTGTTGCTTTTTACAGATTCAGACTAACACGGCTACCCCTCTGATACAGGTAGTTTATACTTATTCATAGATTTTAAGGCCAGAAGGGACCATAATGATTAGGCCATAGATCCCACTCACTAATTCCTGCAGTTAGCTCAGTTTTGTATGGTTGAACTAGAGCATATCTTTTAGAAATTATCCACGCTTGATTTAAAAAGAAACCCAAGGGCTAGACCATCTACCACACCATTGTTGAAAACAGATCCCTGCTAAAAATGTATCTATATACTTAGTTCAACTTCCAGCCTTTGGATCAGTAGCTCAGAATGCAGACAAAATGATGCTTTTGTGAGACATGATTTCCAACCTTCTATTTTGTTTCTATGCAAGACTCTGATTCTCCTTGATGGTATCTATCTTAGAAAGTAACTTTTCCCCTGAATTTCTGGGCATAAATATAATTAAAACAGGATTTTTAATCATCTAAACTAGATACTGCAAATGGAAATGGAGCTCTTCGATGATCACATTATATTCCAGGAACAAATGATGTGAACCTCAGTTTGACACTATTTATGACATTTAGTTGCTATTAGTTGAGGATCTAAGTTCCTAGCATGTTGTTCTAACTGTTCATATTATCTTTGTTCCTGGAAGTGAGAGGGGAAAATAAAACATAAAAAAGACAAATTCACAAGTAAGAGTGTGTATTTATAAACATAATTACTTTCCCTTTGTCTGCAGCCACACAGTGTTACCTTTTAATGCAAAACATTTATTTATGCTTATACAAATCCACCAGACATTTCCCTTTGCAGACGGCCATGGAACAAGTGCTATGCATGAGTGCCACAACCCTGAGGCTGCAGTGATGGCTGTGGACAATTTCTGCTGCCATTAGACAGAGCATGTAGCATCCAGCCCCCAGCACTAGGCTAGGTGCAGGAGATAGGATTTATCCCTAATAGATTTGCTGCAAGTTTTAGGAACAACCTTGTTTCAAATTAGGCAAGCTAATGCCAGAGCTTGGATGACCTCAGAATAAGGTCATGCTCTGCCTTGATACCTAGATGGAAAGGACAAGCAACAGTATGTCTCACCTTCTGGTAATCTACCCAAGAGTTCAGCTGCAGGGCTATGGAGTGAATTACTGGAACCCAACTGCTGTTGGCTTGAAGAGGAACCTTGAGGAATAGTAGGAAGAGAAAGAGAAGAAGGCTGATGTTGGTCTGTAACTGGTGCAGGGGCCTTATGTTCGTCCTCTGGCACAGGGTGATACTAGCCATAGAAGAGAGAGAGAATGAAGTGAGGCTGGACACAGAGAATGTAGAAAGAATGGAGGGACACAGATGAGGAAAGCTGTTGCGGGCAGGGGGGGAAGAAAGCCGGGGAAGGTGAAGGAACGAGGGAATGAGGGGGCAACCAGGACAGAAGAGAGAGTGAGAAGAATACAGAAGAACAGAAAGAACAAATACAAGGATAGAGAAACTAATACACAGAAGGAAAAGGGGGAAAAAAGAATCAAAGTGTGAGCTGGAATAAAGAAAAATAGTAAAAACATGTACATACAGCCAGGGCTTTGAGTAAGGTTTTCTTCTTTTTGACTCAATAACGTTTCTGAGAGTATTGTTCCCTTGGACACTGGATAGGGATGGGCTGAAGAGGTAGAGACTCCACTGGCAAATCATGGCCTGTGGGGTGGGGAAAATGGAAAAAAAATCATGAACTTTTTTATTCAGTTTCACAGGAAAGCTACCATTCAGCCATGCAACAAATACAGGAAAGAAGATAACATTTGTGTGAGTAATTGAAACCATTACCTTGGCAGGGGGTTAGACTTCTAACCTTATGATTCTATAAGTCTATGTTTTGCCTTAATAAAAAAGCCTGTATACCTCTTTTAAAACAAATGAAATCTTTAGCACTTAGCTCCCTGGAGAGGGTTTTGCCACTGACTTCAATAAAGCCAGGATTGTGTGTATATTATTTTGTTATTGTTTTAGTTTAATCTTTGCTTTTCAATCACCTGGATCTTAAATTTGGTAGCTGATGTAATTGCAGCAGCATCTGATTGTGATAATCAAACATCTCATAGCAAAATATTTGAAAATAATGTTATAACTCAGGAAGAAGAGAAGACAGCAGCTTCTGTTTTAAAGAAATATATATGACTTTTTCTGAAAGTCATTACTCTTCCCATGTCAATTCAAATGTTTGGTGACGAAGACAGCTATGCTAGTTTCCAATGTCTGCTTTCAAAATCATAGCGATGAGTAACTGAGCAAAATTATTTGCAATTCCACTACATGCAATTCGCAGTCAGATCTCTGCATTGCACAAATCTGGATAAGGTATCAGTCACCACTACCCTACATCTTTCAGCTCATCCCTAATTGGCTTCATTAACAAATCCCAAAGCTGACAATAGCCTTAAAGTACTATTACTTTCCTTGCCTCTGAGAAAGTAGTTGTTGTTTAAAGCTGGTTGAAGACAAACTAAAGGACCTTGAAAACATTTTCCATGAATGACAAATTTGAGCCAAATTATTTTGGAAAGCAAAGTTCTCTGTGGTAGTGGAGGAACTCTCCCAGTACCAAAGACAGCCATTTAATTTGATTCTAGGATGACACCTCCATCTATAGCTATGTAAATAATGCAAAGAGGTTTACCTAGGAAGCCAGCTATTATTTTAAGGGTATTCACATGGATATATATTAAATTATAATTCACATCCAGATCCTAAATGGGACTTATGGAAGTGTGAGAGGAATCATCACTCTATATGACATGTTCATTTTCAACTTCATTGGGTCTTATAGATGCTTCAAACATATTTTCCCTTTGAGGCTTTTCAAAACCAACGGTCCAATGGCTATAGGACGTGAATAACAGTCATTGGCTTTTTAAAATAAATTGGGATACTTTCTCTGTGATCATCCTCTCCATCCTATTCAAATTCTTATGCTGTGCCCAGCACAGTGATGTACCTGAGAACCTTTTAGTGCATTAATTTGTGTGACTAGTATCTGTCACATATAATTCTTTCTGACTCCCTTCCTCTAAGCAGGGGAAAAATTGCCAGTGGATTTTTTGTTTGTTTGTTTATATTATTTCTGTTTTGTTTCATTGTGTGCGGTGATACTGTCACAATAAAATGCTTCTCCCCCCCCCCCTGCATGGGATCCCCTGGGTTAGCACCAGCATTGTATATTGCTAATGCCTTTATATGCACTGGGAAGTATCTTGGGAAGGGTTAAAGGTGTGAGTGTGGAATGGAAGTTTCCTTTGCAGGTTACAAGAGTCCGAAGGGGGAGGAAGGGAGAAAGGAACGGGTTAACTCGGGGATCCAGCTAGGCCTGAAGATAAGGAATGAAACTGCAGCCCAAGGCCAGTGCACACAAACAAGATCTCTGCTGCCAAGCAGCCAGAAGCCTGTGTCTCAACTCCGGCCAGCCGTGAGAAAGGAGAACTGAGCCAGACAGAACTGAAAGGGTGCAAAACTTGTAAGACTGTGAAGGTCAGTGAGTTGAAAAACAACAGTCTCGCGACCCTGAGACCGGTGTGTTTTGGGGAAACTAAGGGAGCTGTGGAAGGCCAGTTGTAACTGGTACCAAGAGCACGGGGGACAAGGGTCCCTGGATGAAAATGCCCCCTGAAAAACTCAGGGCTTAAAACCCTCCCAAGAGCTGAAGCAAGTTGGAGATTTACAGTGGACCCTAGAGGACCTGTGCATAGGGCAGAACTCTCATTTACCCATCCCCCTCTTCTTCTTACATTACACCCAGGCTTGGCCAGTCTAGAGTTTTGCATGTGTAAGTATGAAAGTGGGTTAGGGCTTGGGCACTAACGCTTTCTTCCTCCCTCTAAGTGAAGTGGGGTGCACCCAGCACTCATCACTGTTATTTGGTTAATAAAGCTCTAAACTTAGTCACTTGGTGTGCTCCTTCATCTCCTCCCCTAAAGATCCTGCAGCCTCAGCCTGATCACCTGAAGCCCCAGGCAGATTGGTAACATAAATCTTTCACAATATGTGTTTTTATTAGCAAACTCCAGATTGAAGAAATGTGCCTTTTACTTGGAAATGAGAGTGATGAGATTGGTGGTGGTTCTTAGAAGTTTGTTCTGGAGTTTGTGACCTAGCTCTGAGAAAATTCTCTCCTGCACAGACCTACTTTACCCTTCCAGTGGATAGTTCAATTGTGCCTGAGAAGTCAAGCTGTCTACCCCAGACCTCATCTAGGAGTTTCAAATAATCTTTTAGGTATCCTAGGCCCAGACCATGAAGATGTCTCTTATGTGCTTATTTGGTTGTTTACTTAGATTGTAAGCTCTTTGGGACTGGTACCATTTCTGTTCTGTTTGCATAGCAGCGTCTTGGTCTGTGACTGGGGCTCCTCTGGGCTACACTATTACATATAATTAATAATAATCTTACTTCAATTAGAGCTTCTGCAGTATTTGGGCATAAAATTCCACCCATTTGTTATTTTCTTACTTTATTTCCCAATTACCTTCTAGATATCCTCATATTTCAGAAAAAAAACCACACTCCAACAACTCTTCTTATGCAAAAAAGAAGTGGCTATCCAATTAGATCTGCATGTATTCTGACTTGCTGAATCCCAGCAGATGATTCCTTCCATGATGATATTCCTGTAAAAATCAATAGAAAGGTTAGAAAATTTCCTACTCTGCACTATAAATGATTTTTCTCCCATATAAAAAAGGCATGTTTGGAAAAGCCAATAAAATCTTCAATAAGCTACTGAATGTCAGACCCTTTGCAAATCATAAAAGCAAGAAGATTCCAGATGATTTGAACGCTGTGTATTCAAAAAATTCTTTGTTCAGCAGAAAGCTGTGAATTTCTGCATATCCAAAAGAAATAGCAGGACAATCTCATTGCTATTTTGCTTACCCTTCTTCAGTTATTTAAAATGATCATATCAAAGATTCATCCTTAACTTCAGGGGTTTAGAGTGGCTACCCATGGTGAATCTAATAGTTAACGTTAACCAACATTTGTGTTATGAAACCTTGTTTAGGATGTGATTATGAATTGTTTGTCACAAAGGTTTAATGTCAGGGTCATTGGAACACAAGGCTTCTGTACTTAGAATAAAGGCCAATGCTAACTATTTCAATGAGATGTGCTGATATAGGGTTTGTCTTTCTAAATTTGGGCTCACTAATGTTTCCCAAGTAATTTTAAATATAAGCATCCACAGCTTGGGACAAAGCCCTCAGGGTTTTGCACAAACAGGTAAAAATACTAACACACAAATAACTTTCATTATTTGTATTGTGGTAGCCCCTAAGAGCCCCAGTTATGGGCCAGGGCCCCATTGTGCAAGGCACTATACAAACACAGAACAAAACCACAGTCCTGGCCCTAAGGAGCTGACAATCTAAGGATGAAACAAGAGACAACAGATGGGGAAATACAAGGAAACAACAAGGCAATATTGATCAGCTTGATAGTCAGTGGTCTCAGCACACTAGCAGCCTAGTTGCTGTCTTTAGTAGGCATCATTGATTCATAGATTCCAAGGCCAGAATTTTCTTGACTGAAAAATTGCCAGTGACGGAGAATCCACCACAACCATTGGTAAATTCTTCCCATAGTTAATTACCCTCACCTCATGACAAAGGAGAGTTTTAAGGAAAGATCTGAAGGAGGATAATGAGGTAACTTTGTGGATGCTTATGTTGAGCTTTTCCCAAGAGGCAGCATGGGAGAAAGCAGGAAGATGCTTGTTTGAAATTTTAATAAATGGGAGATGGAGGTTGGCCAATCACAGGTGGGAGTCAACAGTTCAATAGTACATGAGAGACGATAGCTAAAGTAGGAACAGGCCATGAACGGCCTTGAAAGAGAAGACAGGTAACTTATGGTTGCTGCAATAGAGAAGGGGGAACTACTGGAGGGATGCAAAGAGAAGGGTCACATAGTCAAAGCAGTGGGCTAGGAAAATTATCTCTGCAGCAGCATTCTGAATAAATATGAACAAGGCAAAATTGCACTGGTCAAGATCAGTGGAAAGGATGTTGCAGTAACAGAAGCATGAGATGATCGTCTGGACGAGAGTTTTAGCTGTGAATGATTAGGAAAGGCCCTATCTTAGAGAGATTATTTAGATCTAAATCTTTGCATGGCCTGGTTGTGAGGCCCTAGAGAGTAGTTTGAGTCCACGATGATGCCCAGATTATGGGTGTTGTCCACAGTGATTGAGAAAAGAGGTAGGGGGAAGATTAAGAACTCTGTTTTAGCCATGTTAATCTTGAGCTAAAAGCTATCCATTATGCAGATACACTATTTACCTACCTATCAAATCTATATATATGTAGGTTCCTGTAATGCAGGGATCAGCAACCTTTGGCATGTGGCTTGCCAGCGTAAGCATCCTGGCGGGCTGGGCCAGTTTGTTTACCTGCTGCGTCCGCAGGTTCGGCAGATCAGGGCTCCCACTGGCCGTGGTTCGCCGCTCCAGGCCAATGGGGGTGGTGGGAAGTGACGGCCAGCACATTCCTCAGCCCACGCCGCTTCTCGCAGCTCCCATTGGCCTGGGACGGCAAACCGCGGCCAGTGGGAGCCGCGATCGGCCGAATCTGCAGATACGGCAAGTAAACAATCCGGCCCGGCCTGCCAGGGTACTTACCCTGGCGAGCCGCGGGCCAAAGATAGCCAATCCCTGTTGTGATGGATGAGTGCAAACTGTCTGAAGTTCAATCCAGATAACAACAGAAGA
Organism: Chrysemys picta bellii; assembly: GCF_011386835.1. NCBI lineage: Eukaryota > Metazoa > Chordata > Testudines > Emydidae > Chrysemys > Chrysemys picta. Next base: position 27,282,533 of record NC_088793.1, read on the forward strand.
GAAGCTGATAGGATAGGGGAAGAATCCAGGGAAAAAAAAGATGGCAGTTATATCAATGAACCCATTGCAGCAGTATGTCTACTAGTTGTTACACAGGATTTCAACCTACGGGGCCATGTATGCCCAACTATTGCTGAATGTGCCATTGCTACCAGTGCTGTTCAGCACTTGCCCTGGGCAAGAAAGTTTGTTGTCGTTGTTAGCAGCAGCACATAGGACTTTCCATCACAGACCAGGACACCATTATACTAGGTGCTGTACAAACAAAGAACAAAAAGAGAGTCGCTGCCCCAAAATGACTGACAGTCAAAGTGAAATTTCATCTTTTTTTCTCAGAAGGGGATCTCATCTCAAACATCCATGTTTTTGTCCCCTTAGTCTATATTACTCTAGTGACTACTACAAGAAATGACACTTTAAAATCATCCAGAAACTATAACCAGTGCAGAATGCAGCTTTTCCACTCAATAAGTGATCATTTTATTAGGACCACTAGTGGAATAAGATACTACAGAACATGAGTGAGGGCAGCAGAATCAAGTGCTTTAGTTTGTGGACCCTTTAAAAGCATGAATTTTGTATTCTTGTACATATCTGAAATTAGTTACAAACCTTGGCTTATTCTTGATTTTCCGAAGTGTTTCATACAGGTTTTTTATATTTAAATTATTATATTTTAACCTTTATTTTACCAGCTGTACTTCATGATCTGTGCTGTTTGTTCCTGGAGTTCCAACTTTGAGCATCTGTGACTCTCACTGCACCCAAAGAACAGCTTTTTTTTTTTTTAAACAGGTGCCACGTTTATGTAGTGTCTTCTCCAGTTATAACTGCACTTTAAATTAACTTCTTGTAGTCTTGACCGATAGGTTCTAAGACCTGAACCATAACAAGATTCACAAGGAAAGCAGAAAAAAAGTGGTTATGTGAGAAATCAGGGCTAAAGTGACAGTGAAGTGTCAGTGCCATTGTAGCATGTGTAGAGTGTGCACCTTTCGTTTCAGACAGATTTTCATCTTGAGTGAGAGCTTAAAGTCCTGGTTGAAGTTACTTTACAAAGGCTGTTTCTGATGTTGCATTTGGAAATATGTGGTGGCGTAGAGACCTATAAAGTGAATAGCTGAGATGAGGGAAGCCAGAAAAGATAAATACTGTGTGTTCAGTTTTGATGTACCATTGATTTTTTAGGTATAAGAAGGCTTTGCTGTAAGAAAGGTGTATGTGATGGAATTATAATAGAAACAATTATACACGCGGGTATTCAGCCGAGACTAGCCATTGAAGAAAAGGGAAGAAAGACCAGAGTAGTATTCTTGCAGCTCAATACATTTTTCAAATAAAAAAAAAATCCTGCAAATGCTTCGTACATGAAGCATTTCACTTTTCCAGGTCAGTTTTATATTCAAATAAATTATTAAGAACAACAGTTAATTTTCTTTGAATATAAGACTAATCCCTTCAGACTGCTAATGTGAGTGTTCTAATTACCTGATTAGAAATGCCAGGAATGTCTCTTAACCTCCATAGCAGTGAGATGCAGACTGGGTATGCTTGTTCTTGTGCACAACTGACTGCACTCTGGAGTATTACAACTGGAGGCAGAAAAGATGTACTCACGACTCAGTGAGCAGAGATTATTGTATTTTCAAATGTGCTCTTTGTGCTATTGGCTAACTAAGATTGAAGTATAACAGACAACTTTCAGAGCATGTACAACATACTAGAATATTTGGGAGTGGAGTTAAGAGGTATATACTCTGCCATACTAACCTGACAGTTATATGTATGATTATCGAAGCTACTGTATACAGTGGGTTAACTGGCTTAATAAGTGTAAGTTTTACCATTCCTAAACAAGAACAGCTTGAAAAAACATAAACAGAATGCTCAGGGAAGTTCTAGCACATAAACCTAATTTCTTCAAACTATGGATTGCGACCAATAAACATTGGTCAAGATGTACTGCATACTTATAATATATAGGAATAAAAGAGAAACCATAGGGGGAAAATCCTTACTGCCCCTGTTGACTGACTGACAGCCATTTTCCACTGAGGTCAAGAGGTATCTTTGGGTATGTCTACACTACGAGAGTAGTTCGATTTTACTTAAAGTGAATTTGTGGAACCGATATTACAAAGTCAAACGTGTGTATCCACACTAAGGACAGTAATTCGACTTTGTAAGTCCACACTAACAGGGCAAGCGTTGACATTGGAAGCGGTGCAGTGTGGGCAGCTATACTACAGTTCCCACAGTCCCCGCTGCCCACTGGAATTCTGGGTCGAGCCCCCAATGCCTGCTGGGGCAAAAAATGTGTCGAGGGTGGTTTTGGGTAACTGTCGTCATTCAACCCTCACTCCCGCCCTCCCTCCGTGAAAGGCCGGCGGGCAATCAGTTCGCGCACTTTTCTGTAAAAAGCAACAGAGGGTCCTGTGGCACCTTTAAGACTAACAGAAGTATTGGGAGCATAAGCTTTCGTGGGTAAGAACCTCACTTCTTCAGAATGCAAGGAATGGACATTTCCAGAGGCAGGAGGACTCAATAAGGCCGCTCTCTCCAGGAACCTGATGCAAAGGCTTTCACAATACCTCCAGGAGAGCTTTGTGGAGATGTCCGAGGAGGACTTCTGCTCTATCCCCGGACATATTGACAGAATTTTCCAGTAGCTGCACTGGCAAGGACTAAAAACTAAAGCGCCTAGGGCAAACTAATCATGAAAAACCCATTGTTAAGATACCATTCCTATTCTGTTCAAAATAAATGTTTAAAACACTTACCTACTGATCCTTCCCCTGATTCACGGTCCGGGTTACCGCCTTAGGAGGGTTGGTAGGGGATCTCTGTGAGGGTGATGAAGAGATCCTGGCTGTCGGGGAAATCAGCGTTGAAAGAGCTGTCGACTGCCTCGTCCTCCTCATCCCCTTCCTCATCTTCCCTGTCCGCGAACATCTCCGAGGAAGCGGCCGTCGACAATACCCCATCGTCAGAGTCCACGGACAGTGGTGAGGTAGTGGTGGTGGCCGCACCTAGAATGGAATGCAGTGCCTCGTAGAAACAGCATATCTGGGGCTGGGATCCTGAGTGTCCGTTTGACTCTTTGGTCTTCTGGTACCCTTGTCTCAGCTACTTGATTTTCATGTGGCACTGCATTGCATCCCGGTTGTATCCTCTCTCCATCATGGCTTTTGAGATCTTCTAGTAGATCTTCGCATTCCGTTTTTTCGATCGCAGCTCCGAAAGCACGGACTCATCGCCCCACACAGCGATCAGATCCAAGACTTCCCGATCAGTCCATGCTGGGGCTCTCTTTCTATTCAGCGATTGCATGATCACCTCTGCTGGAGAGCTCTGCATCGTTGCCAGTGCTGCTGAGCTCGCCACGATTTCCAAACAGGAAATGAGATTCAAACTGGCCAGACGGGAAAAGGAATTCAAATTTTCCCGGGGCTTTTCCTGTGTGGCTGGTGGCTGGTCAGAGCATCCGAGCTCGGACTGCTGTCCAGAGCATCAACAGAGTGGTGCACTGTGGGATAGCTCTCGGAGCTATTAGCGTCGAATTCCATCCACACCTACCCTAATTCGACATGGCCATGTCGAATTTAGCGCTACTCCCCTCATCGGGGAGGAATACAGAAATCGATTTAAAGAGACCTCTATGTCGAAATAAATAGCTTTGTTGTGTGGACGGGTGCAGGGTTAATTCGAGTTAACGCTGCTAAATTCGACATAACCTCCTAGTGTAGACCAGGCCTTTCTGTTGACTTCATAGAGAGTTGGATCAGGCCCATGTGTTGGTTCAGATGAATCAGGAATGATCTTTGTCCACTGTGATAGCAGGTCAGCCAGTGGAGAACCCATGAAGGCACCCCAGCTGTCATATCCATGGCAGGTCTCCACAGAAGAGGCTAGGGATGGGGTCAGGGTGGGAGTGGGAATGTCACCTACAAAAAGGACTGTTGTAAGAGGTTCCAAGCATAGCGTAAATTTGCTGGCTTTAACCCTACAATGGAGGAGAGCAGTGGTCCATATCTGCTATTTCCCATCCCTATAATCTGCAATAGTGAGGGTGTGTGCTCCCACAGTACTTCTCCTGTGTCAGGAATCAGGGCCTGCAGCAGAGCTAGTCTCCAGGCAACCTCTTCAGTACAGGTGGCCTGAAGCGGGCTGCCTAATTGGCCACATCACCTGATTGGTTGGAGGGGGCAGCAGGCTGTCTCCTAAAACAGCATTAGCTGGCTGGTTGTGCCCTGGTCACGTCCACTACTGTGACTGCTCCTCTGTTACCTTATTTCTGCTGCTCCTGCCTTGAACCCAGCCTTGCTTCTGTCCTGTCCCTGCCTGCTACCATGCTTGCTCCAGTCTGGCTGAACCCGTGGTTCTGGCTTCTGACTCAGACTCTAACTCTAGTCCTTGGTGCCTGTTACCTGCTCTGACCACTATGCTTGACTGCCCTCTTCCCAGTTGGCTGATACCCTGCATTGCATCCAATGAGGGGCCTGTGCCTTAAAGGTATATTCTAGCCCTAAATAAGTTATTACTTCTTGTTTAAATTGTACTTCTGACAAATGTAAATAATCCAATACACTGGCTAGATCTGTTCTTTCTTTCATAGAGCTGTTCTTTTCAGTTTCCCTCAGTTAATATTTTGTAAGGAAACTTCAAATATGGAAATATGGGAGACAGTCTCCAGAACTGTGAAATCCATTAGCTACACTAGGAAAGCACCTAGCAGTTCTATTAGCTGAGTAAGGCTCTTAGCCAATTATATCTTTTGTTGGATGAAGAGGCAGAACAGATTGGACCAATCTGGGGTTTTCATAGTGAACTCAATTGGCAGAAATCTGGAAGTGGAACTCCATTACAGAAGGAAAGCAGAACTCAAGGAAACATGACAAAACTAGAGGGTTTTAGAGGCTATGAGGTTTGAAGAGATTAGCATTTTGGAAGAATCTGGAAAAGGATAGATTAAGATTCAACATCAGAATAGTTGAATTCACAGTACTTCCTGATCCCAAATTTGAACCACTTTTCCCCTTCCTGTGTAGTAATAAACATGTAATGTCCAGACCTTTCGATGACCATTGAAGATTGAAACAAATGAAGAAAAAAAAAAAACTTTGCATACTCTATGACCGCAAAGGCCTTGTCTGGCTGATACTAGACTCTGCCCTCCAATTGTTTCTCTTTCTTCATATTGTTACAATCCATATGGTATACATGCTAAATGCTTTTACTCAGGCTGCTTTGGGGTAAGCATACATTAAAGTCTATAGCACACTTTCCCCACAACAATAGAGGCGATATAGTTCTGTTAATCCAGCAACGGGTAATACTGTATCATACAGAGGGAGGGATAGCTCAGTGGTTTGAGAATTGGCCTGCTAAACCCAGGGTTGTGAGTTCAATCCTTGAGGGGGCCACTTGGGGATCTGGGGCAAAATCAGTACTTGGTCCTGCTAGTGAAGGCAGGGGGCTGGACTCGATGACCTTTCAAGGTCCCTTCCAGTTCTAGGAGATGGGATATCTCCATTAATTTACTATTTACTAATTATACTGAACAGGTTGCTTAATCTGGCCAATCTCTGATTTCTTTTTGCATGATTAACACATTATTGAATAAAGTGAATACATCTATGAGGGGTGACATTCTTTTATCTGATATAGATGAAGATCACCAGAATTATACTCTAATACAACACACTCTTCCTCCTCCGCTTTACTTTGGGCTCACTTACAAAACCAAAATGCATGTTTCATTTCTTTCTCACTGATATGGTTTACCTCCTTCCCAAATTCCAGCAGGTAATTTCCCTTACTGGACATGGAAGTGGGTAGAAATGCTAACAAGATAACACTTAGTCTATCTACCTCTGCCCAACTCCAGGCAGTCAAAGTTTTGTAAACTGAATATGTGGTGCCTTGGGGAGAACATGATGACTAGGTTATTTGGTTGTTCACAAGTTCTTTGGTAAACTCCAGCCTAATCCATAGGATTCAGTAATTTCGTTCCACTCTATGGATTACATTGCTTTTGGTTACACAGCACAAATCTCGAATAAGTCCATTTAAGTGAATGCCATTTACTCTTGTTTTACATCCACATATCCGAGAGCAGAATTTGACACGATTCATTGTTTAATATGATAGCTGTACATCCTACATCTTGCCAGGTTAGGAAATACCGTATGAGGTGTCAGTCCCTCCAATGACAGGTTTAAATATACTTCATATTAACTTGGCAATAGATTGTGCCTTTAAGAACAGCCCTGAATAAAGTGTGGTGCCAAAGAAGAAACTGACTACCCTTTCCCCATTTCCCATTCTGTGCTGGTCAGCATGTTGGGATGAGTGAATCCAATTCCTGACCACCTGCATGCAAGGGAAGAAGTAGACCTATACATCTTGCACTATTTGTGCCTAGAACAGCAATTGATGGAGGGATGGGCCACAATCTTATCTTCAATTTCTAATAAGAGATTGCAAACTTTTAATGTGTTTGGGTAATATTCATTGGTGGTGCTGTAGCTCCTAACCAGTTAGCGCCTAACCAGTTATAGCAGGAATGAATTTGCCCCACACTATTTAAGATATGCTTTGTTTGGGTGAAGTTAAGTTTGAAAGCACATATCAGTATCTTAAGAGTAAAAATCCCTATCAGAAGGTTGTAATTAGCAGGAGAGGGGGAAAAGATAAAGCCAGGAAATTCAAAATCAAGATGAACTTTTATGAGAAACCCAAAGTTACGGGAGTCCAAGTGAGTAAAACAGACTATTAAATATATCTCTGAACAACAAAAATTGACATGCTTTGCATGTTAGTAAGTACTTGAGGGTTAGGGCTATGCTGTGTGGTATAAATGGATATGATTCATCATTTTAAGAAAACTTCAGTATTTCATCTTGTTTTGCAAAGCTCTAGAAAGTGCTCTCTAGGGCCCAATTCTGCACTGGCTGGGGATGGAGTAATGATCCTGATAGGCTACTCAATAGCCCTCCTACCTCTCTTGCAAGAATCAGAAAAACCACCTTACATTGAGACCAGAGTCACCAGTGCAATACTTTAATAGGTGTCTATACATGCGCATGCTGCTTTATCCATTTCTTAGTTTTTGCAGTTCTTACTCTGTGATGGTCCCTTATTCAAATGAGTAGTCCCATTTAAGTCAAGGGCTAGATTGTCACTTTGACTATGCGCTGCACAGGGAAGTAAGGGCACTCCTAACATCCTAGTTCAGGCTACGCAGACTTTCGGTCCAGGAGTGCGGAAGTAAGAGGCCCTGCACATCCACTATTCTCCTCCCCCACCATCAATTTGCAGTAACAGGTGGAAAGAGGATGGGTGGAGCACTGGCTCCTCCTCTGAAGATGTCAATCAGCACAACTATGGAGCCATTTGCTGGGGGTATTGACCTATAGGAAATTCTGATTCCTTTGCTCCCACCCCTCAAGATTGGGAGCTGTGCTTTAGAGAAGTTTCTGAGTCACATGGCTCCTGATGCTAATCCTAGGATGGTGCAGTCAAAGTAATAGTTTATTCACCGTATGCCAGGACTGGCCACCCTTATTCAAGGTGAGGAGTGCTCTACTCAGTGAGAAAGCTCATTGATTTTAAATTAGATTACTCACTGAGAATGTTATTAACCAGCATAAATAATGGTGGCAGTATTTGACCCTAGATCAAAAAATGCAGCTAGAACTAGGACTTTCTAAATGGAATAAAAAATTGACTCTAAAAAAGAATTCTTAAAAATGTACAATGAAATACAAAAGTGTCTGCTCCCTTCTCCTTACCCTCCCCAATTTATAAGGTGCAAGTGATTTTTCCTTGCATTGAATGTATAGCATTGTTTGTACATTTGGATGATCATGACTATGAGTCAAGAGGGATTGCTAGCTCCCTGCTGGAGAGATTTTATTTACTTTGTATCATTAGTAGGTAAATTGGAGCTACCCAGGGTTTAATTTTATTTATGCCACTGTCGTTTAGGGCTTTTGTTTTTCTGCCTGTCTATGAATAGAAGAAAACACCAACATGTGAATTTGGAGTCTTTCTTCTCCATTTCACTTAATCCCCATTCTATCCCTCAGACAGAACCCTGCTCGTTCAAATATTCTTCAGCTCAGGATTTATACCATGATCCTGAGGGATGAAATGCAGGTTCTTGTACTTTAAATGAGGTCTGCATTGGTTTTCTATATTGCTGAAATTTTTCCAGGCACCTGAGTCAGAGACCATGAAAAGCAATGGAGGCTCTACCTACAGCCCTGAGGCTCTCAAAATGTGCAGCATCTAATTTACATTGGATTTGGTCCATCGACTGTAAAAACTGAAGTCATTACATAGAGCTGTAGTACGCCCTCTCACAGAAAACTCAGCAGGAGATGAGTGGGGGGACATGAGTGATTACTCCCTCTCAGAGAAATACCTATAGGAGGGTGGGACATGAATGGAGAAACTCCATCCCTCCTCATAGATTTATCCCAGCAGCCTTCACCCTCCTACCTCTCCTTGTGCCATGCTTTGGCACAATTGCTCCCTCCCCCATCTCACCCCATCCATTCTTTTTCTCTTCTCCTTTCTTTTTCCCCCTTCTGACCTTGTCTGTCTTCTCTGTCTTTTTGTCCTGTTTATTTTGATTCATTCTCCTCTCCTTTGTGTGTATGTGTGTGTGCCCTGTCCTGTCTTTACCATAACGAAGTATACATGGAACTCAGGGTTGGGAGAAGGTGTCCAATCATGGTTCTATGGGTCAGGATATATGTGCTTGCAGCTGAGCTGAGCCCTGTGAGAGCAGAGAAACCAAGCTGCTTCCTGAGCCTGCAGATCAGTACACATATGCTGCTCCTATGTCCAACTGAGTTATGAACTATGGTAGATGCAAGTGCTGAAGGTGAATTTCAAAGACCCACCAGATTATTTTACCTACAGCAGCCTGTTTGCAGGAAGGAAGTGGAGTGGATCCAGGTCATACAACTTCCCTACCCCCATCAGTACGCTTTGCCCCATTTCCTCCGAGGCTAGTTTATATTCTCCTTCTCCCAATGCTGGGAAACATGGCTTAGCAGTTTTGTTATTGTTACTATATTTGTATCACATTAGCACCTGGAAGCTCCAACTGAGACCAGGGCCCCATTGTGCTAGGCACTGTACAAACACACACTAAGAAATAGTCTGGGCTCCAAAGAGCTTACCCTCTAAATATATAAAACCAAGTGAGGAAAACAGGGGTGAAGTGACTTGCCATAGGTAACACAGCAGATCAGTGGCAGACACAGGAATGGGTCCCAGGCCTCCTGAGTCTTGGAGTGCCCTGTCTGTTAGACTGCACCAACTAATACAATACCAGCCCTTCTTTTGAACCTGGCTTTTGACATTTCTATACGAGGATTTAAAAATTCAGCTACCTGGAAAGAGCTGATTATGAAGTTTAAAAAGTGTTCCGAAACAGCACGTGGTGTTTGTAAATAGTCAGTTATTTTTAAGAAATCATAATTTTGTGAAATTCTAATTAATTTAGTAGCAAACATGCATGTTTTAATAATGTATATTCCAATCTCCTCCTATGCAATTATTTTCAAAAAGAAGAGAGTCAGTTTTTTGGGGAGATTTTTTTTTTCTTAATTTAGAAAGTCAGTAGCTATAAAATTAAATCTGGAATTTGTGCAATCATTGTAACTTGACATTAAATATATCAAGTTGTCATGCTAAAAAATGAGTCTAGAATGACTAACAACCTTAAAAATGGTAATCTCATTCTGACAAAAAACTTGAATTTCTAAGCACTCTTCAGTTTAATGTTTGCTGCACTTCTGCATTTAGATACAAGTTTGACTTAGAACAATCAAATGCGTTTGCAGCTGTGGGACTGTCTTAGTGCTTTCCCGGTGTCTTTGTCCTTTGTTTTCTGGAAAAACAATTTAGTTGAATTATCTGCCTCTTTTTTTAAAAAAAATAAAGGCATAATATTCCACCAGCACTTCTTTCCTCAACTTTGAGCACAAATTAGATTTAAAGAAGCAATATAACGAATATATATTTCTAAGTGAAGCACTTGTCACTGGATAGCCTCTCTCTTGGCTGGAGCATGATAGAACAGCAGTTGAGAGAAATACATACATCACAGGGTGGTTGGCCCCAGTAAATGAAGGAAGTCTAGTGCCCCTGTGCCAGAACAGATGCTTCCATTTGCCCAATTAATAGGGTGGGGCAGCACCTGCATGTCTATAAAGGACCAGGGAGCCTGAATGAATCAGAGCTGCCTGAGAGAGAGAGAGTCAGGAAATAAGGCAGTTAAGAGTTACCTGAGCACGAAGGTGTTTCTTAGGGGAAGGATGAAGGCAAAAAGGATAGCAAGAGGGGTTTACTGATTGATTTCCTCAAGCCAGAGAGAGGGGCAGGCAGGAGGGTGGGGGGAGGTGAAGTCAGGAGGAGCAGTAGAGAGAGGTGCCTGCTGGCTCTAAAAGGGAGAATCAAAGCTGAAGGCTGGGGAGCAGAGGAGGGGTTTACCTGCTGACATCTCCATGCTGAAGAGCTGTACCAGGAGAACACCAAGGGCCAGAGGGAGGGAGGGAGGGAGGGATGCTCCTCGCTCCCAGCAGAGAAGCTGTATGTGTGGATGTCCTGCTGGAAAGTATGGGGTTGGACTCCAACTGGAGGGCTGGGGTGGCTGACCTGGCAGAGGGACAGAGAGACCAATAAAGATGTGTGGTGGAAGATGGCAGAATGTGTTATATCAGTGAATGAGATTTCTGGGATTTTGAGGATTTATATTCACTGCGGGTGATAAATGTATTTTATGTTGGGACTCTTCTGTTATGGCATGACCTTTACAAGGTTTTTGTTATAAACCAATCCCCCTTCCTTCTAAAATGTGTGTTGTTGAAGTAAGAGAACCTGAAATGGAGTCATTGGGTTACCCGAGAGGGGAAACTGACACAGGGTTGTGCCACTGCCTGCCACAAGAGAGTACTCTAGGTGGGGCTGGCCTATGAGTTTTGTTTTTGTTTTACTGTATTGAAGTTCTAAGGAAAGGCATTGGATTGACAGACTTTGGGGAGGTATGTCTATACTGCATTTTAAAACCCAAGCGGTGAGTCTCAGAGTCTGGACTGATAGATCCGTGATTGTGGGGCTGGTGCTATGGTGCTAAAAGCATCTGTGAAGATGCTTGGGCTCTGAACTCCGGGGATGGAGGTGGTCTCCATAGCTTTAGCCTCAAGATCTACACAGCTAGTTTTCAGTGCTGTACTGTGAACCCAAGTCTGTTGACCCAGGCTCTGAGACTCGCAGAAGATATACCCTTAGAGAAACCATTTCAGTGCCTGAGAGGAAAAGTTAGTCTTTGAGCATCTCCCAGTCCTTGGCCAGGATGAGGAAACATGCCGCTACTATGGTACTAAGATAGACAGATGTTTCCATTCCATATTGTGGAGGTGGTTTTTGATTATATATACTTGCTAGGAACTGGACTATGACCCACAAACTCAGTACAGAACAGTGAAATAAGTTAAAGGATAGTAAAATGGTGGTAACTAAAGAGTGGGAATATGTCTGAAGACACTAAACTGGTCTCCGGTGGATTAGCCACAAATAATTTGATACATGCCCATACTGTCACATAGTAGCAATTGCTACTTACATTTTGACAGTGATGTGCCAGGAAAAGGACAAAAATCTGACTTTTGTTAAATGTCTCTAGCATACTGTATGACTGCTGGAGAGCAGTTCAAGCTTGCTAGAGCCTCCAAGTCATCTCTGATTCTATTTAAAATGTTAATAACTTTTAAAATTAGATTTGAATGGAGTCAGTAGAGCTATGCTAATTTAAACCAACTGGGGATTTCGTCTTAAGTCTGTGAATTGGTACTGGACAAGAGGAATTTGTTAAAACCAATTTTAACTTTCCCTTTCTCTATACTTAGTACAAAGTGGCAAAAAAGTTGGAAGCCTTTTTGGGCTCTGAAGAACATATCTCTTTTTAAGGCAGCAAAGATCAGGAACCTTTCTCTAAATTTACATCAAATTTCATAGAAAAAATTACTTTGACTGCATCAGCTTCTAAATGGTTTGCGTCATAGTCCTTTGTAAGGGTTATAGGAATGGGGGTAAAAATCTGGTTTATCATGAAAACTGATTTACAACACTGATGTAGATAGCAAACAAGCGTAGACCCTTTAAAGCACTGCAGAGAGACTTTTTACTAGGCTAACTAGATGGTACAAGGGTACTGCCACCCTTTATCACTATTCCTGGAACTAGTATGCTTCAGATTAGCATATCCTGAAATTACACCCAAATATCTCTTCTTCGGCTGCATATAGGGAGATTTCACATATAGGGGAATCTCACAGATACTGGTATTACCAGGCAGTTGGGGATCTATTCTGGCCATTCCTTAATAAAGAGCACTTTAGACTAGTTTGTTGTACTCACATCTACAGCTAGGTGAAAAATACACTTTTAGTAAAGAGAATTTTTTGGGGGAAACTCCTAAACTATTTACAAACTTGGGTTGAATTAAAGGAATCGTTTCAGCTGGAAAAAATATTTTTTTCTTTAGTTAAAAAAGTTCATTTCAACCATTTTGAAATGTTTCCATTGGAGATTTTTTCATTTTTGAAAAAGGTAAAGTGTTTCATTTCTACTTTGTTTCTGAAATGGCATTTCACTGTCAAATTTGGTCCTTTAAAAAAAAAAAAAAAAGTCAACCCAAAACATTTCAGTGGATTTGACACAAATGTTTTTCAATTTTTTTGATTTAACAAAATATTCAAAACTGGTTTTGGTTCCAATCAGTCTTCTAAAATTATTTTTCCCTTTGTCCCCCAAACTGAAAAAATCCATTATTCAGTCTTCTCTACTTGCATCCCAGAGTATGGATCTAGCGTGACATTACTCTCTATTTCTGAGTGAGCCCCAGGTGGAATTGTACAATCCCCACTTAATCTCCCAGGCCTACTTTTGGAGGTGAACTCAGCCTGCTCTGTGGGCCAGTGCAGAGTGCGATAGAGTCTGGGACACCCCAACCCTGCTCTAATTTGGGCAATTTCTGGCCCTGGAGTTGCATGACCCTTATACTCTGAGTGCAGAGCTTGAAATTATTCCTGGCCCATGCATGGACAAACACAGTCCCTACACCAACCCAACCCAAGGACTAGGTACAATCAGGACCTTTGTTTTCACTTCATTCTGCTCTGGTTTGGATTGTGTATGGCTAGGAATTGTTGTGGAGAATGAAACTCCTAAAGATGGGAAGGAGGGGCCATAATGACACCAAAATACTGAGTGAAACAAGTGGTTATAGTCACTTGGCAGAAAACTGTGTATAGTGGGTTCTTTCACCATTTTGCCTTCTAAAGAAATAGATGACTTCACTTCCCAGTGCTCCTGAACCATTTTGTCTTTCTAAGTAGGTTGTCACAGAAAATCGAATTTTAAGACCATAGTGTATAATAATGTATTTTCCAATAAAAATATCATTGTGTGGAAGACTTTCCTTTGTATATGTTTTATGAGTTGCTGCTTTCAAAGCATTATGTTTAACAGTATTCAAGGTTTGTATGTAAACAAAATCTTGAAGCCTGATTTAGTTCAACAGACTGCCTGGAAGATCGAGAGTTTGTATTAATATTTTTATTCAGGCTCTTTAGAAAACCCATTTTGGTTTCACACCTGACTTTGTTTTTATGGACCCAGTTTCTCAGGAACTGAGCATCTCCTGTGATATTCCGTGCATCCTCAGCTTCCATAGCATCAGTAATCAGTCATATAAGACCCTCATTTCAGGCTGCCAGTGCCTATGAGTCATTCTAATAGCACATAAAACATCAATTACTTTTCAAATTTTAGTTTGATCTACTAAGCTTTGATCCTGTGCACTCTTGCTAGACCTGGTAAACCCAGAAATCTATATTTTAACCCTCACTATCCATCTCTTGACTTCTTCAGATCAAGACTGGATCCCTTTCTGGAAGATATGCTTTAGTCAAATGGAGGGTGACCATATTTCCCTATGCTGAATACAGGACACCTGGTAAAATAACGCGTATTCAAGCAAATTCAATGGCAATCAGTCAGAACTATGCAGTATAAACGTTCAAATTAACATCAAGTTGACTGAGCCCCTGCTAAAAAGAAATACTGCTTAGTTGGATTCTTTTTATTTACATTCTTATCTTTAAGGCTTTACGGTTCACATGAGCAGGGGTGACACCCCACCCCACCCCCTCACACACACACACTCCTGTACACCTCTCTCACACAAAGGGGTGACCAATTGACCCGACTCTCCCTGCCAAGTGCTCTCCACCCCTGACACCTGGCTGAGACCACAGGACGGACCTGCCTCTCCTGGTACCTGTTGCCGTGTCATCCTGAGGCAACACCGGAGAGGAGGCGGGGCATGCAGGATAACATACCACCCCTCCAGATTTCTGCCAGGGTTCACACACGAATGTGGCTAGCAGCAGCCTTTCAGCACTGTGCCGGAGGGAAGGGACGGGAGCTGCTTCCAGCCGCAGAGGTGGAGGAGGCGGGGGAAAGGATTACCTGGCCCATGTCTTTGCAGAGCTCATCTCTTCTCCCACCCCTACCCTCCCCCACCCCATGTGGCTGGAAGAAGCTTATCCCTTCCTGCCCACACAGTGTGTAAAGGCAACTGCTGCTGTCCACCAACATAACCATCTGTCTCTGGTTACAGTGCAGGCAGGAAGGAGTTAAGCCCTAAGGATGCATTGTGCACCAGGGCCTAGGAAACCTGACTGCAGGGGCTTCAGGGAACCCAGCCAGAGAAGTGGCTCAGCAGGGGAGGGTGCCTAGGGGACAGAGCAGCCCCACGCTTCCTGGGGGCAGGACCCAGGGCAGCGGTGTGTGGGTGAAGAGGGGGGCTGCTGTGGAGCCTGTAGGTTAGGGGTGTGAACTGGCTGGAAATTGCTTGGCCCCATCCCCGCCACTCTAGAGCTTAGCTGAGGGGAGGGGTAGAGAGGCTTCCCCATGCCAGCCCTGTGTGGGGCTTTGGCACATGCAGAGCTTGGCTCCTCCTGGCCAGTGCCCCAGCCAGAGGGTCTTGGGCTTTCCTGGGGTGCTGGCCCAGCCAGAGGGAGTGGGGGAGGGAAGGAACCTGCCAGGCAGGATATTGGTGAGCTGAGCATTCCAACTGGGGGCTGGTTCTCTGCACAGCACTGGAAGTGAGACGTGCCCCACCCGGGGCCGGGGGGAGGAGGGTGATATGGAGGAGCAGAGGGGTGAAGGGGAAAAGCAGGGAGAGGACAGTGAGAGGGGGAGCACATAAAGGGCTGATGGGTGGGCAGCAGAGGCAACAAGTAACCAGCCGCTGCCTGGGGCCTGCCCGCACTCATCAACCATCGCAGCTTGCAGTGCACAGTCAGTGCCAGCCAGAAACAGGATGGGGGCGGGGCCCTGCTGGCCAAAAGCCGGCATGCAGTGGAGGCTGCGCTGATGGACCAGTAGGGGGAGCAGCTGTGTCCGCATGCTGCATATTTGCCCTGCCTTTAGTCTTACACACCCACCCACAGGCGCCAACTTTTGTTGGCACCAGTGGGTGCTTGCGCCCCCCTGGCCCTGACTCCGCCCCCTCCCTGCCCCTATTGGACCTCTCCCCAAATCTCCGCCCCAGCCCCACCTCTTCCCTGAGCCTGCCATGTTCTTCCTCCTCCTCCTCCTCCCCCTCCCCCCCGCGCGAAACACCTGTTTTGTGGTGCAAGCGCTGGGAGGGAGGGGGGAGAAGCAGGATGCAGCAGCGCACTCAGGGGAGGAGGTGGAGGCGTAGGTGAGTTGGGGAGGGTGGACGGGGAGCTGCCGGTGGGTGCAGAGCACTCACCAATTTTTCCCCGTGGGTGCTCCAGCCCCAAAGCACCCATGGAGTTGGCACCTATGCACCCACCCCCATCGTCGGCCACTGAATCGCTGGTGGGCGGGCGGCTGGCGAGCAGGGATCTGGCCAGCAGCAGGACCCACCAGTACTGAAGGGGTGTGCAGGAGACAGAAAATATGGGACAATTTGCCTGTTTTTAAGGAAAAGTTGAGGTACCTGCAGGAAGGCTTAAATATGGCTCTGTCCCTTTAAAAACAGGACATCTGGTCACCCTAGTCAAATAATGACAGGTTTCAGAGTAGCAGCTGTGTTAGTCTGTATCCGCAAAAAGAACAGGAGTACTTGTGGCACCTTAGAGACTAACAAATTTATTAGAGCATAATATATGCACTCTATATGCATCCGAAGAAGTGGGCTGTAGTCCACGAAAGCTTATGCTCTAATAAATTTGTTAGTCTCTAAGGTGCCACAAGTACTCCTGTTCTTTTTGCTAGTCAAATAAGTTATTGGGCTCAATACAGAGGTAAATGTAATGGTCTGGGGTATATAGTAGGTTAGACTATTTGGTCTAACGGTCCCTACCGGCCCTGCATTCTGACTGATTCTTTCTCATTATATGTTGTCTGAAGATTTTTAGACTCTCTGAGCACTTCTTATTTTAATGTCCCTGGACCACTTTATTTCAAATCTGGTAAACAAATATTATCTCTGTCACAGATCTCATGTGCCATCTTTGAGAGCGATATTCTATGTTTTGTAGAATGGGGAAACTCAATATCAGCATATAATGGAAACTCAGGTGCTCCCTTAATTACAGGGAGGTACCACTTTGCAATAATTACAAATGGAATAAATAATATAATAGGAACAAGCCTCAAATCTGGCTCAGTGAGCTGTTGACAGGAGAGCGTGTAGAAGAGCTGGCTTCACAGTTCATTAGCTAGTTCAATTGAACAGGAGAATCTATATCTTAAATCCCTGTCCATATGGAAGAGCTGTACTTTAATTGGAAAAGGCACACAAAATAAAATGCACGCTGCAGATAGAGTGGATAAAAAAGATAAAAATGTGGTGTGAAAAATGTATTAAGTGGAGAGAGATTGCTGAGCTTTAAGGAAGGCAGAGTAAAAGTAGAAGGCCTTTCATATGCAGTGTTTCTGGAATTTACTTTTAACCTGCTGCTACCATAAAATGATTCCTACAATACCATATTGCTACAGGACAAAGTTTCCATCTTCCCATGCAGCTGAATCTTGGATTTTGCTTGCGGTCACAGCTCCCATTGAAGCCAATGGGAGCTTTGCTTGTGTGAAAAATGCAGGATGGCCCCAAGGCAGCACCGGCTGGCTTTGGAGAGCCCCAGGAAAGGTGTGGAGCCTGTCACATCAAGCTGCTGGGTTGGGGCAGAAGGATCTTTGTGTTCTGCTCTGAGGTGAGCAGGTTGTAAGTATGTATTGAAAATTATACTGAGCTCTGTCTGGAACTTGAATGCCCTTTAGCTGCAAGTTCATTCAGCATCGGTTCAGCTTCACCCACTGCTGACATGGATCATCAACAGATGAGCTATTTAATCATAGACTAGACTTCTTGCTCTGTCCCCTTTGGATATGGGGGAGAAGGATGGCTTCCCAGGGCACTATGGAACTCCTGAGGGCTACCCAGGGCCAGCTCCAGTGTTTTTGCTGTCCCAAGCAGCGAAAAAAAAGAGAAAAAAGCCATGATCGGTGGCAGTTCGGCAGCAGGTCCTTCCCTCTGAGAAGGGACTGAGGGGGACCCGCCACTGAATTGCTGCCGAAGAACCGGACGTGCCGCCCCTTCCCATTGGCCGCCCCAAGCACCTGCTTGTTGCTCTGGTGCCTAGAGTTGGCCCTGGGGCTACCTATGGGGTAGCCCCCACGATCTAAAAATCCTCATTTGCTCAGTAGTCATTCTGCTGGGGATAAAAAGCTCTGAATGCTTATTATAGGCCCCTGTATGCTTCTCTGTAAGTGTTATAAACCAGAGATAAAAAATTTGCCTCCACCTTAACACCCCTTTATATTGCCAGAGCGGTGTAGAGGCCTTAGTGTAAATGAGAATCAGGTCTGAAAGTATCTCTCTTCTAAAAGCAGTTCACTGATGTGTTTTCTGCAAGTTCTGTCTCTGTTTGTTTTAAGCATTGTATAAGAAACTGCAAATGTTCCCCCCCCCCACACACACACACACAAAGAACTTACAATCCTATCAAATCAGACACAGTAGATGGGATGCAAATGGAAGCCCGCAGGAGAGAATAACTAGACTGAGTTTGTTTTCATATTAATAGTCATAATTGACAGACTCAGTTTTTATATAAACTTATTTTCAGTATATTCATTTCTTGGAAAAGTGTATTTCATCTGTAAATTTAAGGGAAATTCACCTGCCTATTTTTGAATGTATTTACTTTGAAAAGAACCTTGATAAAACATGACTTACAAAACAGCTTTTTGCAGCCTTGCTAATATGACAGAAATGTGCCTTGTTACTCCCTATTTTCTAAACTGAAGATGTGAGAATTATACACTGAAATGGGATACATTAATGATGGCTATAAAAAATCCATACCTCAGGTAGCTAATTGTAAATAGTGAACCAGCATTCCATGTTAGGCTAATAAATGTCTTTTCATATAATCCAGTTGTCATCAAAACAGAGTTAATTGAAATGGAATTATTGTAGATTATTGCTGAAGTCCTGGGAATGGATACTGAAAATTATTGTGTGGTATTACAGAAAGAGTGTATAATTTTTACACTGTAAATATTTAATTGCACTATTTCAGTGCATAGCATACCATCTACTTGCACTGTGGATAATTTGCCAATGCACTTCCCCTGTGGCTTTTTTTTTTTTTTAAGTGGGGAGAGAACACACACAAACAAGTGACTTGGGCAGATATCAATTTAGTTAAGATAATTGCAAATGGATAATTTCCTCTCTTTGGCACATCTATAAAGTCTAACAACATGAGGTCAGTAAATAGCTTTCCAGTGTCTTCTCACCTATTTCCACAGCAACATGGGGATCTTTTCTCCAAGCTTTATCTGTAACCGCCTATGTGAAGATGTGTTACTCTGCCAGTTTTCTTCCTGAATAAGGTGAAATTAAGTTAAAAATGGGTTTAAAGTACTATAATAGACCCTGAAATTGTCATTACTGCATTTTCAGTAAGGGGTTATCACTATTGGACATAGGATGTTTGGTTGTAGAGAGGGACTTAGCTATCTGTCAGTCAGATACGTGTTGGGGTGGAACTAGGAGTGCCATCTTGTGTGAGTGGAAGAAAGAGGCAGCTCTATGGAACAAAAAGATAAGGAGAGCCTGAGGAAGACAAGAGGTGAGAAAAGCCTGGGTAAGTAGGCTCACCTCTTGAAGGAGAGGGGACAGTAAGAAAGATCTCTGTAAAGTAGTCAGAGAAAGAAGCCTCCAGATAATCCTGTTTTGAGGCAGCCAGGAAATATTGGAGAACCCAAGAAGGGAAGTCAGAGTTTAGGTGCCCTTGCCACATGCCAAAAGTTGCTGATTCCTGGGCTATACCATAGCTTTTGGATACCAATTCTGTGCAAAACTCAACAGTTTGAGCATGCAAAGACTCACAAACCTTTTCTTCATTTAAACTGTATGAGTTTATAACAGCTGCATTCTGCTCATGGTGGTGGTTAGATATTGGAGTGGATCCAAAAATTCAAGTGAAACTTAATCGTTTCACTTTGATTACATATCAGCACCTGAGAAAGCGAGGTTAACTCAAGTGCACATGAATGTAGATATCAGTCTGGGTGGGTTGTTTTATTTGTAATTCAATCTGGTTTCAGTTTTTCATGTAGTTTCAAGTTTTAGCATCAGAGCAGAGTCCATGGATTTTGGTTTATGCATATGTGTCTCTCAATTGTATTCTATGACCAATAGTCACTCACTGACACCATGTAATCTAAGTAAGATTTCTCATTTCAGCTAGCATCCTTTTAGTGTATCCCTCAAACGTTGACTTTCTGAGTCAGGGATTTATCCACCTCAATTGTGCCATGCTTGTGATCAATACCAAGAATGCAATTTTGACTCCTCATTCCAAACCCAGATTCCTGCTTTCTCTTTGATCATTCCGTAGTATACTAACCCTTTTTCTGTGAGCCCATGTTTTTTTTTCTTATGCAGATTCTAAAAATGAAATCTGCCTCAATAGCAGCAAAGTTCCCACCCCTTAGTTATTTCCAATAGCACTTTCACACCCAAGGAATTTAATAAACAAAACAAGTAGTCTCTGCAGACAGTCTTTGCAACCAGAATATGGGCCTTTAGCATGGAGAGAATCCTATCTCCAAATCACCTACTAGTCTGCTCATGTCCTGGGGTAGGAGAGTGACATGAAGACTAGGCCCCATATCAGGAAGAGAATAAATACATAATAGAAGATCATATTCTTTTATTAGGCAGCTGACAGTAGTTGTGAAGTGTTTCTTGGAACTTGACCCCTGTGTGAGTCACTTCAATGTTTTTGTTTGTTTGTTTTTTATTTTGTTTTTAAAACAAGACCAACCAGGCTGTCAAATCCAAATAAAAAATACCTGTAACTTGGGTCTCAGGGCACTTGGATATCAAAGTACATGCATTTTTAATTCTCCTCTTTCAAACATTATTCAGTCATTGGTAGCTACGATCTAAGTTTCCTCCAGTTGAATTTCTTCAGCACTGGAACTCCTAAAGGGTGGTACCAAGAAATTCCTTAACAATTTAGCTTGGGTGGCCATTATCTGCATGAACAATGGGACTAAGGGGTAAGTATTTGGCAAAATGAAGATACATATTGCTGACCGGTATTGTCTCATCACTACGTCTTTGTGCCACCTCCCACCCCCCCCCACCCCTGGCACTGTTTGTAGCATCCACCTGTTATCTCTTGTCTTAAACTTAAATTGTAAGCTCAGTGTTTGTACAGCACCTAGCACAAGGGCACCCTGATCCATGATTACGGCTCCTAGGTGCTACAGTAATACAAATAAATACTACTAGTAGAAGTGCATTAAAATATTTGCATCATGCAGCTATTGCATTATCAAACTCATTGATTTATTCTAAATAGTGCAGAACAAACCGAATTTCAATTTACCACAAAATGCTCTTTTCCGGCAGTTCTTCATTGAGGGAATCTCATTGGAGTGTTTATTGAATTTGCAATCAACAAAAGGATAGTGACTCTGGAAGAAATGAAATTACAATGAATCTATTACTCAAAGTCAGGGTTTAAGGTCCAAAAGGACCTCCGGCTCATCTAGTCTGACCTCCTGTATATCACAGGCCACCAACACCACCCAGCACCTGTGCACTGAACCCAACAACTGAAATTAGACCAAAGTATTGCAGCCCACAGAGGTTAAACTATTGTAACTCATGAGCAGGGACCAAGTGGGACCTCCAGACCTGATCGAATAAAATATTTTCAGGCTTCCATGTCAAAGAATTTCAGGTAAACCAGGTAATAGTTGTACTTACGAAGTGTTTTTTCATCCATTATCTAATTAATCCTCACAACTCCCAGTGTGAGATGCTCTTATTAACCCTGTTATTTAGAAGAAGATGAAACTCAGGCAGATGATTCATGATTTGCCAAGGCTACACAGGGAGTCACTGTCAAAATCAAGACTGGAACTCTGGTACATGTGGATGAATAATGGCCTGTTTTTGGGGGTGTAATTATATTTTAAATATTGAAAAGCCTGTTGAATACATCATTAGATTAATATTACTCACTGCATAGGAGTTCCTGCCTCCTACTCCAGTGCCCCATTTCACACCCCTCTCTCTATGATGTAATGCACCGGACTGGTCTACTCAGATGAAAGGTTGACTTGCCACTGAACTCCCATGTTAAAAATACAGCTCCAGGTTTGTAGTGGGGCATTATGAAGCTGCTGAGAGGAGGAAAGGACTCACAGCTGCCCCTGATTTATTGGGACTGTCCCTCTGTCCACTCAGTTACTAATCCCACAGGATCTACCACAGATTTAGGATTGGGTGACTAGTGATACAGATGCAGTGGGGTGTATGGCTGGCTCCAGACAAGGCCTGTGAGAATTATTTGTTACAGCAACACATGGAACCCTCACCTGAGATCTGGGTTCCATGTTGTATATACCTAGAGACAGCCCTTGCCTCAATTTGCTTACAAGGTGAATGGACAAGACAGACAAAGGGTGGGAGCAAGGAAGTATTATTATCCCCAGTTAGAGACAAGGAACTGAGACTCAGAGATTAAGCAACAGAGTGGGAATCAAATCCAGAACCCCCAAGTCCCAATCCAGTGCATGAACTACAAGCCCATCCTTTCTCTCACAGAAAGACACAGTGCAAGAAAATAATCACTAACACAAAACTTGCTGGTGTTAAAGGATGTGAGAACCTATTACCTGTCTACTTTCATATAGCAGCTGGAAAGGCAGAGGGATAGCTTCCTGAGTGGTGGTATGACAAAGATGTTTCCCTTCCCCCAGTGAGCTGAGCATATCCTGCTTCTTGGGGGGTGGGGAGGGGGAAGAAAAAGGGATAGACAGGGGAGATATTTTGCTCCACAGTTGGGAATATCTGGTGTGGCTCAGTGGAGCTTCCACGTGTCTCCTTTTTGAAGGACACTTAATATATTTATATAATTATACTTGGATTCCAGGCATATCTATTATGAATGAGAAATAAAAGAGCTTATTTACACAGAACATTTTAAAGAGTATCTAGTAGATATTTAAGTTATAGCATAGCTGGGCTTATTCTCATTCTTTGAAAGGCAAAGAAATAACTGGTACTGGCAAAATGTTATCTAGGATACAAGGATCATACATGGAACTGATAAGAATGTCCTTAATTAGGCATGAAATCCTTGTAGGTTGCTTCCATTAAAGCTGAATGCAAGCTTGAATGCCTTTCATCATCCATACATGATCCTGGCATTCTTATTAGCATAGGGAGGTATATGAAAGTAAACAAACTGCCTTTGCAAGCTTGCTCAGACTTGTAATCATCACTTTAAATCATTTGTACCTTTGTTCATCTAGCTATTGATCTTTCTAGGGTCTGGATGGTGCTCATCACTGTAGAGTTTTAGTACCTAATGTAAATCACTTTTTTAACTTCAGTTTGATTTCAGTTTTCAACCCCTAAAATTTGCTCACTTGTTCAATATGTTTGTATCCATGGCAACAGGAAGATGTGCATACTCTATCTCAAATATGGTCACACTAGAAAATCAAGTTGATAAATTCGTAAGTGCCTTGCATGTCAACTTTAACCGTGTTTCAGATGTCGACTATCATAAACAAGAAATCAAATGTGCACTGACTTTGTCACTGGCTGTAGTATTACATTTCTGCTTCAAAATGAAAATCAAAGTACTGCATCTTTATTTATTAAGTGCTAATGCATTGCTAATAAGAAAACTTAACTTTCCAAATGAAATATGTTTAACAATTATGCAGCATGCTCTAAAGTGCTCTCAGCTTAATCAGTTTGTTTTCTTCTTTCCTTTTTACCATAGTTGGAATTTAACAACTGGAGATTGGTTTCAATAAAATCCCCAGATCTAAACAGCCACAAACTTTGGAGGTTGATTTGAGATCCAAACATGGATCCAGATCCAAATTTTATGGCTAGATCCATATGCTGGGGTATGAACAAGGGGAGCTGTGGGCACTCAGTACTTCTAAAAATCAGGCCTCTTAAAATTCAGCACCTAAATAATACCTAATTTACCTAGAACATGAGGACCTAGAGTTCTGCTAAAGATTCATCTACCTATTTCTTCAGTCAGGGACAGGAAGAGCTTCCAATCCATAGCCCTGGGGTGCCTGAGTTCCTGCAGACTGACATTTCTGATCTTCGTAGGGCAAAAAACCCCCATGTAATTGGCTGGGAGAGGGGAAGTAATGACTTCCTAGACCTTCTCTATACTGTGCCTCCTTGCCAGAAGCTGGGAATGGATCCCTTGATTATCTGATCTGTTCATTCCTTCTGAAGCACCTTAGCCACTGTCGGAAGACAGGATACTGGGCTAGACGGACCATAGGTCTGACCCAGTAGCCGTCCTTATGTTATATTCTTCTAAAAAGAAAAAGAAAAAACATTTCCCCTTTGCAGGGTGCCTTTAAAGGAACGGCATAAGGAGAGTGGTACATTGTCTTCCTTCTTAGATTCATAGAGTCTAAGGCAGTGGTGGGCAATCTGCAGACTGCATGCGGCCCATCAGGGTAATCTGATAGCAGGCCACAAGACATTTTGATGATGTTGACCATCTGCAGACACGACCCCCCGCAGCTCCCAGTGGCCATGGTTCAGGAGCTGTGGGAAGTAGCAGGCCGCAGGGACTGTTATATCTTTCTCTGCTAGACTCCCTGTTGTGCTGGCTCCATGTTTCCTTCACATCCTCATATGGATGCTGTATGCTAACTAGCTTCCTTTGCATTGGCTTACAATGTGTATTTTACATGTGAACCCAGGCAGACAGGTTTATTAGATCCCTCACTTGACTCTCTTTAGATAAATACTATGAAACTAAGTGTTGGGCGTAGTATGTTTGTCAGACTTTAGGGTTCTTAGGGTCATTCTTTGCCAATCTTATGCCCCTTCCCTCAACCCCTACCATCTGATGAGATACATACTGGAAAGTTCTACTGGGTTTTCTGTTCCCCACAGGCACATTCATGCATGTTTTTTTTTTTTTATGAGATGGGCAATCTAGCCTCTCATTAAAAGTAAACCCTGTAGCTACTATTTTGTTGAGCCAAAATTGCAGTTTCCCCTGCTGGCCCAGTAGCAATTAACGATCTTTATTTTCAGAAGCTCTGTTATGATTGAGTGGTCAAAGTGCATATGAAAGAAGTAAACAAAAATAGCAGGTTAATCTCCACTTCATTAGTAAGAAAAATTTCAATCCTATGCCTGAAAGAAATCTTCAAGTTCCTAGAAGGTATTATGAGCACAAGATAGCAAAGCAAAAACAAAACAAAAAACACAAACCCTGTAAAATGTCAATATTCTATATTAAAATAAATTATTGGGATTATTGCTAATAAAATACAAATTGATTTTTGAAATGAAGAACAATTTAACTCAATACTGTAGAAATTTTGCTTCAGCAAGTCAAAGGGGAAAATGTAAGAAAACATGCACAGTACAACATACCATAAATACTGTATTTAGGTAATGAGTGGATCTACCCACATATCCATTTTAATAACCCGGGGTTTTAATGGCATAGAGTTGATGCTTAGAGTACAGCAAAATGGGAAAGGAGTGGAGTGGATCTGTAATTGGGATATCCATATCTCAACAGAAAGTATATGGCTTGTGACTGCACTGTGCCTAACGAATGCCAGGATTATTGCTTCAAATTTACTCCCATCCTGTTATCTATATTTTATCTATGTTATCCTGCTATTTGTGGATAATGTCCTGGATTATCCAAAGATAAGATTGTTTCTCAGAGTGAAGAAGCTTCTTTTACAGTGTAATGAAGTTAGAAAAAGTCCATTTTGGACATTCTTCATTCTATGTGGAAAGAGCAGGAGATGTTGACATTGCAAGTTTTTCTATTTTTTCATGCATCCTAGAAGTTGATTACTCTCACGTGGAGAGAGTCAGATACATTTTGAACTGTTTATTGTTAATGCCCTTCCTTTCCTAGCAAGTGTTTTTTCTTCCATCCTCATCTTCTCGTCCTCTTTTACTTTCCCTTCACTTCCACTCCACTGTTCTTCCTCATTTTGACAGGTTTCAGAGTTTGTGTTCAAAAGCCAACGTCTTTTATTTAATGTGCATCTGTAAAGCAGTACCAAGGCTGACATTGTCACAAAAGGTCTCTGGCTGTGGGTTCATTTTTGGGATCCCATATTGAAAAACCTGATTTTCAGAGGTGCTGAGCACTTGCAGCCCCCATTAAAATTAGGGATGTGCATGTAGAAAAAACAGGTGAAAGGTATCTTGCTTTTGGTCTGAGATTTGCAAAAATGATTAGTGATTTTTGGCTGGCTCCATTTCTGTGTGTCAAATTGAGACATCTAAAGGACCCTGATTTTCAGGAAGTGCTGAGCACCGACCCTCCGAAAATGAAGCCCCATTGAAGTGTCTTATGCTGGGCAACCAAGATGACTAATCTCTTTTAAAAATCATGGTTTGAGCTCCCTAAAAATAAAGCACCCAGATTCAGAGCTACTTTTGAAATTGTTTGGCCTTTACGTGGAGCTGAAGATTCTATTTTCCCTGACCGAGAGGGAGTCCTGGTACATCTGCACTTGAAAATAAAGGATGATCTTTTGACCTCTTCATCTAACTCCCTCGTGAAAGGTACGCTGTTCCTATTTCTCCTGTTAGATAGCTTCCCCCTCCCCTTCCAGAGATATAAATTGTGATGGGGTATACAAACCCCACATAGAATCATAGGATTAGAAGGGACCACAAAGGTCATCTAGTCTAACCCCCTACCAAGATGTTAGATTTGTTGTATCTAATCCATCCAGGACATATGGCTATCCAGCCTCCTTTTGGAAAACCTCCAGTGAAGGAGCTTCCACAACATCCTTAGGCAGTCTGTTCCATTGCTTTTCTTAGAGTTAGTTTTCCTGAGATTTAATGTAAATCTGATATGCTGTAGTTTGAACCCATTGCCTCTTGTCGTGCCCTCTGTGGCAAGGGAGAACAACTTTTCTCCATCGTTTATGGCAGCCTTTCAAGTATCTGAAGACCATTATCGCATCCTCCCTTAATCGCCTCTTTTTCAAACTAAACATACCCAGTTCCTTCAGTCTTTGCTCATAGGGCTGAATTCCATCCCTTTGATCATCTTTGTCATTCACCTATGGATCCTTTCCAGTTTCTCCACATCCTTTCTATACATTTGGGTTGCCAGCCCTCCAAGATTGTCCTGGACTCTCCAGGAATTAAAAATTAATCTTTAGTTAAAGATTGTGTCATGTGATGAAACCTCCAGGAATACATCCAACCAAAATTGCCAACCCTACTATACATTGGTGACCAAAATTGGACATAGCATTCCAGCTGAGGCCTAACCAGTGCTGAGTAGAATGGTACTGTCACCTCCTGTCGCTTGCATGCTATGCCTCTGCTTTTTCCTTTTATTATTATTATTATTATTTATTATTTGCAACAGCAACACACATTGGCTAGTAAAGGGTTAACAAGGTGCTGTGGGCTCAATTAAGTCTACCCTGCCACATTTTAAGCAGATGCCAGGCTTGGGGTGGAGGATTAAAAAGAGAGAGCACAGATCAGTTGGGGGATGAATAGGGAGGAGAGCAGTTCTCTAAGGGCTTGAGAGACTGTGTTCTGCTACAGCCTCCCTGTAAGAAGGTAGGCCTGTTATGGGACTATTGGTTTGTGACATACACTGCTGGTGCTGACGAAGTCTACTATATGTAGTGGCTTGCCTGATGGGGTGACAGAGAAATAAGACCTTTAGTTTCTTTACACCTGGTGGTGATTTGTCCTGAGCTTGGAAGTGACGTATTAATGGAAGGGAGTGCCCTTCTAAAGTATTAGTGCAACCTGTAGCTGCTATTAGATTATAAAGTTTTCCACCTGTAAGGACAATGGTCAATCAATTATACCTTTTAGAAAACTTTGCTGATAAAAATATGGCAATTAACTCCCTCCCCCAACATTTCTAGAAGTGAGATTAATTCTTGGGCTTTAATATATAGGATAAGTAGTTATTGAAAATCAAGGACACATAAACCATGTCAATAACACCTGAAAAAAAGCACAGGACTTTCTTCTTCTTCCCCTCCCCTGGTTATCTCAATGGTTCCTTTCGTCTTATTTCCTCTCTATTCTTTCTCAGTTCCAAGCAATTTATCTTCATCAGCCTACAGTTCTGGCAGTTTAATCAACCATAGTGGAAATTCTTGAAATACAGTGCTGGTTCACAGCTCATATTTGACTTATTTTTTGCTTAAGATAATTCTCACCCAAAGCCAGGACTGTATTTATACCCTAACTTTTCTACCAATAATATCTTTATCTATGAACTGGCTAGAATACTATGTATATCGACATTAGGATTTTTCTGGCTAAAACTAATCTTGTTAAAACCTGGTATCCTTTAAGTAATTCTTGCTGAATATTGGCAAGAACAGAATCTAAACTGTCTGATTACAATGATGTAACAGATTTATGTTACCAATCTGCCTGGGGCTTCAGGTGATTAGGCTGAGGCCGCAGGATGTTTAGGGGAGGAGATGTAGGAGCACACCAAGTGACTAAGTTTAAAGCTTTAATAACCAAATAACAGTGGTGAGTGCTGGGTGCTTTTCATGTTACTTAAGGGAAGGAAGAAAGCATTAGCACCCGGGCCTTAGCCCACTTTCATACTCACACACGCACAACCCAAGGCTGGCCAAGCCTGGGTGTAACGTAAGAAGAGGTGGGAAGGGTAGATGGGAGTTCTGTTCTGTGCACAGGCCATCTAGGGTCCACTGTTGATCTCCGACTTGCTTCAGCTTTTGGGAGGGTTTTAAGCCCTGGGTTTTTGGGGGGGGCGTTTTTGTCCAGGGATCCTTGTTTTCCGTGCTTTCTGTACCAGTCCGAACTGGCCTTTTGCAGCTCCTTTAGGTTCCCCAAAACACACCGGCTTTAGGGTCGTGAGACTGCTGTTCTTTTACTCACTGGCCTTTCAATTTTTTTTTTGTTTTCAACCCCCTTCAGGTCTGTCTGGTTCAGCTCTCCTTTCCCACAGGCTTTTGGCTGTTTGGCAGCAGGGAGCTTGTTTGTGTGCATTAGCCTTGAGCGGCAGGTTTGTTTCTTATTTTTGAGCCTAGCTGAATTGTTGAGTTACCCCGTTTCTTTCCCCCTTCCTCCACCTTCGGCCTGTTGCAACCTGCAAAGGAATCTTTTATTCCACACTCATACCTTCAACCCTTCCCAAAATCCTTTCCCATGCATGTATAAGTGTTAGCAATGCTGGTGCTTACCCAGGGGACCCCATGAGTGGGGGCAAGTTTTATTATGACAATGAGACAAGGCGGGTGAGATAATAGCTTTTATTTGACTAAGTTCAGTTGGTGAAAGAGGCAGCTTTCGAGCTACACAGAGCTGCTCTTCTGGTCAGTTTATAATGACTTTTAAAATTATCATCCCACTGGAAATGGTGTTTTAAAATTGAAAGAAAACTAGTGCTTCATTTGTTCCATTCTCTTTTCAAAACATAGGCGAGCTAAGTGCACCCGTTCTTATAGTTTCCGGCACTAATGTTTCCACTCTCCCACTGATTTCCAAATTAAAATTCCTTCCCACATTGATTCATAGTGGTGACTTGGTTCTCTGAAAACCAAATTGCATTTGTCTGTCTGAACACCATTAATTCCTGGAGCACTCAGAATGTTTCCTCCCTGATTGGTGTTAGAGTGCCTGGGTAGGCTTCCCCATCTGAGACCCTTTTCTAGTCCCCTGAGTGCATCCATTTCAAGTGACAGGCCCATGCTTCCACTTTTCTTTGGGGTGGGATCCTGCACTCCAACCACTCCTTCGACTCCATCTCACTCCAACTTACAGCCCTCTGGTTGCCAACCTGATACGTAGCAGGGCCAACAGCTTTGACACCTGTGAGAGTTTCCCTTCTGGAGCCTGAACAGTAACAATGTGCACAGAATCAGCCTCTTCAAAACAAGGGGTGATTAATTTGCCAGGAGGTAAATAGCACTCCGGCCTCTCTGCTGTTTTAAATCTATTTCTCTCTCAATATACTGTTTTATCTATTCGTAGCAGTCCCCTGAAGCCCTTAAATAGACATGACTTAACCTTGGTGCAAACCCCATTCACATGGGGACAAATGTAAAGCCTGCTTGCTGCAGACCCTGGCCCTCATCCCTGTGTCAGCCTTCAGCAACTGACAACTGCTTTCTTCTCCCTCCCCCACCTTTCTGCAGGGCAGATCTTTTCAACTGAATTGTGTCTTCTGATCTCTAGGTTCTCAGCCTTGGCAAAACGGGTTAGGGGCTGTGGAGCTGCCTCTTCGCAGCTCTGAACCTAGCTTTTGTGTGTGAATGTTTGTTTGTTGTGATGGTTTTTCTTCTTGGTTCCCCTAACAGCTCCCTTTTGATCTAACTCCATAGCAAGTACCCTGTGTATTTGTGGTGGGTTATGTCTATACTGCAATGAAACACCTGTGGCTGGCCCATGTCAGCTGACTCAAGCTTGTGGGGCTTGGGTTACAGGGCTGTTTCACTGCAGTGTAGACATTGGGGCTTGGGCTGGAGCCCCGGCTCCTGGACACTCCACAGGCCAGCTGTGGGTGTTTTATTGCAGGGTAGACATACCCACAGAAGCATGCACAATATTCATCAAAATTGTAGCGATTTCCCAGCTCTCCACACCTAGACTTATATTTTTCACCTCATCATGATTTGAATTACTTCAAAGATCGATTGCTGGTTTGTTTTTTCTCTGAAACAACACAAGCACAGAAATATTCCCAACTGTCCCCACAATACATGAATTGATTGAAGCCAAAAATGAAAGCTAAAGATCAGTCTCGGAAGGAGACTGATGAAAACAGTGTATTGTATTGTAATGCTGATTTCCCAATTCTCTGTGGGATTTGATAGATCCCTCCATGAAGGATTGTAGCTCTTCAATGATCTATCCTTCACTCCCAAAACAAATTTAAGAAAAATCTAGACAGTCATTAAGAGTCTGGTTGAAACCCCAATTGAAGTCTATGGAAAGACTCCCATTAACTACAGTGGGCTTTGGATCAGGCACAAATCACTGACTCTTTTCTGGTTCATATCTATCTCTACTGCTGTTTTTTTTTTTTTAAATGGGTGTAGGGAAATATTTGCTTAAAATATAAAGCTGAATACTCACTCTTGTTAATGATTGCATTGTTCAGCGTGGTCAGGTGTTTGATATTTGAGGTCTATTGTGGCTGTGTTTCTCCAGCTATTAAAGATTCAACCTTTCCCATCAAAACCCAATAGACTTCTGTGGAATACCAAATAAATTCTCAATTTTCATTCAGGTTACCACTACATGGAGTCCTGCTTAAATAAAATATGTAAACCTAAATGCATGACTAAAATCATGAATTTGAAGGAAAAATACTAGCAGAACGAATAGGGCTCTGATATGGTAAAATAACTAGGGTTGTAATAATGGAAATGAAACAGGAAAATGTTTGTTTAAAAACAAGCTATATGAACTGGAGTTGACATGTCATATTAACAAAAAGTCATTTGGTTGCCTTGAAGAGATGTAATTCATTGAAATAAACAAAATATATGTTGTCTCCCTAACATGTTTTTGGGTATGAAAAACACTGTTCTCCTGAAAGGTGTTCTCTTTTCTGTTTCATTGAAACTAATCAGTTGGAACTGTCTGCACCATTATCTATGGCTTTTAAAATACTTACTTAAGGTGCATGACAGAAACAGCGGTAGTGAACTTAGTTTATATGGGCTGCAATAAAGTTAGTGCGTCTTGACTTTCTAGCGCTCTCGACGTGGTTGTGAAGAAAGCTTGACTACAGGCTGACTCTGCAATTACTTGACCCTGGAGAGCTGACAAATGTATTTACGGTTTTTTCTAATTAAAACAGGGCTATCAAGCCACATGGAAGGTGTAATTCAAGTCACTGTGGAATAAGATGATTACACAGTTTTCATTATTTCATGTAGGCTGGCTTAGTTGGCACAGGCTTATTTTTGTTTTTATCGGTTTTTATAAAGTACACTGTTCATCTGCTTCTATCAGTGGATCAATAGTGTTCTATTTGGGCCTTCCTACAATTTTGTTTTTATGCTGGGCTAGATGTTCTTTACTTAGACTGTCAAATCTTACTTTTTTACCTTCATTTGACCTTCCATTGTCTTCAGAGCTGTATGTATCTGAATACCATATACTAAAGCTTTGTACAGTAATGGATTTGGAAAACCTATGAAGGGGCAAGCTTTTTCTCTTCACTGAGGGGCTAATTCTGCTCTTGATCACACAGTGTAAATCCACTAGTTTTAGTAGCACACTTCTTCTTTGTATGTGTTTGGGCAATTTCTTGAGTTTACCACAGCCATACAATTAATGGACTAGGGTGACCAGCAATTGAGCTCACCTTTATTAAATCCATTGGTAGTGGCTTGCCCAAACTCCCATTCAATAGAATGAGTTTTGTTTTGGAAGCAGGAAGAAAACATGTTAGTATGACTGAGCAAGGTGAGTTTGTAACATTGATCTGAACAGTATCCCAGTTGTCATCCCACAATGTCACTTCAAATTCAGTTTCACATTTACATTTCCACTTGAAGACAAGTGCGCTAAGACACTTAGACTCATTATCTGCCAATTCTGCTTAATTACCATTCCCTTTATTGCAGAAAATGAATTCACTCTATAAGTAAAACCTCAGGCTCTCTAAGGTTTCTAGATGAATCCTCTATATTTGTCCATTTGCCTCTCTCCCACCCTTTCTCTAACTTCATTGAGTACTAAATAGCCATTTCTACAGGAAGCAACAGTAATGACTTTGGACCTGCATGTAACTGGAACTGCAGAGGACCTTTGTTTGAATTATTGGGGAATGATGTTGCCCTTCATGGGTGGCGCACACAAAGAATAGTTACTATTGGTAGTAATAGTTACAGGAGTTATTTTGGCTACTACAGGCCTGAGTTTTGAAACTAGTTCTGGCCCCCAGCATGTGTGTGTGATTCATTTAGTAAGTGTCTTGGCTCCAGCACATCGATTTATTACATAATTAAACACCAAATACATTAAAAGAACACATTAAGGTTGCAAAGTCAAACACTTAAGAGTGAAGAAATGCCAGAATGAAGGTTGCCTGTGCAACATTAATTTCCTCCCCTTGTGCATATGCATTGTGATAGTCTTTAACTACATGACCACAGCTGCCTGTTTCATTCGGTGTGCAGGATAGATGGTACTCACTTAATGAGCAGCTATTCAATTGTTTTTTATCTTCATTGTTCAATGTATAGCCCTAAGAGTTATTTACTGTACACTACTCAAACCCTGCTCTGAAGACACAATTATTAATTTTCTCATGGGTTATTCCATGGCACTCATCACTACAGTATGCATGCTTCATAAATACTAATTTATTTATCTTCACAACACCTCTGTTAGATGAGGGGATTTTATTATCCCCATTTCAGAGATGGAATCCACTACTAAGGCCTGTTTTTTTTCAGAGTATTTAGCATATTGAACTTCATACATTCAAAGCAGACCAGCCATTCATTTAAATCTGTGAGTGCTCAGCACTTCTGGAAATCAGACCGCAGGGCCTGTCTTAATGCAGGTACTCAGAAACTGAAGAACACAGTTGTTGACTACTCATGTAAAGTCTGGTTTAGGTGTTTCACCCAGCATCATATAGGACCTCTGTGGTAGAGGCAGGGATAGAATCCAAAAAAACAGGCCACTGTTCAACTGGCTTAACACTTCCACCTCCTACAAAAAGTGGAAAAATGGTCAAATTGGTAAGGAGGAGTACAAAAGAAGAGCACAAGTATGTAGGGATAAAATCACAACGGCTTATGCCTATTTTATTACAGTCTTCACTAAAAAGGTTAATGATGACCAGACACTTAACACAATATTTACAATGAGGGGGAAGGAATGCAAGCCAAAAAAGGGAAAGAACTGGTTAAAGAATAAGGTGACGTCTACACTAGAAACTTCAAAGCACTGCTGTGGGAGCGCTCCTGTGGCAGCACTTTGAAATGTGAGTGTGGTCACGCGTGAGCGCTGGGAGAGAGCTCTCCAGTGCTCCTGGTAATCCACATCCATGAGGGGAATAGCTCTGAGTGCTGGGAGCACAGCTCACAGTGCTCGGAGCCTGTCCACACTAGCGCTTTAAAGCGCTCAAACTTGCTGAGCTCGGGGATGATTTTTCACACCCCTGAGCCAGCAAGTTAGAGCACTATAAAATGTAAGTGTAGACAAGCCCTAAGAGAAGTTATATGTATTCAAGTCAGCAGAGCCTGATGAAATTCATCCATGGGGTACTTAAGGAACTAGCTGAAGCAATAATTTTTGAGAACTCCTGGAGGCTGGGAGAGGTCTCAGAAGATTGGAGAAGAGCAGACATAGCACCTATCTTTAAAAGGGGGAACAAAGAGGACATGGGTGTGACAGTCTGTACCCTTATGTTCACCACTTTTTCAAAACTATGATAAATTTTGTACAAAGTATGCCTCATGAGGTATCATTAGAAAACACACAATCTGCTGAACATTATTGTTCTGGTAAAATGTGTGGCAACATTATATGTAAAGTTATGACATTCTACTGTATAAGACATGTTCCAAGTCTAGGGAAACAGCTTCAGTTCAGTTCCCCAGAGACAAAAGAGTATCCAGCACCTCAACCAGATGTCAGCATAATTAAATGGACCGCCACCTAGTTAAGCAGCCATTCTTTGGCAGGAAGAAGGGTCTGAGCAATAAATTTAGATCTTGGCAACGGAACAGCTGGAAATTCCCATGCAAACAGACTCTCGGTCCCTTGAACTTTAGCTGGAGATGATTTTCAAAGAAAAACTATAAGAAAGGAGAACAGAGGCCCAAAAATATTCCTCCTCTCTCTCTATCCATGACAACCATAACACCTGGGGAATAAAGAAACAGTTTTGAACAGGGTGAGGGGAATCCTGTCAGAAAGGAGTTCAGCCAGTAAGACTGCTAGAACATGTGGTGAGAGAGATCATTTGCTTTGAATTCACTTTAGCTTGTTAAATTAGGTATTAGTTTTCATTTTACCTTTTATTTCTTTGTAACCAGTTCTGACTTTTATGCCTTATTACTTGTAATCACTTATAATTTGTCTTTCTATAGTTAATAAACTTGTTTTATTTTATCTAAATCAGTGTGTGTTCATTTGGGAAACTCTATTTGAGATAAGAAAGTGTGTGTATATCATTTTCATTTAATGAAATGACAAACTTTATATGAGGTTATATTGTCCAGAAGGGTACTGGGCAGTACAAGACACACATTCCTGGGGGGGGAGTGTGGGACTGGGAATTTGCTGATGTCTCTTTGCAGTGTAATTCAAGAGTGACAGGCGGGCTGTCTGAAGCACTCTTGCAGTATTGCTGGAGGCAGTTTACATGCGGAAGGCTGGGTGTGAGCCAGCCAGGGATGGCTGCTCTCACAGCTAAGCAACATAAACGGCACCCCAGGTTGGGTCACAACTGTCCAATATCCCAGATTGTACCCTGGGTAATGTCACAATGGGGAATCATAGAGCCATCAGCTTAACTTTAACGATTTGCTCCAGTATCTTTCCATTTATTGAACAATTAATTTGTGAGCAGCAAGGGGGTAATAGGTTTATAAGGAATAATCAGCATGGATTTGTCAAGAACAAATCATGCCAATCCAAATTAATTTCCTTCTTTGATAGGATTACAAATCTTGTGGATGGGGGGGGGGAGAAGCAGTAGAAGTGATATACATTGATTTTAGTAAGGCTTTTGACACATCTCCATGTGACATTCTCATAAGCAAACTAGGGAAAGGTGGTCTAGATCCCTGTGGGTCTTCAGACTATGTATAAGATTTCCAAAGGTGTCTGCACCTCCATCCAAAATTTGTTAGGGGTCTGCACATGGAAGATTGAAAACCACTGGTCTAGATGAATTTACTGTAAAGGTGAGTGCAGAACTGATTGAAAGACTGTACTCTAGTGGGGTTCCACAGGGGGTCAGTCCTGGGTCTGGTACTAGTCAATATTTTCAGTAATGACTTGAATAATGGAATAGAGCGTGTACTTATAAAATTTGCAGATGACACCAAGCTGGGAGGGGTTGCAAGTATTAAGGAGGAGAGGTTTAAAATTCAAAATGACCTTGACAAATTGGTCTGAATTCAACAAGATGAAATTCATTAAAGACAAGTGAAAAGTATTACATTTAGGAAGGAAAAATCAAATGCACAACTACAAAATGGGGAATAACTGTCTAGGTGGTAATACTGCTGAAAAGGAGTTGAGGGTTATAGTGGGCCACAAACTGAATGAGTAGTCAGTGTGATGCAGATGCAAAAAAGTCTAATATGTTTCTGAGGTATATTAACAGGAGTATTGTATATAAGACAGAGGAGGTAATTGTGCCACTCTACTCCACACTGATGAGGCCACAGTTGGAGTACTGTATCCAATTCTGGGCACCACAATTTAGGAAGGATGTGGACAAATTGGAAAGAATCCAGAGGAGAGCAATACAAATAATAAAGTTTACAAAACCTGACCTATGAGGAAAGATCGAAGAAACTGGGCATATTTAGTCTTGAGAAAAGAAAAGTGAGGGGCAACCTACTAAGTCTTCCAGTATGTTAAATGCTGTCTTAAAGAGGATGGTGATCAGTTGTTCTCCATGCCCACTGAAGGTAGGACAAAAAGTAATGGGTTTAATCTGCAGCTAGGGAGAGTTAGGTTAAACGTTTTAGGATTTTTTTCCCTAATACACTGCTGTACAGCCAAAATGCTTCTGAAATAAATGTAGTCAAACTTTACTAATTCTGGGTCACTGAGAACGAAAATGATGCTTAAAATTGTTGATTGGCTCTAGTTTTCAAGATATGCTATTGGGTCAGTATATACGACCCTTGGCTTGGGAATGGCGGAGGATAAGTGAGTTATAAAGAGAAGGGATCTCAATTTAAACCAGAAATGACTAAAATACATCTTTGACTGGATCTATGAATAAATCTATGACTGGGTTTGGACAGTACTTGCTGTTTAGGTAAAACAATGAATGATGCAATCTGAAGCTGGTATTGCGTCATACATGATATGAATTGCATCATATTATTCCTAGAAGTCATGGATGATGCAATCATAACGAAGCTTACGTCACTCTGCTGAACAAATTGCCCTATATCAGCTCTAGAAGTCATACAGTGTCGTGCTCTCTTATTTGTCAGTGTTTGATTTTGCAAAGGGACACATTTCTGTTTAGCCAAAGTGAGCAGAGATGCCTCGTACTTGTGTGAACAGTGCAGATAACTTCTGCTATGTTTGTGGTGAAGTGACTTTTGCATCACAAAAGTGCAGTATAACCACTATGGTTAAGAAAGCCTATCACTTTTATTTTGGCTGCAAAATTGGAGATCAGGACAAGAGGTGGGCCCCACACATATGCTGCAACACTTGTGCAACAAGTCTTCGCCAGTGGTTGAACAGGAAAAGGAAATCTATGCCTTTTGCAGTGCCAATGATTTGGAGAGAGCCAACAGATCATACCAGCAATTGTTACTTCTGCATGGTGCCTCCAGTTGGGAAAGGTGTGTCAAAGAAGAAAAAGTGGACTGTGCATTATCCAAACATTCCATCAGCTATACGCCCAGTACCCCACGGAGAAGGACTGCCGGTTCCTGATGCACCAGAATCATTCTCACTTGAGTCAGACGAGGAAGAGGATGAAACTTCTGGTCCTGAACCATCAATGTCACAGGACCCACATTTTCTCCCATCCTCCTCGTCTGAACCACACCTCATAACACAAGGTGAACTGAATGACCTTGTCAGGGATTTGGAACTACCCAAGAGTAAGGCAGAGCTGTTGGGCTCCAGACTATAGCAGTGGAATCTCCTGGCAGGTGATGTTAGGATTTCCATGTTCCGTGGCCGTCAAAAGGATCTTGTACCATTCTTCTTCATGGAAGGTGATCTTGTACCCTGCAACAACATCGATGGTGTGATGGCAGCCCTCAACATCGATCACGATCCAGATGAGTGGAGACTGTTCATTGATTCATCGAAGACGAGTCTTAAAGCTGTTTTACTGCATAATGGCAATGTTTTGCCATCAATTCCAGTTGGTCATGCAGTCCATATGAAGGAAACCTATGACAACATGAAACAACTTTTGAGGTGCATAAACTAAGACCAACATCAGTGGCAGCTTTGTGGCGATTTGAAGGTTGTTGCTCTCTTGCCTGTCTGCAGACTGGATACACAAAGTACTGCTGTTTTCTCTGCGAATGGGATAGTCGTGCAAGAGATTCCCACTACATCAAGAAAGACTGGCCACTCCGACAGTCATTGGAGCCTGGGAGGAAAAGTGTTCAGCATCCACCACTTGCTGAATCAAGGAAGATTTTGTTACCACCCTTACACATCAAGCTGGGTCTGATGAAGAACTTTGTCAAGGCCACTGACAAAACACAAGCAGCTTTCAAGTACCTCTGTGGAAAATTTCCAAGATTAAGTGAAGCTAAGATAAAGGAAGGTGTCTTTGTTGGTCCTCAGATTCGTGAACTTCTTCAAGATGATGCATTTGACCATGCACTGGTGGCAAGGAAAAGACGGCATGGAAAGCCTTCCTGTTAGTGGCAATAAATTTTCTTGGAAACAACAAGGCAGACAACTACAGGTTGTTGGTGGAAAACCTCCTCAAGGCTTACAAAAGCCTTGGTTGCAACATGTCACTAAAGATACATTTTTTGCACTCTCATCTAGATTTTTTTCCACCCAACTGCGGAGCAGTGAGCGAAGAACACGGTGAGTGATTTCACCAGGACATTGCAACAATGGAGAAACGCTATCAGGGCAAATGGAGCCCATCAATGCTTGCAGACTATTGCTGGACAGTGACGAGATGCTCCATTTAATGAATACAAGAGACAAGCCAAGAAGCGCCGAGTAGACACTGAATAGGACTAAATTATGTACATAATAGTTTTTTGCCTTTTGTTTCATAATAAATTTTATTTAGATAACCCTTCTGCTGATTTTTAAAGTGTTACATAAACAGGACAGGTGAAATATTATCATGTAAAGCAACCATAAACACATGAAAAGATCTAGGTTTACAATTTATGATTAAAACTCTACTATCTACACAATATACATAGACATAAAATGTAAAAACTTAAATATCTTAGAAACAGTAGCCAATCAGTTGTTTTAATTGTCATATTTGAATTCAGCACATCAAAATACATAATAAATAGCACATTTTATCTCTGAAGCAAACGACTTCTCAAAAATTGTAGACCAGTGATATCTAAGAATAGTTAATCTATTGAATAGGCTTCCAAGGGCCGTCATGGAGTCCCCTTCATTGGAAGTTTTTAAAAACAAGTTAGACAAACACCTGTCAGAGATAGTCTTGGTTTACTTGGCAAGGGGGGTTGATGATTTCTCAAGATCCCATCCAGCTCTACGTTTCTGTGATTCTAGGAGACCCTCCTTTGTCTTCCTGCCTCATTCACCGTATGCCTTCCAACATCTACAACAAATGAGTCAGGAGTACTACAGCCAACAGCCTCCTTCAGTGCTGATTCATCTCTGGAGCTGGTCCATCTGGTGCACTGAATTTTCCATAAAAGGCCAGCCTGAGGCAGACACCTGGCGTGTGACCTTTCTGCCCAAACTGTTTGGCAAAGCTATAAGCAACTGAAAACCAGGGTCTTAGAATGGGAAGAGTTGGGTAACCTTAGTAATAGGCAGTGCTACCAAGAACATTCCTGCAAAGCTTGCAGATGACTCAAAAGAATCCCAGTATGTAGAATAAAACTTTAACATGATCAATTCTGTTTAGAATAGGTGCTTATCATAGATGTTTAGAGATGCATGGACTCTGTGTGGAAAGCAAGGCGACCTTGAAACACTTTCTCCTTTTCATTTTCAATTCAATGGAGTAATTAGTTTCTGACTGCAGTTAAAGGTGATTAATCCTATAAAGCCTGAAAGATCTTGGGATTATTATTTGAGGTATTGCCCCTCATCTTGGACCTCATCCCAACAGTTAAGACTGGCTGAGACTTCCACGACTGAATTTTCTAGGATGGGAACAAAGTTCCACAGGTACAGGCCTTCCATAGAAAGTACAGTCTCTCCCTCCTGCAGTCTGCCAGAGTTTAGGTTTAGTGGCCTTTGGGGTACCATGTGTAGCACATTTATTTAGTTTGCCTTTGGTTGATTGACTTTTTTTTCATGGCAATGTGAGAGCAGCTTGGCTGCAAATGTGTTCATAATTGCAGCAGTGTCAGTAGTTCATAAACTTAACCTTTTTGAATAACTTTGTATATTTTGTTTTAATGGTTTTTGTAACTTTAGATACAAAAGTAATAAAAGGATATTATATTTATATTGCAGTAGCATTCAAAGCCCCCAATTAATCTCAGAACCCCAGTGTGCAGGGTGCATTAGAAACACATAAGTAGACATGGTCTCTGCCCCCCCCCCAAATTATAATAATTATTGTTTCAGTTATACATATTGCACTACTGTACAGAGGAATTGTACAGTACTTGTGATGGGGTGGCATTATCCAACTTTCTCATATGTATCTTGAACTGGATACAAGAAACCATTTTCAGTGGATAACAACTTTATTGAAACTACATATTTATGATCAATACCAAAGATGTTATTTTTATATGCCAGTAGATGGTGATCTTTAAACTGACCAACTATATACACAGATATGTACATATATGTGCATTTTTAATAAACAATTCTTGTAAAAATAGGCAGCCTTTAGTGAAAGCAACAAAAGATGGCCAAGAATTTAGGATTGTCTCCATTGAACTGTATAAATTGTTCTGATTCAATATCTATACTAATAAACATCACTTTAAATGCTCAGTAGGCTTTTAAAAATTATTTATTTACATAAAATCCAGAGGGCCCACACTTTCTCCCATTCTCCTTTCTGAAAAGAGTCTTGTCTAAGCTCCATAAATCCAGCTTTCAGCAAGGACCAGGAGTTACTGAAGTTAAAGGCAATTACTGAGGGCTGTTACAGACCTTCTGGAGTCAGCCAACTGAAATTAGAGCTCAGGGCCCTATCCAATTCCCACTGATGACAAAGACTTTAAGGACTTCAGTCATAGCTGAGAGTTGAATCAGGCCCTAATGCCTCCACCATAGGCTCTTATGCAGGGTACTAAATATTCCCACTTTTAGACTGAGAGGGCTCTTAATCAAAATCAGTCAAAGGGGGTTTACATTTTAGATGTTGTTATATTCTGTGGCTCACCATATGACCCACTCTCAGGAAAGGTGTCTTGGATATAGATGCGTACATTTTAAAATACAATTTTCTTTACTCTGAGAATTATTCAATATTAAACAAGTATTCTATTGCTTAAAGCACTTATCTTTATGATTAATGGTTTAGCAAGGATGCTGAATTGAATTCAAATTGTCAGACATGACTGTCAACTAGAGAAAACAAATGCTGTTTATTTTTCCAAATATAGCTCTGCCTTTGCAAATTAATAGTATATATTTTATTTTTATGTCTTATTTTAATAAATGTTGATGTATTATGATAGCACCTAAAAGCCCCAAGTGAGGGCTTGTCTACACGGTGGGGTAGTGTGCTCAGTGGGGATATGATTTCTAAAGCATGCTAAGCTATTGCACACTAACTGGTCTATGTAGACATTGCTGGTGTGCACTATAGATGCTGTATGTTAAAGCACATTGGGGAACCTTTGGTGCTCACCAGTGGGGTCCACACAAACCAGTTAGTGTGCAACATGTTATTGCGTTCAAGAAATCACACCCCATAGTGTGCATTACCCACTCTATAGACAAGCCCCAAGACTGGGATCTAGTTGTGCAAAGGTACTGTGCATAAACATTCTCTGACTTTCATAAATTTGCAGTCTAAATGGACAAGACAGTAAAGAGTGATAGACAGGAAGTATTTTATTCCTATTTTCAGATGGGGAACAGAGTGTGAATTGTTCAAGGTCATATGAAATGTCTGACAAACCTAATAATTAAACCCAAATCACCGGAGTGTCTGTCTCTTACTTTAACCACAAGACTATCCTTCCTGTCACATAGAAATATCCTAACTCACTCCAATCATGCAAAACCCAAAGGACATAGTCACTTTGATTGCACCAATGACTTCATAATTAAGCTGGAATTTGACACTTGAATTTTATTAAAAATATTTCATAGGCTAAAATAATGTGATGATATTTAGCAGGATAGATGGATGTGTATCATTAAGTAGTTCAATGCATATATTCAGGGGTAATCGGGGCTCATGACTCTTCTAATGTTTTCCCCCCTTGTACAAAGTTTCATCTCCTTTCTTATCATACTTCTCTAAGGGTACATCTACACTACAGGGGGGAGTCGATTTAAGATACGCAAATTCAGCTACGTGAATAGCGTAGCTGAATTCGACATATCGCAGCCGACTTACCCCGTTGTGAGGACGGCGGCAAAATCGACTTCTGCTGCTTTCTGTCGGCGGCGCTTACTACCACCTCCGCTGGTGGAGTAAGACCGCCGATTCGGGGATCGATTGTCGCGTCCCGACGGGACGCGATAAATCGATCCCCGAGAGGTCGATTTCTACCCGCCGATTCAGGCGGGTAGTATAGACCTAGCCTGAGTGTCATTAAATCCTCAGCTAGATTTCAAGTTTACAGCACTATGGACCCCACAGCCAGTGTATGTACACCAAAATAATTACTTCATTTTTAAAAAAAATTAATATACAATTTTTAAAATAATGCTGGCCAATTGAGCCAAAATGGATCCGCTTTGTAAAGTAATGGGAATTATTTTTTTGCCAGTAAAGGAATCCATTTTCTAGTAATCAGATGGTGCAACTGAAATCAGTTTCTATATATTTTGAAGCAGAAAAAACAGAGTTGTATTCATTATTTGCTGGTAAATCATTAATATTTATGAAGTATTAAGTATTGGTGGGGCATGTAGACTATGAGACGTACAGGACTGCAGTATTTAGGGCATCCTGTACCATCAGAAATCTCTATATTGAGATGGTTCATTTGAGGGCAGCATAAGAATAGCATGAATTTCAAAACGGCACCGTGTCTTCAGTGAATTATTTCTGCAGAAAATATTGTTTATCCAATTCATTTAATGTGCTAATTATTTAAATATGTCTGGTAACAATATTCATTAACACCTCTAAATTGTGATCCAAAAAATATGTACTTTTTTTTTTTTTGCATTTATATGCACAGAACTGTACTGGGATGTAAAAACAAATGTGAGGAAAATTGCAGTGAAGGGAAAGGGACTCCTACTGCATTGCAGATCCTAAGCGAGTATTTCATGAAAAACAACAGACTGCAATGAGCAGTACAGAAGCAGGCAGCATCTAAGCATTAACCAGTGTACTGTTAAATTAGATTTCAGAAATTGTCCTTTGTCTGCTTCTCTGTGTGGTCTATATTCAGACAATAATACATCTCAATATATTTTAAGATCTCTGAATTTTTCACTATGTGTAAATATTCAAAGGAAACCATACAAGAAAAACCACTAGACAGATAATA
This sequence comes from Chrysemys picta bellii, assembly GCF_011386835.1. NCBI lineage: Eukaryota > Metazoa > Chordata > Testudines > Emydidae > Chrysemys > Chrysemys picta. The sequence goes on from NC_088793.1 coordinate 27,325,685, forward strand.
CAATCACTGAAGTGAATCAAATGAAGGAAGATCCAGTAGAGAGAATCTGGTGCCTGAAGGAAACATGTCCTTGGCTGCTCCATAGTTAAACCTCAGACTCACTGAGGAAAAAAATCTCTAAAGGACATGCAAGACAAGACAAGGATTTTAAAGAAAGCCTTCATTTCATTTTTTTAAAAAAAGAGGAAGTAGATATGCATTTTAAACTAGAATCAGTTAAATGTCTACCTCTGTGAGCTATGTGTTTAGTAAATTGTTCTGGACAAAACTGATGCTCTGTAGTTATCTGAAGTTGTGTTATATTATTTCATCAGATGGAGAGAGATTTATCTCACACTTTGAGTGAGTTGCTTAACAGATTTTTTACATATGCCATTAGAATGAATCTATTAGTCAGGACAGTAGGGTCACAAGGGGATTCTTCAGAAAGTAAGAGAATGCACGAGTGCTGGATATTTTATTAAAGTTAGCATTAGGGATTAATATGGTTACTGCTAGTGGACACTATTCCCTCTATAATAGCTTCTAGTGCTGTCCCTGGCATAACACAAGGGGCCATATTCAACTGAAGAACTATGCTGGCTTTTTGCCAGTGGAGATGCCGGTGAGTGTTTGAGGCAAGTCCTCCAGTTAGGAGGTTGCAGAAGTGGAAAGAATGGATTGGGCATGTGTAGAATCAGAAGGTGAATGAAACCAAATAAGTGGTGGCTGGGGAAGGGGCAGGTTAGCAAAGCCAGGCAGTGAATGTACTCAATTAGTCCCCACTGCAGCCTTTGCTACCAGGGCTCACATGCAGGGCAAGGAACCTACAGCGAGAAATAATAAATCTCCTCCTACCCTCTTTGGGGATTAATTCCTTTGGAGCATCGGGGGAGGGTGGGGGTTCAGGTCTGGTCCTGGCAGCACCGCCTGGCAGTGGTACTCTGGGTTATGTTACTTAGCAGATAGAGTCAATGGCTGTATTACTAAATGGTGAGAGTCAAGAGCCATATCACCCAATGGTGAGGGTCATTGGCCACCTTGCCTAGCGATGAGAGTCAACGGTCAGATGTAGGGGAACCTGGGCCCTCCCTGTTCCACTGGGTTCCAACCCAATGGCCAATGGAACAATAATTCAAAATGTGTGGCCTAGGGGGGTGGGCACCCCTACGCCTGCTCCCAGTGCCACTTCCAGATCAACTTCTTTTCCTCTGTTGGCATCACTGCTTTGCCTCTGAGTCCCTTCTGGAGTCCTCTCTGTCCCTGCTTCAAAGAGTCTTCCTCTTGCAATCACGTCTTATCACCTGTGATTGAAAAGCCTGGGTAGTGGGCCTTAGTGGCTTCTTGGCAGGAGCCTGCAACATGTAACTGCTTCGTCTGCCCTGACTGAGATAAGCTGCTCCCTTTTGAGCTTTGCCTCTACTGTGAGCGTGGCTAGTGGGTGCCTGGGCAGGGCTTTCTGGGAACAGAGCTGCTCCTTAACCTTTTCTTCACCAGTGTACACCCCATCATAGGGGCACAAAGAACCAGCTGGAATTTACACCTGCTGGCACCAGTTTCAGTGAATATAGTCCAATGAGGCAACTGAAGGTTAAATCACGGTTGCTAGGGAATTGCATATTATAGAAAAACAATAATACCATCATTATACTTGATATTATCAGTGGTTACCAATCAAAATAACAATTAGCCATTTTATATGAAATATTTATTTGAGCATCCCCTGGCACTACCGGTGGTAACAAACTGAGCAAAATTAGCACAATACACAGATCTCCACTTCCTGCTAGCCTGCTTATTGGCAGATGGCAATATTTGGTAGTCGTGACAGCGGTGGTGGGTTTTAGAGCGGGATCTGAAGAAAGGTAATACAGTGACTTTCTGGGGATTTTTTTCCCATATGTGAAGGGCGGTATAGAAGAAAACACAAAGATATATGCAGAGGACCAATGCTGCCATCATTGGCAGAGCAAAGGCGGAGGCTGACGAATCCCAAAAGTCATAGTTTTTCTTTGAGTGCTTGCTCACATCCATTCCAGTGTAGGCATGAGCTCAAGCACCGTCACCGGGAAGTTTTTCCCTCAGTGGTATCCATTGAGTCCGCTCTGGTTCCCCCTGCAGTTGTACACTCATAGCACTGGTATAAAGAGTCCTGCTAACCCACAGCCCAAGACAGTTGCTGGAACTACCTCATCTTTGCATTCGCAAGTACTCCTTCAGTGGACTTTGCTATACTCATTGTATACAATTATCTTTATTCTTAGTTAAGTATCAGTTGTTAGATAAACAGTTAGTTAGGTTAGCGAACCCTGCTCACCAGGGTTAATCCATGCCTAGTACCAATGCTTGTGAGTAACCCCCATTTCAGCTGCCTGGGGGAAGCTCACCTGCGGGAGCACTGTAATATCTGCAAAGACTTCAGGCCCCTCACCAAAAGGCTAGAAATACTAGGCTCAGATTTATCCTCATGGAGGCAGCACTTCAACATCCTTCAGAGCCGAGTCACTCAGTTCACGAAGTGCATGGTAGTTGTCACAGCCTTCCTGAAGAGACAGAGGATTCAGGTCTACCCTTACCTCGGCGACTGGCTGATCAGAGCTTGGACCCAGGCCCAAGTAGAGTCTGATGTAATATTAACACAGTCAACTTTCCAGGACTTAGGTCTGCTAAAAAATGTGGAGACGTCTTCTCTCTCCCCAGTTCAAAGGATAGAGTTCATTGGGATGATCCTTGGCTTCAGTTCAGTTGTCTGCCTCCCCATCCCTCTTTAGGAACCCTTCCCATGAGCAACTTCTAGCCCAAGAGGTGCAGTCACTCCTAAGGGTAGGAGCTATGAAGGAGGTTCCACCGGAGTTAAGGGACCACGTGGTTCTACTTCTGTTATTTCCTAATTTTGAAAGCCAATGGCGGTCTCAGACTGATTCTGAACCTGCAAAAGGTCAACAGATTCATGAAGAAGCTAAAGTTCGGCATGGTCCCCTTGGTTTCCATCATCCCCTCCCTGGAACCAGGGGACTGGTATGCTGCCCTTGATTTGAAGGATGCTTACTTCCATATTTCAATCTTTCAGGGACACAGAAGGTTCCTCAGGTTCATCATAAACCAAGTGCACTACCAATTTGTGATGCTCTCATTCGGCCTGTCAGAAGCTTCTTGAATGTTCATGAAGTGCATGACAGCCATCACAGCTTTCCTGAGGAGACAGGGTTCAGGTCTACCCTTACTTCAATGACTGACAAGGTCCAGGTAGAGTCTGATGCAAAGTTAATACAGTCAGTTTTCCAGGATTTAGGTCTGCTAATAAATGTGCAGAAGTTTACTCTCTCCCTGGTTCAAAGGATAGAGTTTATGGGGGAGAATCTCGACTTGGTCCAAGTCAGAGCCTTCCTCCTGGATGCTTGGGGCCAAGCAATAGGGATGCTTATGGAGAGCATCAGAAATCAACCCATCACCCCAGCGAGAAACTGCTTAAAGCTCCAGGGCCACATGGCATCATGCAACTATGTGGTGAAGCATGTGAGACTTCAGCTCAGACCTCTCCAGGCCTGGCTGGTGTCTGTATAATCACCATGCCAAAACCACTTAGACACAGTCATCACACTTCCCCATCCTTCCACTGGTGGTTGGACCCACTGGCAGTGTGTGCAGGAGTCCCATTCTGAAGACCCCAACCACCAGTGTCTCTCATCACATATTCTTCTGTGACGGGCTTGGGAGCTCACTTGGGATCCCTCAGAACTCAGAGCTCTCGCTACACATCAATGTCAGGGAGCTCAGGGCAGGCCTGCCAGGCATTCCAGTCCCATGCAAGTGCATGTCAGTTCTCAGATAGCACAACTACAATGTTTATATCAACAGGCAGGGTGTATCACACTCCTCTCACCTGTGCCAGGAAGCACTTTGCTGGTGGGAATTCTGCATAGGCCACTTGATCCACGTTGATGCCTCCTATCTGCTGGGGTTGCAGAACAAGGTAACCTCAGCAGATCCTTCTTCAACCACTACAAGTGGTCCATCCAGTCAGATGTCATGAAAGTCGTTTTTCCAGATGAAGCGCAACAGGAAGTGTCTCCAGTTCTGTTCCTTCCTGGGTCACAGTCCAGGGTCACTTGCAGGTGCCTTCCTCCCTTGCACAGGTCATCTTCTCTACACGTTCCCTCCCATTCCTCTCATACAAAGATCTTGCTGAGATCACAAGGGACAAAGTGCGAGTCATCCTGATAGTCCCGGCCTGACCCATCAGCAATGATTCACCATGCTCCTAGACCTCTCGATAGAAACGACAATCCATCTACCTCCATTTCTAGACCTCATCTCCCAGGATCATGGCTGCCTATGTCACCCAAACCTCAAGTCCCTTCATCTCATGGCCTGGAAGCTCCATGACTGAACCCCACAATGCCACCATGCTTGGGACTGGTTCGAGTAGTGCTTTTAGGGAGCAGAAAACCATCCACTAGAGCCACCTACCTGGCAAAGTGGAAAATGTTCTCCATCTGGTCTATGCAGAAAGGTGTCTCACCTGCACAGTCAACGCAACCATTCATTCTAGACTACATAATCCACCTGAAACAGCAAGGGCTAACTGTGTCATCTATTAGGGTCCATCTGTCCTCAATCTTGGCTTTTCACCCATGGGTGACTGGCTGTTCTTTTTTCGAAAACTCCACCTGTAGTCAGTTTCTTAAGGGCCTTGAGAGATAGTACCCTCGGGTACAACAACCAATCCCTCCCTGGGATCTCAACTTGGTATTGGCAAGGCTGACAGGGCCCCTATTTGAACTGTTGGCAACGTGCTCTTTGCTCTACTTGTCTTGGAAGGTGGCCTTCCTGGTAGCCATTATTTCTGCCAGAAGAATCTCGGAGATCCGGCCCTCAATTCAGAACCACCTGGCTTTCCTTCCAAAGGTGGTTTCACAATTGCATAATAACCAGGATATCTTCCTACCTGCAGACTATACAAAATTACTCGCTATAGCTAAGTTCAAAACTGATGTGAAGAGTTACAAAGGGATTTCACAAAAATGGTTGACTGGGCAACAAAATGCCAGATTGCATTTATCAACATCAATTTTAAGTAATGCTCACTGGAAAAATAATCCCAAACATACATACAAAATGATGGGTTCTAAATTAGCTGTTACCACTCAAGAAAGAGATCTGGGTGTCATCGTGAATAGTTCCCTGAAAACATCTGCTCAGTGTTCAGTGGCAGTCAAAAAAGCTGCTACTGTTAGGAACCATTAGGAAAGGGATAATGAGACAGAAAATATAATGCCACTATATAAATCCATGGTGCACCCATTCCTTGAATACTGTGGGCAGTTCTGGTCACCCCATCTCAAAAAAGATATATTAGAATTGGAAAAGGTATAGAGAAGGGCAATGGAACAGGGGTTGGATTAGGGGTATAGAAGAGCTTCCATATGAGGAGAAATTTAAAAACTGGAACGGTTCAACTTAGAAAAGAGATAACTAAAAGGGAGATTTGATAGGGTCCATAATGTCATGAATGGTATGGAAAAAAATAATGATACCCCTTTACATAACACAAAGCTAGGAGCCACCTGATGAAATGAATAGGCAGCAGGTTTAAAACAAACATAAGGAAATACTTCTTCACACAATGCAGAAACTGTGCAACTCTTTGCCATGGTATGTTGTGAAGGCCAAAAGTATAACTGGGCTCAAAAGAGAATTAGATAAATTCATGGAGGATAGGTCCATCAATGGCTATTAGCCAAGATGGACAGAGATACAACACCATGCTCTGGGTGTCCCTGTACCTCTGACTGCCAGAAACTGGAACTGGACCACAGGGGATGGTTAGTTCAAAATTGCCCTGTTCTGTTTGTTTCCTCTGAAGCATCTGGTACCAGCCCTTTCAGAGACAGGATACTGGGCCAGATGGGCCGTTGGTCTGACCCAGTATGGCCATTTTTTATCCTACAAACAGTCCATGGTAAGGGTTAAAATCAGATCTCCCAAGACTAATATTTGAAAATAGGCACATGTTTTTCCCAAAGAAACAGAAGCTTTAGTTATAGTACAGGTTGGCTGGACATTTATAACTATTATCAGTGCTCTGAGCAGGGAGAGGAAAATTGGTGGGATACTTTGCAGGTACAGAAATGAGATGAGATCCGGAGGGACCCTTTTTTCCCCTTAAATACAATTGTTGCCTGTGAACTGTAAAGACCCATTGCTTTAACTAAATGAATAGGTAGATAGATACAATTTGTATGCACCTCATGGTAATGATTACCTTGCCCTGTTCTGTCTGAGAGTTGTGACAGATTGTTTTTTGCTACAACATCAATATTTGTGGCTTTAGCGACTTGCAAAAAGAAACTACATTCACTAAATCCTCATGTGGCTCCCTGCTCTGCAGAGGAAATTTAAACTAACACACATCATGGAAAGACAATATCTAACACCTTAGAATCATCAGAGTATTTCATTTAGTCTCTTCTTTGAACAGTACACATTCACTCCTATGGCTATACTTCTGCCTCTACAAGCAGCTAGTACACCCACCCATAAACATATTGGGATAATATTGATCCAGGGATAATGTGTTAGTTGCCTGTCAGGAATTGTTACTGAAGGATAAGTGCCTTTCCCATTACTCTGAGACTTTTCCTTACTTCCCAGAAATGCTGCTGTTGTGAGAGGGAGTTTCTAGGAGGAGTTTTACAGCACTATAATAGTTGACACTGTGATATCTTTCCTAGACGTATTGCTTTCATGAAACGAAATTTCTGGGAATGAGTTCAAATCATGGTGAGCCAGCAAATATATTTATTGCACTGGTATAATCCTGCCTTTTTAACAGGAATTCAGAGTTAATTAGTGGCATTCATCATGCATGTCAGGTGGAATTTTAAAAAGGACAGGAGTGTAGATGATAATAGCTAGCTCTTATATTAGGGCTTTTTCTTTTATAGATATTAAAGCACTTTACACGGAGGTCTGTACTGTTATTTTTATAGCTTGAGAAACAGGCACAGAGGAAGGCCTGGATGCACAAAAGGAATTAAGCACATAAGTCCTCACTTTAGGTGCCTAGGTCCCATTTGTGAGACAACTTCTATGCCCAAAACTCCTACTGAACCCTGTAGGCACCTAAACTCACTTGGTGCCTAAGTTTTTGTAGTAAAAATTCCCTTGGTGCCTATGTTTCTGCCTCTGAGCATGTGCACTGCTGCCTGATTCTAGGTATCCATGCCCCTATCTTTCACCTAAGCCCCAGATAATTGCACAAACCAGGAAAGATAGGTGTTTAGCTGCCTATGTTGTGTATAGGACCTGATCCAGTAGGCATGCTCCAAGGACCCTACCAGATCAGTCTCCTCAGGTGAGTTCACACAAAGCAGCTGGGGAAAGGAGGAAGAGGCTTGTATTTCACTGTGAATACATAGTCATAGTAGCAGGAGAACTGGATCCCAGGTCTTCCATGTCCTGGGTGAATGCTCTAGCTACCAGGCTACAGTCATTCTCATGCTTGTGTGTGCTCTCTTTCTTCTCCCTGCCCCACCCCAATGACTCCTCAAGTATTTATCAAGCGTGCAACAGTTTCCTCAGGAGAGACTGAGGGAGCCTATCATTTGACTATCCTATAGCTCAATGGTTAAGGCACCCAGCTGAGGGGTTGCAGAACCCTGTTCAAAGCCCTTCTCCCTCTGAAGTGGAGGGAGGACTTGATCCAGGAGTCTACCACATCTCAGGTGCATACCCTAATCACTGGGCTAAAAGTTAGGAAGGAACTCCCCCTCCTTTGCCTTCTTGCTAAAATGGCAAAGGCACCCAACTCCAGGGAAGGCTTTCACAGCTGAGAATCGCTACCAGAGAACTAGGTCCCTCCCTGCAGCCAGGACGTAGGCACCTATCTGTGTGAGAGGGGTGGGGTTTAGCACACACCCTTCTTGTCAGCATCTCTCATTGGGTGGCTAGCTTGGGCGGTTCCCTGACAAGCATGCTGGCTTTTGAGTATTGTAGTGGAGGGTCCTGCACACCGATGCTGCTAGATAAATAATACCAATGAATAAGGGCCTCTGTAGACATTGAGTATCCCGAAACCAAGCCCCAGTTGTACTGCAAAATGCTGATGTGGATGAAGACATGCCAGACAATATAATCCTGGCAAGCAGTCCTGGAAGCTAAGGAGAGAAAGTATAACCACAGAAAATTGCGACGCTGACGTTTCATTGGTCCATTATGGAGAAACAGATGCTACTTCATTCCGCCTTGGCAGGAATAATAGGAGAGTGGAAAAGGTAATGATGATTCATTCCATCATAAGATGTTTATAGGCAGAGTCTCACTGTATTCAGAATGCCAACCATCATTTACAAACCATGAGCAGCCTGCATTAGATAATTCACCAGAGATTGTGCATGCCGTTTTCTGTGTAAGAAAACTACCAGCAAGTTGAATTTACAGAAGAGGTGAAAGATCAGAAATTGTAATTGGGGAATTTTTGTGATTTTTATTTAAATGAGTAGTTGCACAAGAGAAAAGAAAATGCATAATTTCAATGTCTAATGCTAGCACTGGAGCTGAAACTAAGCAGCAAGAGAGAGATTCAGAATGGATTTAATATACATTATCTGTGCTAAAAACAATGATGGTGTATTTCCTTTGGACTGATTGGACTAGAAAGGGTTCACATAGCATGACAGACACTTAGGAGATTGATTCTATCAGATTCCACATGACCATAACACCTGTGGAGTCTCAATATCAACTCAGCATCTTGTAGTATCAAGTAATATTCTTAAATTGTATTTTATACAACTCAGATAATACATAACAAAGACATAAAAGGCCACAATTTCAAAAATAAGTGGTTAAATTGCCTCCCAAAATAAGCATGGGCAGGCACAAAACTGTAATTGTGCATATAATGCATTTGATTGCAGGCATAAAATGGGGAGATGAGTGCACAGCTAACAGTTTTGTCCATGGATGTAGTTTAGGTGATTTTTTTTGCAAATTGCCCCCAAGTATGAAGTGCCTGAACCAAAAGTCCTTTGTTATTAATGAAAAGGCTCCAATGGACTTTGGATCAGGTCCTCAATGTTTTAAAAACTATTCACATTGGTTGTTCAAAGGAAGATGCATGCATGAATGTCTTTCTCCCTTGGGGCCTGTGGCACCTTATAGACTAACAGACGTATTGGAGCATGAGCTTTCGTGGATGAATACCCACTTCGTCGGATGCAACTATTCACCCACGAAAGTTCATGCTCCAATACGTCTGTAAGTCTATAAGGTGCCACAGGACTCTTTGCTGCTTTTACAGATCCAGACTAACCCGGCTACCCCTCTGATACTTTTCACCCTTGGAAGATCCATTAAAAGGCAAATTTATATATGTGGTCACAATAAACTCCATCCTTTTTCCAGTAAAGTCACTAGTAAAACTCACATTGACTTAAATGGAAATGAAAACAGGTTCACTGATTGCAGTTAAATTCCACTAAATCATCTGTCAAAGGGTCAGCTAATTTGATGCATAAAAACAGGTTAGTAGTCAAACAAAGAAGCATGCGGTCCATTTTCCATAGGAATAATCCTTCTCTCGTCTCCTTTAAGGATGAATAGTTAAAGGTCATTGCCAGAGCACCACAGATACTCACGATAAGAACACCATATAAAGAAAAACAATATTTCATGTAGTTAAATGATGGGGTTGTTTCATGGGCAGGTCACTGTAAACTGGAAATTTAAGTATTAAAATTAAGGAAAATATGGCACCCTTCATGCTCATTTAAATTACAGGCTTTCTTTGATCTCTTTCTTTATGGCTTTGATAGTCTCCCCACAGAACAGATCATTGCATAACATGCACAGCATTCAAAATTAATAAATTAGTGTGAAAGATGAGCCAGTAGCATCAAACATCTATGTCTTTGATGCTGGATTTGTGTTTCTAAGTCCATTGTTGGTGTTTTGTTACTCCCCACTTCTTCCCACCATGCATTTTCTTTTTCAATTTCAAGGAGAGATGGGCCCAACTCAAAACCATCGATCTGAATACCACAAAACTTTGCAGAGGCTCAAGTTCTGAACTGAGTTCTGGGGCTGAAATTTGCACTGAGCTGCTGTGTAACTGGTCGACCCAAAAGTCGGGATTCAAACATCACCCAAACCTTGTGGTGTTGGTGGATTAGAAACCCAGATATGGGTTTGAATTGTGCAGCTCAGGCCCACATGTAAGTTCAAAACACACTGAGAGTGATGACCACTGGCTGCTTAAAATGAATGATCATTAGATGTAACATTTACATGAACATTTGATAAAACACCTTTCATTTCATAGATCTGAAGTTTTGACCAACAAAAATACGAGTGCATTTCAATATTTTACTCTTCATGACTTTGGGGCTGCCTAAAAATGATAAGATGAAAATTTAGAAAAGAAGAAGCTTGCTCTTTATGGAATATGTTGTTGTTGTTACTCTGATTCAGATTTGTATGGTTTGTATAATTGTTGATATAGCTATCATAGCAAATTAGGTCACTTACAGACAAGGGTCCTGGCCCAGAAAAGCTGTGATCTGTCAATTAAGTGTGATCAGGACTCCCTCTAGGGCTGGCCCCATCAACTATATAGCCTAGTAAAGAGGAATGATTATCTTGAGGTTAGCAACTGGACTGGGGATGAGGATAACATGGGTTCCCTTGCTATAGACTTCCCATGTTACGTTGGGTAAGTCACTTTATTATTCTCTGCTTCTGTTTCTCATCTGTAAAATGGGGATAATACTTTCTTACCTTACTGGAGTGTTGCGAGGATTAATCCACTATGAGGTGCTCACGGTATACCGTGGTGGGGGCTGTAAATGTAACTAGACACTATGTCTGAGCTTAAAGAGTTGTCCTTTATCTCAGGTAGTTCAGACCTGTGGTTTTGGTGTTTAAGGTAGCAGGTAACAACCAAGCTATGCACATGTGGCTATGATTTGTTATGCTTACAATGTAATTAGGGTTGATATTTTCGAAGGTGCCAAAGGGAGTTAGGCATCCAACCATAGGCTCCGACTCTGTGGGTGCTCCAGGGCTGGAGCACCCATGAGGAAAAATTAGCGAGTGCACCGCACCCACCGGCAGCCAAGGTCCCCCTGCCCCCACCTCGCCTCCTCACCCCCTCCCGAGCATGCTGCGTCCCCGCTCCTCCCCCTCCCTCCCAGTGCTTCCATCCCCCGATTGCCTAACAGCTGTTTGGTGGTGCTTAGGACTTTCCAGGAGGGAGGGGGAGGAGCAGGGATGCAGCACGCTCACATGAGGAGGCAGAGAAGAGGCGTGGTGGAGTGGGGACTTTGGGGAAGTGGTGGAATGGGGGTGGGGCGAGGGCAGTGCAGGGGCGGGAAGAGGCAGGACAGGGGCCACGGGTGCGGGGGCGGGGGTGTCAAACACCCACCAGGCAGAGGGGAAGTCGGCGCCTATGCATCCAACTCCTACTGAATTTCATTAAGATTTTTAGGTCTAACTCTCTCCAAAAATACCACTTAGTAGGTCATGAAAATCGTAGCCAATACATCATCAGTCACAATATCTATTTGCTCACCCTTTACCATGATGATTATGTTAGTGAAATTCTGTTTGCCCATCAATTACCAAAATAAATCACCCTGATTTAGTGGATCAGAAGAATTACACAAGGCTACTAATCAGGATCTGGCATGTTCAGTAGTCTCCTCCAAAGAATACCTAGATGCTTCAAGACCTGGCATTGATTATTCAGAAATGGGCACTTTCCCCTCTGGATGAAAATTGAATGAGTACTCTGAGATGATGCTGGGGACACTGTGATGCTGTTAAGATATAATTAAGGTCTGGTACTTTATCACTTGTGGTCATTAAAGATCTTTTGTAAATGCAGAGGTATTAAGTCTAGTGTCCTGTTCAGATTCTAGCTAAGGTTGCCTATAGTAGTTGCCTTTGAAAAGTCATCATTTGTCCACAGTTATTACACAGTGGTATCCAGGACAGAGCAGGTATTTCCCTATTCTAGGGAAATGATTGTCTTATTTCAGATATTGCTGAATGATAAACATGGGTAAAGTTTGACATTTCAAGATGACCACTTCATATCCTCCTCATGTTGTTTTAATTGGTTGCAATATTCTAAATTTCCTTCCTTTCAATGTTATATAGTAAAGTGCACTGTCCTAGTTGTTTCATTCTCCCAAATGATTGTCTCAGTATACATTATATGTATATATTATATACAATAATATCCTTTACCTACTTCAAAGAATTGTTGAATGGCTTACTTCTGGTAGCCTTGTCTCAGCTCCTTGATTTTCACGCGGCACTGCGTTGCATCCCGGCTGTATCCTCTCTCTGCCATGTCTTTAGAGATCTTCTCGTAGATCTTTGCATTCCTTCTTTTGGATCGCAGCTCGGAAAGCACGGACTCATCGCCCCACACAGCGATGAAATCCAAGACTTCACGATCAGTCCATGCTGGGGCTCTCTTTCTATTCACAGACTGCACTGCCATCATTGCTGGAGAGCTCTGCATCGTTGCCAGTGCTGCTGTGCTCGCCACGATGTCCAGACAGGAAATGAGATTCAAACTGGCCAGACAGGAAAAGGAATTCAAATTCAAATTTTCCCGGGGCTTTTCCTGTGTGGCTGGTCAGAGCATCCGAGCTCGCACTGCTGTCCAGAGCGTCAACAGAGTGGTGCACTGTGGGATAGCTCCCGGAGCTATTAGCGTCGATTTCCATCCACACCTAGCCTAATTCGACATGGCCATGTCGAATTTAGCGCTACTCCCCTCGTCGGGGAGGAGTACAGAAGTCGAATTAAAGAGACCTCTATGTCGAACTAAATAGCATCGCAGTGTGGACGGGTGCAGGGTTAATTCGATGTAACGGCGCTAACTTCGACATAAACGCCTAGTGTAGACCAGGCCTTAGTTAATGTTTGTAAAAGCATTTTAAGATCTTCTGGTGGTGGGGCAATAGAAATGCAAAATATTGTTGGGATTATTCTTAGTGTTATTGATTATATAGTTCCCTGGGTTAATGTAATCATTAACCTTTAAGCAGTCTAGTTAATGGGCTAATTTCCACACTGAAATAAATGTTAGGGTAAGTGACATTTTGGGTGCAAGTTAGTCAGTGGTAGAGCTGGTTAAATAACATTCAATGAATAATATATGTGATTTGAACATTTCTGAATGCATTATTCAGTGAATCGTCTATTTAATTATTCACACAGCTCTAGTCAGAAAACAGGTACAAGTGCCAAATTTGTGGCAATTTCCTCAAAAGGAATTGAATTCCTGGGATTGAAAGGGAGGTGTGGCTGGAAAAAAAGAGCAGCGGCTGGTCAAAAAGTAGGAAATTTAAAGGGGAAAGTCCCACTAAAACAGTCCTTTGATTTGAAAGCTGCTGAGACTAATGAACACAAAGACATAAGAAGAACCTGTGCCTATCACATTGACCAATATTATCTCATTGTTTACTTGTTCTCTCCTATCTGTGTCTATCCCTCTGTATCTTGTCTTATATATAGATTGCAAGCCTCTTCGGACAGGAAGTTTTTCTTTTTGTTCTGTGTTTGTACAACATCTAGCACAATGTGGTCCTGGTCTGTCACTAGGGCTCCTCAGCACTACAGTAATACAAATAAATACAGAAATAATAATTAATAATAAGACAAAGCAAATTCCTGCCACACACCCACTTTAGCATACACCTGTACAATTTAAGCGCTACCAGTACTTACATAGCCCTGACACAGACCCCCAATATTGGAATTAAGCCTCTGGGGTCAAGCAATGTTTAACCACTGGAATATAAGTTGATCCTGGCACCCTTTAATAATACAGAAATGAAGCATATGGTCCAACACTTTTCAAAATGGGAGCCTAAAGCTATACTCACAGCCTGGGATTTTCAAAGGAACCTAAAGGAAATAGGCATCCCGATATCATTGAATTTCAGTGGTATTTTGGTGCTTAACTCACTAAATGTCCTTTGAAAATCCTATCCACAGTCCAAATGTAGGTACCAATAAAAGTGCCCTTCTTTTCAGAAATGATGAGTGCCTAGCAAATCCCATTGACTTTAGTAGGTGCTGCTGGATGCACAGGCCACGTAGGCAGGTGCCTAAATATGCAAGTCAATGAGATCTAGGTGTCTAACTCCCCATTTGAAAATCCCAACCTTATTGTAGTTTCAATATTTTCTGATTGATAGACATCAAAAATGTCACTCCTCTATGGGTCCCATGGGCTGGGGCTGGACTATCTATTTGAATCTTTGTGGGGTTCCTTAGTGGGATGGTCAGAGTAACTGCAAGAATGACCTGATTTCTCACTGTCCTTAAGTTCCACTGGGTCTTGGTGCTGTGTGACAGTGATCAGCTTTCCCACTGGCCTTTGCAGACTGAAGTGATAATTTGACATTTCCATTGTTCTGGCCCACTTGGAGATTTATATGCACCCCGTCTGAAGAGTCTTGCACTAACAAATTCCAGTTTGGATTTAGCCGCATGAATTTCTGAATTTGTCCCCATATCTGAAAATATTAGAATAAGGACTTTAGCAGTCAGGACTATAGATGTGTACTCTGTGCTAGGGGCTGGGAGTCACCCTAACTTTGATACCCGGAAAGATACTGGAACAAATTACTAAACAATGTATTTGTAAGCACCTAGAGGTTAATAGGATTATAAGGAATAGCCAGCATGGATTTCTCAAGAACAAATCATGCCAAACCAACCTAATCTCCTCCTTTGGCAGGTTTCAGAGTAGCAGCCGTGTTAGTCTGTATCCGCAAAAAGAAGAACAGGAGTACTTGTGGCACCTTAGAGACTAACAAATTTATTAGAGCATAAGCTTTCGTGGACTACAGCCCACTTCTTCAGATGCATATCTATTGACCTGGTGAATGAGGGGGAGAGGTAGTAGATATGATATGTCTTGATTTGATTAAGTCTTTTGTCACCTTCCCACATGACATTCTCGTAAGCAAACTATGGAAATGTGGTCTAGATGAAATTACTATAAAGTGGGTACACAGGTAGTTGAAAGATCATACTTAAAGAGTAGTTATCAATGATTCATTGTCAAAGTGGAGGGACAGATGTAGTGGATTCCAATAGGGGTCAGTCTCTAGGTCTTGTACTATTCAATATTTTCATTAATTACTTGGATAATAGAGAGTGTGCTTATAATTTTTTTGGATGACATCACACTGGGAGGGGTTGCAAGCACTTTAGAGGCCAGGTTTAGAATTCAGAATTATCTTGACAAATTAGAGAATTGGTCTGAAATCACTAGGATGAACAAGTGGAAAGTACTTCACTTAAGAAGGAAAAATCAAATGCACAACTACAAAATGGGGAATACTAGCTAGATGGTAGTACTCCTGTAGAGGATCTGGGGATTATAGTGGATCAGAAATTGAATAAGTCAACAATGTGATACAGTTGTGAAAATGTCTAATATAATTCTGGGTGTATTAGAAGGAATACTGTATGTAAGACACAGAAAATAACTGTCCTGCTCAACCTGGCACTGGTGAGGCTTCAGCTGGAGTATTGTGTCCAGTTCTGGGAGTCGCATTTTAGGAAAGATGTGGACAAATTGGATAGAGTCCAGAGGTGAGCAACAAAAATTATAAAAGCTTTAGAAAAGCTGATCTATAAGGAAAGGTTAAAAAACTGGACATGTTTAGTCTTGAGAAAAGAATACTGAGGGGGGACCTGATAACTCCTCAAATATGTTAAAGGCCTGTTACAAAGAGGACAATGAACAATTGTACTTCTTGTTTTACCTTCAGTGAACATGAAGTAATGGGCTTAATCTTCAGCAAAGGAGATTTAGATTAGATATTACGAAAAACTTTCTAACTATAAGGGTAGTTATACGCTGGTATAGTCTTCCAATTGAGAAAATAGAATGACCATCAGTGGAAGTTTTTAAGAGCATGTCAGACAAACACCTCTCAAGGATGGTCTAGGTTTACTTGGTACTACCTAATGTGACAGACCCGGATCAGTGGGGTACAGGAGTCTGGTAGAGGGCAAATATACGGGTCACTGGATGAGTAGTTTTCTGTTCCCTGAGTGACTAGAGCAGGGGCTGCACTAGAGTAATCAGGAACCTGCTAGAACCAGTTAAGGCAGGCAGGCTAATTAGGACACCTGGAGCCAATTAAGAAGAAGCTGCTAGAATCAATTAAGGCAGGCTAATCAGGGCACCTGGGTTTTAAAAGGAGCTCACTTCAGTTTTTGGTGTGAGTGTGAGGAGCTGGGAGCAAGAGGCGCAAGGAGCTGAGAGGGAGAGGGTGTGCTGCTGGAGGACTGAGGAGCACAAGCATTATCAGACACCAGGAGGAAGGTCCTGTGGTGAGAATAAGGAAGGCGTTTGGAGGAGGCCATGGGGAAGTAGCCCAGGGAGTTGTAGCTGTCATGCAGCTGTTACAGGACGCACTATAGACAGCTGCAGTCCACAGGGCCCTGGGCTGGAACCCGGCGTAGAGGGCGGGCCCAGGTTCCCCCCAAACCTCCCAATTGACCTGGACTGTGGGTTCTTCCAGAGGGGAAGGTCTCTGGGCTGTTCCCCAACCCACATGGTGAATGTCTGAGGCAAGAAAATCCGCCAATAAGTGCAGGACCCACCAAGATAGAGGAGGAACTTTGCCACACTAAGCACAGGTGTTGGAATTGATGAATTCTTGAGATTCCTCCTGGCCCTTCATTTCTATGGTTGTATGTTTGTATGAAAGGTTAGGGCAAAAATGCAGGTTCATTAAACCATCTATACTTTGGTCCACCAAACCAAACCTGGATCTGGCCCAGCAGCTAGAGGATACCACAAGGTCATGACACTGCACAAGACATTGCAGTGTAAACATCACACTACTTGGGATAGGAGCACCAGATGCTTCCTTGTTGCTGGCCACAAAGAGTAGGGCTGGCTGAATATATGCTGTTGAAACATTTTTTGGAGGGAGATATGAGTTTTCAGCTACAAAATTTTTTTCACAGAAAATGTCTGCTTTCCTCTTAAATTGTTGATTGTGTTTGTTGGAAAGCCAAAAACCTTGGACAGTGAATCTTCCGCTGAAAACTTTCAATTGTTATAATGTCGACAAAGTCAAAATTTTCCACTGGAAAATTTGATGAAAGTGGTTTTTTTTAATTGACATTTTCCATGGAAAAAACCTGACCAGCTCAACAGAAGGACCCTGCATTCTGTGAGACCATCACCACAGCATGGACAAGAGAAGGCTGGCTCAGGGTTCTATATGTTAACCAAACTTTGTGTCCAAAGCAGAACCCGAACCCACATGTTGTTGGGACTTTTCCATCCTCATCCACTCTCACAGTGTAAAGTTTCCTGTCAAAAATGGACAAAAGAAATATGGTAATTTACTGAATCCAATATTTTTTTTTTTTTTACTAAAGCTCTAGAAACAGCTCATGCCACTGTTTTAGGGACAATTTGTGACACTTTCAGCCATAGATCAGTGATCTTAGTCTCATTTGAGAAACAGAATTGAGACTGGATAGTACTAATAGAATGAACAAACTCCAAGATCAACTTGGGTGCTGCAAGATATAGGTTTGATGATTCATGGGTGACAGTCTTCTACCTGAATAAATCATTTAACCCAGGATCCAATCTGCTGTTGAAGTGCTGTGCTGCTTGAGTTGCCATATAAGACATAAAACTAAGTCCCTGAACATCTGGAGTTTTTAAAGCTTGGCTTTAGAAAAACTAGGGCTTTTTGTTGTTGATGTTGTTGCAAGAGGAATCATGGTACTAGGTTCAAATTCCACACTGAAATTACTATACAGTCTCCCTCTTAAATCCAATTAGCAAATTCAGTTGGATGTGGTATTCTTCTTGACTTCATCACCCCAACAGTCATACAAATTGCAGTGAGCTGTTAAATAGCTCCAGTGCTCCTCCCCAGATACCATCATGTCTGTGCTTGAATGCTGAGTATGGTGGTTCTTGTAGATTCTAGACCCTCCAGTGATGTAGACTTGCCATGGAGTTTAATTGGAGTACTGCAAGTGTAGCACTACAGAAATGGGACCAGTGTTTGTAGAGTACTACACGATCCTTTGGGATGAAAGATTCTTTATCTTCCTCTTTCAGTGCGTGTGTGGGTGTATAGTAAAACATTCTGATAAATTGCTGCTGCTCTCTGTGCACTAATCCACCTTTTGCAGTATGTATTCTAGCATTTTGAGCAACCTAAAAAGCTTCTATTTAAATCACGTGCAGGAGAAATGGGACGTTTAAGGTTTGATATTTCATGATCCATTAGGGCTGACAAATAGCACCTGCTTCTCTTCTAGAAGGGAGTGAAATATCAGAGTATAAAGTTATAATATTTGTATATGTTAAAAAGCTATCTCAGATAATTTCCAAGGATGTTTTACATTAGTTATGTTTTTCCTTTCTCTATGTGGTGCATACAGTTGGATTGCTAGAATTAAGGGAGCCTTGCTTTGCAGGTGGAGTAGTAAACTACAAGCATCCCATCCTAGCCACACTTCCCAAAAGTCTTTCAGTGCTGACGGGAGATGGAAACTCCAACCTGCCTTATATTTTGGGCTGAAAGCAAATGCAATCCTTTTCCTCTTCAGAACAATGAGAAAGAAAAGCCTTTCAACTAATAGGCCATCAAAACAGTCTCAACACAAACATGTTATGTAAATTGTAACAGGCTTACACTGACAATAGCCCTATTTTCTCTCTGAGGAGCAGACCTCGCTATGGTTGCCAATTTTCTAATTTCTGAAAACTGGATACCCGTTCCCGATCTCTTCCTCCTGAGGCCTCCTCCCCTGCTTTGCCCCTTCCCTTAAGGCACTGCCCCTGCTCCTCCTCTTTCCTCGAGGCCCAGCCGCTGCTTGCTTCTCCTCCCCCCGCATCACTTGCTGCTCTCCTCCCTCCCTCTTCCTCATTGCTCGATCCTCTCCACGTTCCTCCCTGCCAGCTGGGCTCCCTCTATTCTGGGGCTGGGTTGGGAGTTGCAGCCTGATGCAGAGCAAGATGCAGGTAGGAAGCAGCCCTGGCTGACCAGGAGCTGGCGCTGGTTAATGCCTCAGCACACCCCTCACCCCTCCTATGGTTACTGGACTTTTAGTGTCCAGTCAGTACATCTGGTGTACTGGTGTTGACCAGAGGAGGTGTACTGGTGTTAACCAGAGGATTTGATTACCAAGGGAAGAGAAACCCTGCCCCAAGCAGGGAAGAGGGACTCCCCCAGCACAGAGGACCAAGAGAAACCGTGCCTCAGGGGAAAGAGGGTAAGAAGCCTGTGAAGCCGAAGGGGCTTGGGACCAGATTAGGGGGCGAACCTGGGTCCTTTCCCCACTTCCCTTCCCTCCCCCTCCAGGGCACTTGCAGAGCCCAAGAAAAGGGGCAGGGACAGCGGCAGCACCCTGACCCACCACACCAGTGAAAAACGCTGGACCCACCACAATAGCATTGGCCATTTGCCGCAGTTGATAAAGGACTCAGGCCCTGGAAAAGGCTGGACTCTGTAAAGTGGTCTGGCTGGAGGTCCAGCTCTCTCCTACAGCAGGCATAGGCCAGGCCAAAGAACGGTGGGGGGGAAAGTGGGACAGAGTTGCTGTAGCACTACCTCTGGCCACAAGGGGATGTGCTGGAGTGACAAATTCACTACAAGGCCCTCCCAAATGAGTTCTGAGTCCTACTGGGATGTTGGCAGTCTGATCTAATAGATTGCTAGACCTATCACACCTTGCTGAAAATGCAGCCTGGTTTCCTATGGTATATTTTCTTGTGTTTGTTTGTTTGTTTGTTTGTTTGTTTGTTTGTTTGTTTGTTTGTTTGTTTGTTTGTTTGTTTTGTTTTGTTTTGCGCGGTAGTTCTTAAAATTCAAAATGATCAGACTTTCAATCCTAGAGAAAGGAAGTTGAATAGAGGAGAAGCTTGCTGAAACCCAGGATTAAATAAATCTTTTGTGAAGGGCCACTCATCTGTGAAGGGCCACTAATCATTCCCCTATGTGATAATGTCCCTTAAGGTTAAATATACTTGCATAATTTTACTGCAGTCGTTAATCAGCATAATCTGTTCTTGAGGAGTCAGGCACAGAAACTCTATTGGTGAATGACGTAAACAACATGCCAGTCAGCATACAGAGAGTGTGATTTTTCTAAGGCACCTAGAAGAGTTAGACGCACAACTCACATTGGAATTCAGTAGAATCTGGGTCCTACAAGGGGTAAAGAGAACAGATATTCCTATAATAATTAATAACTATTTAATTCCTACTCATCTTAAAAAATTTAGAAATGCTATCCACCTCTATTTATTCCAAAATAGGATCCACCTAGAATGTAAAGACAATAAGAAAATGGTTCATATCATATGAGACACTTTGTCTAAGGACCATAGATCAGCCAAGATTGGAAATTTCACTCCCCAAGAATAGAAACTAAGGTTATGTCTACTGCACAGCTTATGTTTGCAAAACTTATGTTTCTGAGGGGTGTGAATATTCCACTCCCTGAGCAGCATAAGTTACACCAACATAAGCGCTAGTTTGCATAGTTCTATGTTGGTGGGAGAGCTTCTCCTGCCGAAATAGCTTCTGCTGCTTGAGGAGGTGTTTTTTTTTTTTTTATGCTGACAGGAGAACTCTCTCCCATTGGCATAGAACATCTTCACCAGACATGCTGCAGTGGCGCAGTTGTACGTATAGTCATAGCTTAAGATGACTAAATGAGATTACCGGTAATGACCTAGGCAAGAACCTCTCACAATTTGCATATGGATAAAACATCCTTTTCTCTCCCAACCTAGCTAAAAAGAACTCCAGAAAGTCACCAGAGTAGTGTTGTATTATGCAAAGTGGCCCATCACACACTGAGAGGATCAAGAGATGGGTGGGGAAGCTGCAAGTTAACCAAACCAGAAATAATGGTCTGTAAGACTGAAAGTCAAATAGGGCTAATTGCCTATTAACCCAAGAAATCAAACCACACATTTTCTCCATAAATTATACATTTGTTTATCTTATAAATCAAATATACCATGATAATTTCTTTTGTCCCATCAATATGCCTTTCACCCCAAATTAGAAGGTGCACATTTGTTGCCCGGTGTGTCAGAAAAATGCTCTCTCTATATATGTGAATAATGTCTCTCAAAGTATTGTAAACCTTAAATAATGTGAAATGATTACACACAATCAAATAATGTATGGTGTATATCCACACAATTTTGTTTTGTTTTCTTGGTAAATGACTGTCACGCTTTAGAAGCAATAGGCATTGTATAGTACAAAAAGGAAGGTTAAAAGATATAATTCCTAGCCAGGGTATAACTTTTACTTACTAAAAGAAATTGCTAAAAAAGGGGGAAATTCCAGTTAATAACATGGGCTAATACTGAAATACAGTCCTTGAAATGAATTAAACATAAAATGCCTCTGATAAGAAAAGGATTGAAAAAAATTGCCATCTACTGGATACTGATGGAAGCAATAGAGGAACTGAAAGAGCACTTTGTTGGCAAATAGCTAATAAAAATCAGAGGGCAGCCCCCTCCAAAGACCCCTGGAATCAGGGTATATAAAACTGAGGTTTCCATATGGGATCTTAGAGTTGGCTGAACTGACGAAGAAGCCGCAGAATCCCCAGTGCGACTGAAGCCTGGACCGGCTGTGTGGAAAGGAGTCTATCCACATCCCAGGGTTAATAGGATAAGAAGTGGTGAGATTTCTTTTCAAAGAAAATAATGTATTTATTTAATATAAATATAATGTAAATGTATTTATTTAATATAAATAACTGTAGGTTATCTTGCTCATAGACTCATAGACTTTAAGGTCAGAAGGGACCATTATGATCATCTGGTCTGACCCCCTGCATGCTGCAGGCCATAAAACCGTCCCTACCCCTTCCCTGGACTCTGCTGCTGAAGTCCCCAATCCTGTTATTAGTGACTTCAATCGGCAGAGACCCTCCTGCTAGAGATCCCTGCCCCATGCTGCGGAGGAAGGCGAAAAACCTCCAGAGGCTCAGCCAATCTGCCCTGGAGGAAAATTCCTTCCCGACCCCAAATATGGCGATCAGTAAGACCCCGAGCATATAGGCAAGAGTCTCCATCCTGACCCCTTTTAGCCATTATGCTATTTACCTACCATTGCTTGGTTTTCCTTGACTACTATGTTTTACCATTAAACCATTCCCTCCATAAACTTATCTAACTTAATCTTAAAACCAGACAGGTCCCTCGCCCCCACCGTTTCCCTCGGAAGGCCGTTCCAATATTTCACCCCTCTGATGGTCAGAAACCTTCATCTAATTTCAAGCCTGAACTTCCCCACGGCCAGTTTATATCCATTCGTTCTTGTATCCACGTTAGTACTAAGCTGGAATAATTCTTCTCCCTCCCTTGTATTAATCCCTCTAATATATTTAAAGATAGCAATCATATCCCCTCTCAGCCTTCGCTTTGTCAGACTAAACAACCCAAGCTCCTCTAGTCTCCTTTCATACGACAGGTTTTCCATTCCTCTGATCATCCTAGTGGCCCTTCTCTGCACCCATTCCAGTTTGAGTTCATCTTTTTTAAACATGGGAGACCAGAACTGCACACAGTACTCCAAATGAGGTCTCACCAGCGCCTTGTACAACGGAAGCAGGACCTCCTTATCCCTACTAGATATACCTCGCCTAATGCATCCCAAGACAGCATTGGCTTTTTTCACCGCCACGTCACATTGTCGACTCATAGTCATCCTGCGGTCTACAAGGACCCCTAGGTCCTTCTCCTCTTCCGTTACTTCTAACCAATGTGTCCCCATCTTGTAACTAAAATTGCTATTAGTCATCCCCAAATGCATCACCTTACACTTTTCACTATTAAATTTCATCCTATTTCTGATACTCCAATTCACAAGCTCATTCAAGTCTCCCTGCAGGATATCCCTATCCTCTTCCGAATTTACAACGCCTCCCACCTTCGTATCATCCGCGAACTTTATCAGCCCACTCCTGCAATCGGTTCCGAGGTCAGTTATAAATAGATTAAATAAAATGGGTCCCAAAACCGAACCTTGAGGCACTCCACTAGTAACCTCCCTCCAACCTGACAGTTCACCCTTTAATACGACCCGCTGCATTCTCCCCATTAACCAATTCCTTATCCACCTCTGGATTTTCATATCGATCCCCATGTTTTTCAGTTTAACCAATAATTCCTCATGGGGTACAGTATCAAACGCTTTACTGAAATCCAGGTATATTAGGTCCACCGCATTTCCCTTATCTAATAAATCCGTTACTTTCTCAAAGAAGGAGATCAGATTTGTTTGGCACGATCTGCCCTTCGTAAAACCATGTTGTAATTTATCGCAATTGCCACTAATCTCCAGGTCCTCAACTAGTTTCTCCTTCAGAATTTTCTCTAACACCTTGCACACTACAGATGTTAAACTAACAGGCCTGTAGTTACCTGGATCACTTTTTTTCCCTTTCTTGAAAATAGGAACCACATTAGCTATTCTCCAGTCTAACGGGACCACCCCCGAGTTTACAGATTCATTAAATATTATCGCTAACGGGCCTGCTATTTCCCGCGCCAATTCCTTCAATATTCTCGGATGAAGATCGTCCGGTCCTCCCGACTTAGCCCCATTAAGGTATTCAAGTTTTGTTTCTACCTCGGATACGGTAATCCCCCATCCTGAACGCCCCTCTGTAGTGGTGCTAGTGTCCCTAATCCCTTCATTGGCCTCATTAAACACCGATGCAAAATATTCATTGAGATATTGCGCCATGCCTAGATTGTCTTTAATCTCCTCTCCGGCAATAGTCTTCAGCGGTCCCACTAAGTCTAGACTCTCTGTTGAGACCTCAAGTAAACATATTTTAGATTTTAACCAATGCTATATACTTGCTCTCCTTTACAAGTCCAAGCAAATTGGCCTAAGAGATTTAAATCGTATCTTTGAGCAATGGCTTTTGAGAGTCTAAACTTGTTCCTTTTGGATCTATCCATTCAAATAGCAGGCACCACACTCTCAACATTTTTACTCCTTGGAGTAATTCTGGAAGGGTAATAAATGTTAGGTACCAAAGAACTGATGATCATAAGTAAATGTAATAAGAAATGTTGGTGATCTGCATTGTTTTGTAGCGTAAATACTGGGTCTTAACCCTAGTTTTTGACAGTTGTTTGCAAGGCTTATTGGTGTGTCCAGTATGTACCTAGAACATTGGTTGTGTTGACACTTAATTGGTGAATTGTTGATGGTATACTGTAGTGGTTCTAGGTGAGTTAATAAATTGTGATTGGTTAAGAATAACTAAGTGTCCTGATTTGAGAAATAATGGTCAAGTTCAAAGTCGATCTGACAAGAATCTATTGTTAAAATTAACAAGCTAATGTTCCTTGGGCTCAGTTAAAAGGAGTTATCCTATTAGATTCCATTCTATTTTGTCTATAACACACATCAAATAGGAAAAATTGTTGGATTTCAGCTTTAAAATATAACTGGCATTTTGGGGAATTAATGAAATTGACCTTCTTTCATGCACTGTGATGATTTCCCCCCTTCTATACCAATATATGCTAATGTAAGGAGGAAACTTTTATTAAAACAAAGCATTAATGCATATAAAATGTTGCAGTAAATATACCTAAAATAATAGAGGCATTTGTTTGACTCAGAATATTTATCATTGCTTAGCACATAGAGGGCACAGTCAGGATCAGATCATCTGAGGTAGGAGGTGTGTGAACATTTGAAGTCAGATTTAGTAGCATTTTAGTCCACAAGTAATCCCATAAAAGTTAGTGGGTCCACTCATAGATTTAGGCACTATTTAATGAAAGTATGGAGTATCAGGATCTTGCCTGTAGGGTTTGGGCTAGGTTGAAGTCAATAAGGCTACTTGTGTGTGAGTAAATGTTTACCGACATGATAAGGCTTGCATAGACTAGCCCCTAGTAAGAGACCATCTGTGCCCTGATGAGCCTAGAGTTTACAGAGATGACATACAAAAATGAGCATAAGAACCAAAGTAAGAGTAATCAAGGGTAAAACACAAGCTTTCACCACTTGAACTAAAGGAAGAGCAATAGAATGTATGAGAATCTAGCTTTCCATTGAGCTTTAAAATAATATGCCCAAAGGTATTTTTAAATAAATATTTAACACTACGCCTTTGTCTTCATTTTCACACAGCAATACAGCCTCCCTTCAGTAAATGTTAAAATGAAATGTCAGCTGATTCAGACTGTTCTTCACTTTATATTTGTTTATTATGCTGTCTTAATTCCCCTGGAACCCTTTTTTTCAAATAATTCCAACATATTGAGAGAAGATTAGTACTGCTTATAGTTGCTTATTTTTTGTTTTCATTTATCTTTTTTGTTTGTTCCTGCGACTCCCTCTCATTTGATTACAAAACACATTTGTAACAGTGATACTGTCTGAACTGCTTTGAAATGCTTTGTCATAAGCTAAGGGCAATCAAGTATTCTGTGGACATGTTCAGAAAATGTCCAGAAGGCATATTCAGGGTGAGACAGTGAAGATCAAACTTGTTTATTTTACAGTTTCATTCTCTAACCCCTTTGGCTTTGAAATAACAAATACTTAACGAACCTCAGTTTGACATGATAGGTATTTGCGTATCAGCCATTTCTTTATGGACAGTTCAGCTTTTGACAGATGCAATTGAAGAGCTACTATTCATTATTAACTTAATGTAACAAATTGAGAAAATGAAACCGAATATTATTCTTTGAAGAAAAACTGGAGCAGCACCAGTAGGGACTCGATTTCCTCCACAGGAAATATATATCTTCTGACAATTCCGTATGAATGGGAGGGCTGAAATGTGTTGCTAGGCAATGTGATGTTATAGTAAAAATACCTAATCTATTCAAAATGAGTAGTCTAGGAGGAATATATATTTTGTTTAATTCATAGCAGGGCAAATTTTTTAAATAGGAAGAAGGACAGATTACCAGACAACAGGAGACTGCAGCATAAATGGTGGGGAAGGGGGAGAGGGGAGGTGAGCTTTCTAAGTAAAACAGAGAGGAAATAATTCAAATTAAAAAAAACAGCAGCACTTTAGGAGACAATTAACAATTAATTTTAGGAATAAAGTTTTTTTTTGGGGGGGAAATAAGTTATAATTTAAAAGAGCAAGAAAAGATTAGAGATGGCAAGAGCCGTTGTAAAAGTGCTTGCTTGGTTACAGGGCACAATGCTATAATTGTGTCAAATGGCTTTGCTGCATCAGGGCCAGAGTGCAGGATTGAGCCCTCAGACCACTAAATGCCAGATTATATTCAGCAAAGATCCTGTGGCAGCAAGAAGGAATCCCCCCTACTAAGCTGTAGAATTGCAGCACAGATACTAGTTCACCTCCATGGGTACTCTGTTTCCCATCACTGGTGGGCCTTTTTTTGGCTGGTGGATTCCCTTGACCATGGATACACTGTTTCTGCTCCATCAACATGTAGCAACACCTTCAAAACCCCCTGCATTTTGGGGCCCTGGGAGACCTTGTGGATCACAGCTTCATAGAGGCTGTGTGGACCCAGTGAGGTTTTTTGTATTTTGCCCTAACTACATCCACACAGCAACCACGCTGGGACTGGTTAACTCTGGGCCAACCAGAAGGAGGATGTTAGGATTTTCCCCTTTGGGTTAAACTCCACCCTCAGTTGACCTTTACTCAACCCCTTTGCAGTCATTAGGGCTGAAGGGCAGAATTTAGGCCTCAACATAAATATGTAACTTACAAGAAACCATCATCAGAATAAGGGCAATCCGATTGTTGTTTGACTAGTCTACTCAGATTTAATAAACACCAATTTATTCAGGGTGAATCTCAAAATTGGGTTTAATAGACTGTCCTTCGGAACAGGGAGATCATGCACTCTCCATGAAGAATCCAAATGCTCCAAAGCATCATGTAAATAAGTTGCAGATCCGCTTTGATTGGTGTGTTTATCCTGAATACAGAAAAATTGGAAGTTATTTAAAGGATCCCTATTGTATGTAAATGAAATTGAGGACATATAGATAATTAAGCCAAAAAAGGGTAACAACATGCTCAGGTTTAAGTAGTTGTTTCATATTGACCTACTTGTCTTGGAACAATAATCATATATTTTATACATTACAGGTTAGAGACAGACTCTTAAAAATGAATGCATGACAGTAAAAGAATGTGTAAATAAGCAAAGAGCAGAGGATTTCATTGGAAAGCTTGGACTTGAGTCTTTATTAAATGGCTCATCATCATTAACATTTTTGCTCAGTTTACTGTTGTACAGCAGAAGCCTGGAGTAACACTCTGGGCCTTAATCAGGGCTCATGGACACTTTTTCTCCATTAGTCCTGCTGCCTTCTATCATTGGGTTGGCACACCTTATTTTAATGCCCTCTCCTCCTTCAGTTCTGTCTTTGACAACAGCTGCAGCAAAGAGTGAGATCTGGCAGCCTGCAGGTCCCAAGAGCTAGAATCTTCACATATTTTTCAGTAGTAACTTTTTTTTTTAAACTGGCTTTTCATATGGGTCAACTTTCCTTTGAAGCTGCTGTTTGGATTCAATTTGCGCTCTGTGAAACTGCTATCTTTGCTTTGCAAGCATTCACATACACACATGGATATTCTGTGACCACTCCAGAACTTATTAATTGATTCACAGCACAATTTCAGCACATCTGACAGTAAATATAGATGTTTTCTAGGCAAAAATGTGAAATGTCACCCCCAACCAAATTTGTAATAGTAAAAATGGATCAGGCATACAAGGATTATGGAGCTCTGAAGAGAAATCCCGATGAAGAAAGATGTGAAAGATAGGGGCTGGTTAGATTAGAGAGGAGATCAATGAGGAGATATGATAAAAATACATACTGATGAATGCTATAGAGAAATTGAATCATGCACATTTTCCCCCTCTTAGAGTATAAGAGCAAATAGAAAAGCAAAACATTTAACACCGATAAGAGCAAACAACATTTTTGCACAACATATAAGTAACTATGGAACTCTTGCCACAAGATTTCATTTGGAAAACACCTTACTAGAAGGATTAGACATCTGGTTGATAAACTGATTCACAGTTAAAGTGATAAGACCAAAATGATGAGGGATATAAATCTTCATACTTCCTGGTGTAAGCCAACCACTAACTGATGTGGGTTAGGAAGAAACTTCTGTATGGGGAGGTTATTCCATAATTGTCTACTGTGTGATTTCTTGCTCTTTCTGATGCTTGTTGCATCTGGCACTGGCCCCTGACAGACAGAATACTGGGCTAGATGGACCACTAGACAGGCAGTCTTCGCTTATTGACAGCCTTCCAACCTGAAGCAAATACTCACCAGCAACTACACACCACATAACAAAAGCATTAACCCAGGAACCAATCACTGCAACAAACCCCATTGCCAACTCTGTCTGCATATCTATTCAGGGGACACCATCATAGGGCCTAACCACATCAGCCACACCATCAGGGGCTCGTTCATCTGCACATCTACCAATATGATATATGCCATCACGTGCCAACAATGCTTCTCTGCCATGTACATTGGCCGAACTGGACAGTCTCTATGCAAAAGAATCGATGGACACAAATCAGACATTAAGAATTGTAACATTCAAAAATCAGTAGGAGAGCACTTCAATCTCCCTGGACACTCAATAACAGACTTAAAAGTGGCAATTCTTCAACAAAAAAACCTTCAAAAACAGACGTCAACAAGAAACTGCAGAACTGGAATTAATTTGCAAATTGGACACCATCAAATTAGGCCTGAATAAAGACTGGGAGTGGATGGGTCCCTACAAAAAGTAATTTTTCCTCTGTTGATACTCGCACCTTCTTGTCAATTGCTGGAAATGGACCACCTTGATTGCACTGGCCTCAATAGCACTACAAAAGTAATTTTCCCTCCCTGGGTATTCACCCCTTCTTGTCAACTGTTGAGATTAGGCTACTTCCACCTTAATTGATTTGGCTCATTAGCACTGATCCCCCACTTGATAAGACAACTCCCATCTTTTCATGTGCTATAATATATATTCTTCTTACTGTATTTTTCACTCCATGCATCTGATGAAGTGGGTTTTAGCCCATGAAAGCTTATGCCCAAATAAATTTGTTAGGCTCTAAAGTGCCACAACAAGTCCTCGTTATTTTAATCTAATCTAGTTTAGTAATGCCTATGTAAATGTACTCAGGATGAAATTCATTGTTGGTTGCAATAGATATCTCTTGTTAGAGTTGGAAATTATCTCTTCGTTCATGTGACAATTTTATTTTGGTTAAAAAACTTGAGAAGAAAATAAAGAACGTTTCACTGTTAGAAATGGTGGTGTTTGATGGGTTTTTACATTTGGTGAATGTAGTCTCTTCAGAACTCCTGCTTGGATTATTAATCAGCTTTGCCCCCCTGGAGCCAATTTTCTGAACATAAACTAATTAATAGTTTCCTCTGTTTGAAAATTAGATTCTATAATGGTTGCCCCCTTTTTTAATGGATTTTTTTCAATCGTAGTAGACAAATATGCATCTAATCCTGCAACCCTTACTCAGATTGACCTAATAGTATATAAAAACTACTGTATTAATAAGGACTGCAGAATTTGTTAGTATTATTTATTAGTATCAGTATTTTTCTACAGATCAGTTAAGTATTTCACCATACAATATTATTTGGGAATCACATACATATTTTATATAAATGAGATGCTATCTCAACTCTTTTTTTTTTTTTTTTAAAGTGAACACTCCCTGCAACTCAGGAGAATGGAGAGTGGAAAGCTTTTTCTTAAACATTATTCTTCACAATTTTGTATGGCACTTATCTATGAAGGTGATAGGTGCCTTAGGAATAGCTGACAGATTACATGGATACAGATAGACAGTCATGTAAGACTCTTTGAAAATCATTTTCTTGGTATGAAATGGAGCGAATCTTTTCAAATGAGGTCTTACTATATTTGAAGTTGCTTTTAGCAATGTAACCAAAATTGGGTAAGACATGTAGGTGTAACAGCACAAGAAGATGTTAGTTTTCATGAGATGTGACCAAAAAAATTACACCTATTACATTGCACTAATGACCAGTTCAAACAGGTCCAATCTTGCCTTCAAGTGGCAATGGTCCAGTAGGAATGGGTGAAATCATTCTGCTTAATTGTGAACTCATTTTAAAATGATAGGTTCAAAATTTTGACTTCAAATACCAATGCTATTTCATTCTCATTTTGTTTAGGAAAGATGATATGCAGAAGAGGAGTGTCACTGGGATTCTCTCTGAGCAGGAAGGAAAAGAAAACAAATGCATACACCCTGAACCCAGGATTTGGGGAAGAACATTCTGGAGAAAGTTGCAGTACACCGAAACAAATCTTAACAATGCCATAACTGCATAATCCCTACCACAGGCACTGGCTTCCTCCAGGTCCTGGGGGTGCTCAACCCCCTGCTCCACCCTAGGCTCCCACCCAACCCCTTCCCCCAATTCCCCAACCCGCCCCGCTTTTTCCTGCCCGCCATCTGCCCCAGCCCCCACCTCCACCCCATCCCTTCACCCAAGCACCCGCCTCCGCTCCACCCCACCCCACTTCTTCCCACCCAGTTCATTCTGCCCCGCCCCCGAGCACACCCACTCCTCACTATCCCCACCCAGCTCCTCCTGCACACTGCAGAACAGCTGATTGCAGTGGTTGGGAAGTGCTGTGGGGCCGCTAGTGGGAGGGAGGTGCTGGGGGGGGGGGAAGGGGGCGCTGGTGGCCCTTTTTTAAAATGGGTGCTCCAGGGCTGAAGCCCACACTGAGTCGCGCCTATGATCCCTCCTCCTCACCCCTTTTGGGGGAGTATTGCATTTCTACATGGATTTTCATGGTGTAATGGGTCTCCTTCCCATCAGGACTGTGCTCGTGGTCTGTGCAAGGCAGGAAGGTGGCACCCTTTGCCCTACTTGTGGACTTGCACATGTCTGCACACAACCTATTGTAACAAATCATGGCCCAGTACATTATCAGAAGTGACTGAACTAGGGTTGCCACCTTTCTAACGGCTGGTAACCCGGCCCCTGAGGCCCTGCCCCTTGCTCTGCCTGTTCCCCCAAATCCCCACCCCTTCTGTGCCTCTTCCTCAAAGCCCCACCCCTACTCCACCTCTTCCCCCCCCCCCCCGATAAAAAAAATACCCAGACATAAGGGCTTGGCAAGTGGCACCTGGACACACAAGCTGAAACCCAGACTGCCTGGTTGAAAACTGGAGAGGTGGCAACCCTACACTGGACCAGAGACTGTCCACAGCAACCCAAAGATCTCTATTGCTTGAGCTGAAGAAGAATTCCTTTCGCGTTTATAGCAGCTGGCATGGTTGCTGGGGACTGCCCCCGTAAAGATCATATACGGTGGGCCTGTTAAACCCATTTTACAGATGACAAGTGACTATTTAAAAATGCCATTTTCTCCCTTAATAGATCTGCTCCATGTGGGTACTCAGAGTCAAAAGAGGTGCCTTTAGTAACTCTGACTTAGTGACTCTGAAATTAAAAGTAATCCAGACTGAAACCAAAAGCCTAAACTTTGCTTTTCGGGGAATGGAAAATTTTGTAAAGAAACCTAGTGACAAGAATGGCATTGTAAAAACAAAATGCTCAGAGAAAGTGAATAAGTAGTGAATTCCCTGGTTGAAAATATGGAGAATAGAAAAAGTGAGATGGCCACATGGGGAAACACAGACAATTAAAGGAAAAAGGAAAATGCTTGGAAGATGTACAGTGGAGCTTCAGAGTTACAAACACCAGAGTTACGAATTGACCAGTAAACCACTCACTTCATTTGGAACCAGAAGTACACAGTCAGGCAGCAGCAGAGACCAACCCCCTCGCCCCCCAAACAAATACAGTACAGTGTTGTGTTAAATGCAATCTACTGAAAAAGGGAAAACAGCATTTTTATTCTGCATAGTAAAGTTTCAAATCTTATTGTATTAAATCAATGTTCAGTTGTAAACTTTTGAAAGAACAACCATAGTGTTATGTTTAGAGTTATGAACATTTCAGAGTTATGAACAACCTCCATTCCTGAAGTGTTCGTAACTTTGAGGTTGTACTGTAATTTTCATACACATTCTCTTCTTGGTGAAGACCAAGGCAAGGAAATACCTCTTTTACTAACTCAAGTTGGAAAGACGACACTTGTGCTCAAAGAACGAGGTCAAAATTTTCCAATGGCTTCACTCATTAGTGGTGCCCAACTGCTGACACTTTGAACCTGATTTTTTTCAAAAGTGCTGAGCACCCACAACACAACCTTGAGCTTCCAGTTGTTGGTCCTTGGTACCTCAGAAATTGAAGCGCTTAAAATTAATGTCTCCTTTTGAACATATTGGCCTTGCATTATCCATAGGAATCACGAGATGGAGTAAATGGACTTCATAGAGGTGCTTTAAAAGCATTTGATTAAATTTTGCCCTAATTAAACACACAGGAGAGAGTGAGGTCAGAATATTGTCCCTTATGTACAAATAAAACAAACCATTTTCTAGCTGAAAGATGTTTTTTCACTGAAAAAAAAATAAAGGAGAAAACACTCAGTACATATTAGCTTGTCTAACAAATCCTGTCTACAACCTGCTGTTTTGGTAACATGCTCCTGGACGAACTTAGAGATTGACGGTGTGGGTTTTGGGGGGTCAGAGAAAGAGAGAGAGGGAAATATAAGGGGCCCTGAATGAATAGAAAGGTTTCTGAGCACTGAGCAAAGGAAACTGGGCCAGTGACATGCCTGGTAGAAGTGAAAGGAAAGATAATGAAGAGCAATGTATTGACTAATGTTACAAGACAGAGGTTCAGAAAGGCCCTAATATGTGAGCACTGGAAAGGAAAATTGACTCTGCTTTATATTGTCCTGAAGGAGACAATGAAAATGTTATTAAGGGGACAAAGATGATTCTTTCAATAGAGAGGAAAGTGAGTAAGAATACAATGCTTTGCTGACAGGTACTTTCATCTGCAGTGCAAATACAGACAAACTGATAGATTCAGACTTACACTTTCTAAAGTGCCCTGCTTGAGACATCTTGTATTTCACAAATGGTGAACACCCAAACTCCATCTGAGAGTAATTCTGTGGCAGCTCTAGGTGCTCCACACCTCCTGAACATCA
The DNA here is from genome assembly GCF_011386835.1 of Chrysemys picta bellii. Taxonomy (NCBI): domain Eukaryota; kingdom Metazoa; phylum Chordata; order Testudines; family Emydidae; genus Chrysemys; species Chrysemys picta. The sequence continues at coordinate 27,358,856 of NC_088793.1, forward strand.
GAGTCCCAAATTGGGCACCCAAACTTGTGGAACCTTTTTAAAAAACCTAGACCTAAGCTTATAGAGAAAATAGAAGGATAGATATGTCTATCTCTGCAAATGTAGGGGAGATGTAATCTTATGTACCTCACTTTTAGATGAAAGGCATTGCTATGTTGTCTGTTGGCGGGGGGGGGGAGGGGCAACAAGGAGGATCAATTCAAGATGGCTGGATGGCTGGAAAGAAAGGATATAATAGAAGCAGCCAACAGTGGAGATTTACATGTTTTGTAAACATAGTACAAAATGTGTGAGGAAATCAGAGGATTTTTCTGTTTGATTGAGAATCAGAAAATTTCATCCAACAAAGGACGTTTCCAGGGTGGCACAGCACTATAGCACAAAAGCTGGTGCAAAACAATGGGTGATATATTCTCCCATTCCTCCTGCTGACTTCTGTGTCAGCTCCATGAGTGGAACAATGGCTGGGGGAGATTGATATTTAGTTGAGAGGATTTCAGTGTTGGCCGACTGCTGCTGTAGTTCTGTAACACATTCATGTCATGGTATCATTGCAGGTGAGTTGTAATGTTCATTCTGGTTCTACTCTTGCAGTATTCTCCATTCTGAGTATATAAAACATTGCTGGAACCAACATCTCTCAAACCAGAGTGAACTTATTAAATGGGGCAGTGTAAGTGCAGTTGTTAATGGTTAGAATATATGTATATGCAGTTCACTTTATCTTCAATGGGCTTTGAGCATGTATCTAAAGGGTTGTTTTTGCCTAGAGGTTTCACAAATCTTTTATGTGCAATGTCCTTGAAATACATACGGCATTGTCTATCTAATTTAAAAAAGCAGTTAGTGGTATATTGCTTCTGAAAACAAACATCTGGGCTAGTTGACAGCCAAAGTTTTTCAGGGGTCTGATCTAGCAAGATATGAGTGTCCACAGTTCCCTTTTTAACGTCTATGGGAGTTAATGGTAAACAGCAGCACATTGCAGGAGGTACTCAGAACTCTGCAGGATTGTGCTATAGGTTCCTTAACTGTATATTTCTGGTGCAGATGAAAATTGCCATAAACAGTCTTCTGTCCTTCTTGAGCACATGATCTCATTCAATATCCAGGACAAAGATAAATGGAGACATTCAACACTGGTTTCTATTATCGAATCTGTTTGTTTAACTATACCCAGTGTTGCTTCCAAGTTAAGACAGATATTGTCTAAAGGAATCTTTGTGTAGAGCCATTGATTGTGCTCTGTCATTGAAGAAAGAATCATAGCTAACACTCGGGATCCTAAAATAATATCTGCTCTTAGTCATTTTAGCAAGGCAGGGTATCAGTAGGGAAAAAATTGCTGGAAGAAAACTCTCTACCTGTATAACAGCCAATACTCAGCCCAAAAGCTCTTTAGGCTTTTCTCAGGGCTATGCTATCTTGTTCAGACTCTGTCTGGCTTTCTGCTCCTTCTCTCTGTCTGTTTCGGTGGTGTTTCTTCTATTACATACAAAAAACAACGAGGAGTCCTTGTGGCACCTTAGAGACTAACAAATGTATTTGGGCATAAGCTTTCGTGGGCTAAAACCCACTTCATCAGATGCATGGAGTGGAAAATACAGTAGGCAGGTATATATATTACAGCACATGAAAAGATGGGAGTTACCTTACCGAGTGAGGGGTCAGTGCTTCTGTGTCAGAAGTCACTGCAAAAGGAAAGCACAGGTGTTGCGTGTTCACAGCAGCTCACTCGGGGGGAAGGTAACTATAAAAGTAAGTAAAAAAGGGAAGAAGGAGAATTAGGGGAACTACAGACTGGTCAGTCTCACCTCAGTCCCTGGAAAAATCACGGAGCAGGTACTTAAGGAATCCATTTTTAAGCACTTGGAGGAGAGGAAGGAGATCAGGAACAATCAACATGGATTCACCAAGGGCAAGTCATGCCTGACCAACTTGATTGACTTCTATGATGAGATAACTGGCTCTGTGGATATGGGGAAAGTGGTGGATGTGATATACCGTGACTTTAGCAAAGCTTTTGATAGGGTCTCCCACAGTATCCTTGCCAGCAAGTTAAAGAAGTATGGATTGGATGAATGGACTATAAGGTGGATAGAAAGCTGGCTAGATCATCGGGCTCAATGGGTAGTGATCAAGAGCTCAATGTCTATTTGGCAGCAGGTATCAAGGGGAATGCCCCAGGGGTCGTTCCTAGTGCTGGTTTTGTTCAACATCTTCATTAATGACCTGGATGATGGGATGGATTGCACCCTCAGCAGGTTCGTGGTTGACACTAAGCCGGGGAGAGAGCTCAATGTCTATTTGGCAGCAGGTATCAAGGGGAATGCCCCAGGGGTCGTTCCTAGTGCTGGTTTTGTTCAACATCTTCATTAATGACCTGGATGATGGGATGGATTGCACCCTCAGCAGGTTCGTGGTTGACACTAAGCCGGGGAGAGAGGTAGATACACTGGAGAGTAGGGATAGGGTCCAGAGTGACCTATGGAAATGGAGCATTGGGCCAAAGGAAATCTGATGAGGTTCAACAAGGACAAATGCAGAGTCCTGCAGTTAGGACAGAAGAATCCCATGCACTACTACAGGTGGGGACTGACTGGCTAAGCGGCAGTTCTGCAGAAAAGGATCTGGAGATTACAGTGGATGAGAAGCTGGATATGAGTCAGCAGTGTGCCCTTGTTGCCAAGAAGGCCAATGGCATATTGGGCTGCATTAGTAAGAACATTGCCAGCAGATCGAGGGAAGTGATTATTTCCCTCTATTCGGCACTGGTGAAGCCACACCTGGAATATTGTGTCCAGTTTTGGTCCCCCCACTACAGAAGGGATGTGGACAAATTGGAGAGAATCCAGCAGAGGGCAATGAAAATTATTAGGGGGCTGGGGAACATGTCTTATGAGGAGAGGCTGCGGGAACTGGGCTTATTTAGTGTGCAGAAGAGAAGAATGAGGGGGGATTTGATAGCAGCCTTCAACAAGCTGAAGGGGGATTCCAAAGAGGATGGAGCTCGGCTATTTTCAGTGGTGGCAGATGACAGAACAAGAAGCAATGGTCTCAAGTTGCAGTGGGATAGATCTAGCTTCGATATTAGGAAAAACTATTTCCCTAGGAGGGTGGTGAAGCACTGGAATGGGTTACTAGGGAGGTGTGGAATCTCTATCCATAGCGGTTTTTAAGGCCCGGCTTGACAAAGCCCTGGCTGGGATGATTTAGTTGGGGTTGGTCCTGTTTTGAGCAGGGGATTGAACTAGATGACCTCCTGAGGTCTCTTCCAACCCTAATCTATGATATTGTTCTCCAGTTGGAGCTTCTGGGTAGTCTCAGGCGTAGCTCTACATAGTGCATTACATAATGTGTTCAGTGTAGTCAGTGTGTTAAGTGTACATCAGTTCCATTTTGCAGCAACTTTAAAGGTTTTAATGTTTGGTTTTGTTCTTCATTGGAATGAAACCGGAATCTTTGGAACACTTTCAAGAATTCTGTCAAAATGCCTGTTTTCCAATTGAAACCTGAGCTTTTTTTTTTTTTCCCCAGCAGGAAGAGGAAGGGTGTGTGGTTAGGGCACTGACCTGGGATGTGGAAGACCCAGGTTCAAATTGCTGCCTGATTCAGAGTAAAGTTTTTTTTTTCATCCCAGATCATTCTGAGGCAGAACAGAGACATGAACGTGGTTCTTCCACATCCCATTCTAGTGCCCAGACTTTTACTGGCAGGTCTGTCTGTCAGGGGTGTGAGGACACGTGATGTCTGACTGATGTAACTGCATCAGCAAACGTCCCTATTGTTGATGCTGTTACACTGGCAAAGCTGTAAAAAGCAACAGAGAGTCCTGTGGCACCTTTAAGACTAACAGATGTATTGGAGCATAAGCTTTCGTGGGTGAATACGTCTGACGAAGTGGGTATTCACCCACGAAAGCTTATGCTCCAATACATCTGTTAGTCTTAAAGGTGCCACAGGACTCTCTGTTGCTTTTTACAGATCCAGACTAACATGGCTACCCCTCTAATACTGGCAAAGCTGTGCTTTTACCAGCATAGTGTGTTTCGGGCGAAGAGGGCTAAAATAGGCTATACCAGTAAAGGTGCAGATTTGCCAGCATAAGCTAAATCCACGGTAGGAGTGCTTAGTATACTGGCATATCTATACCCATAAAATACTCCTTGCATAGACACGGCCCGAGTGTCTGTCTGTCTTTCTCGGTTTTGATTAAATGAATTTTCATCAGATGTTCTGATCAGCTCATGTGACAGGGCTTTGACCTCTGGTATCCTGATTCCTGTCAGGTGACTGGGGGTGGAGACTACAGGGTCAGTAAATGAGGACCAATCTCTTAGCCGCACTCCTGTGTGTGTCACACCTTTATTACATTACTTAAACTTGGATGTGACAAAACCATGGGTTACTATTGTAAATTCTGCATTGTAGACGAGGCTTGCTGTCTTCCTCCAGACCAGCTATAGATAATTAAAGGCACCATTCTGGGTGCCTTAAAACCCAGGAGCAGTAGTGAATTCAATAGGACCATAAAGCTCTGAACCATTTCAATTAAATATGGGCATGCATTCTTAATAGAAAATGCAGCCACAGTGTCTAACCATTCCACTAATTCCTCTCCCTGCCACTAAGCATCAGTTCCATCTGATGTGGGGAGAGTTTCAAACAGTTCGTTTTTATCTAGATTCCCATCTTTGTCAGACCTTGGGGAAGGTAATCACACTGTGGAATCTGGGCTTGATGACCAGGAGATTTAGGCCTTGGCTACACTTGCAGCTGTACAGCGCTGTGAGGTAAACCTGTCTTCGTACAGCTGAGTAGGGGAAAAGCGCTGCAGTCTGTCCACACTGACAGCTGACAGCGCAGTGGTGTGGCCACACTTGCAACATTTGCAGCTGTGTTGGGAGCGGTGCATTATGGGCAGCTATCCCAGCATTCATGTGGCTGCAACGTGCTTTTCAAAACGGGGGGTGGATTCTGACAGGGAGTGCTGGGGGAGAGAGAGAGTGCTTTTTGGAGCATGTCAGCTCTCTCTTTTGCAAGTTCCGACCTCCCGGCCCCCTGCTCATTCATTTACTCACTCAAAGCAAGCTGCAAACTGTTTGCTTTTCTCTGTGGTACGAGCTTTGAAACCGGCACTTCCGCATTCCTGCAGCCGGTCACAACAATGGAGAGGATTGGCCACTTGACAAGGTGATTAGTACAGCGCTGCAAGCATTTACACTCAGAACCGTGAGTCGTAGCCACTCCGCTGCAGCTGTTATTCCTCTTGGAGATGTGGAGTACCTGCAGCGGTATACCCAGGGAGATGCAGCGGTATACCCAGGGAGATACAGCGCTGTAAGTGCCCTGCCAGTGTGGACGGGGAGTGAGTTACAGCGCTGGGGGAGGCTTTACAGCGCTGTAACTGGCAAGTGTAGCCAAGGCCTTAGAAGTAAAACTCAGCAGCATATGCATGGCACAGCAGTCCAAAATATCCCACCATCTCCCTGAGTGTCTCCACATATACACTGAATGTGAGGCACCCTACATTTGAGGGCTGTTGTGTAGCACAGGCAGTTACCCAGCAGAGCCCTCTGGGTGGGAGGGTGGGTGAATACATGTGCGTACACACATGCGTAAGTGTATATATCCTTGGTTTTGGAAAAAAAGAACAAAATCCTCTAAACTTCCTTTCCTTGAGTATGTCCTTTGCTGTATATGAAATGTACACAGAAAACACAACTAGCACCATTTTGCAGTAATACTTCTCTCCTGGGATTTCTGTATTAAGGGCTGACCTTGCAATCTAGTGTGTAGAACCTCACTAGAAGTGCATGTGGAATACTTGTAAAATCAGGCTACGGTTAGCATGGTTCCTCTTTTTCTTCACACACACAGACACACACACACCAGAAATCACCAGTAGGACCCTAAAGCGCTGCCCTGTGGGGTTTCATGCAAGAGCTCAAATGTCTCACTTAATAATTGTTATCACGGTATGAGGTGAAGGTGGCAGTGTTAAGGCCAGTGATCTGCCAGCAGGCCTATCCGTTCAAGAACAGAAAGGGGACAAACAGTGCCACTATCATCACCACTCTTCAAATCGCTAGCCTCATAACAAAGCACTCCTTTTACAGCAGTGTGGCTGCTGGTGCCATTTGCTCCTCTGCCCTCACCTCCCCAGCAATATACTGCAGGGGTATTTTTAGCATGGGTTTGAATGAATTGTATCCATCCCCCTGTGAATAGCAGCATGCTCCTGGACTTATATGTCTTATTATGGAAATGTTGTCACTGTAGTCTGCGCTCTCACTGCTTCCTGCAATTTTCTTTTGTGTAACTATTTGAGGAGCAGCATTTCAACACCCAGCACACTGTAGTTAATTCCTAGGCAAAAGTATATTTTTCTGTTGATCCTTTTAGAAAAATCCTCAAGCTAGATTCAGCAGTACTGGTGAATATCCTCATTTGTAGGTGGCCCTCTCTCTGCCTACACTGGCTATGCGGGGACAAGAGGTGTAAAGCCAAGGAGAAGTAGCATGACATGTGCTGCCCCCAGATCTCATGGATTTCCAAGTGTAACTCTACATGTTTAATGCTGATATAAGTCCCTCCCTGCTGTGGCTTTTATATTGCATTCACTAGGGTGCAAAAGGGTGGGCATTCAATGACAGAGAGAAAGGGAACCCGCAGAGCAGCATACACAAAGGGTTGATTCTCCATGGGGATGACCCTTGATTTCATTGTGGATCTTGAGGATATCACCAGCATGGGGGAACATGCTTCCACAAGACCAGTAATATTACGCCCAATAGGAAAATAAGTCCCACTTTGTGAATGGGATGTAGCATTTCACATCTGTGACCAGCTTGCATCATGTTGGCCAGAAGCCATTATAGTCTCAAGGCTGCTTTGAGGTCTTATGCAAAATGTCTGGATGCAGTCCAGTTCCTAGTTAACAAGCATCCACATAAGAATCATTCCTGCAGATGACACTACTGAGGACCTTGTCTGGCAAACCTAGCAAGCAATTCAAGACATGGGGAGTGAACTACCCTCTCAGTGCTAGAAGTGGCACTTTGTATAGAGTGTGGGGGAAGCCTGTATGCTACTAGATATTCCATGGCTCTAACAGAGGACAGCTCAAAGGAATCTAGGTACAGGTATTTTAAAAACGTATATCTGAAATTTTTGCTTTGTACTAATTCAAGAGACTCAAGTGTGTGAAATTATTTCAGCAATCATTGATATTCAGAGATGTTGCTTGTATTTGTTGTGAACAAGCTTTTTTACTCCACCAGCTACATAATGGAGTTTACATTTGTAAAATATTAATTAATTTCACAGGTCCCTTGGACACATAAAGGTTATCAGGAGACATAAATGGTATTTGGGAGACTTTAATAACTTCTTTAACTGGTTGTTCTTTTAATTTTACTTCTTAGATATCATTAGAGGCTCATTTCTGACATCCCAAAAGTTGGAAGGAAGGAAACCATCATTTTTATTTAATTTCTTAAAGGTCAAAGGAAATACTGTATTACAGATGTATTTTTCAGAAAAATACAAACAAAACAAACTCCCCCAAAGATCAATTGAAGGGGATATGAGCAGTCCTTGTCTTTGCAGTCATTTTATACCTTTTCTCCCCCCTAAAAACAAATGTTGTCCTTTTAAATAAGCCAGATTGACAGCACTGGAGATAGACATCAATTATTGACAGAAGAGGTGAAACATAGGCTATGGTAGAGTAAGCCTTAATGCTACACACTACAATGTGTTTCATTTCAGATCACCTCTAATGGTGACAGGTCTGTTAACTGAGTTCTTGTCTCTCTGCAGAATGTGCTAATCCCAGGGAGAGCAAAGAACTGTATGAATACCTGAAAGACAAAAGCACTGAAAGCTTTGGAATTCTGTGATATAAAACAATCTGTATTTTGCTGAGGTAACACACTGGTGCATATGTGTTACTAACAGGTTCCCCCTCTGTGCCTGATCTGTAGAAAATTTGAGAGTCTGTCACAGTTCCACTTAAGAACTTTTAGCTGGAGCTACAGCAGCTCATGCTTTTAGCTTTCAAAGTCCTCAGGTCATTCCCCAGTGGTATTGGCCAAGGTTGTGGCTGGCACATAATTTTGACTATTTTGTTTTTTTTTACTGGGGGAGGGATAATTTTGTTTACAGATTTGTTTTTTTTTTTATGAACAAACAGCATGTTCAACAGGAGGGTGAACTTGATTGTGATGATATTAAAGCAGTAGAAGATCAAGTGGAGTGACCCTTTAATCTCCGAAGCAGCACAACTTACAAAACTTCCTTCATTTTCTAATACCAGAGGGAAAAAATTACATCTTTTTAAAACTGAGTTTGTTTAGGGCCAAACTTTGAGATCATTGCTCACCTTGGGTACTTCATCACTCGTCAGGTATTCCCATTGTTTTACTCTGCTCCTGGAGTAAGGTAGTAGTCAGTGAGTCAGTGTAAAAAAGGGTGTCAGGCTCTGGCCCTTTGTCCTTAGTGAGGAAAAACAAGCAAACAAAAAACCCACACATCTGCAAGTGTAACCCACACACCTCCTGGGTGTGGTGTTCTGTCCCATCTTGGGGAGGGGAGGGTGGGAGAGATAAAATGAGTCTGCTCTACAGCCTTGAGCTAAAAGCTAGCAGCTCAATACTGTAGAGGCTCATGCACTAAGCTCCAGAGGTCCCTGGTTCTATCCTGCCTGCCAACAATAAGGGGTCTCAGTGTTACACAAGCTCTGAAATTCCAGTATAGATTGTATTATGAGTGTATAGTCATCAAAAACCCACAAATGTGAGGAATAATGGGTGAATGCACTCCATGAAAAATAAAAATAAGGGGATAAACATTTAAAATGATAAAAGAAAATAGTACCGTTAATTAACCTATGGAACTCATTGCAACCAGACCCTATTAAGACAAGGAACTTAGCAGGACTTGGAAGCAGCAGCATAAATGTCCTAGATTGGGAAAACAGAGGAAATCCTCCCAGCCTGGGGGTAGAGACAGCTCCAAAAATCTGCAGGGAGAAGTGAGATGTCTAGCCATAGCTCTGTATATCTACTCCAACCCAGCCCCCTAGCCCAAGGGTTACTTTTTTATATATTTAACATGATTATAAATGCTGGAGATAAAGCGGGGTTTGGGGGTGGAGGCTGACAGCTCGCGATCCTCCATGTAATAACCTCACAACCCTCTGAGGAGTCCCGACCCTCAGTTTGAGAACCCTTGGCTTATCCCTTTGTAGCCTCTGGATCTGACTGTGCCATCCTCACCCTTCACAGTCCTTCAGCTGGCGGCCTCACTCTCACTGCCTGCCATGCTCCTCTGTCCTTCCCTTCATCCCCTGTATTGTCTCTCCCTAAATGACTTGCAGTCAATCGTGAGACAGATAGAAGTAGACACCAGTGCTCCTGACTCCCAGTTTTCTGTTCTAGCCTTTAGACAACTCTCCATCCTGATTTAGCAGCAAGTTTACATGTGAATATAAGAATGACCATATTGGGTAGAACCAATGGCCCATCTAGCCCAGTATCCTGTCTTCCGACAGTGGCCAATGCCAGATTCTTTAGAGGGAATGCAGAACAGAGCAATTATTGAGTAATCCATTCCCTGTTGTCCAGTCCCAGCATCTGGCAGTCAGAGGTTTAGAGACACCATGAGGTTGCATCCCTGCCTATCCTGGCTAATAGCCATTGATGGACCTATCCTCCATTAACTTCTCTGATTCTTTTTGAACTCAGTTATACTTTTGGTCTTAACAATATCCCCTGGCAGTGAGTTCCACCACATCCTTGTCTATGTGTTTGTTAACCCCCTAAAAGAATTGTAATAGATTGGTGGGGTATGATTAAGGCTGTGAGTCTTTCATGGGGGTCATGGAAGTCACAGATTCCATGACTTTCCGGGACCTCTGTGACTTCTGCAGTGGGCAGTGCGACTGACCCCAAGGCCGTCTGAGCAGTTTGGGCAGCCTCTAAGCCAGCTGCACCTGCCACTGCTGGGGCAGTCTTGGGCCACTGCCCCCCACCTCCACCCCCACCCCAGCAGCAGCACTCTTGGGCAGCCCCATGCACCACCATCCCCAAGCCCAATGGTGGTCCTGGGCTGCACACTGCCCCCCATCCCCCAAGCACCAGCAGCTCTCCCGGGCTGCCATCAGCCCCAGAGCACCCGTGGTGCCCTCGAAGCCCCCCACCAGAGCACCCAAGATTTAGTTAGGGGTATATACTACAAGTCATGGATAGGTCATAGGCCGTGAATTTTTGTTTACTGCCCGTGACCTGTCCATGACTTTTACTAAAAATACCTGTGACTAAATCTTAGCCTTAGGCATGATTTCCCTTTATAAAAGCCATGTTGACTCTTCCCCAACAAACTGTGTTGATCTACGTGTCTGATAATTCTGTTCTTCACTATAGTTTCAACAAATTTGGCTGGTACGAAGTTAGATTGACCTGACTGTAATTGCTAGGATCGCCTCTGGATCCTTTAAAAAAAAATATTGGCATCATGTTAGCTATCCTCCAGTCACCTGGTACAGAAGATGATTTAAGTGATAGGTTACATACCATGGTTAGTAGTTTTGCCCTATGTATCATTCACATTGTCTGTATTGCCCTGAGCCCTGCCTTTCATTCCCTTTTTGCATTTATCTTCAGCAAACTTAGTGTACTTTATATTAGTGTATTTGAATACTTGTCCATTGTGATGTTGGAAAAAAGCTCCCTGCTCACTCATGAAAAAATATTACTTGGTGAAACAAAAGACTACAATCAATCAAGGATCTCGTTACTTTATATATATTCTACCCTATTTGTTTAAGAAACTCAAAAGTTTTGTGTGAGAACAGCTGTAATTTTATCTCTGCAAAAATCATCTGTGAACTGTTTTTTCTCTGGCTTCAGCCCAGGCATATTAATGAGACTGTAATTGGGAGGGACTTTAACGACCTTTTTTGTCAGGTTGATCCTGGCATGAGTTCACTTTTTAGTTTTATTAGGGCTGCTAGTGGCTTGTGATGATCACGGGGCCATGATATAATTGACTTGAGCATCTGGTGGGCCTCTCTGGCACTATGTTAATGCTATTATCATCCTGTCTGATTTTAAAGGGCCAGTTTATTCTTTCTCCTTGAATCTATTCTGGTTAATTATGGTCAATGAGTCTCCTCCAAGGTTCTATTCCAGCCTCCATGATTTTCACTACCTACTTATCTTAAGATATTGTTTTCTGTCAGCAAAACACTAGCAGTATTCGGATATCTTTATCTTTGTAAAGGAAGGGATGTATTACTTATGAAGACTGGGTAAAATTGCTTCAGGCTAAACAAGGTTTCATCCTGATCTTGGCTCAGTCCTTCAGCCAAAATGAACCTATATTCTCCAGATTTGGATTACTTCAGTGTGATGTTATGCAGGGGCATTACCTGGTAATCAGTGAACAGGGAGTTAACTCCAGGTCAGCTTTGCTCATGGTAGTGGGTCACCATCTTGTGAAGTTTTTATACTTAAGTTGAATGGTTTTGTTTTCTTGAGAAGGAGACCTTGTTAACCGAGGACCCTTTACAACCTGCAGTCTCTGACTCAGGATCTACCCCAATCTTTGTAGACAACACTTGGGTTTGTTCCCCAACTTACCCCTTATTCTCCATGGTGCTCTGATCCTGCTTAAGAGTGAGGTCTTTGTGGGTTGCTCCCACCTCAGGCCCCCCTAACTGGGGTATGGTGGGTTCACCTTCCACCCTTTCTTCGGGTTGTTCTTGTGTGGGTGATCCCTGCTCCTTCATCCCCTTTTCCTGCTTTGCTTCTGCCCTGGTATTCTCCACCTGGGTCTCACTTTCTTGGATTGTTGGTATTTGTCTATAGTTTTTGCTTTCCAGCTTCTCCTTTGGCCTGGCCTTTCCTACCTGGGCCCCACTTTTGTGGCTTACTGTTTTTCATTTGGGGTTTTCTTGTATCTCCCCTTCTGGGCTCTGGGTCCCATGCTTAACCCAGTCCTATGCTTAACCTGACTCTGAACATAAGAATGGCCATACTGGGTCAGACCAAAGGTCCATCTAGCCCAATATCCTGTCTTCAGACAGTGGCCAATGCTAGGTGCCCCAGAGGGAACGAACGGAACAGGTAATCATCAAGTGATCCATCCCCAGTCACCCATTCCCAGCATCTGGCAAACAGAGGCTAGGGACACCATCCCTGCCCATCCCAGCTAATAGGCATTGATGGACCTATCCTCCATGAATTTATATAGGTTTTTTTTAACCCTGTTATACTTTTGACCTTCACAACATCCTATGGCAAGGAGTTTCACAGATTGACTGTGCATTGTGTGAAGAAATACTTCCTTTTGTTTGTTTTAAACCTGTTGCTTATTGATTTCATTTGGTGACCTCTAGTTCTGCACTGAAGTTCCTTCCCCAAGGCCTCCCTTCTTCTCCTATGGAATGTTATCATAAAATATATAATTAGAGCCACACAATGGTAAGTATTGCCAAAGATTACTTTCTGCACTGCCATTACTCTTGAAAATGAAAGTTTTAAAGGAATTCTGAAGGGACCAGGTGAGACCTGGAGGAGTTGCACAAGGACCCATCTTCCTACAGAGATGTTAATCTAGTGTTTTCACATCGAAATGCCTATTATGACTTGGCCTTTTTTTGTCTGGGACATGATCAAAATATCTCTACTTCACCTGTGGAAATTGTGCTAGAAATTGTAATGGAAACAATGGCAATGGCACATTTTTCCCCTTGAAAAAAAGACCAGGAATTCTCACCAAAATAACGTGGCTCACTTCATGCCAGTGCATCCATACCAACAATCCTGACAAGGAACGTGACTACAGAACATCCAGTCAAGTTCCATCCTACAGCAATTCCTGCCTAAGCAATAAAGAGCCATTGAAACAGACTGCAAAAAGCAGAAGAAAACATAAAGATGCAGCAGATTCAATTTTTTTTCAGTACTTCAAAACATTGTTATTCATCAACATCGCCAGCCTTGTTATCAGTCATTTTCAGTTGTCCAGAGACAAAGATCTCTTCATCACTGTCTGTGTTTGTCAGGCTCAAGAGTTTGTCTGAAACCCTGCCATGTTTGGAGATTGAATGTTGTGCAGTTGATGTGTGACATTTTTCAATACTATTTCCCCAAAAGACATTACCATGCTTAAGCCTGCTAGAATCCGTGTTCCCAGGCGTCACACTCAAAAAGTTGCCTGTTCTATTGGTAAACTCAAATGACTAATTGTGAGGCAGTTCCTCTGACTTTGGGATCAGAAGGAAAACCATAGGGACCTTCAAAACTAGTTACAAATGAAGGAGGTAGTCACTGAAAACAATGGGTCAAAGTCTGTGTTTTCTTACACTACTTGCAATCACGTTTACAATGGAACCGCAAAGGGGCTGTAGGTTTGCTGGAGCCGAAGCCATGGCTAAAAATGTCAACCAGAGAAGGCTATGAACAAAAGTAGGCCTTGTTAGAATAGTAGCACTAGGTACCAACTAACCACATAAATACATTCTTAAGAGAATGGTACAGGAACACACAAACCCCTTGTAAAATAAGGATGGAGTGACAGGATAATGGATGAAGAGGTTTTGTTTGAACTATTAGGTACAAGGATGGTAACTAATAATATCTGGAATGTTTATGTAACTTGTTTGTATCAGTGTATAAAAAGAGTAATAGAAGTGACAGAATTGTATTAGCCTAGGGAACAACACTATGTTGATGGACTTGATATCTTGTCACTTGTCTTGGCATACATCTGTTAGTGTACTTGTAAACCACTATATGAGGCCCTTTTGGTAACAATAAACCTGGCTGAGCCTATGCCACTGAGCCAAGCCTGTGCTCTTTCTTTATGATTAACACTGAAGTCTGTTGAATCAACAATCTATACCAGTGCAGAAACACTGGAGCTCCAGGAACAGCATGATAGGATCAGGGCAAGATATGACCCAGTGTGCAGGTGGTTGGTAAGAGGGAGGGAAAGTACATATATAAAAGAACTGGTCAAAATTTTTTCATCAAAGCATTTTTGACGGGGGGGGGGGGGGGGGGGGACGGGGAAGGTTTTTCATCCAAAGCAAACATTGTTACAGAAAATTTTCATCTTGGTTGATTTTTTTGTTTTCTATTGAAAAAATGGAAACCAAAATCTGAATTCATGGAGAATTTAGAAAATATTTTGACATTTTCTGTGAAAAACAATTGTAACTTTTCAACCAGATCTAGTATATAAACTGTTGGAAAGTAGCTTGGACAGAAAATGTAACTTTTCTGTATAATGCTGTAGTCCCCTGTGGGCTGTAAAAATTTGGTCCAATTTTGGTAGTTGGGTTTAGTGTTCAGGTAGTGACTGGTGTTGGTGGCCTGTGATATTCAGGAGATCCGACTAGCTCATATGGCTGTCCCTTTTGGCCTTAAACTATATGACTCTATAAATACAGTTGCACCTAGAGATCATGTTCAGCTGATTATCGATGATGACACCCATGGGTTTTTCAGGGTCGCTTCTTTGAAGAATAGAGTACACCATCCCGTTAAGTATGGACTGCATTCTTTGTTCCCAGATTTTGACCTTACATATTGTTTGCTTCTGCCTAGTTTACAAGCAATCCTGACCGCTCTATCAGTGACCTTTTGTCTTCATTATTTACCACTCCCCATGTTTTTATGTCATTTACAAACTTTAACAGTGATAATTTTATGTTCTTTCAGGTCATTTATTAGAATGTTAAACAGAGTAGGGCCAAGAATGGATCCCCTAGGACTCAACTAGAAACACACCCATTTGATGATTCCCTGTTGGTAATTACATTTGAGACCTGTCAGTTAGCCAGCTTTTAATCCATTTAATTGGTGCCATATTGATTTTGTATCATTCCAGTTTTTCAATCAGAATTTGGGTAGTAGCAAATCACAGAAATCTAAGTATATTACATCAACACTATTACCTTTATCAACCAGATTTGTCATTAATTATCTCATTGTTTCCTTTTGGTTCTCCTGTTTGTTGTATCCATCTGTCATCTATTATACTAAGATGTAAATCCTTCAGGGCAAGCACTGACTTTGTGTTTATACAATGCCTAGCACTATGGGAACCTGCACCGTTATCAAAGCCTGTATGTGCTACCATAAAAGAAATAATAAAGGGTAATAAAACTGTAATAATCTGGGTAGTCAAGTGCCTTTTATTCTGTCTCGGCATGTATGTGAGGAACTGAGATACAGAAATTTTTGCATATAGCAAGTCAGCAGCAGAATTGGGAACAAAACACAGATGCCATTTGCTTTGAACACTAGGCAACACTGTTTTTCAATATTACATAAATTGTTTACACGGGAGGGATTTTTGAATTAATTACAAGAAAATGTCTGACTGCAGCAGCTGTGTCTCTCTCTCTGTGCATGCTGCCTGCAAGACTGTCTCATAAGAGACAGACTGAAAAATGGAGGGTGTATTTCTGCACTCTTTCATTTGTGGATTATGATTCTGTAAGAAGTGGCTCAGTCTTTGTACTCCCTTGTCAGACGAGATCAATTTTTGAGTTTCTAAAGGTTTGAAATTTGTCTCCTGAGGTCTTAGTCCTGTAATCCTCATCAGTGTTCAGTGAGCAATTTGCAGTGAATAATTTACCTCACTAATTGAGCTTCCTTTTTTGTCCATGAAATATCCATGAGTAGCTTGTAATTTTCTTACTACTTATTGGATATTGAAATGATCTCTTTGGAATTACTTGCCACATGTTCAGTGAGATTTTTCTTTATGGTTCGATAACAAATCATCCAATACAAGTACCTGGTAGTAGAAATCTGATCTGTTGCTCAGTTACAATTGGTCATATTGTATAGTTTCTACTGCTTGATTGGATATGTATAAACTCAGTATATCCTATTTCAGCTTCCAATGAAATTAATGAAAAGACTGCCTTTGACTTCAGAAGGAGTTGGATCCACCATATCACGATGAGGGAAGTTTAAGGGAGGCAGGGAGGATTTGGGTCTGTCAAGGAGAAATAGCAGATAGGCAGGATTAGGGAGCTTTTGAAAACTTTCTTCTTTTCCTTTCTAGGCCTGGTAAGATGTAGGCAATTTTAAAATTGTTCTGCCTGGGAGAAGAAATGTACATAGTATTTAATTTTCTCTTGTTGCATTGGCACACAATAATTGCATTTATGGTCCTAAATGTGAAGGATGTTTGTTTGCGTCATTCAGCTCTCCGTTAATGGGGTTTTAGGAACACGGTCTCATTACTGTTTGACGATAAACTGCCTCCCATCCTCTCTAAAATACACTATTTCTGTTGTGAACACTTGTGTGAGAGCTTAACATTTGCTTTCTGTGAGTATTTGGATGTGGAAAACTTGATTACTTAAATGCTGGCAGCATAGGAACACAAACATGGGAAGAGCTGAAGCCAAATCTTTACTAAATTCAAACAAATTTAATGGTATATTTATTTATTTGCAGTTTTCACCCTGACCTATTTTTGATGCATGGAAAACTTCAGTGGGACCTTTGTGTCAAAACTTACAAGAATACATAAAGGGATAAAATGGTCAAGGTTTCATGGTATAAATGGGAGTGCATATTAGTACAGCTGGCTTTCAGCCAGCTTGACGGACAAACTTTTGGACCAGTTGGCGAACTGTGCTTTGAACTTGACTGTGAAAACTGGGTTTAACCAAGTGGAGTTGAAAATAAATCTATTCTGTATTGTTATCATAAACACTACTGAAGTACTATTGTCATAAGTGCAACAGACAAATGTTTATCGTCCTATATATTTGCTGGCCTATGCTAAGTAAAGTAAAATGCTATTTTGTCCATTTCCCCATGCATTTGTGTGCACACATCCTAAAACACATCATCACAAATATCACTAAGAAATGTAAGCCTGATATTTATTTACATTACACTAATGCCTCTTTGCACCACTCTGCCAGTCAAAAGAGCTTTTAAATTGGGTTTAGTGAATATAAAGTGAGGGACACTTAGATGGTCTGTTGGGATATGCTCTCTGGGACAATGACTGGCATCTGTGTTAATTATTTGTACAATCGGATACTGATCCTTGATTGGGGTTCCTAGGCAATACTGTTTTAAAAATAATAAATAATCTAGGATAGAGTTTGAAGATCACTAACGTTGTGCCATATACTGGATGAGTTGACTAATTCTAGGCCTGTCAGTTTGACATTGATCCCCGTTAAAATGAAGGAGAAGCACAGGACTCAATTAAAAAAGGATTAAAGGAGGGTAATATCAATCCATATAGGTTTACGGAAAATAGATCCTCTCTAACCTGATATCTTTTTTGGGTGACATTCCAAGTTTGATTGATAAAGGTAATAGTGTTGATATAATAGACCGAGACTTCTGTAAGACATTTGACTTGATACCACACAACATTTGGATTATAAAGCCAACATGATATTAAATTAACATAGTACACATTAAATGGATTAAAAACTGGGTAATCGATAGGTCTCAAAATGTAATTGCTAAAGGAGACTCATCAGAGACCGGGTGTGTTTCTAGTAGAGATCAGCAGGGATCAGTTCTTGGCCCTATGCAATGTTAATTTTTTCTAATCAATGACCTGGAAGAAAACAAAATCATCACTGAAAGTTTGCAGATGGCACAAAGATTCGGGGAGTGGTAAATAATGAAGAGGACAGACCACTGATAGAGCAGTCTGGATCATTTGAGAAGTTGGGCACCAGCAAACAATATGCAATTTAATACAGCTAAATGTAAATGTGTACATCTAGGAACAAAGAATGCAGCCCATGTTTACAGGATGGGCAACTCTATCCTGGGAAGCAGTGACTCTGAAAAAGACTTGGGGGTCCTGGTGGTTAATTTTCTAAACTTGAGCTCCCAGTGTGACTCTGTGGCCAAAAGGGCTAATGTGATTCTTGGATATATGAACAGTGGAATCTCAAGTAGGAGAGGAAAAAGTTGTTTTACTTCTGTATTTGACACTGGTGCAACCACTGCAGGAATACTGTGTCCAGTTCTGGTGTCCATATTTCAAGAAGGACATTGATAAATTGGAGAGGGTTCAGAGAAGAGCCATGGAATGATTAAAGGATTGGAACATGTGTCTTATAGTGATAGATTGAAGTTGCTCAAGCTATTTAGCTTAACAAAGAGAAGGTTAAGCTAGGTTTTCTGAACCCATAGCTCTTGGTAACTTTACTCTTTGCGAGGTGGTGTCAGGAAATAAATCAGTGGAGGCACAGCATGTCGGTCTGATATTTGGTTGGTCTAAATAACACAAACGAGTGTTTTTACTTTAAGCCTTTAGTTTATTAGTCTTTAGCACCCCCCAAAGAGTGCTTTTACTTTACTTTATATAGTCTCAAGTACGTACACACATCTGCAACAGATTAGTGTAACACCCCAAAAATCAATAATTACCAAAGTATGGAGTGGTCTTCAAGAGGTACAATGACAGCCTTCTGATGGCCAGCCTTCCGTCTGCTGTTGGGGATGCTAAGATGTGTCCAACTAGCTCAATTTCCCCACCACCACTTTTACCTTTGTTAGTATAACAATAATATGTCAATCAAAAAAATAAAACCTGCTAAGCAAGCAATTTTAAAGGTTAAGCAAGAAGTTTCCAAGCCATTAGTTGTACAAATATGTTTTTGCAAAGTTTTCAGTGTTGTAGATCCAGACAAATAAACACCAGAAATCAGATGTAGATAGACTTCCCATCTTTCAAAGCTGCATACTTCAGCAGTTTGAAAAAAGAAACACAGAATGGCATAAGATCATGCTCAATTCTCATGGTCACCCTCTCCCCCCTCCTGGCCTGCTAGCAGTGGCGGATTAATGATTTTGTCGCCCGTAGACCCTGAAATAACTGCCGCCCTCGACCCCATATGAACTTGTTTTAGTTTTTTTACAGATTCGTTTGAACTAAAATGAATCTAAATATCATTAAAATAATTGAACATTTACAAGTTTTATTATAAATAAAATTACAAGTACAGCGGACCCTCGCTTGAACGCGCGTCTTTATAGCGCAATTTTGCTTATAGCGTGGGACCGTGCATGGATCCAAAACCCCGTGTTCAAGCGGGGATCCGGTGCAGTTTAGGATTCTCGCGAGTATGTTTACTAAATGGCGTCGCGCCGTCATTGGTGGTTTCAATACGCGCTATGATTGGTAGAATCGCGGCATCACAAATGCCACAATTACAAAAATGCTGCTATTATAAATTTGCCGCCCCTGCAAATTTGCCACCCTAGGCCTAGTTCTTGTCGGCCTAGGCGATAATACGCCGCTGCCTGCTAGTTATGCTCAGGCTGCTACAAAGCCTTACTAGCTTAGCTGATTTTCACAATAAGCAAAATAATTGATATTCCAATTACTGGCAGGGGTCTGGGAATGTTGCTAGTCTGTCAAAATCTCCCCTTACAAAGGGGAGACTTGATCAGAGTGTACTGACATAGGCAACAAAAATTTCATAATGGGCTCTTCAATCTAGCCGAGAAAGGAATAACTCATTCTAGTGGCTGAAGTTTGAAGCTAGACAAGTTCAGACTGGGAATAAGGTGCACATTTTTAACAGACAGGGTTAAATCTCAATTTAGCAGGGGTCATGGTGAATTCTCCATCACTGACAATTTTTAAATCAAGATTGGGTGTATTTCTAAAATATATGTTCCAGGAATTATTTTGGGGGAAGTTCTGTGGCCTATGCTATACAGGAGGTCAGAGTAGACACTCACAATGGTCTCTTCTGGCCTTGAAATCTCTGAATTGGAGAAGGGAAATTCAAGGAAGCATTTGTAGATGGTGCACTCAATTATTTAGAAATGAAAGGATGCTGGGAGCTAGAACTAAATAGGGTGAATGGTGAGTTTTTATGAGGATAGTAATACATTCTTAATTCATAAATAATTGTAAAGTGTTTTGAGAGCCACTGATGAGAAGGTATAGAAGAGCAATGTTACTCATACCCATGATAGGTGTCTTATCACAGCAAACAAAGACTGAATGTGTACAGAGACTGAAACAATCTCAAACCAGCCTTAGAAATAGTTTCTTCAAGCAAGGGTTGAGACATATTGCCAGGGCAGTGTTGGGAAGGTTTCGCTGCTCCCTTCTGTGCTATATTGATTCTGGTGACAAAGAAAAGAACTTACTCTCCATCTCATATCTTTTATGAACATTAAATTCATAAGAATATATTTTTAAAACCCTCATTAATAGATGTATAGGCTATTCATACACACCCAGCAAATACAGATACACATTCTTAAGGTTTATGGGGTTATTCTTATTTGCATGAAATAAAAATAATTTCTCAGGCTAAAGGTAGTAAAATTGCTGAATAAATGGCATGATCCCATAAAGATTGGCATTTTGTATTAAGCTGTATGAGTGAAGAGATTGGCAGGAGAATAGATGCAACCCATGGCATTTCCAAGCACCAACACACATAAAACATCCCTTCTGCTCAGTTAATCACATTCTGCTACATGAAAATATTATCCTTCCAAGATAGGATTGTGAATAACAGATTACAAGAAGAATGTTTAAGATATTTTTCTACAGATTTAAATAAAAAAACATGTAATAGTGAGAGAATACTTAGTGCAATAATAGTTAACAAAGAAAATGGAGAGAATATGAATGTATTGGCTATAGAACACATTTAAATGTATTCAGATTAACAGTGCCAAATGAAATTCATTATGCAGTTACAGAGAATGGTGTTTTCTGGTCCTAAAAATCTATGAAAATTCACTTTAAATTGATTAAGGTAAGGAGCGAAGTAGTTTAGGGATAGTTAAATATTTTGGAAAACTCATGGATAGAACCAGAGTATTAAAAAGAGGCCATCAGAGTACCTATCTTTAAGAAAGGGAAATAGAGAAATACAGGGGCTCCATTAGTCCCACTGGCTTCAGTAGGAATTACAGATAGGCAGTCTGTTTAATTAGGCCCAAAGAAATTATGTACCAATAAATTTAATTTCAATACCTGTTCATGGAGCAGACACATTTTAGCATATTGAGTAAAATGAGGTACAGAAGCTGGTAATATACAATATAGATTTGAAACTAATATGACCTAGACTAAACCAACTGAGCTTTAATGAATAGCATGCTCTGGGGCCCAATCTTACCTGCCTTGTGCACTAAAATTCCCACTCAAGGCAATGGGAATTTGAGTGAACAAGGCATATAGGACTCACCCCTCTGTGAATAAAAGCATTTGATTTGTTCCCACATGACATACTCATGGAAACTAATGAAATTTGGATGAGACATATGCAAAATTAAATCAAATTCCTGAGTGTTAATAGAAATTAACAGTTCAGTGTTAACATGGCAGCTGATGTCAAGTGTAATTCTTCAAGGATTTGTTCTGGATCTTATATTCCCATTTTCCAGCAATGACTTAGATAACTTTTGTGGGTTGCTATGAAGCTGGAAGGGATTGCAAATACCCTAAACAACTGGAATATAATCCAATAAAAATTTGATCCATAGGAGAAATGGGATGAAAATAACATTATATTTACAGGGACAATAGATCTGCTGAACTATTTGTTATAAACAATTTACTTGTCAGATTCTGGCCTCACGTCTGTTCAAATAATATTCCTAAACCAATATTTTCCCCAAAATTTGTTTCCTATTCATAATTGTTTGGCTGATGATATTAATGAACATATTTGAGAATATGCAGTTTTTGAAAACTTTGAAACATTTGTTAAATGGCTTTTTAACAACATTTATTGTATATACAAAAGGCATGAAGGTGAAGAATAAAATTGTAACCAGCACTCATTTAGCATGTCCTTCATGACTAACTTTTGGTTGCAACACTAGTGGGTAGTACATATTCTAGTAAATTCTTTTCACCACTGCACAACATCATGTTTTTCTATTCCTTTGTCTTGAATACAAAATCAAACCTTTCATTTATCTGTCATGCTGGCACCAAGTAACTGAGTATGTGTGCTTTCCCATTTTTGTCTGTTGTGGCCAGATCCTTGTCTCACTTAATGATCTTCAGCTGCTGTGTAGTCCCTCATCCCGTGTGCAAAAAACATACACACTCTTATACGTAATCCATATTCATGGATTAATAACCACTGGACTTAGTTTTATGTTATGCTATCATTCTCCTTATTTATTAATTTGGCCCCTTAATGATGATTGCATATCCACTTGTCCTCATTATATTAAACTCAAGCAGGACTCTGTAAGTAGGAACAGCTGTCTTATGTAGTCCCACTGTCCCACGCACAACAGTATTACCTATCTGCCTAGGACATTCACTGAATTGATTCTCTCTCGCACTTTCCTACAACCTAACACCACTTATCAGTAATTGACATATGTATAGACCCCAAGCAGGGAAGGACACAGCCAGCTATCAGCTGTGTTGGGGGGGATCATGTATCCCAACAAAAACAATGAGGACTAACAAATTAATTTAGGCATAAGCTTTCGTGGGCTAGAACCCACTTCATCAGATGCATGGAGTGGAAAATACAGGAGCAGGTATAAATACATGAAAAGATTGGAGTTGCCTTACCAAGTGTGAGGTCAGTCTAACGAGACAATTCAATTAATAGTAAGATACCAAGGGAGGAAAAATAACTTTTGTAGTGATAATGAGAGTGGCCCATTTCAAACAGATGACAAGAAGGTGTGAGTAACAGTAGGGGGAAATTAGTATGGGGGAAATTAGGTTTAGGTTTTGTAATGACCCAACCACTCCCAGTCTTTATTCAGGCCTAATTTGCTGATATCCAGTTGCAAATTAATTCCAGTTCTGCAGTTTCACATTGGAGTCTGTTTTTGATTTTTTTTTATTGAAGCATTGCCACTTTTAGGTCTGTTATTGAGTGACCAGGGAGACTGAAGTGTTCTCCTACTGGTTTTTGAATGTTATAATTCCTGATGTCAGATCTGTGTCCATTTATTCTTTTGCATAGAGACTGTCCGGTTTGGTCAATGTACACGGCAGAGGGACATTGTTGGCACATAATGGCATACATCACATTAATAGATGTGCAGGTGAACGAGCCAGCAATGCCAATTCCAAGTTATGGGGCGCCTTTTAACATACCCTATCTCTTAATGTACCCTTCTTTAGCACCCACCCATCATATTTCCACTGGCAGTTACAGTCTCTGCATCTCCTATTTTAAGTAAAAACTTGAAACGAATCTTATGGAATCATGATCAGCACCTCCTTAATAAAGCAGCGGCAAAGTTATCAGACCCATACTGTATATATTCCCAACTTTTAAATACCCATTTTTTCTTTATAAGTCAGAATGGCATTATTTATCTGTGCTATCTCTTTTTGAAATAACAGCTTGGCTTTTTCTCTTTCTCTAACACCGAGAATAGCAATAAAGAAGAAGTGATACCCCATCAGGTTCTGTGCAGAATACTTTCAAAATATGATGCTAAGATAAGGAATAAACAACTCATGCTATCTATCATTCACTTTCTGACTTTTTAAAAATTATTAATCTGTACAGGAAGCCTGCATATTTGTCTTTTAAATTTTATCCACTTGCTTTTGTTGAATATTCTCGCCCTGAATTCATAATTGTCTTTTAGAGACCAGGCATTGCCATTGATTTCAATGAGTAGAGCAATATAAGAACCAAGAAACTCCTATACCTCTGTAGTTTTGATTTTTCTGGGAAGGAGAAGAGAGAAATTGATGTGCCCTCACATGGTATAAAATCTCATTCACTGATATTCCCTTAGGAAGAATTTGGGTTGAATTTCTTTTTTCTTGTTGTTGAACTCTTGCTCAGGGATCTGTTCAGGAAGCTATCCTTTGCTTTTATCTCCTCCAGCTTAAGCTATTGTATTGCTCTGCCTGCCAAATAGATGGATTGCCAGACTTCAGCTTGTGCAAATGTCTCCTGCAAGGGTATTATACCATGCAAAGAATGATCACATATCCTCTCTCCTGGCATCTTTCATTGCTTAGGCATAAAAAAGGGATAGCTTTTCGGATTGTCCTGTTGATCCGTGAGTCCCTTCCTAACCCAGTGTTCCGTAGGCATTTCAGACACCAATTTAAAGACCCACTGATGCCTTCTGGAAAACTCTTTAGAGACAAATTTGCTGATATAGCACTTGACTTCTTCATTTTGTAGTTGATTTTTTTTTTTTTAACAAAGCTATTCTGCTACTCCAGGAGAAAAGCTGAGTGATGATCGGGTGATACTTGGAAGTGAGACAAGAGGATTTTAATTTGTTAATCTTCCTCTGTACTTCACAAAATACAACTGATCACCTTCAATTTTAGACTTCAAAATATTTCCCATTTTTATTGCCAATGAAGGTCACAGAGGCCAAAACATACGTTTTTTAATTCAGCTGCAGTCAGCAAGTTTATAGAACAAATATAGAAGTTGAAGGTACTTTGATGCTTAAATCTGAAGTTGTAAATTACTGTCAGGCACGGCCTCCAATAATCAGGCTTAGTGGTTGGAACGTGGGTCACAGGTAGATGTAGGGTTGGGCCTCAGCCAAGGGTAGTCCTGGGATCAAGATCTGGGGGCAGACTGGGGGTCAAAACTGAGATCAGCGTCCGTAGATAAACTGGAATCAGAAGGTTAGCCAGAGTCCAGGTGCAGGCCAGAGGTCAAAGCCAAGTGGTCAGAGTCCAAAGGCAATCCAAGTTGATACAGAATCTCAAGTCCAGATACACGCCAAATGTCGAAACCAGATAGTCTGAGAGTTTAGGGGGGGATCCTGAGGTGGAGGCAAGGCCAGAGCGGGTTGGTGACAACACTAGCTTGAGGCCAGTCCAGGGCCAAGACAGGGCTCTGGCAAGGCTGGGGCAGGAACAGGTTGGGAGTTGCTGGAGTCTGGTGCACTGTAAGGCAGCAGGAAGGTTTTTGGCTGGGTAGTGCTGTTGCTCAGACTGATCTGTGATAGGCTGCTGCTTTCCGCCTGAGGGCTGACTCACTGTAGGCTCTGTTGAGTGCTGACTCATCACAGCACCAGAGCAAGCAGCCTTGATTGGCTGTGAGTTTGCCTCTCAATTACATGACTAGGAACTGACTAGTCTGTTTTCTTGTACAAACTGAGTGACATGTAAAAGAGTAAATAAACAGCATAAATAGTGTAAAGCAAATTTTATGAACTTTCTGTGGTAATTAGTCTGAGGTGCTGTTAGTGACCCAGATAAAGGAATTTAGGTTTGAAAAGAGAATAGGAAGGGAGGTTTATTTTACTTGGCTGTAAAGTGGGAGCCACATACATTGACTAATGAAATTAAAATAAATATTGAACAGATATCTTAATTATTGATCATAATTGAGGAGAGATCCATGGGCAACATTACTATTGACATTTCCAGACTGCTGAGTGATTAACTTTGCAACCTTAATGTTTCTCTAATTATTTTTTTGTATGCAATTCTATATGAAAATATTCAGCATTGATATATGTGCATAGGGTAAGTGCATTATGTGTTATTTTTGTGGGGGGAGTACAAAAGTGTCTTGTAAATGCCAATTCCCTCAGCCTTAGTAGGACTTTAAAAATGATCAGATATTTTTACAGGTAGTAAGAATCTCTTCAGTTACACTAGCTAAGATGAAAACGTACAAGGGACATAAACCATGTTTCAGAACTTAGACCAGCTGGTTACTGCCTAGTGTTAAGAAGAAACTTCCCCATAGAAAATTATTCAATAATTTTCTGTGGCTGGAGTTACGCACCTTCCTGTGGTAAGCAGCTCATTTGGTCTGATTCAGTACCCTTTAGACCCTTCAGTACCCTTCAGACCCTTCATGTTTACCTGGCTATGTTGTTTTTTTTAGGATGCCTGTTACTGTAGTGCATGCGTGTGGTATTCAATTTGACTTAGTGATGTGTTTACTAGATTCTGTCACAGGTTCTACTTCTAAACTCTCCCAGGTTCAGCAGCTTTTATTTTACCCCTCCATCTTGTTCTTGTAGTAATGAGTTGTCTTCAGCCATTGAGGAAAGGCTTTTGCAAATGGAGTCCTGAAACATTCTTTGAAAATGGTTACATTTAGCCTTTTTTCCCCCCTCTAGGAGGTCATCCTACAGTCAAGCTCCCTTGATGGAGAATGCCTTACCTCTGGCTTAAGAACTTCACTCTGGGATCTATCAGCTATCTTATCCCACAGGAGCATAGCTATGTCAGTGGGTTGTGAATGAGAAGGTGATAACTGGGACCCACTCTCTAAGGGTTAGATTAAAGATTAAGACAAGGGTCTTGATTTGGCACCAGAAGTGAAGTGAGAGCCAGTGGAAAGAGCAGAGCACCAACATGATGTGTTTTCTTGCTGGAGGCAGACTGCTTTGTTCTGTAACAGTCGGAGTGGTTCTGTATCATCTTCACTTCTAGCCCCACATACGAGCGTTATAATAATGATGTTGTCTACATTGAGTATTGAAGTCACTTTAGGGGACTGTATCACCATGCTGGGCAGCATTAACGTTAGTTCCTCTAAAGAACCTATGGCGTCTTTTCAATATTTCTAACCCTCAGAGTGATTGTTACATCATATAGATATTCAGCTGACAGGCTGGCACTAAATCCCAGCTGTGGAACTAAAGTAGGAGGCCACCCAGCATGGGCACTCATTCTCTCCCTCTGTTAGCAAGGCCCAAGGAGAAGGCAATTTAGCTTGACTTCCTTTGTTCCCTCCTGTGTGGCTTAAGAACTTTACTCTGGGATCTATAAAGCCCCATCAACTAAAACATAGACACTGGGAACTATAAGATTACAACAATGATAGAATTAAAGAATTCTACAAATGTTATACTGAAATAGGCTGCAACAGATTTTAGTAGCTGCTATAGGTACCCGATTTTGTCACCATTCCATTCTCTTTAAGAAGAGAAAAGAGAAAGTTGAAATGTATGAGGAACTGGCTGCAAATTGAGGCTGAAGGCAAGTAAAAGAAAGCAGGAAGAAAGATTGCAGTGAGACAGAGGAAGATGTGATTGAATAGTTCAAAGACATAAATATTAGTGTAGGTAAAAGCCCTGAGATTGGCTTGTCATCATTGGTGGGGCCATTTTTGTTTGTTATACATGTGTATTGAATTACCATTGAATTATGGCTGGGTATTTGTGAAAATGCTCATGAATCTCAGAAGGTTCAGCAATCATAGCACAAATTATTTTTGTCAAAAAATTCATTACAAAAGTGCATGATTTATTGCTCATTGTTCACTAGATTCCTTTACAAATCTCTGAGTCATTCAGACAAGGAACATACAAAAATACCATGTTAAATTCATATATTTTAAGGCCTGCATTCCTTATGCATAACTTTACATTTGTCTGCATTAAAATGCCTTACTGTATGTTTGAATGGACCCAGATTACCAAGTAATCTAGATCTATCTGTAGGATTACCTTGTCCTCATCGTTTTTACCATTGTGCCAATCTTTACCATATGCAAATTTGATCAACAGTATTTTTTTCTATTTATTTTCAGATCCCTGATGACAATGGTGAATACCATCTGTCGTACTACCAATCTCTGTAAAATCCACTAGAAAACTTCCCATTCAGTGATGATTCCCCATTGACTATTTATTGAGATCTGTCAGTGAGCCAGTTCTTAATACATATAATGTGTGCTTTATTGATACTATATAGTTCTATTGTTTAATCAGAATGTCATGTGGTACTAAGTCAAGTGCCCTACAAAAGTCTATTACATCTGCCTTTATCAATCAAGACTGTGGTCAAAGAATGAAATCAGGTGGTTCTGATTAGATCTATGTTCCATAATACCATATTGACTAGCATTAATTATATTCCTAGCCTTTAATGCTTTATTAATCGTATCCTGTATCAGCTTTTGCATTATTTTGCCTGGGATTGATGTTAGGCTAACAGGTATATAGTTACCTGGGTCATCCTGCTTGCCCTTCTTGAATATTGACACAACATTAGCACTCTTCCAGTCTTCTGGAATTTCGTTAGTATTACAAGATTTATTAAAAATTAATATCCGCAGGCCAGAGCTCTCCTCAGCTAGCTCTTTTAGGACTCTTGGATGCAAATTATCCAGACCTACTGATTTAAAAATGTTTATTCCTGATAGATGTCATTTAACATCCTCTTTTGTTACTAATAGAGTGGAAAGTACTTCATCCTGTTTCTTTCCAAACACAGAACAGAAATATTTATTGAACACCTTGGCCTTTTCAGCATCATTATTAATAGTTTTACAATCTCCTCCTAGGAGTGGTGACTAGATGACTAACCTACAAATAAGTAACAGATATTCAGTGAACAGTTTTCAAATAACAAGTACACTGAAAATTAATAATGGGGGCATTTTAGTCCAGAGACAGCAAATAAACAGAGATATAGAAATTGAAAAGATAGTTAATATTTATCTTATATTGCATATAAGGAAGAGGGGATATGAAAAAATATAGAAAATCTGAGTGGTATTGAGAATGTAGATCAGGAACATCTACTCAGCAATTCTCATAATAAAAGAGTAAGTAAACTCAATAAAATTAACAGGCAATTTTAAAATTAATAAACTTTTCCCTGCAATGCATAACTAACTTGTGAAACTCATTGTCACAAGTATCACTGGGACTAAAATCTTAGCAGAATTCAAAAAAGGCTTGGAAATTTATATACTCATCTCCAATTTATATCTACAAAATATGTAAATTTACAGTGAAGAGATTAAAAAGATACAAAAGCAGGAATTTTTGAAGGGATTATAACTCTTTATGCTTCAGGGTATAAGCCAACCTCTAGTCCATGGTAGGGAAAAAATTGAGGGTACGTTCTGTTACTGCAGGATTCTCTGCATCTTCCTTTGAAGAAGTTGATACTGGTTTCTGTCAGAGACAAGACAATGGACTAGATTCTATTCTATTCTAGTTAGGTTTTTTTTATACTGAACTCATCATTGTTGTATCTGATTGCTTTCCAGTATTGCATTAAGCAACATGACTACTCATCTGTTGTGAGTTGGTGTTTGTTTTCTCATTGTCTGCTCATGGAGAGAAGCATGTGCAGTGGAGTGTCTTGTTTTGGTAACAAAACCAAAAAAAACACCTGTTGCCATGTGTTTGTTAGAGAAAGCAAAGTCAAAAAAATGTGCCTTGCACTGGGAGTAGAAAGTGGTGAGGTTTGTGATAATCCTTGTTCTTGGGGGAGTTCATTCCACATTATCTGACCACACTGGAGAAAATTCTGTCTCCCACACAGATGAACTTTACTCTTACTATTGATAGTTCCATTGTGCCAGAGGAGTGTAGTTATCTATCACAGTCTTTTAGATGCCCAGGGTATAAAGTGCTTTGAAGATAAGGACTGAGACCTTGAAGCTAATTAGAAATTCTGTGGGAAGCCAGTATAGACAATGGACAGCTATGATGTGTTTGTAGAAATCTGTGTTGGTGAAGCGTTCTGAACTAGTTGGAGTGTCTTGGGGTGCTGAAGGCTTCATGCACATCTATATTGCATTGCTGCAATCCAGTCAACAGGTGATGAAGGCATGAATAACAGAGGCTCTAGAATGGGATGGAGTTTCCTAGTTAAGTGGCGATGGTAGAAGTCATTATTCATGGATGCTGCTATGTGAGAGCTCAGCATCAGTGAGGAATCCAAGATTACTCTGAGATAATGGTGGGTGTGTATCTTCAACCAATGGAGGCTGCACCATGTCTGCAGACTCTTCAAAATCCTTACCTCTGTTCATCAGCATCATCTCTCTCTTGCTTATGTTCAGCTTCAGCCAGCTGTCCTTCCAAGCACGGGGCCATTTTGGTGGTAGTGGTATGGAACAATGGTATGATTTCTTATGGCAGTTTTTATGTTCAGAACTGCTTGGTGAATAATTACAAATTAACTTGCAAAATCAAGATGGGTTCTCAGGCCATTCTCCAAACTGAAAAGGTGCTAAATGTTATAAACATAATAAACATTCATAATGAGTAGTTTGACTTTCTATTGATAGAACCATGCTATTAGATATGAGAGATCTTTGAAAAGTGGAAATAGAGAAGGGATTTGGCAGATAAGGGGTAGTAATGTGGTATATGGGATGGCATATATATGATCCATGTTCCAGATTAGGCAAAATTAATTAGGCAGATTTGCCCTCTTCAGAATGTACTGCCTTGTTTTTATCTCACTTGCTAGAACAGAGCTAGAGAGCAATGTGAAAGACATGACTCCATCCACTGTATTGTTTCCCCATGTTAGGAGACCATTTCTAAAAGAATTCAGCTTGAATGGTTGTGCCAGACAGCATGGCTGCTAACAGTGTCAGGGTAAGAATTGTAGTAGACTAGAGGCAGGCTATTTTCAGCAGAAGGTCCTTGAGCCTGAAGGCTGTCAACTCCATGTGTCTGAGAGAGCCTGAATCTCAGGACACAGTGCCAATGTTATGTATTTAGTCAGGTTTTTGCCTGAGGGGTATTGTTAGGGAATGGGATTAAGAATGAATATTTAGGTTTGGAGGCAGGAGGGAGAAGTGTCTATAATTTACTGGCTACTATAGCTGTGGAACTGATTAAGATTTAAATTTGTACATGTATGCAGGGTTGAATACTTTGTAAAAAAATTTTTTTAAATCAAATACATAAGAGCACATTATCCAGAGCTTTGCTGGGAACAGGACTGAGGTTGAGTTGCCATCCTCAATATATTTTTTTCTTCTCCCACTTTAGCACTTCCCTCTTCACTGCCTCACAGAGCTAAAAATATGAATAGAAGTTTATGGCCCAGAGTGATTTCTTCTTACTGGGGCTACTGTTCTTTCCTCTATCTCTTGAATCAGTGGAACTAGCAATTACAGTAAATCTTATGGACTGTAAATCTCCACAATCAAGTAAAACTGAAAAGGAAGTAGTATCTCTTTATTTGTCCAACATGGCCACCACACAATACATGGCAAATAGCCTCCTGTAAAAAATGCCAGGGGATGCCCTCACCCAATAATAACAGACCAATGAGTCCAGGGGAGAAGCAAGGGAGATTTCTTCCCTATCACTGCCTCGGGTCAATAGTGGGGATATTTCTATACAGTGATGAGGTAGTCAAGTGTGTATCACTAACCTCTTCTGAACAGAAACAGAACTATTCAACCTTGTGTTTTAAGCCCTATGCTGTTAACTGTTAAGGGAAAGTCTTCTTTAACCTAAGCGGTAAATGCCATGTGATTCCCCCCTCCTCCCACTATAGCCATCCACCCAGTCTTTATTCAGGCCTAATTTGGTGGTGTCCAGTTTGCAAATTAATTCCAGTTTTGCAGTTTCTCATTGAAATCTGTTTTTGAAGTTTTTGTTGTTGAAGAATTGCCACTTTTAACTCTGTTCTTGAGTGTCCAGGGAGACTGAAGTGCTCTCCTACTGATTCTTGAATGTTACAATTCTTGATGTCTGATTTGTGTCGTCGATTTTTTTGCATAGAGACTGTCCAGTTTGGCCAATGTACATGGCAGAGGGGCATTGCTGACACATGATGGCATATATCATATTGATAGATGTGCAGGTGAACAAGCCCCTGATGGTGTGGCTGATGTGGTTAGGTCCTATGAAGGTGTCCCTTGAATAGATATACGGACAGAGTTGGCAATGGGGTTTGTTGCAGGGATTGGTTCCTGGGTTAGTGTTTTTGTTATGTGGTCAGGATAGGTTGTAGATCCTTGATGATGTGCTGGAAAGGTTTTAGTTGGGGGCTGTAGGTGATGGCTGGGGGTGTTCTGTTACTTTCTTTGTTGGGCCTGTCCTGTAGTAGGTGAGTTCTGAGTACCCTTCTGGCTCTGTCAATCTGTTTCTTCACTTCACCAGGTGGGTATTGTAGTTTTAAGAATGCTTGATAGAGATCCTGTAGGTGTTTGTCTGTCTGATGGATTGGAGCAAATGTGGTTGTATCTTAGAGCTTGGCTGTAGATAATGGATTATGTACTGTGGTCTAGATGAAAGCTGGAGGCATGTAGGTAAGTATAGCGGTCAGTTGGTTTCTGGTATAGGGTGGTGTTTATGTGACCATCACTTATTTCCTTATTTGCTTACCTTCAAGTCAGTGGCACTGTTATGGGTACCTGCATGGCCCCACAGTATGCCAATATCTTTATGGCTGACTTAGAACAACACTTCCTCAGCTCTCGTCCCCTAGTGCCCCTACTCTACTTGTGCTACATTGATGACATCTTCATCATCTGGACCCATGGGAAGGAGGCCATGGGGTGTCACAAAGGCAGTTTTCCCTCTATTTTCAGGTGCCATTTTGGGTATCATCAGATTAGATATCAAATCAAAGCTAATAAAATATTTTTAGCGTGACATTTTTTCTACGGTGTCTGCTTATGATGGAAAGTGGGGTAGCTATCTTGAATTGCATGTGAATTAAGTTTCCTATAGACAACACATATCCTCAAGTCTCCATTGGACTTTTTCACAGTTTCAGTTTCAGATACTCAAGGTGATGTAAATTGGGAGGGATAGCTCAGTGGTTTGAGAATTGGCCTGCTAAACCCAGGGTTGTGAGCTCAATCATTGAGGGGGCCACTTAGGGATCTGGGGCAAAATCACTACTTGGTCCTGCTAGTGAAGTCAGGGGGCTGGAATCGATGACCTTTCAAGGTCCCTTCCAGTTCTAGGAGATAGGATATTTCCATTAATTTATAAAAAAAAATTTAAATCAGGCCATCATCCAGCATGTGGTTTAGTTCCTCTTTCACGTTGACCTGATATGCCAGGGGAATACAACGTTGGGGCTGTCTCACATGAATACTCTCTAGTCTAGTTTAAGCACAATCTGATTTTGCACCCAATTATATCCCCATAGCTCTAAATTATTTTTGGTGAACCCACTAGCTATCATAAGAGCAGCTGTTCTAAATGTTCTTTTCATTGCCTTTCATTGCTGCTTCTGTCAAGACAACCCCTAGCTCTTTTACCTGCTTGGCTGCTTTACAGCTCTTGATCCCTGCCCCTGTGAGAGTCTTTTGGACACCAGCTACATTGGACACTGTCCCCATGGTCTGATTTTTTTCACTTCCTGGTCAGCCCCTATGATAAATGAAGGGGAGGGGGAGATCCCTGTTGTGGACGCCCAGCCAGCCAGTAGCTATAAAATCCCTCTTAGTAGCTGTTCTCTAATTGCTCTACCTGTAAAGGGTTTAAAAGTCTCACTGCTATGCATAGGAAGTGAGTGGGTACCTGGCCAAAAGAGCAAATGGGAAGGCTAGAACTTTTTAAAATTGAAACAAGACTCCCCTTTTGTTTGTCTGTGGTTGTTCTCCCGGAGAGAGGGGACAGGGCAGAGTCAGGCCTCATCTACACTGTGGGGAGGGGGAGAGGATCGATCTAAGATACGCAACTTCAGCTACGAGAATAGTGTACCTGATGTTGACGTATCTTAGATCGACTTAGAATCACTTACTTCGCATTCTTGCGGTGTGGGATCGACAGCTGCAGCTCCTCTGTCGACTTTGCTTCTGCCTCTCACCGAGCTGGAGTTCAGCAGTCGATGGAAGAGCGATCAGGGATTGAGTTATCGCATCTACACTACACGTGATAAATCGATCCCCGATAGATCGATCGCTACCCGCTGATCCAGTGGGTAGTATAGTCTTATCCTTATACTGTGATAAACTTGGGGCCAGATATGAAAAATCATCGGTATCATGCCTAGAAACTACTTATTTGAAACCCCAGATATGTAAGTATATCAGGAAATGTCTAGAAAGACGCGATTAGGTTTTCTCTTTTTATTTCTTTATGGCTTGTGGACTCCTCTATGCTAACCCCAGATGCTTTTGTTTTGCTTGTAACCTTTAAGCTGGACCTCAAGAGAGCTATTCTTGATGCTTAATCCTTGTAGTGTTTTATTTTAAATCTAGCAAAAGCCTAAATTCCCAGATATATTTTCTTCCTTTTTGTATTAATAAAATTTACCTTTTGAAAGAACAGAATTGGATTTTTGTGTCTTAAGAGGTTTGTGCACATGTTGTTAATTAGCTGGTACATCCTAGATGGGAAGCCCAAAATTGTAATCGAGGCAGGGGAGATTGTAGCCAAATGGGTGGAGGTGGCGGAGAAGAAGAAAGCTAGTAGCAGTTGGTGGGAATACCAGAAGGGGCAACCCGAGATGATACCCCACCATCGGAGTCAGCCCAAGGCCCCACATCACAAGGAGGAGCCCTCCACACAGCCAGGGAAATCCCAGATGCCCTCTCGTCCTACCACCCTACACTCCAACCACCCACCTCACCCCAGCACACAGTCAGCTGGGCGATGCTTTAAATGGGGCATGTAAAGGCCAACTGCCCCAAGAGCACCAGCCAACTGCAACTCATCACCCCGGGGTCCCACCGAGAGCCTTCAGGCCTAGATGCCTTGCAAGTACCCTCAGAGCAAAGGGAAACTGTGAATGTGGGCGGGAGGAAGATTACCGCATGGCGAGAGACTGGAGCACAGGTGTCAGCTATACACCAATCCCTGGTGGACCCCAAATTCATCGACCTGGAGGCCCAAGTGATGGTGCAACCCTTTAAGGCCAACTCTTTAACTTGCCTACAGCCAAAATGCCTGCATATGCATCCGAAGAAGTGGGCAGTAGCCCACAAAAGCTTATGCTCTAATAAATTTGTTAGTCTCTAAGGTGCCACAAGTACTCCTTTTCTGTACCTTGAAACCATATGATGTCACTCCTAGGGGTTCTAGGACATTTTGGGGTTCCTGGTCCCCAGATGCTTGCAAACAGGTAGGGATATAGTATTGCTAACAGAATGCAGGCAGCAATATCCGTTAAAGTGGAGGTGTCTTGGCATTTAGCCACCAATGCCATGAGGCGGTGTGCCTCAGTTTCCCCTTCTACACAGCAGCATGGGCCTGTTATGCTTTTGCTGCTTTTTACAGGTATGGGCTGTAAAGTAACATGCTGGTGGGGCTGTCTTGTCACCATCCCCAGCACGTATAACAGCTTCTTCCACGAACTAGGTATGTCCCACATCTTTAAAGGGTTTACCACTAGTGTGAATTCTTTTATTTTATCCCATAGATGAATTAGCTAAAGACACAAGGTTAACAGCAAATCTACGGTGGACAGGCTTCGTTCACTCAATTTGACTCGTTTAGCATCTATTGCATTTTCCCAGTTCTCTGTGCCCTCTGGTAGACACTCTGATGCAGATTCTTCTGCCTCTTTGGGGAAGACTTCTAGTTTGGGCATGTGCTTGGGTCTTTGGCCAGGAAAGGGTGTACTACAACCATGCTTGCCCTCGGCCCCTCCCTCTGGAGTTTCTCTGGGCTGGGCCCCACTCCCTTGTGAAGTTCCTCCCATGCAGAGATTCCCCCCCAAACCCCCGTCTTGGAGAGAGAGTTTTATCTCTTGCAAGTGTAGCAAGAACAACATCTTTCCCTGGGGTGCTCTGGACCCCTTTGGGCACCCCACTTTCTGTTTCCAATGGGTCAGCTGGATGGACCCCCTCATCCCGGAGACCTGACCCCCAGGTTTCCCTTAAAACCTGATCCACAGGAGAGGGGGCTGGCATTTTGAATGTAGACTTTTCACCCTCCTCCTGTGAAAGCCCCTCCCTACAAAAGGTGGGTGGACTCTCTGGCCCCCCCTGACCTTCCATCTGGGCTTCTCTCTTTGGGCTCCCCTCTGGGTCCGACACTTTTGTGTCCCCCAAAGGGGAAGGTGATCCTGCCCCAGCTGTGGACTCACAGCTACCAGCTACGACAGACCTCTCACTGGCCAGCAAAATCCCCCCCCTTTCACTCGGGTTGGGCTGGCACCCAGCTATAGAGTCCTTGGGGCCTGTTCCCACCTCAGCGGTCCCCAGGACCCCAACTTCCACCTTTGGGACATACGCCTCTGTGCACCCCAGGGCAGGCCCGGCCCCCTGCTGACCTGCAACTTCCTGGCAGTCAGCAGCTGTGGTGGCCTCCTCGCTACAAGGTGGTACATCCCCCTCCCCCGGGGAGATGATTACGGGACAGGAGCTCACTGTGACGGGTTGGATCACAGAAACCCGCTTGGGAGCTGCCACCTAATGTGCAAAGACTACCTCTGCTCTTATTTTCCCTGCCAGCTCAGGACTCCAGCACCCTGTCTTGCTGAGCCAGACACTCCCGTCTGGCTCCAGACCAGACCCAGGGTCTGAATCACTTGTCCCAAAGCTGCAAGTTTACCTGAAAACAGCTCACAGTAGTGTGCTTGTCTTTAGCACTCAGATGCTCAACTCCCAATGGGGTCTAAACCCAGATAAATCCGTTTTACCCTGTATAAAGCTTATGCAGGGCAAACTCATAAATTGTTCGCCCTCTATAACACTGATAGAGAGATATGCACAGTTGTTTGCTCCCTCAGGTATTAATACATTGAGTAAATTACTAAGTACGAAGTGATTTTATTAAATAGAGACAGTAGGATTTAAGTGGTTCAAAGCAGTAACAGACAGAACAAAGTAAGTCACCAAGCCAAATAAAATAAAATGCGCAAATCTATGTCTAATCAAACTAAATACAGATAATCTCACCCTCAGAGATGTTTCAGTAAGTTTTTCTCAGACTGGACACCTTCCAGGCCTGGGCACAATTCTTTCCCCTGGTACAGCTCTTGTTGCAGCTCAGGTGATAGCTAGGGGATTCTTCATGATGGATCCTCTCTCACCTTGTTCTCTTCCACCCCTTTATATATCTTTTGCATAAGGCGGGAACCCTTTGTCCCTCTGGGTTTCCACCCACCCTTACTGGAAAAGCACCAGGTTAAAGATGGATTCCAGTTCAGGTGACATGATCACATGTCACTGCAAGACTTCATTACCCACTTGCCAGCACACACACATACAGGAAGACTCACAGGTAAATACAGCCATCTGCAGACAATGGGAGTCATCAAGATTCCAAACCATCCTTAATGGCCCACACTTTACATAATTACAATAGGCCCTCAGAGTTATGTTTTATATTTCTAGTTTTATATACAAAAGTGGTACATTTCTACAAATAGGATGATCACACTCAGTAGATTATGAGCTTTGTAATGATACCTTACAAGAGATCTTTTGCATGAAGCATATCCCAGTTACATTATATTCACTTATATTTTTATAAAACCATATAGACTGCACAACGTCACAATGACTATTATCCCATTCCATGCTGCTGGGAGAAGACTTAGCCAACCATGTGAGGCTAACAAAAAGGGTGGGGATGGTCATCCGCAGCCAGGCTAAACAGGCTTCCACACCTAAGCCCATTCCTGAGCCTCCTACAAGAACCCAGTCTGTGTCCCCTGATACCACAGGCCCAGGGACCCAGCCAGAGGTGGTGGAACCAGACTCCAGACCAAAGTCTATGGCCGCAGTTGTAAATCCAGTTCCTGGGACCCAGCCAGAACCAGCCCAAGGATCGGAACTGCCGGAACAGTCAGCACCAGAGCTCATCCTTGCAACCCCACCAGAGTCAGGGGAGCCAGCACCAAAGGGCGCCACAGAGCCTGCACCAGCAGCAGCTAAACCGGCACAAGAATCTCAACCGGAGCCTGACATACAACCTAGTGCACCAGTGGAGAGCGGTTCACAATCAATGGAAACACCCCCATCACCTGCATCGCTTCAAGTGGGACCAAGCCCAAGTCCACAACCCAGCGAGGAACTAATGTCTCCAGCATCAGGGAGCAGATCCAGGCAGAGTAGGAAGCAGATAAAATCCTCAAGGGAGCTTGGACGGTGGCACGGAGCAACCCACCGCCTCTCAGCTCTTCCAATAGGTCCAGGTTTGTTGTAGAAGGAGGACTCTTATACAAGGAAACTCTTTCTGGTGGGCACAAGGAGGACTGGCATCCTCAGAGACAGTTGGTGGTTCCAATTAAGTATAGAAAAAAGCTCTTGAGCTTAGCCCATGATCACCCTAGTGGCCACGCCGGGGTGAACAGGACCAAAGACCATCTGGGGAAGTCATTCTACTGGGAGGGAATAGGTAAGGATGTTTTTACCTATGTCCGATCTTGTGAGGTGTGCCAGAAGGTGGGAAAGCCCCAAGACCAGGTCAAGGCCCCTCTCCAGCCATTCCCATAATTGGGGTTCCATTTCAGCATGTAGCTGTGGATATTCTGGGTACTTTCCCTAAGAAGACACCCAGAGGAAAGCTGTACATACTGACCTTCATGGATTTTTCCACCCGATGGCCAGAAGCAGTAGCTCTCAGCAACATCAGGGCTAAAAGTGTGAGCCAGGCATTGGCAGACATTTTTGCCAGGGTAGGTTGGCCCTCAGACATCCTTACAGATTCGGGAACTAACTTCCTGGCAGGGACCATGAAATGTCTTTGGGAAGCTCATGGGGTGAACCACTTGGTTGCCACCCCTTACCACCATCAAACGAATGGCTTAGTGGAGAAGTTTAATGGGACTTTGGGGGCCATGATACGTAAATTCGTGAATTAGCACTCCAATGATTGGGACCTAGTGTTGCAGCAGTTTCTCTTTGCCTACAGGGCTGTACCACATACCAGTTTGGGGTTTTCACCCTTTGAACTTCTTTATGGCCACAAAATTAAGGGGTCATTACAGTTGGTGAAGCAGCAATGAGCAGGAGTTACATCTTCTCCAGGAACTAACACTTTGGACTTTGTAACCATCTTGCAAAACACTCTCAAAGACTCCTAGCCCTTGCTCGAGAAAACCTACAGGATGCTCAACAAGAGCAAAAGGCCTGGTATGATAAACATTCTAGAGAGCATTCCTTCAGAGTAGATGACCAAGTCATGGTCCTGAAAGCGCTACAGACCCATAAGATGGAAGCTTTGTGGGAGGGGACATTTATGGTCCGAGATTGTCTGGGAGATGTTAACTACCTCATATCGTTCCCAGACCCTACCCTAAAACCTAAAGTATATCATGTTCATTCTCTAAAGCCCTTTTATTCCCAAGAGATCAAGGTTCTCCAGTTTACAGCCCAGGAGAGAGACAGCGCTGAATGGCCTGAAGGAGTCTACTATGAAGGAAAAAGCAACAGTGGCGTAGAAGAGGTGAGCCTTTCCATGACCCTTGGGCGAAAGCAGTGACAGCAAATCCAGGAGCTGTGCACCAGCTTTGCACCAATGTTTTCAACCACTCAAGGATGGACAGAATGGGTGTACCACTCCATTGACACAGATGATGCTTGCCCAGTTAGAGCCCAACCCTACTTGATGGCTCCGCAAGCCAAAACTGCAATAGAAAGGGAGATCAAGGACATGTTACAGATGGATATAATCCGCCCCTCTGAAAGTTCATAGGCCACTCCTGTGGTTCTGGTTCCCAAACCAAATGTGGAAATCTGCTTTTGCGTGGACTACCGTAAACTAAATGCTGTAACTCGCCCAGAGAACTATCCAGTGCCATGCACAGATGAGCTATTGGAGAAACTGGGACATGCCCAGTTTATCTCCACCTTAGACTTAACCAAGGGGTACTGGCAAGTGCCTTTAGATGACCCAGCTAAGGAAAGATCAGCCTTCATCACCCATGTAGGGCTGTATGAATTTAATGTGCTCCCTTTCGGATTGTGAAATGCTTTTGCCACCTTCCAGAGACTGGTAGATAACCTTCTGGCTGGATCTGGGGAATTTGCAGTCGCCTACCTTGACAATGTGGCCATAGTCTCAGATTCATGGGCAGAACACCTGGAACACCTCCAAGCTGTCTTCCAGCCCATAAGGGAGGCAGGATTAACCGTTAAGGCTAAACAATGTCAAATAGGCCTAAACAGGGTAACGTACCTGGGACACCAGGTGGGTCAAGGAACTATTAATCCCCTACCCTCTAAAGTAAAAGCTATAAGTGTTTGTATAACTGCCTGTAAGATCCAGAATTCACACCGGGAAGCTGCTGGTAAATGGCTTTGGCATGCCAGAGAACAACCCCTTAAACCCTTCAAGTATTCCCAGATTCCAGTTTCATCTTCACCACCGTAAATTTCTTCTCAAGCAAAAGTGACTTTGGCATCATGAACCCACTGGCACCAGTTGCAATATCGGCTTATAGAAATTAAAGGGTTTATTGGAGCACTGCAAATAAGTTCAGTACCATAGGCAGGACTGACCTTCCCAATAATCTCCCCAGATCAGTTACAGCAACATACTAATATTAAAAAAAAAAAAATTAAGAATAAGATAAAGATACAGCACCATCTACTGGTGGGAGATGCTGTGTGTACAGATCTTTACAATTTAAAAGAGCGTTCCTGACTCCAAGTTTTTGCAGTGACCACTAGGAAATGCTTTCTTTTATTATAAATCTTAAAACAAAATAAAAAGCTCTAACTTGTATCTGAATTGGTTCACTGAACATATTACTGTGATAAAAATCCATAAGCAAGAATTTGTGTGTGTCAGTCACTCTTGATAATTGAACCTTTACGGTCATGTTCATTGACAATTATATCTTGTTTACATGCATACCATGCTGTCCATGGGGATATTGCAGAAAGTGACCTTTCTGTGTGAAGATGAGATATTCCTCTTTACCAAAAGAGCTGAGATGGAAAATAACAGTAATGATGAAGTGGATAAGACTGGAAAGTTGATCCAATAAAAGATATTCCCTCACACACCTTGTCTCTCTAATATCCTGAGACCGACACGGCTACAACTACATTGCATACATGGGAAAAAAAGCAACTGATATCATGGGACAATAAGCAATGCTATACAGAGAGTTTGCATCTGCAATGGTTTTGTGTTTACTGACCTTATTTTTAAGAGGAAGATCTGTAGAACTACCGTATATAATCGATCATAAGCCGGTTCGTTTATAAGCAGATTCCCCTCCCCCCCCTCCAAGATGGATAAGTAAAAATGGAAATTTTTTATAACCCGTTCATAAGCCGATCCTATAATTCAGGGGTCAGCAAACTTTGGCTCTCGGGCCATCAGGATAAGCTGCTGGTGATCCAAGATAGTTTGTTTACCTTGAGCGTTCACAGGCATGGAGGTAAACCTAAGTAAACAAAGTGTCCCTGGTCATAAGGGACTGTTGGCAACTCTATTCTCTAGTTCTCTGCTTAATCCAGTAGGTGAAATTCTGGCCCCACTACAT
This sequence comes from Chrysemys picta bellii, assembly GCF_011386835.1. Classification (NCBI taxonomy): domain Eukaryota; kingdom Metazoa; phylum Chordata; order Testudines; family Emydidae; genus Chrysemys; species Chrysemys picta. Next base: position 27,399,947 of record NC_088793.1, read on the forward strand.
CAATGGCAAAACTCCAATAAATTCAATAGGGCCAGGATTTCAGTCTTGGCCCTGGTCTACACTGGAGGGGGGATCGATCTAAGTTATTCAACTTCAGCTATGTGAATAACATAGCTGAAGTCAACGTATTTAGATCGACTTACCATGGTGTCTTCACTGCAGTGAGTCGACTGCTGCTTCTCCCCCGTCAACTCCACCTGCGCCTCTCGCAGCACTGGAGTACAGGAGTCGACAGGAGAGCGCTCGGGGGTCAATTTATCGCGTCTAGACTAGATGCCATAAATCGATCCCCGCTGGATCGATTGCTGCCCGCTGATCCAGCAGGTAGTGTAGATATACCCTTGGAGTCTGGTGTCTCTCTGCCCAACCCGCAGTCGTCAGCTCACACTACAGCAGGGGAGATGCTAGGGGCCTGTAAGGGTGAGGGGTGGTAGGGTATTCTGGGCTTTCTATGATCAGAGGAGATGAGTGACCATATTTATTCACATATAACTAGAGCTAGGCAAAATTTTTACATTGAATAGAAAGTTTGCTGAAAAGTGCATTTTTCAAGGCTCCAAAACTATTTGTGAATTCAGGTAGAATTTGGTAAATAGTTTCAGCTGAAAAAAAATGATTTTTTTAAAATGTCAAAATGAAACATTTTCTAAACAAAATATTGACATTTTGTTTAGGAAATTTAAACATTTTGTTTTGGAAATGTTTTGTGTCAACATTAGAAAGATTTCATTCAACCAAATAATTTTGTGGCGGGGCGGGGCGTTGTTTTGTTGAGGAAAATAAAAATCTGTAGCTTCTAAAAAATTTTTTTTGTATTTTTTTGCTTCAGCCAATGAAACGAAAAGTCAGTTATTCTCTCAGCTCTCTCTCCCACCTTTTGGTTAGGGAACATTTTTGCTGTAACTACTAACTCCAAATTCCAAATGTATTTTTCTGGGATACGTCTCTCTCACAATTCCCGTTATCTATCAAATTTGAGATCTAAAGTAAAAAGATCACAAAATGAAAAATATAATCCATTCCTGCCCATATCCCTGCCTCACCCCTACAAAAGGAAAAAAAGAAAAACCATGCTGAGCCAGGCAGAGTGAATGCATACTCTGCCTTTTTATTATTTATTATTATTAATTAATTTCATACTCAACTCTATTTGATTAATAGGTATATTTTTAAGTACTTGTGAGATTATATATTTTAACTTTTATAGCATCTTTCTTATGATCTCAGTGCCTTACAAACATTAACTAAGATTCACAACGTCCCTGCAAGGTGGTTAATTATCATTACCATCGGGTCAGTGGAGACGTACAGACTAAATCACTTGCCAAAGTCACACAGTGAGTTCATAACAGACCTGGGAAGAGAATCTAAGAGTCCATGCTCCTTGTACTCATCTCTAACTGCTAAATAATAATATGTTCCTAGGTATTCTGAGTGTAGGGGAAAACACAATGCTTATCCACTGTTGTCCCTCATTTCTGGCACAATGGCATGAGTGACATGGAACTTGTCATCCTTCACTTTCAATTTCCTGGTTTTCATTACTTTAGGACAGACACTGAAAGACTTACTGACACTTGAAAAATGGGACTAGAAAGCACATCTATGATCCTTGGTGTTGCTGTCTGTGAGAAGGATGTTGGAAATTGAAAAGAATTTTTTCATATACTAGTACCTGTGTTTGTTTTTGACAATCAGGAATCTCTCGAGTCACACTAAGAAAGCTGCCTCAGGAGTTCCTGCTGTGAAAAGGAACATCAACTCCAGCTCTCCACTACACAGGCCAATACATATGAGTGGCATTGCTTAAGAGGTATGCTTTGGGGCAAGTATTATGGCAATAGCAGTGTTGTCACAGTGTAGTCTCAACTTCTGACATAAACAGATATCAGTATGGGGTCTTGCTAATTATTGACAAATCCTTATCAAATTATCCATGTTAATTAAAAACTGCTGCTACTGGTTTCTCAGGATTGGTGTGGCCCTGTCTTATAGTGGAACACTGGAAGAAGAGCCCTGGGAGACTTGCCATTGACTTTACTGAGGTCAGGATTTCAACCCTTGGTTCTACTTAAACAAAAGCGGCTGTATTTAAACAATATGTGGGGGGAGGAATTGCAAGCACTTTGGAGTACAGAATTATAATTCAGAATGATCTTGACAATTTGGAGAATTGGTCTGAAATCAACAAAAGGAAATTCCATAAAGACAAATGCAAAGTACTACATTTAGGGAAGAAAAATCAAATGCACAACTCCAAAATTGGGAATAACAGGCGAGCCAGCAGCATTGCAGAAAAAGATCTGAGGGGTTATAGAAGGTCACAAATTGAATGAGCCGTCAATGCTGCTGCAAAAAAAACCCAAATGTCATTCAGGGATGTATTAACAGGAGTCTTGTATGTAAAACACAGGAGGTAATTGTTCTGCTCTATTCAGCACTAATGAGGCCTCTGCTTGAGTACTGTATCCAGTTTTGGGCACCACACTTTAAGAAAGATGTGGGTAACTTGGAGAGAATCCAGAGGAAAACAACGAAAATAAGAGGTTTGAGGAATCCTGTGAGGAAAGGTTGAAAAAATCACACATGTTCAGCCTAGAGATGAGAGGGCTGTGAAGGGATTTGATAACAATCTTCAACTATTTTAAGGGCTGTTATAAAGAGGATGGTGATCAATAGTTCTCCATGTCCACTGAAGGTAGGACAAGAAGTAATCAGATTAATCTGCAGCAAGGGAGATTTATGTTAAATAGAATGAAAAGCTTTCTAGCTATAAGGATAGTTAAGCATTGGAACAGGTTACCTAAGGAGGTTGTAGAATCCCTGTCCCTGGAGGCTTTTAAGAATAGGTTAGACAAACACTAGTCAGGAATGGCATAGGTATACCTAATTCTAATATACCTAATTCTGCCTCAGTGTGTGTGTGTGGGGGGGGGGGGACTAAATGACCTGTTGAGGTCCCTTCTAGCCATAAATTTATATGATTCTAAGATTGAGGCCAGGATATCATAGCAGCACTCTTCTGATACCAACATCGTTTTCCTCAGAAATTAAACTTTCTTATACAAAATTGTCCACTTCTAACAATTGCAAAGACACCTTTCTTCATATGAACCTAGGTATTGTTGCCTCATTAAGTCCCTTGACAGAAGCCAGAGCTCAAAGAGGTTAGAGCTGCCTTATCAGCTCATTGGAGCAGTGTTAACTCTGGAACCAAGCAGGAAGAATTTAAATGATAGCACTGTTAACTACAGCTCGTCAAAATAGATTTTTGTTTTTGCCAAAAATTTAAAAAAATGAAAATCTTCAACTACCTCTACTGTTAACTATTTCACTGCTGATTGTTTTAGCAGAAACTTCCATCAAGCTTCAGTCTCTGGGGAGATTATTTGATCATACCCTAAATCTGGGTTTGAGTGCCACTTCTATCCTCCACACTCTCTCCCCTGACAAAGACAACTACCCCTGACTTTGAGATACTTTTGCTGGGCGTTCAGCTTGCTCAGTTATCGGTGGATTCTTATATGCTCTGGTGATAAACATCGTATAAGAACCTATATAGAATAAAATAGTGCCTGTGTCTTTCAGATAAATGGGAGCTCTTTAAAATATTCCTTTCAGGGATTTTTTTAGCTTTTTTATTAGTCTGTGATGCAAAATGACATGTTTCCAAACAATTACACATATTGGGTACTTCGTATTCTTTGGGAGCAGTCATTTTTATTATTGAAATAAAGCATTCGGCTGTGGAAACTTGGCTTCGTCATTGCAATATTAATTGTCTGAAAGGTACATCCTGTTCACTTTGATGGAAAGCTGCTGTTGTGAGGTCCTCAGATAGTATCAGAGAATGGCTCCAACTTCCCCTTCTCAGCTGGATCTCCTGAGATGTCTTTGTTGGAACTTGACATTTTCCCACTGTCAAAAAATTGGAAAGTAATGCGGTTAATTTCATTTCCAAACATCCCTTTGATAGGCTGGGACAGTGAGCATGGGGAATCTGATTATTTGTACTAAGTAAATATATTGTAGTGGAAGTTTCAAGGATTGTTCTCTATACTATCAGGAATTCTAAATGCGGGCTACAGCATATGATTTGCATGTTGTCAAGCCTACAGATTGGGCCATGTTTTCAGACGTGCTCCTACTCAGAAATGGGAAATAGTGGGTATACATCAGTATTCTAGACTTGGGTGCAGAGCACAGGCAACAGTCCAACATGGCTAATACATAGTGTGTAACCCCTATTCAGCCTGCCCACAAGACAGAAACCAAAGTAGGTGAAGAAAGAAAAGAGCTCAAACTACTAGTCTTTAGAGTTCTGAGACAGTCACAATTTGTGATCTCTTTGCATGATAATGTGTAAGCCCAGGGGCCTGGGAGCCTGAGAGAAAAGGGAGCACAGGGCCACTCCATGTTGCTGAAATGGAGAAGAGCAGCATGGAGCTGCTTAAGAACTGCAGATAGGCAGGAGCTCCTCTGGTGAGGAAGCTCTCTGCTGGCACCTGTTGGAGAGCAAGGAGAGTTGGCTGAATGGGCCATGCCTTATTTGCATGTGTTTTATAGGATGGGTTAGGGCATTTTGTTTATAACTCAGTTTAATTTTGTGTTTGGGGGAAACAAAATGCATTTGACCTTGTTGGGAAATACAAGGGCAAGGGACTGACATTGAATGTTCCTAGAGTTACCTTGACTGTGACTGTTGTCTGGCACAGTTGGGTAAGGGAGCCTGGAGAAAGCTAAAGGAAAGAAAAAGGAGGAACTCCCCCCCCCCGCGTTATCTGGTGCTGTGCCTCTCTAGGGGTGAGGACTGTCAAGGTACTAGGTACCACTGATTTCCTTTCCCCGCATGAGCTGAGTCTGCAGAACGGTGGATAATGCAGATAGATGTGGTTGCGGCAGCAGCAGCTTATCTGAGGCAACAGATGATGCACAGCAGTGGGGGCACCTATGAGCAGGGTGGACAGTGCACAGTGGTGGCAGAGCTAGGCAGCTTGGGCTGAAGCTGCTTTGGAGAGCAGCTGCTTACACAAGGGGCTCTGGTGCAGGCCTCCCTACCCAGGAATTAAAATTGAAATCACTGCAGCTGGGTCAGGTAGTAGAACTCCCAGAGCAGCCCAGGCAGCACCAACCTGCTAGAATTTTTGGCCTTCTCCAACACAGGGCAACTCACCATGAGTGGGGAGGAGGGAAGTGTTCAGAACACATCAGCCACTCACAATGTTCAAAAGAGGATTGAGGTTGGGGTTACTGTTAAGACATCCTGGGTGTGGGAGCCATACAACATACGATTTGTTAATTGCTGATTTTCCCAAACTCATTCTGCTGTCCTCTCCCATCCCGTTAAAGTTCCCATTGTTGTAACCGCCTCATTCAGTGCTTGCAAGTGGGAAAGTATTGGTTCACCCAGAGTGATGCATATAATTTCCTAGGTTTCTGGGTGGGGGCTTGAGCTGGTGTCAAGTTTTTTAAGAAAACCCCTAGACAATTGAACCCAGCCCTTTTTTGCTGCTGTTAATAACTAGCAGAAGGGTTATACATATATGTGCAGCATGAGTACATTTGAGTAAGCAGGTGATGCTATGAAGTGTTTGTGATAGTCTCTCTAACCCTAATGCTGAATGTCTATGTTCTGTTCACTGACTTACTAACAACATATGTATATTTTCAGGGACATCTTTGAAATTACAGTGCAGGGTTATTTCTGTTCATCAACATGGGTGCACTTTGTCTACATTGCATTGTTAATGTATATCTTTTTTGTAATGTTCAGTAAGAACCCCTAATTGGATAGTTTTCCTCCCCAAACTTGCTGTTAGCTCCTTCTCCATCCATATTGTCTCCATTTTCCCATCTACACGCTCACTCTTGGCTGGCCCTTGCTCACTCTGTCTTCCCCCTGCACCTACTGTGGCCATCTTTCTACAGTGCAAAACTCACCAATGGTGCCAGTTCTCTCAACTTGAAAGACCACTGAATAGCTGGACAAAACGTTGCTTCAGATTGGATGGTGTTAGTAATTTATACATGGGTATGCTATCACTCCTCTGGCAGCTTTTTCTTCCTGTCCTATATTAACTGCAGTATAGTGAGCTCTGTAGTTCCTGCATTATAGTTTAACAAACATCTGCCTCCTCTAGGCATTTCAGTTGTCACACACCCTGGCCTTCAGAACCTCATGGGAACAGATATCTGACCCTCATCTCCAAAATGTTACAGATCCTTGCCACTTGAGAGCTAAAGGAGAATTTCTATTAGTTGTTAGCATATAGTCTATGATACATAGCTAAGTAGCCCTGATTCCATAGAATATGGGGTAGTGGAGTAGACACCAGCTAATTCATCACAATGTTACACTGGCTGAGGACCCATCTTGTGACAGCGAATCATATATCACTCCTGGGTAATCTGCATGTCAAGTATTTTCTACATTTAATTGCCTAGCCCAGTGTTTCTGTGGCCAGCATTTTCAGATCCTGCTGACTATATTTTTAAGTATGTATTTAAACAGCTGCAAGTTGCCCAATTTTGAAACATCAGTACCTACTCCAAAACCCACTGAAATCAAGACAAGTCTTTCCATTGGCTCCAATGGGCTTTGGATCAGGTTCATATTTTAGGCAGGCAGGTTTTAAAATTTTGGCTTGTATGTTTTGGTTGTTTGGCACCTCTTGCTCAGCCCCTGTTTTCAGAGGTGTTCTTGGCAGGCTGTAACAGAAAGAAAAATGTAAATGATCGACTACTGCAAAAAGTGGGAACGAAATGAGGAAAGCAGAGCAGTTGAAAGCTGCTGCACTTTCCAGAAAAATGGACAAAGACTGTTTTGTCAAGGAGCTGGTCCTCATGATCATGAATGGAAGATGAGGTGGTCCAAGTAAGGAAAAAGACTGAACCCCCCAATATATAAAATATTATATTTAATATCACAATAAGGATGCCACTGTACTACATGCCACAGGAAATGCAACATGCAGTGAGAAACTACAAAGTCAAGTGACAGAGTCAGTGGCTGCCCGTTAGCAGCAGTGGCAGGTGCTAAGTGAGGCTGACCTTGATTTTGATCTAGAAAAAATAACAGTCCAAGAGAGATTGAAATTCACGGGAGAGATTGAGTCACTGGAGTATTAGAAACATTGCTTTTTCTGAAATCAGTCTGCAAAGAGATCTTTTCCCTCCTTAGACCTGAGGCACATTACAAAAGATTTTTCTACATTCCCTAGACTTGACACTTAAACTTTGAAAGCTGTGTATAGAGATTTTTTTTATTGGTAGGTTTAAAATGAGTTTAAGTCTTGAGGAAAGTGAAACAGAATGCTTTTATTATTTAGAAGATAAGAGTCTGAGATGTGAATACTTGGTTCAACTGTATGAAATGCTCAGAGAAATGATTTACTGAGCAGTCTATCTATTGTAATTTATTTCAGTTCAGTACTCCTACCTTTAGAGTTTTTTAGACATTGTAAGTGAATATTTATGAATAACAAATGCAGGCACAGAAATTGAGGATAGTTTGCAAATGCCAAATAAATAAATAAAAAAATCAAGGCCTATGTTTGTCAAAAGTTTCATTTGACAAGCTAGTTTACTAAATTTTTGTTAAGCAGCTCTAGCCAACACCATAAATATGAAGGTGCTTATTTGGATATGAAAAAGGTTCTATTTATACAATGCATGTTTATGAATCAAAGCTGTCCGTTACCTGGGCAGAATTACTGGGGAGCAACTTTCACAAAGCAGATATTTTCTTGGCACACCTTATCCACAAACATGCTTTATGAAAATGGACATTGCTATCCCATTTTTTCCCTTTGATTTCCAGGCATGATACATTTATGGAAGAAATCACCACTGAGAGATTGAAGTATTTTGATCTACATTGTGTTTTGCAATCTCCTTTTGAGAAATGTCACTGCTGCTGAATAACTGAAACTTCATTATGAATAGAAATTCACATTCTGGCAATAGAAGGATGTCTACCAAAAGCATACAATGCACAAAAAAAGCAGTGGCTATTGAAGTACATTATCTTCTTGGGCCAGAAATTGTGGCACTTGCAGGAACATCTGCAGTAACAGATTCTGAGACAGGTTTCCTACATGGTGTAAATGAAGATAAAAAGGTGATAACTTGGAATATTTTATGTAGTGATGAATGAGGCCCATTATGTAGAAGAAATTGAACAATTATTTTATATAGTCATAGTCAGCCATCTCTCGAAGCACTTCCGGGAGTGTATTATTTATTTGTATTACCATGGCACCTAGGAGCCCTAGTCATGACCAGGACCGGATTGTGCTAGGTGCTGTACAAATGCAGAAAAAAAGACACTGCTTGCCCCATGGAGCTTACAGTCTAAGTATGAGAAAGGAGACAGAGGGCTGAGGAGTACCCCACATAAACAATGAGAAAATATTGGTCAGCATGATAAGCTCAGCACACCAACACCCTGTTCAATTTTCTGTAATCATCACAGCAAAGGCTGACAGCTCAAAGAGAATGGGGATGGAATGTGGGTTTTGAGCTTACTCTAAGATGAGGTCATTAGAGACTAGTTCGGTGACCAAGGTACTCACCTGGAATGTGTGAGTGTGACCCCAAAATTTGGACCCAAGGCACACCAATAATGGCTTGCCTAGAACCATAAACCAATTGTCAATTTTGCCTGTACCAATGGATAACAGGAGGTGGCCCTAGAGGATTTGCCCAGGTTTTACCAGGGAGTTTGTCTCTGGCCCTCAGAGGACTCCCCAGAACAGACTAGTTCTGTTAACCCGTGAGAAGACACGGATACAGCCTTCCGCTCAAAGGATTGACACTCAAGCAGTAATTCTTCATAAATAACATTTATTTACAAGAAATAATCAGTTACAATTATACTTAAGAAAGAATACACTGCAATACATGATATATAGCATAACACAATTGCATTGCATTTAGAAAGCATATACTAAGGCAACGCTATGGACTACACAAACCATATAGCGGATACAATGTTGCAAAAGCCAGTACACATTGACCCCCTTATACATATGCATGAAACCTTAATACAATGCTATTAAATTACAGTGTAACACAGAAATTTCCTATGCATATGTATAAAGCAACATTACAATGTTATACCTTAAAGAACATTAAGTACTAACAATAACATCCTATGAGTGGTGATCGGACACTCATTCAGACGCAGGCATCCAGCTTTATTTACAAGCATACTCAGACATACCTTTAGTATATAAAAATGATTATACTTACTTGCCTTCTTCTCAGGATCTCTCTGATATGTCTCAGGGTCCTTCTGCTCTGTCTGTTCTCTGCTTGTTGCTGATGCCGCCGCTGTTGTACTATGCTCCTCTGTCCTGCTGTTTTCTGATGTTCTGCTCTTCTTGCTACTCCTTCTCCACTCACACCCATCTCCCAGCTCTCTGCCTTATATATGATTTCTGGCCTTCTCTGATTGGTTGCTTCTTCAATTCCAGCTATTAACATGGATCCTTCCTGTTGGGTGATACCTGCTCAGCCAATCAGCTTTACCTTTCATTTGAGCTGAACCTCCTCCTAATCCCACCATACAGGTATTTTGGAGTGAGCTCAGTCCTTCCCCTCTGAACTTTATTTCACTGTAATCTTCTGTTTGCTATTGGTCAATTTAGTCCGGATCCTCCATTTTGATATCTCCAACATAAAATCATTGTGATCACCATTTTGGGTTTCTAGCTAATCAACTATCATTATTTATTACTTATCAAAAGCCTTACATTCCAAACTAACTACACATTATGACACTGTCACCACTTTCGTTGTGTTTACTGAGAGAGGTTTTCTGCCCCTCTTTGGCTGTTTACAGCTGTGTATATGGCTGCATGTCTCTGTCCTGGGTGCTGTATTTCTAATATAGGATCAAGGCAGCTAAAAAGCCTCTTGCATTAGGAGACTCCCCCCCTCCCCCAGGTCAACGCTCCTTTCCACCTGACAGGGAAGAGAAGGGATCTGAAAAGGGATCTGCCACATCTTTGGTGAATGCCCTAATCACTGAGCTATGCGATAGGCTGATGTGGGGCTCCCTCAGTCTCTCCTGTTGATGCTGTTCCACTGTGTATATCTCATTTAAACAGTCATTGGCCAGCATGAGAAAGCATGATAGTGTATCCTTGTGGTCAGAGCACTCCTGTGGCAGCTGGGTGACCCAGGACCCAGTCCCCCCTGCTCCAGTGACATTAGAAAAAAATATTTATCCACAGTGGAACAGTTTCAACAGGAAAGGAACGTCCAACTGTCCCATAAGAAGAGAGAGGGGGGATTTGATAGCAGCCTTCAACTACCTGAACCGGGGGGGTTCCAAAGAGGATGGCTGTTCTCAGTGGTGGCAGATGACAGAACAAGAAGCAATGGTCTCAAGTTGCAGTGGGGGAGGTCTAGGTTGGATATTAGGAAACACTATTTCACTAGGAGGGTGGTGAAGCACTGGAATGGGTTACCTAGGATGTGGAATCTCCATCCTTAGAGGTTTTTCAGGCCCGTCTTGACAAAGGCCTGGCTGGGATGATTTAGTTGGCTTTGGTCCTGCTTTGAGCAGGGTTTGGATTAGATGACCTCCTGAGGTCTCTTCCAACCCTAATAGTCTATGATTCTATAACCCAGTGGTTAGAACATTCATCTGAGAAGCGGCAGATCCTTGTTCTAATCCTTTCTCCCCTTCAGGTGGAGAGGGAACTTGAATCGGGGTCTCTTATATCCCAACCCATGAGATGTCTGTAAAGTGCATTCTGGTGTTATAAAAATTAATAATAAACATTTGAACACAGTTGGAAAAGCTATATAGACTACAATAGTGACCCCTTTAAAAAATATTGAGGCTGAGAAATACAGAGAGAAATTGAATTCTACCTTAAATGATTACCTTATATATGACTGTGAAAAATGATTTAACTCCAAGAGGGAGGGAAAAGCCTGACAGTGCGACAACAACAAACACATTTTGAAATGTTTTTTCCACATCCACAACTTCTGAGAGATTAAATATATTCCCTTCTCTCTCCTTTTAAGATTGATATCATCACTTATACTGGAAACAAACATAGCAACTCAGATGCTCATGGTGCCTCCCAGCATTTCTGCACACTTCCCATCAGAAACATGTTGGCAGCAAAATACCAATGTGACAGTGGAAAGGTAGGGGTCTTGGCAGGTAATAATGCACTTCATTCCAAAAGCAATAGATGGGCATAAAATTGTATCACAAATAAAGATCACTTTGAAAAGCACTGGCAGAAGATAAAAATACCCTGTACCTCCTGGATCTCAAAGTAACTTTTAGACATTTGCCTATAACCAGTGTACTAACTGGCTGCTTGACCTCTCAATTTTCATGACTTTTTTTTAAAATGTGCTCTATTACCTATTAATTTTTCATCCCTTTCTTATTACTAGAACTAGCAAATAATTTGCAATGGATACTTTAGACTCTTTGACCTTAGAGACTAATCATGATTTGGCTGATTTGATTGAAATATTAGACTCAGTTCTTCACCTGTAACCCACAAAGCCAGTCACACTTTCCTCAGCTGCACAGTCCTTTGTGGCCACAGAGGATTGTGGGCTTGGAATCAAGGCAAGAAACTGGTTGTTTTGGGATGCTGGGTTGGGGTTAGGAATGGTGACCTCGGCAGGCTGAAATGGACTCATTGAATATGAATGTGAATAGGTGCAAAAAATATGTGAATATGTGTGAGTATGTGGAAAAAACTTTCTTAGTACACTGCAAAGCATCACATCCCTAAACATTTAGTATCCTTAAAGTGCTTTACACAAATGTGAACAACTGATCCCCATGTCAGAAGACCCCAGTGAGATAAGTGATAGGGAAGATGAGGGTCAGGGGAGTTCAGTGACTTGCCCAAGGTCACAGAGTGAGTTAGCACAAGAAATAGGATTAAAATTCAGGAGTTCCTGGAAAGTATGCCGAGGGGTCACCCAGAGGGGAAGGATCCACTGTAGACTCAACCTTTATGCAGTTTTTGTTTCCAAAGGGTCATAAAGGGATTGTTCAGCTCTTCATGATGCCACTTCAGTTAGATGTGGGCCACTCACCCCAGAAATCTCTCTCCCTGGATTTGGGGTGGGGGAAAACACATCCTTTCTTCCTCCTTCCCTGAAAGATAGAATGTAGGAGTTGAGGTAACCTTCACACTGTGAAGAAGATGGTGGGAATGGGGCATGTTGTGCAGTGCTCTCTCTCCTTCAAAGCTAGAAGATAACAAATGTTCCTGAAAGTGGTAGGCAGGAACCATGTTCATTCCAGTACCAAAAGGAATATGAGTAGAGTTATCTTCCTAATTCTGAATGCACTGAGCCCTAGCTAGATTGTTTAGAATTTTAGCACCAGCAATGTGAGCTGGCTCCAAACTCTCTGCACACTATGTCATCCACAAAGACTAAATTCACAAAGAATTTGGCAGTGCCTTTTTGGGAAATACGGAAAGTATGGCAGTGGTGTAATATCTAACATCCCTCATTCATGGTTTTGGGAGACCAACTTAATCTTTTATCATTGCTCATATTTTAGGGCTCCAGTAAAAATCTGGCCTTGTTTACTTTGTGAAGGGATAGAGGGGCTCTTTTAATATCTGTCAAACAACATTTATTTTGCATCCTGATCTGACAGATCAAACTGCAGGCAATCTGAATCTTCTCTCCACATATTTGTTTGATTTTTTTTTCCAAAATAGACTTACATTTTTAATGGGAGACTGTGATAGGGTGTCTGCCACACACTTGCCCTGAAGAGGTTATTGTATGCTCAGAAGGGGGCCAATTCATCAGACAGGCAACAGCTGAGGGGATCAGGTGGCTTAAGCAATCCTCTGACTGAATGTGGGAGCCCAGCTGAGGAGGAATGAGCTTGGCTGAGTTTATAAAGGCTGGGGAATAGGCTGTAGTCACTCCCTGGGAGAAGGGAGGAGTGCTTGGAGGCTGCGGAGACATGTAGCCTGCAGTTGTTCCCTAGGACGAGGGAGTTGGGAGGCTGGCAAACCCAAAGAAGTGGGAGTGCTAAATGGTAAGGAAAGGACTCAGGGAAAGCCAGTGAGGAGGGAACAGACCATGACTGCTGGCTAGAAAGTCTCTGAGCTGGAACCCAGAGTAGAGGACAGGCCAGAGTTCTCCTGCCAGCCACTCAGAGAGTGGCACTATGTGCCAGTAAATGGGAAGACTGCCCAGGATTGCTGAAGGAAGACTTGGATACCCTGGAAGGGGAAAACACAAAAAGTGACTTGGCTGGAGGGCTAAGTGATGGAAGTACAGTGTGCAGCTTGTAGAGCAAGAGAGGGGATGCAGGCCCAGGGGGAGAGGCGGAGAGAGGGTGTACAACTGTGGAAAGGGGAGTTGATCTTGTGAGCTAGTCCCCAGAGGGACCAGGAGGAAGTGCCTTCCTAGCAGTGTTCATTCCCTCTGGACAGGATATTGGGCTAGATGGACCTTTGGTCTGACCCAGTATGGCTGTTCTTACATTCTTATATGTACCACATGACAGAGAAGTTTGAAAATCAAAAGAGAGCAAAAATCCTGATTTTTATTGGCAATATATAACTCAGAATTTTCAGACTAAAACCAAAGCCTGTTGTCTGGTTTTGATCACTGAGTCTTCGTACTGTAGATCATTGTTTGGGTCTTTAAATTAGCAGTCTTGGCATTCTTGAAATTATAGTTTCAATTTATTTTGGCGTGTATGGTCTGAGAGGTCTGCCTAAAGGATTGATGCAGTCATTTGAGAAAATACATTTAGTTGGGAGGTTGAATGCTCAGAGTTAGTTTCCAGACTTAATGTTGACAATCAAATGCATTGACTTCTTTGACACAATGACATTTGTTGAGAAGGAAGTAGTTTGTCCACTTGCTTTTTTTGCCTGCCTGTGAAATTAGAATATTTTCTCTCTCAGATAAGGAATGATTGAAGCTCAAGAAAAACACTTCTATGTACAAATTGAATTCTGTCAGGAACCTAAAGCCATTTAATTGACAAAATAAATTCCATCAAGTCCTTCAAGCTTGTATTCCTCACAGGAGTAGATAAATATGCTGATAAAGTTCATTTTGACCAACATCTGGATATATTATTGGGAGACTGAATTTGAAGAAATGTTTGAATCTCTTCTGCAGATTTTCCATAGAATCATGGGACAGGAAGGGATCTCCAGTGGTCATCTAGTCCAGTCCCCTGCACTCATGGCAGGACTAAGTATTATCTAGACCAGGGATCAGCAACCTTTGGCCCGCGGCCCACTAGGGTAAGTACCTGGTGGGCCGGGCCGATTTGTTTACCTGCCACATCCACAGGTTCAGCCGATCGCAGCTCCCACTGGCTGCAGATCACCTCTCCAGGCCAATGGGGGCTGCGGGAAGCGGCAGGGGCTGAGGGATGTGCTGGCTGCTGCTTCCCACCACTTGCATTGGCCTGGAGTGGCAAACCGTGGCCAGTGGGAGCCGCAATCGGCCGAACCTGCAGATGCGGCAGGTAAACAAACAGGCCCGGCCCATCAGGGTGCTTACCCTGGCGGGCCATGTGCCAAAGGTTGCCAATCCCTGATCTAGACCATTCCTGAGAGGTGTTTGTCTAACCTGCTCTTATAAATCTCCAATGATAGAGATTCCACAACCTCCATAGGCAATTTATTCTAGTGCTGACCCACCTTGACGGTTAGGAAGTTGTTCCTAATGTCCATGTGTCGGATGACCAACGTACGCCTGGGCGGAGGGCGGGGTGGGGGCTCTGCACATGGTTATTTTATTTTATTTCTACTTACAACTGATATGATGGGGGGGAATGGAAAAGGCACTTCTGGCTTTTACATGAATTTGAAATTATTTAAAACTGCAGTGACATAAAATATAAAACCCTAAGCCAATGGCTATTCAAGTCAGTGGAAAGATTCTTGGTGGCTTCATTGAATGCTGGATCAGGACCAAAGCCAGCAGTTTACCCACATCCCAAAACCCAGACATAAGCAACCTGAGATGCATATCAAATCCACATAATACCTTTGCATACCCACAAATAGAGCTGGTTGGGAAATGTTCAGCAAAACATGTTTTCATCTAGAAATACCAATTCATCAAAACCAAAACTGCTCCCAAAACTTAAGGATCTGTTCTGATGAATCTCTTGTTTCAAAAATAATTTGAGAAAAAAGTTTTAAAATCATTGAAACATCCCCTTTTGACCTTTTAAAAATGTTTTTAAGTTTTTGCTTTGAAATTTAAGCTAATTATAATTTTAAAAAGTCAATGTTTCAATCTTTTATCCCAACAAAATATTTAGATTGACTAGAATTAATTCTTTTGTTTGTTTGTTTTTAAGGTTGGTGGGTTGTGAAAATTGTAAGATTTTACATTTTTGTTCAGTTTTGGGACAGGGAAAAGAAATTGAATTTTCAAAAAAATTCTCAGAATGGGAAACCATTTCCCACCCAACTCTAGCTACAAATTCCAACCCTTGTCATGCCTCTTCCTACCAATGGTCTTAGATGACCATCTGACAGTACCCCCAGAAAGTGAGGAACAAATATAGTCCATCTTCTAGTTGCTTTCTCCTGCCTCGTAATATTGTCTTAGTCATGTCTGGATCATGCTTCCTCTTGCCCTCATCCATGCCCTGATCCATAGCAAACACTGGGTAAGGGGTTTGGCAGCACTGGCTGGGTTAGATGAGTTGAAGATATAGAGCTAGTTGTCACAAGCAGACAGAAAACAACCCTTTCCCCAACCCTTCTAATGGCACCATATACAAGTTGAACAAGATGGAAGTCTATCAGACTCTGAACAGAAGAACAGTTGTTCAAAACTACTCTGAGGGATAAACTCTCAATCATAGGATTGAGTCAATGAGGGGAGTAGCACATGAGCTCACTACTGCTGGTCTAAAGTGTTTGCCCCAAAAGATATTTTCATCCAAATACTATGCTAATGACCTCATCCAGACATCAATAACTGCCAGTTTTCCAACTGATATTATCCAGGATGTAAATTAGTCACCAGTAAAGCACCTACATAATTGTGGAAGATGGCATGAAAGAGACAGGATCCTCTTACTTGGTTTATAAATAATCCAGGCAAAGTTTGTATCTCAGTTATATCACTGTAAATCCACAGCAGCACCCAGACCAACTCTCTCTCCTGCAGACTAACTGGGAGCAAAATTTAGCCTATAATTATTAGTTCAATAGGCTGTCTATAAACGGGTACCAATGCACTATAGATATCAAAAATACATTAAACCAAACCAGTGTAACTATTAAGTCTATCAGCACATTTACAAATTTCCTAAATTAGATGTCCTCATCAGAGCAATTATTATGATACCACAAGGAATAGATTCTAAGGCCAGAAAGAACCACTGTGATCATCTAGTTTGACTTGCTCTAAATTACAGACAATAGCACTTTCCCAAAATAATTGCTAGAGCATTGCTATTTATGGGAAATCCACCACAAACCTTGGTAAATTGTTCCAATGGTAAATTATCATCACAGTTAAAATGTACACCTTATTTCCAGTCTGAATTCGTCTAGCGTCAATTTCCAGCCATTGGATCATGGTATATCTTTTTCTGCTACATTCAAGAGACCAGTCAAATATTTGTTCCCAATGTAGGTACTTATAGACTGTAATCAAGTCACTCCTTAACCTTCTTTTTGTTAAGCTAAACAGATGGAGTTCCTTGAGTCTGTCACTGTAAGGCATCTTTTCTACTCCTCATTCTCGTGGCTCTTCTCTCCAATTTATCACCATCCTTCTTGAATTCCAGACACCAGAACTGGACATAGGATTCCAGCAGAGGTTGCACCAGTGCTAACTACAGATGTAAAATAACCTGTTTGCTCTCACTCAAGATTCCTGTTTATGTATCTGTGACAGTGTGTTACCAGGCCTTTGTGGCCCACTGCTAGAGGTCTGGCTACTCTGCGGCACCCTGCCCCATAAAACAGTTATCTGTGAAGAAAAGAGAAGCCATTGTGGAAATTAGGGAGATCTGGTCCTCTAGCAGGCAGAAGGGCTGGGGACCAGCAACAACTGATCAAGCCCCAGTGTACCCAAATAAAAAATACAGCCTGCTGTCAGCACGTCAGTTCCTAGCTGGAGTCAGAGGAGTGAGGAGGGATGCTCCTTAGGCACCAGCTAGATGAACCAGACTGGGCCAGGACCTATTACTGGCTGCAATCAGTGGCAAAAACTAAGAAGGACCCCTCCTGTTTCAATCCCAGACCAGGAATATAAACCAGAAAGAGTAAGCGATATTTTGTGTATAATTGATCCCAAAGGTCAAGGAACAATTTGTTTTGATTGTTATACCCCCAAAGGGATTTAGGACTGTGACACCCATCTGGAATGCTGAGTTACCGGAGACCCTCCGAAACTAGCTAACAGGGAGACACTGGTAGCCGAAGAGAATACCAGCACCATAGTGTCCAAGGATAGCATTAGCCCTACTGGATCCAGCATTGTACCACAAGCTCATTTTCTGCTGATTATCCACCCCCAAGTCATTTTCAGAGTCAGTACTTCCAATGATAGTCTCTCATCATGTAAGTATGGCCTACATGCTTTTTTCTTATATGTATACATTTACAGTGAGCTGTATTAAAACACACATTGTTTGCTTGCACACAGCTTACCAAACAATCCAGATCACTCTATATCAGTGACCTATTCTCTTCCTTATTTACCACTCCTCTACTTTTTGTCATCTGCAAACTTTTTCAGTGATGATTTTATGTTCTCTTCCAGGTCACTGATAAAAAATATTAAATATTGTAGGACTAAGAAACTACCCCTGTGGGAACCCACTAGAATCATACCTGCTCTGATTCCCCATTGCTTCCCCTATCAAGTAGCAGCTTTGAATCCATTAAATATGTGCTAAATTAATTTTGTGTTGTTCCCTTATTTAAATCAAAATGTCGTGTGGTACCAAATCGGATGTCTTATAGACATCTAAGTATATTACATCAACACTGTTACCTTTATCAACCAAATTTGTAATCTCATTAAAAACAGATATTAACAGATTGACAGAATTTATTTTCCATAAATCCATGTTGATTGGCATTATTTATATTTCCTTTCTTTAATTCTTTATTAATCGAGCCCCATATCAGCTACTGTATTAGCTCTCTCAGGATCAATGTCATACTGACCGGCTTATAATTATCTGGTCATCATGTTTATCTTGTTTAATTATTAGCACTTAGCTTTCTTTCAGTCTTCTTGAATTACTCAGTGTTCCAAGACCTATTGAAAATCAACATTAATGGTCCAGCAAGCTCCTCAGCCAGCTCTTTTAAAATTCTTTGGACCGTGGAGTCTTGCCGAGGGAGAAAGGATAGGAAGCACGCCAGGGGACTTAGACTTTTCTCCAGTGAGTGAACTGGGGAACCAGTCAGCGTGTTTCCAGAGGACACCCGCTGACTTGGTGGTAAGCACCTTCACCACTGCCAGGGCCCTGGGCTGGGACTCAGTGAAGCAGGGGAGGGTCCAAGTTCCTGTACCCTTGGCGCCACCCTCCCCCCCCCCCCAAGGTGGTGCCCCACTTCCTCAATGGGCCAATCGGCCACGCAATCACACAAAGGTGGGTTACTTTAATGACTGGCCATTAGGCAATACTGTCCTGAGTGGAAGGGACACTTTACTGACTCCAGCCACAAGACCATATTGCCGCCTTTTATAGTCAGGGTCATGAACACAGGACCTAACTGGCTGCCAAACAGTTTTTTCCTTTCTTCTCACCATACATAACCCGGCACACGGGATGGAGTGTGTGACGCTACACCCCATATTTTCATAGAAATACTGTTATGATATGAATATAGCATAATTAAGATGTATTTTATGCAAGATGGGTCACATAAGGTATTACTGGAAAGGTTATGATTTGCTGAATGTGATTATCCAATATGTATACATGTATCATTTCTGAATCTGAAGTTAGGAATATTGACTATGTAACAATTACAACTGTGTGTGTGTACTTGGGGGAATGCTCACCAGACAGTAAGCAATCAGCCTGAATGAGCCATTTAAGAAGGCCAATAGAACTTTGAAGATACTAATCTCCCACCTTTCTGAGGAGCCTCCTGGGATGTTGCTTTGACACTGCAGGGTCATCTGATGATGTCAGCTGGTAGGGAGTACCACCTTGGACACTGCTGGTATTTTTCCACTGGAAACAAAGGATTCCCTCCTTATGTAAATCCTACTTAAGGCTGGGGAAGGGAGTCAACGAGGGCTCTTCTCCATTGCCTCCCCGCCTAGGAAGGAAGACTGCTGAAAGCACCTGAAGAGACAAAGGAACTAAGCTGGGGAAAGGCAAGGGCTGAGTCCAGGCTGAGACAGGGTTCTAGTCTGTAAAGAGAAATAATTGGAATGCTAAGATGCAGAAACTCTGCAACCTGCCAAAAGCAACATTTATGGTAAGATATTATGTTTTGTAACCTGTTTCCTTAGTGAATTAAGCTTAGGCTGCATGTTTTCTTTTATTTGCTCAGTAATCTGCTTTGTTCTGTTTGCTGTCCCTTATAATCACTTAAAATTTACCTTTTGTAGTTAATAAACGTATTTCTTGTTTATTTCAAAAACCAGTGTGTGCAATTCATAACTGGGGGGTGGGGAGAGGGGCAAAGAGCTGTGCATATCTCTCTCCACATTGAGAGAGGGGGCAACTTTTATGAGCTTACACTGTACCCATCTCTCTATACAGCATAAGCCAATATTATTTTGGGTTTACACTCCAGAGGGTGTGTGCGCAGGAGAGCTGGGCATTCCCTGAGCTGAGCCCTCCCACAGAATGCTCATTGCAGGCTCTGTGTGATTCTACAGCTGGGTGTGTCCCTACCTGTGTATGTGTGCTGGAAAGAGGCTTGAGACAGGCGGGCTTGGTGGGACCCCAGCACATCTGGTGGCACTCTGATAGGGGGGTCCAACTTGTCACACCGGGATGTGTACACCGCAAAAGGAATCTAGAAATTTTATCTCTGCATCCCATGCTGAGGTTACATGTTCTCAGTCATTATTCCCCCATTATTTTCAGGGTTTCTGTTTTTGTTGCCTCTCTAATCTCCCTGAACATTTCACAATCATCATCACTTTCCTGGTCAGGTGGTTGGCAGTCTATTCCTACTGCTATGCTATTATTATTCAAGCATGGAATTTCTGTCCTGAAAGAGGCTATGGTTAAGATTGATTCATTTATGATTTTTTACTATATTTGACTCTATACTTTCTTTCACATATAGTGTCACTCCCTCAACAGTGTGATATACTCTGTCATGCCTATATATTTTGTACCCTGCTACTACCACGCCCCAGTAAGTATCATTCTTCCACCAAGTTTCTTTGATGCTTATCATGCCAATAGCCTCATTGAATACCAGGCACTCAAATTCAGCCATTTTAATAGTTAGCCTTCCAGCATTTGTATATAAGCACTTACAAAATTTGTCAATATTTAGTTGTTTGCCTTCATGTGATGTAATTGAATGGAACTTTTTTTGCATTTGATTCTCTTCAATTCCTACCTACACTACTATTCACTTCTCTTTACTAGGATATAGAGTATCCCCTTTAATAAATCTTCCCCTATGGGATGTCTCTGTCTAAACAGAGGTGAAGCCCATCATTCCTGTATAGGCTCCTCCTTTCCAAAAGGTTCCCTAGTCCTAATAAACCTAAATACCTCCGCCAAACACCCTGCAATTTTGCCTGTCCAACTGGCCCTGAGTGTGGAACTGGAAGCATTTCAGAGAATGCTCCCAGGAGGTTCTGGACTTTAATCTCTTACCTAGTAGCCTAAATTTGGTCTCCAGGATTTCTCTCCTACCTTTCGTAGGTCATTGTTGCCTACATTTACCATGACCATTGGCTCCTCCCCAGCACTGCATATAAGTCTGTCTAGATGTCTCAAGAGGTCCACAACCTTTGCACCCACAGAAAGTTCACCATACGGTTCTCCTGGTCATCACCAACCCAGCTATCTACATTTCTAACAATCAAATCTCCCTTTACCATTATCTGTCTCTTCCTAATGGAAGGGTCCCCTCCCCTGGAGAAGTATCCTCAGTGAGATGATACCATGACATCATCTGGAAGGAGGGTCCCAACTACTGGATCATTTCCCTCCTTCATCCTCCTCAATGGCATAGAGCCTTCAGACTGGAGGTGGGACTGCTCTGCTGCATCCCAAAAAGTCTCTTTTATGTACTTCTCTGTCTCCCTTAGCTCCTCCAAGTCAGCCACTTTGTTTTTAAGAGCCTGTACTCTGTAACTGAGGGCTGTGAGCTGTTTGCACAAAATGCACACATATTTTGATATTGTGTTGCCCTAAAGAGGTATTTGTGACTTGTGCTATTGTAACCCACACACTTCCTGGGTGTGGTGGTCTGTCCTATCTAGTGGCACTGAGACCACTTAGAGAGAGAGTAATGAGTCTGCTCTATGGCCTTAGCTAAGGCCTGGTCTACACTGGGTGGGGGGGCGATCTAAGTTACGCAACTTCAGCTATGTGAATAATGTAGCTGAAGTTGACATACTTAGATCTACTTACCATGGTGTCTTCACTGTGGTAAGTCGACTGCTGATGCTCCCCCGTTGATTCTGCCTGCGCCTCTCGCTCCAGTGGAGTACCGGAGTCAACAGGAGAGTGCTCTGCAGTCAATTTAGTGTATCTTCATTAGACACAATAAATCAACCTCTGCTGGATCGAATGCTCTGGAGGTAAGTGTAGACAGGCCCTAAGAGCCCCACTTGTAACACTGACAGACCCTGGTCATCAGCAGGCGGGATCGAACCTGCAGCCTCTGGAGCTTAGTTCATGAGCCTCTACTGCATGAGCTAAAAGCCATATGGCCGTTAGCTAAGGCTGTAGAGGAGACTCATTAATCTCTCTCTAAGTGGTCTCGGTACCACTAGATGGGACAGAACACCACACCCTGAAGGTGTGTGTGTTACACTATCACAAGCAGCAGTGCATTATCTAATTTGCCTTTCTACTTGTTTCAGAGCAGAAGGTACAACCGTGACTGGTAGGCAATTTGCCCATGCACAGAGAAAGGGGAAAGACTCCCTCTTTCTCAAAATGAACCAGCAGCTGCTGCCATAGGGGCAGTCCATGAGTGAGAGAGTGTGACCAGTAAAGAGGAGACACTTAGATTCTGATCCAGCAAAGTGCTCTTGCAGGTACTTAATTTTAACCATTTGTTGCCCATTGACTTCAACTCCCATTGACTTATTCTTAGCTAAAATAAATTGTCAAGATTACACTAGTTGTTGCTAGATGTTTTATAATCTTTCAGCATCCATTTGCCTGCTGTTTGAAAAATACATCCCCTATTTTCAGCTTACTGAAGATTGTTGGCACCCATGGCTTGCTTGTTATCACTCATGTGGACAATTGTTACTGCAGAAAATTGATATACATCCTGTTTTATCTCTTCATCCTCACAACTGTTAAATTGCTCTTGACCTTTCACCTCATTTTTCCCCCTAAGGCTAAGACATTATCTTTAGTTCTCCCCTCATATTAAATGTTTTTTTAAAAAAAGTTTAATAAAAAGACTACAGTAGGAATCTCATGTCAAGATCCCATTTTATAGTTATCTAGAATTTAGCCTCTTTTGCTTTATTGTTTTACCAATTGTTCCCAAAGGTCTGCTGCAGAAGATAGTGTCATTTATATGCTGTCTGTGTTTCTGGACAGATAAGAAAAAATTCCATAGGTAGACTATGCAGCCTCAGCCATCATCTGGTACTCTGCAAGACAGGGCATCTTCTCAAATGTCATCTAGCAGACATACATCTCCCTCACACAGAATATCTTTCATATGTAAAACAATTGCCTTTTCTTCAATAATATTTAGTACAAAAACCCTACATTGAGTGATTTCTCCCATATTTTTAAAATGAATAATAATAATTAGCTCATGCATAGTAACTTCATCTATAGATCTAAACATGTTTTATAATGGAAAATAAGTATTGTTATCCTCCTCTTTTAAAGCTAGGGGAAACTGTGACACAAAGATGATGGGACTTATTCAAGGTTGCATGGAGGTTCCTTTGGGTCCCTTCTAAGAACACATTATCTTAGAGGCTGGTAAAATCTGTTTCTTTAAAGTCCATTAAAAGAAAATACATTTGCAAAAGAAATTAGAGGGTTTTTTCCAAATTTTCAATAAAACTAACATCTGAAAATTTATTTTCATTTTTTGTTTTTGTTTTTTTCACCCCTTTCTCTGTCTTTTTTTCCCTTTGTATCCAAGGCAAAATAGAAATAAGGAAATAAGGGGGTGAAGAGAGGGAGGAAAGAATTGGAAAAAGGAGGAAGAAAACAAAAAATGAAAACTAAAACACAATTTATTGTTTTTCCATTTTTACTGAAAAAATCAGATAATTTGAAATTTTTCATTTCTAAAAATAAGATCATTTTTCATCAAAAAAAGTTTTGAATGAAAAATTTTGAACTGCTGTAATTCATTCTTTTGGCCAGGGACTTTGTTCCCTTGTTCACCTTTAAGGTGAATAATGATAATAGCTTGGCTAATCAAGTGTAATGGTATTTTACAGAGTACAAATGCAATTTCCAAACTTGGAATTTGTTACTGAGAATATCATGCTTACTCTTTGGTTACTCTTAATTTTTTAATATGTTCATGGATCAAATGGTAATTTAAGTAACCCTCTTCCATAACCATATACTTAATTGTAAAATTCTCTATTTCATTGGAAACTGCATAAAACATTATTACAAATCTGTAACTAAAATATAATGACACTGTATTCTCTTACTGGTACTCTCTAACGAATGGGAATTCTCAGTCACTTTTTACCATACAGCAAAAAGTGTTGGAATTTTTATAATATATACTAACTTTCATAAGAACGTAAAGTAGTTTGTCGTTTAGTTGGGCAGTGCTGTTCTTTTTGTTTTTAAAGTTTTACTGACTAATTAAAAAAAACAAAACTCTGTATTACACTTCAGGGATGAGAGTCTCCTCTAAAAGGCACAGCACAGCATTTATAGACAAGGGGGAGGAGCATCTGTGGTGGCTTTAAATCTTCTTTGTGCTCTCGCTATCCAGGGCTTCTCTGAGGACATGAGAATCCGCCAGCATACCTGAGGGTATATTTACACATTGAGCTGGAGATGTAAATTCCAGCTTGAGGAAATATATTCACATTAATTCTGAGCTAATGCACTAAAAGCAGAGTGTAGCCAAGGCAGCATTAGTGCTGGGAGAAACTACCCACCCCAGTACAAGCCTGATCAAGACTCTAGCTACATACTTGGGGTGGCTAGCTCCTCCTACTACTACTCAAACTATGATGGCTATACTATTTTTAGCATGCTAGCTCAATCAGACCTAGTGCAGGTATGTCCACTCAAGCTGAAATTTATACGTCTAGCTTGAAGTGTAGACATACCCATAGAGAGCCTAGGAGACTGTTTAAGATAGAAATGGAATGTGGAAATGGATTCCCTTGTAAATATTCTGGGCACAGTTTCAGAAATCTTTTTGAAAATTTGGCACAGATTGGAATTTCAAGTGCATCTGTTTGATGTAAGGACCTTAAAATATTCAACAGGGGAGGTATCATACCCTATTTCTCAAATGAGAATAAAATAGAAAAATATAGATGAAGAAACCATTAAACTTTCTTATCAAAATCTACAGGGAGAGTCAGATCAAGAAAAATATGAAATATGAAAGCAATAATAATTTAACCTCAAAATTCCATGTCTACTTTATTTATAGCTATTATATTATCAGTATTAGTAGAATGCCTTGGGGAAACATTACAAGGTTGGGGATATATGCTGACACTTTAGCACATGCATAATTTTACTCGCATAAGTAATCACATTAAACTCTATGGGTGAAATCCTGGTGCCATTTAAGTCAAAGGTAAAACTGCAGGAACATGGCCCTGATTCAGGCAATAGGAAGTTTCCCATAATTCATAATAGGGTAACTGAGGTTGTAATGTAGATACATTCCATTTTATAAGAAATTACACCATATGAGTTCAGTAGGATCATAGACTAACTGCTTTGAATGATCATTAAAAGGGAGAGGAAGCATTTCAAAACCAATGGAGCTGGGTTTTTGAAGATACAGTGCTAAAGGATGGCAAATGTTCAAATACAGCATCTGAAGTGACAAATTCTAACTGGAAGCCTGAATGTAGTCTGAAAAGCTTATGCTGTCATAGAACACTCAGTGCAAAGTGGCATTCCTTTCACTCAAATGCCTTCTGTAAATATAGCTGTTTACACCCTCTTTAAGGTTTAAAAAATCTTATTTGAAGAGATTGAGGGGTGATATTTTGGTCTTCCTTCTAAGTCTCCTTGAATAGAGCAGGAGTGCCCAGATGCAACATGTACTGGTGAATAGTACAGAGGTAGATGAGCCAAATGGTAGAAAACTGTTAAATTTGTGATGTCCCATAGAACGTTAGTAATCGCTTGTTTACTTCAATCAAAATCCTTCCCTTCTTCATTGATTAATAGCAACAGGCCAAATCCTGAATTTCTTATCCAGGCTTAACACCGTTGCTTTGACTCCTTTCTCCAACCTTTCTTCTCCACCTATCTTAGTGCTTGCTCTGAGCATGTTGCCCTCATGATGCTCAATCCCCTTGGCAGTCTAGTAGGAAGCTACATCCAAGCAAAGTTTAGCCATTTTCTCATGTCTTTGCTGGACAACCAGATGTAGATAACATTATTTTTTAAAAGCAAGTACAACTACATTCAGCACAATAAATAGGTCATAGGTCGTATTCACAAGGATACTGGAATGTTATTTAAGCATTTTTTAATATGGCAAGCCTCTCCCCAGTCATTTTTAAATCAATGGTAGTTTTCACACACTGGACTGCCTGCAGGAAACACAGAATTGGAAACATTCTCCTCTTTATCATCTATTCTATAGAGGAGAGAGGGGTCATTGTAGCAGTTTAAAAAAAGTAGTGGGTTGGATCTAGAGATAATTACAGGACTGCCAGTTCTGAACCTTTCTGTACACAAACTATCTTTGCACCAAAAATTAGTGTTTCAAAAACAGCTAGACAAACGCTTCATTAAAAGTATTTGTAAACATTCATTTTAATAAGAACTGCAAAGTCACGTTGACAGGATTCACAACCTATTTAATTTATTTTACACAAACAAATACGATTTTTAAGGAGTTTCTTTCGGCAAACAAAATATAAAGTTTTGCAAGTACTTGTGTGACTATGTGTTTGCAGAGACAAGGTGGGTGAGGTAATGTATTTACTGAACCAACTTCTTTTGGTGAAGAGACAAGCTTTTGAGCTACATGGAGCTATTTTTCAGGTCTGGAAAAGTGTCTCAGGCCTGGTCTACACTTGAAGCTGCCCTGTGGGAGTGCTTCCGTGTCGATGCTACCTATGCAGACAGAAGGGGTTCTCCCATCAGTTTAGATAATCCATCTCCCCAGAAAGCAGCGAGAAGTGGGAGCTGGATTTGCCAAACATCTCCACTGAACTCATTCATGTATGCAAATGTTTATTTCCAGGTACAATGTGGGGGACTCATATCTGAAAACATGGCCTTAAAATTAAGAAAGATAGGTCTTTATTTTTGCCTCTTGTTCCTTGTTACTGTATAATACATACTATGTATTCCTTCCTTGAGTTCTGGGGGGAAATATAAGGTTGTCAAAACTAGGCATACACTGAGCAACAAAAGGACTCACGATGGAACTATCCATAGGAAATTAAAACACACAGAGAGAGAAAGAAATGGAGAATGTTTACATGCTTCAGAAGTAATTCTAAACAGGTGGATTGGACAGTGGGAAGAAAATTCTAGGCAGTCACCAGACAGACGATGCAGCAGGACATCACCACTACTTGCTATGAAAACTGTAGGGAAAGTTTTGCACCTAAGGTAAGGGTGAAAAATATTGGATATTTTTAAACCATTTTTGGAAGAAGAAGAAGAAAAAACCTGCTTGTTTTTCATATCAGAAATGTGCCTTGCATCACAGTGGGGTGAAAGAGAGCTTGTCCTCTTTGAGCAGCAGCTCTCACATTTATAACAGGGAGGATCTAAGTGGGAACAGAGAGAGACAAATTACTCAGACGCTGAGCGATGAAAATTCAATGCAAACATTCCCTTGCAGCTATAAATTGTTTCACAAAGTATGATAAAGCTTAAGCAGTGAGGCAGTGTGGCCTAGTGGCTAGAGTACTGAAGCTGGACATGGGGGATGTAGGTTCAAGTCTTAGCGTTGCTGCTGGTTGACCATGGGCATGTCACTTTTCCTCCCTATGTCTCAGTTTCTCCATCTGTAAAATGAGAATAATGACACAGTAAAGCACTCCAGGATCTATGGCTGAAAAAGGCTATACAAAAGCAAGATATTACTATTAATGCTAAGAAGTTCTGAAACCTGAGCCAGTTGCTGGAGAGTGAATGCCTGAATTTTATCTTTGTCTACCATGTTTGAGTGTCATTGCCTATCTTCAAATATTGTGCTTGAATTAAAAGCCAAATGATTAAATAACGAAGAGCAGGGTTAAAAGGACTCTCTCTGCTTTACAATAGCCAGCAAGTGGATTGAGAAAGTGTGCAGCTCAGCTCCTAACATTTTTTTCTCTTTTCCCCCTCCTAATTTCTCAGTATCTCTGTAGTTTCCCACTCCATTTCCCCCTATTTTTAACATTGATTTTTTTTTCTTGGTTCCTTTTCCCATTGTAACCTGAACCCAATAAATCAGATTTGTGTTTAAACTGAGCTTTCAAACCTGCCATGTTGGAATGGGTTCAAAATTAGGCAAAACAAATGTACTCCACTCTCCTTTAAATGATTGCATTCTAGGAACAAGGAATGTTACATCTAGTTATAGTTACACTGTTTAAATCTGTATAGCAGTAGCTTGCAGCGTTTTTACCCTCGGTCCTTTGATTGGCCTTTTTCATTAGTTTGATGATCCAAACTACCTTTGTAAGCTAAAAATATGACAAGTAAATATTTTCATCACTTGCTATGTTCTCCCGACTATACGCACACAGAAGTCCAATTCACAGCTCTCACAGCAGTGTAGCTCACCCCAGGTGTTCTCTGCCATTAATCCTGACACCCTTTATGTGCTTCATGCCTGGCAGGGCAGAGGCTACTTTTACAAACCCTGTATGATAAGTGGCAATTGCCTGAGGTGCCTCTGTGCTCTGGGTAGCAGCATTCCCATGAGTTGCTTACTGCCTGTTCCTTCCCAGCACCGGGCATTTATTCCTCAGGTGTTCTGTGGAATTACAGTGATAGCACCTTCTGGGCTCCTCTGTTTTTACAAGAGATTTGGGAAGAGGATTAGAGGAATGGTTTTGGGGAGGTGAGCATCCAGCCTCCCAGTCACCCTCTTTCTTCCTGGGGTAAAATGGGAACCCTGCTTCCCCCCAGGTTTAAACCTCCTTGTCTGTGGTTTGTTTGCAGTAGATGCTTGGGTTTGCTCAAACTGATCAGCTAGAGTAACCAGTTCATCAAAAGTTTTCACCTTTTTATCCCATAAACACTGTTTCACATCATCTCTACATGTACTCAGGAAACGTTCCTGAGCAACAAGATCACACATTCCTTCAAAGCTTGTAACACCTTTTCCCTTTATCCACTTATCCATTAAAATCTTTCATCTGGATTTACACATGCCACATTACTCATCCCAGCACCCCTCTTAAAGCTTCTAAATTGTGCTCTATATTTTTCAGGTGTAATCTGATACTGTTTTAAAACCATGTCCTTGAATTTGCCATAAGCTGAAGCATCTCTAAATACATCTTATTGAATATATCCAGAGCTTTCCCAGACTAGTTTGCAACCAAAGTGGGCATCTTTTGGTCCTCAGGAATTTCATAAAGTACACACAGCCTCTCAAAGGTGATAAAATATTCAGCAATATCCCATCTCACTGTATGCAGGACACAATTGTTCCCATTTGTGAATTTTTGGAGAGGTGGGACTCCCTGGTGTGTGTGTGTGGGGGGGGTTCTGGTTCTGATTCTCTATCAAGTTCAGTTGATGCTTCCTCTCTTTC
This sequence comes from Chrysemys picta bellii, assembly GCF_011386835.1. Taxonomy (NCBI): domain Eukaryota; kingdom Metazoa; phylum Chordata; order Testudines; family Emydidae; genus Chrysemys; species Chrysemys picta. Next base: position 27,429,043 of record NC_088793.1, read on the forward strand.
CTTCTCTTCCATTTTCTTTGGCTTGCAGTTCCATGGCGCTTCAGTATGCAGCTTCTTGCACATTAATTTCCATCTGTTCTAATTCCATAAGTCTTTTGTGTTCTTTTCCCCTCTCTTCTGCCTGAAATCTCCACAGCTCCAGCTTCTTAACAGTTTCACATTAACTCATTTTGCTTCTTTTCTATCCCTACTTCCCTTTCCTGAAATAAGCAAACAGAAAATAAACTGGTAACCTCTTTGACTGATCTCAAGCCACCACACTTAAAACTCACTTGAAATAACTGCCAGTGCAGGAAGTGCAAATCTCCTCAGAGCAAGTGGCTCTGCATATGATCCTATACGACTATGCCACTGTGATGAGCTCCCCCCGGGTGCCCCCTGGAACTGGGGTGCCACTGAGTCCCCTGACCCACCAGCCTGACTCCCTCTAACACTGTACTGGTGTGACAAGCTACAAAGCCCTTTAGCTTCCATTTTCACCAGCATTCATAGAGATAGGGACACACCCAGCTGCAGTTACATGAAGGCTGTCCGTCCAGCCCCTGCAATGAACCAACAATAGAAAGGCTACAGCTAAGGCAACTCCCAGCTCCCCAGGCATGCAACCCATCTGTAGTATAAACCCAAAATTATACCATCTTGCGCTGCACAGGGAACTGTACCGTGTAAGCTCACAAAGTTCGCCCCCTTCCCTCAATGTGGAGAGGAATATGCAATAACTTTTGCCTCTTGAGCTAAGATTCCCATTCACTTCCCTCCAACTCACTGGTTTAGATAAAGCAAAAACAAAACTTATTAACTACAAAAGATAAATTTTAAGTGATTATAAGGGTTAACAGTTCAAAGCAGATTACCTAGCGAATAAACAAAAACACAAACTAAGCTTAATATACTAGATAGGGTGAGAATCTGCTAATTCATATCCAATCTAAGAGATGATACAAACAGGCTGCAAATTCTTAAGGCACAAGCTGCATTAGCTTTACAGATTGGATTTCTCCAGACTTCATTCACGGGCCAGTAATCACATTAACCTGCATCCAGCACTTCCCCCAATTCAGTCTTTGTTCATCAGGTGTTTTCAGGAGACTTTCTGGGTGGAGAATGAAGAGCCCCAAATGATGTCACTCCCTGCCTTATATAGTTTAAGCATATGGTGGGAACCCTTTGTTTCAAAAC